>NC_133399.1:65867255-66499563 GCF_047511655.1 Castor canadensis | reverse complement strand
CAAGGTGTGCAGAGTTGATTCCTTTTGAGGGCTCCATGTCTCTCTCAGCTTTTGGTGGTTGGTGGAAGTCTTTGGTGTCACTTTGATTCTAGAAGCACCACTTCAACCTCTGTCTTCATTTTCACACAGTGTTCTCCCATGATGCATCTGTCTTCAAATCTCTTTTTTTGATAAGATCCTACTGGATTGGGATCTACTCTAATCACCTCATTTTAAACTGATAACCTCTGTAAAGGCCCTATATGGGCACATTCGAAGGTACCACAGGTTAGGACTGCAACATGTAAATTTTCGGGGGGACACAATTCAACCCATAACAGCTTTGAATAGTTGTGATGAGTATGAATGACCATAGAAGGCTCCAAGGCCTAACAGGAAGCACATCAAATACTGAACATCACATATTGGACACTCAGCTATTTTGAACTAGTGAACACTCTCAGTTATCCTCATCTAATTATACTGAGGTATTCAGACTGACTTTTTGAGAGGTGTTAGTTTTCCCTCAAAGGTGGTTACCCTTGGTCACGTGGGGATTGGATTACTGTTGTCATCAGCAACCCTGACCCTCAGGGCAGCCGGTTTAATGTCAGCATCTTCTCACATGAGCACCTTCGATTATGCTCTTCCCAAGTAGGAAAACCGACTGACATTGACTTTTGCCCTGTCTGGAGCCTGGTGGAGGGCTATGAGCAATGAATTGATATGACAGCAATGACAGTGGGAGAGGGAAATGCCTGAATGACAGAGTTGGCAGTCCCCCAGTTCCTGTCTTGGAGATCTTATTCTGCCTTTAATTTCTGAAGATGCCAGGGCAGAGTGAGACAGGAGCATCTGTGCTGCTGGCCACCAGAACACTGCCCAAGCAGACAGGGAAGCACTCTCCAATGTCTTTGGGACTGGGGTAAAGCCTGTTCTTAGGTATCTCTGTCCCATCTGGAAGAACAGTAACTCCTTACAAATTAAACCTGGACCCAGAGGCCCAAGCACTAAATCCTATGTCCGTCCTTTAGATTTCCCCTTAGAGTTGTTCACGCATGTAAACAACAGATGGAAGAGATTAATGAGACATATTATATTCAAGGAGAATCAACGAATCTGAAATGTGGATGTTGCACCCTTGTTTGGCAGAGTATACAATGACTGCATGAAAGGTTGTGGTGTGCTTCAGGCTTCCCTGGGCACCTGTGCAACCCAGGTTTTTAGACACCTGTATCCTCGGAGCATCCAAATCATGCCCCTCGTTGTTTCACAAATGGATCACTGCAACAAAAGCCAAGGAGAACATGACACAAGATCTCGTCACTTGTTTATTTTTATGTATTTTGCTCTGCTGCGTTTGAAGTGGGTGAGCTGGCCTGTGAGTGTGTACCCACACAACCATCTGGGCAAAAACTAGAGAACAGATTTCGGGTTCCTTGGTTCTTCTGTTTGGTTGGAAATTAGCTTCCTCCTTGGACTCTAATTTGCAATGTTTAACGGAACAGAAATGACGAGGAGCTGGTTGTTGACTGTTCACGTTCGAGAGAAGCTGTACTTAGTGCCACAAATGAGCTCTTTGTCCATTTATTGGTTCACTCCAGCTAATATACATAGATCACTGCTTCTTGGCACTGAGATGCTGCATTCAAAGGTTCAAACCAAGACTCCAATGATTCTGAAAAGTCACAAGATAACTGAGCTAGCTGCAGGCTACCTCACCTGCCAGCCCCCAAAAGTCAGCCCAAGATCAGCCCATTGGCGGATGGCCCAGGACTCAGGGCAGCCAAAGGTTCCATGCCTTTCCAAAAGACCTGTGCACTGAAGTCACTATCTACTTCAGTGAACAGGGTAGTTGGTTTTTTTTAGGATGAATCTATTGAAAGAGTGGCCCTGCAACTAGATGAGGCTGAGAGCTGGGCAGCATTTGCGTTTCATCTGAACTTGAACCCTTTGTGGAATACAAAGTGGTCATTGGCAGGCCGCCACTTTCCAGGATGACATTCCAGGAGCTGCTGGCATGTTCACTGCTTGTCAAAGCTCAGAGAAATTGGACTTCAGGCTAACCATCCCAGGTGCAACCCCATTTCTTTTCTGATCTGCTTGGTGGTCACTGACAGGTCCCTGACACTGCTTCCTAAGTGAGCACCTGTTTGTCTGCTTGTGTGTGACACTTCACATGGAGTCTGGCTGATACAACTTGGAGCGGGAATCTTATTTCCACCACGTTGGTGCCATATGTCTAGAAAGTTCTTTAAGGTTATAGTCAGATCATAAACATTTTCTTTATGAAATATTTTAAGTATATAGAAAAGCAGTGAAAATAATATAGCAAACATTTATGCATCTACTTTTTAATTCTATGAAAAGCCTTTTTATTCTTTGCCATAAAATCTTAGCAATACACTTGATATGTCCAGGGGTCCCTTTACTTCATATCTCTCTCCTTCTTCCTTGCTTCTCTCTCTCTCCTGTCCTCCCTCCATCCCCCGTGGCAGTATTAACCAGTATTGGTACTTTTCAGTCCTATGCATGATTTTTACATTTTTTACTATTTGTGTATATATCCTTTAAAAATACAGTGCCATTTTGTACATTTCAAACTCTAAAATCTTTGTGTAGCTGGGCATGGTGGCTCATGTCTATAATCCTAGCTACTCAGGAGGCTGAAATCAGAAGGATCACAGTCTGGCTACCCCAGGCAAAAAGTATGCAAGATCCTATTTCAACCAATAGCTGTGTGTCTGTGGCTCATGCCTGTCATCCCAGCTACCAGAGAGGCTCAGGCTGGGAGGATTGCAGTTCCAGGCCAACACAGACAAAAAACTTTGCAAGATGCCATCTCAACAGAAAAAGTTGGGCATGTGGTGAGTACCTGTCACCCCACCTACAGCAGGAAGCATAAATAGGGGTATTGTCCAGGCCAGCCTGGGCCAAAAGTGAGATCCTATCTCAAAAATAACTAAAACAAAAATGGCTGGAGGTGTGGCTCAAGCAGCAGAGTGCATACTTAGGAAGTACAAAGCCCTGAGTTCAAACCCTAGTACTGCCAAAAAAATACCCCAAAAAGAAAAAAACAAAATTTTGCTTGCTTGTTTGTTTTGATGCTGGAGATTAAACCTAGAGACTTCTCAGCCAAGTCTACATTTGAAGGACAGAGTATCCTTCTATAATTTGCTTTCTCACCTCTCCTTCTGATTTTGGAGATTTCTCCATGCTTCTTCTTCTTCTTCTTTTTTTTTTTTTACTATACTGCTGCATAGTATTTCCTTTTATTAATATCTCATAATTCACCCACTCTCCATTTGATGTATATTTATCCTGTTTCCCTTTTCTCTTGTCTTTTGCAAAGAACTGCAGTAAGTATTCTAGCACCTGTCTCCTAGTGCATACCTGTAGGTTTTTCTAGCATGTACACTAGAAGAGGGGCTGCTGGATCTATGGTATTCCAGATCTCCCATTTCTCCAGCTGCTCACACCCTCGCTGTTATCACATGGACATTTTCCACCGGCCTGAGGGTAGCTCACTGTTGTTTAATTTGCTTTCCTGGTAAGTATGTTTTCCACATGTTCTTTACAGCTTTTCCCCTCTGCGATTTGCCTCTTTCTTACTTTGTCTCCTTTTCTATAGTTAGTCTTTTTCCTATTCATTTGTAGGAATCCTTTATAAATTTTGGAAAGAATCCTTTGTTAGCTTTGTATGTTGCAGATATCTTTTTCCAGACTGGGATTTGTCTTTTAACTTTGTTTATGTAACTTTAGGTGAAAAAAAAAAAGATTTATTATTTTGACATTTTTTTTTGTGTGTGTGGTACTGGGGTTTGAACTCAAGGCCTTGCTCTTGCTAGGCAGGTGCTCTACCACTTGAGCCATGGACCCCAGCCCAAGATTCATATTTTAACACAATAAAATACGCTTGGGATTTGTCCTCTTTTTTCTTTTTTTAAAGAAACCTTCCTACTCCCTAGAGGTCATAAATATTCTATATTTTGTGCAACAAGTATTACAGGTCTCTTAACCTTAATTTGTGTTTTTAATTAAACTGAATTGATTTTGTGTGTGGTGTGATATAGGGATCTAGTAGTATTTCGTTTTCCATAAAGATCACCAATTACCCCTGGACAGTTTGGGGAGTAGATCACTTCCTCTCAATGATTCTGTTTCACTCTAGGAGCAAGAGGAACAGATGGGGAGATGGGGTTGGGGGAGCCCCATGAGACATGTAAGCTGAGGAAGAGGGGCACTCCTACCTACAAGAACTAAAGTCTAGCAGATGTGGCCTCCAGTTAAAGTCTGCCAAAGTGGGAGGCAGTGGGTGAACAACTACCTTCTTTTTTTTTTTTTGCTGTTATTTCCCGTTGGTCCCACCCAAAAGGAAGGCAGGTGATGCAGTCTGTGGGGATCGAGGCACAGAGAGCAGGGCAGGGAAGAGCAGAGAAGGGATCTGTGTGGGACTGCACATGCAGGATGCCAGCAGAGTTTTCCATGCGTGCATCCACCTCGCTGACCGTCCTCCCAGACACGCACCGCGGTTTCACTGCAGCTTTACAATCTGTGTACGTGTCCATATTTAGTGTGATCCAAAAGTCAGTTTTGAAGGATAGGGTAATTAGCCCAAATCTAATCCAGCCAAAATTTCCAGGCTAGCCTGGAACTGTGGTCCTCCTGATCTCAGCCTCTCAAGAAACTAGAATTACAGGTGTGAACCACCAGAACCTGGCTTAAATCATCTGTTTTTGAAACATATAATCCTTTGCATGTTGCAAATTCTAAAGATACTAAAGTGTAAGCAGTGAAAAATTTCCCTCTTTCTCCATTTCCCATCTTCCCAGTCTTTCTCCCCAGAAGTGGTCAGTCTTCCTACTTTTTCCAACAGAGAATTATTGTGAATATAAGTAAATACATTCTGTACACTTTTCCCTTCCGTGGTAACATTACAAGCATCTTGCTTTTTCATTCTGCAGGGAACTGCACATAAAGAACTTCCCCATTCTTGTGAATGACTGCATTTTCATTTACTTTGTGAGCGTGTCCTAATCTATTTGACCGTCTCCCATCACTGGACTTGTAGGTAGTTTCCAATATTTTTCTTCTATAAGCAATGAATAATCTTATACAAACATTATTTAACCATGTGAAAATGTATCTACAGGAGAAATTTCTGGAAGTATAATTGCTGGGACAAAGAGCTTGTGTTTTTGTAACTCTGATAGATTTATAGACTTCTGGTCTCCCTACTTCCTCACCTCATTGGCTAGGCACCTGTCAAGAAAAAGAGAGAGACCTCTTTGGGAATTTAAGCAGAGGGCATTATTTGAAATAGGGAACTAATTACCCAGTTGATGGAAGAGCTAAAGGAGTCAAAGTGGGGCCAGCCTGAGGCAACAGTGGGCATCAGAGCCAATGCCCAGGTGTTACTGGATCCCAGGACTGGGGACAAAGCTGGGATACACAGCTTGTCAGGAGCCTGGGCCATAATGACATGCTGCCAGGAGGCTGACCAAGATGCCCTGAAGCAGAGGGGCAAGGAGAGACCATCCTAGCTTCACCCCTTCTGCTTCTGTCACTGCCTACCTGTAATAGTGGATGCTCCTTTGCAAGTTTATGTCCCGTCTTTACAAGGTTAAGTCCCCTCCCTGTGCCTTTTCCAATGTATGGCCCTTCTTTTCTTTGACATTCTAAATTCTAAAGAGAAGCTGTACCTAAGATGTCAGCTTCTCAATCTTTTGTTTGTTTTTTTGAGACAGGATCTTATATTTAGCCCTGGCTGGTCTGAAATTTAAACTCCTCTTTGCCTTAGCCTCTCGAAGGCTAGGATTAAAGTACGTCACCAGTACACCCAGCTTCATTATTTTTCTTTTGATTTACTGAACCCAGAATATCTGGGTACCTTCAGATAAGATCAGAACATATTGTGCCCCTTCTTATTCTTTAGGTCTGTGTATCAGCTAACACAAAGCAGGTAAATTGCTATGGGGCTTAACATGAAGAAAAGTAACCTCTGTGTAAAGAACTATGGGGACTAGCCTCAGGGGATTGTGTTTGACTATAATGCTCTGGCCAGAGAAGAAAACAGAGGAAGAAGAGAGGAAGGGGAAAAAGCAGATGCACCTGTTCAGTTTTTATGTCTACAAGTGGTCATGAAGCTATAGTTGTTACTTTCTACTTTTTTTCAATTTGGTAGTACTGGGGTTTGAACTCAGGACCTCATGCTTATTAGGCAGGCACTCTACCAGTTGAGCCACTCCACCAATGCTATTACTTTCTTTTTCCACCACTCATTACATATCCCCTTTGCTCTCTGCCAGCACTTGGCTAATGGGAATCTTTGCCTAGTGGAGTGAGTCAGGAATTTATCCAAAGGATCTGGTCCCTTAATAGTCTTGGCATTTTGGGGGTGCAGTGCCTTTCATGGCTTTTTACTATTGGTCATGAACTAATTAGAGCCACCCCAGAGAACCCCTTCAGCTCTACACGTAGACATCTTCCCATTGTGATCAGGAACTCATCTTCCTCTGGGTAATTGAGATTATTCTTGTCTCCAACTAATACATTTCTCCATCCTTTGCTTTGATGCATGAGCCACCCAAAGTGGTCAGATGGTGGCCTCAACCTCCAGTTCTTCCAATTCAGTTCCACTGTGGAGATATTCCTTTTTTAGAAGTTAATGCTAAGAATTGGGCAGAGCCTAAGGTTGCAAAGTTGGGCAACAAAAATTTTGTGAATGGCAATTGGGTGTAAAAGAGGAGTCATGGTTCTATCTCTGCTTCTGGGCCCTGTCTATTCTGACCCCAGGAGAAAGCACACCATTTCTTAGTTCAGATTCGTGCTGCATCCAGTTAGGACATCACCGCAACCTCATGGTGTGTGTCTTCAAGCTGGAGAATGATTGAGCCTTCAGTAAGCCATTCTGCCAGATGTTTCTTAGTGACAGGTGCATGGTAAAATAGCAGGGTAGAAAAAGGCTGAGAATGGTCTTGAGAGCAAAATAGGCAGATGACTAGCAAGCTCACCAATGTGGCATTTTATACCATGTTTTGATCTTTGCCAATCTGGTAAGTGAAAAATGTTATCTCATCATAGTTTCATTTCTTTTGAATGTCTTTTCACATAGTCAAGAGACATTAGACTTCCTTTTCTGTGAACTATTGATTTTTTTTGCTTGTTTTTCTTTGGAATGTTGGTGCTCTGTTATATTTTAGTGAAGTTAGCCTCTATCTACAATATGAGTCCTCCAGATTTGTAATGGTCTTTTGTTAGGCTAGTTCCTGGGATTTTAGACCTGTTACCTTGATCTGTCTGCTTATTATGTTTTAATATTATGTATTACTTTATTTCTTTGGCTTTATAGTTAGTGAGTGAGTGTTGCTGAGTCTAAACGGGACCTCAAGCATGGCAGACAAGCTCTACCACTAAGCTGCACCCTTAGCCACATGCACTATATTTTAATATTTAGTAGAGCTAATCTTTCTTCCAGTGTTCTCTGTTTTCAATATTCCTAGGTAGACTGGCTTTAAAATATTTCCATATTAACTTCACAATTGGTTTGTCTAGGTGCCCCTACTCCCTCCTCCCTCCAAAAAGTCCTATTGCTATTTAGTATCATACTTAGTATAACAGTCCAGAGGTCCTGAACACCACTGTATATGGGCCCTGTATGATGTAGCACATACCCCGTGGCTGAACCTCAGCCACTGTATAGAACTTTTGGTGCCAAAGGTCAGCCCGCCCCCCCCCCCCCCCCGTATTTTCTCTGCCTTCCTTCCTCCCTCTGCCCCCTTGCTATGGCTCAGCAGTCAAGATCCTCATTTGCTGTTGTCTCTTAATTTCTTGCTGGAAGTGTGAGTGGCCTCCAGCCAGGGCCATGTCCTTATCTGTAGTTATTGCAGTGGGATTTCCTTCCTGCCCTGGGATTTGGGGGCGAACTAGGTCCAATGTCCCAATCATCAGGCAGTTGATTCAAGTCTTGGTCCTAGGACTGAGTCTTACCTTCCACATGCCTCACAGCCTTGTTTTCTCTAAGGCCACAGCCGTGGGCAGGGCCTCTTGTGAGTGCTAAGCCTGAAGCAGGACCATATTATCCCTGTCATTCTAAGCAGCTACTCTCAATTAGTTACTCTTCTTGTGACTGTGATAAAATGCCTGACATAAACAACTGAAAAGAGAAGGATTTATTTTGGCTCATGGTTTCAGAGGTGAGCTCTGTGGTGGAGCAGAGCTCTTCACCTCATGGGGGCCAGGAAGCAGGAAGCTGCCAGGGAAAGATATAGCCTCGAGGACATGCCCCCAGTGACATACTACCTCCAACTGGGGCCCCCCTCCAGCTTCTCACTACCTCTCAAAAATGCCTTCATATGAATCCATCAGGAATCAATCTGTTCCTTAGGTCAGAGCCCTCATGACCTAATGGTCTTTGCAAACACCCTCACAGATAGAGCTAGAGGTGTGCTTTACTAATCTCCTTGGTGATTCTCAATCTAGTTAAGTTGCCTATCAAGATTAGCCTGATCCCTTAGCTGCTTCAGCCTTATTTATTCGGGCCCAGAACCCATAGGCCCAAGGGTTCAGTTCCACCCATTGCCTTGGTTCACATTTGCTTCTGGTCCTTGGAGATGTTCAGCTCGTTCTTGAGACTACCTGTGTTTTTCTGGGTTCCTGTTTCAATATTTTGTCTCTCATTTTTATGTGTTGGGAACATAAAAAGGCATGAAAAGCAAGACCTTTTGGCACCATAATGACCAGACTCTCATTTAGACTGGCAGTTAAGACTCTCCAAAGTCTATTTCACATGAGCTGTTGCCAAAACACCACTTCCACCAACATTTACTTGTGTGATGGTTTTGGGAGCAAAGGCTGGACCTTACAATTCCTTTTAACAGCAGCCCATCTAAAGGAAATGCAGGTGGGTGTGATGGCAGATTCATGCTCTCCAAGCCCAACGGGGCCTCTGCAGTTCTGCACACCAGCCTGGTAGGCTTCTTCTCATGTGTTTCAGCGCTTCATCTGGCTTCTTCCCCACAGGGAATGTTAATAACAGCGCTGTCTTGTCCTTTTCATTGTGGTGGACTCCAACAAATCGCCTGGCTCTTTTAAACTTTGCTCATTCTTCCTTCTGACTTTTTTGCCTGAAGGACACATCTTTTCTCTACCCTCTCACACAACACTTTGGACACCTGATGTGTGGGTTTTCCTGCCACCAAGTGATTTTCCAACTCTTTAAACACCAGCCACATGCCCTACAATTTCATCCAATTCTGACACTGTCTACCTGGAGTTAGCATCAGATCCCAAGGTGCTTAATCCGCCTGTCACTGGAACTAGGAACTGATCAACCCAGGGAGATACCCAAACAGCATGAATCTCAACCTGAAATGCCAAGCTTGTGACATAGGGTACCACATTCCATACACCAATCCAGACAGAATTTGTGACATCACTGAAAAGAATTCAAGAATGAGTCTAATTAAGTGAGATGTTTATAGACATTTTATGTAGCAAAGCAGGAAATAAAGCAATCCCATTGATGTGGCGATTTGGGCCCGGATTTTTCCTCACATTCCCAAAGAGGAGCCAGCCCCCAGGGCACGTTGATTTTGTCTATCTAGACTCCAGAACTGTGACAGAATGAATTTTCTTTTGTTTCAAGCCCCTCATGTTGTAGCTTTCTAGGCAACTAACCCTCTGGTTCTCTCCGCATGCTGACTTGGTAGACACTAAGTCAGGAGACTGTGCTCACTGAGGGAAAGTTGGGGCCACTCGTGGTCTATTCACTCATCTTGCTTGGCTGCAGCTCTCTCCTAGTAGTACTAATTTTGGACCAAAGATCTTTATATTTGACTGAGATAGTCGTAACTGTGATACAGAAGATAAAAAGTCAGACTTGAGTCCTGGGTTGCAATTGCTGTTGGGTGACCTCAGGAAAGCACAGCCCTTTTGTTGGCTGTTTCTCCATCTGTTTAGTGGGGATGTCACTTTCTGTCTTCCTGGGTGAGGGATTCAATGAACTTATGGGAAAGTTTTTGGCATATCTTGAAGCCTCTCAGTGGTCCTGTTTTTAGAAGGCAGGAGTAAACCATGGCCACTGGAGTGCAGCCTTTTCTCCATCACTCGTTAATTTGATGTGGTCAAGTTCGATTTTAGTTGGTTTCTGTTGTCCCTCACATGACTTTTGAAAACCCCTTTCTGAATCTGAAAGCTTTCTGTGAGTTTTCTCTCTGTGCTAAAACCCCAAGGCATCTTTTGGGTCCACACAGGTTTATTCTAGACCATTTGCCCTGTCACCATCTCTCTTTCTGCCTCCCCCATTGTTGCATTTCCCTAAGAATTGTGAGAGATTCCTGTTATGCAGCCACACTGTTTTGGGAAAGCTTTCTGGTCTAACTTATGACTTCTCACACCTGATGATTCCCACCTGTAGCTCTTTTCTCTCCCAGGGCCTTGGGCAGCCCAACCTGTCGGCCAGCACTCTCTAATGAGCTGATTTAATAGTTAATCTTTTGTACCTCCTTTATTAGTTTCTTCAATTTTAAATAAATATTTTTTATCATACTATTCTAACACTTTTCTTGACTTTTTAGTGTATGTGTGGGTTTTTCAGTTTCTTAGCTAATTTTGCAGTGGTTTTTGCTCTAAAAATTGCTTAATACATCTCAACTCAGCATAATGTACTTCGAGTTAAACTGACTTAATTCTGATAAAAATATAACAGCATTAAAAACAAATGAAAAAATAACAACATTGCTCTAATTATTCCTCATCACCTCCATTATTGTCATATATTGCACATACATTATTAGATATATTACATCTATGTATGGTATAAACTCAGGATGTTACAATTATTGCTTTATACAAATTTGTTTTTATTACAAAAACTTAAAAGAACAGAAAAAATAGATTTGTGCATTTTGCTAGCAATTGGCAGAGGTGAGAATCAAATCTGTGTATTCTTTCTTCAAAGTCTGAGTTCTTTTCAGAACTTTACTTGGATGGGTGGATTTAGTCTTTTGTAGTGAGCAAATCATCTGTGGGAACCATAAATATTAGTTGGGGAGCCTTACTTATTTCCTATTCTTTGCTTCCCTCTAGCATTTAGAATGCCAGGTAATACAGACCCCCTTTCTCTATCCCACTCTTCCTTCCTGTGTTTCTCCTTTGTCCCTCATTCTTTTCTCTTTCCCCACACATTTACTCTTGCTGTGGACCACAACCAGCATCTCGCTGGCTAAGCGTGAAGGTAGAGGGTAATTGATACCACTGTTCTTTCTGTTCCAAGATGCCCCAGAAGTCCTGGTAAGGTGTCTTTCATTTTAGGTTCATTTTGATCTCTTTGAAAGGTTGGCAATCTGCTCTTCTATTTGAAGAAGATTTCCTTGTTAGTTTGTATACAATGGTAATGACTTAAAGAGCAGTGAGCCCCATGCTCACACTTTGAGGAAGTGTGTGTTCATTCAGTCATGTTTTCAGTGTCTATTATGTGCTAGGCACTGTGCCAACAACTGGGGTGCCAGATGAATGGATACTCTCAGGGGCTCACAGGTTTGGGGTTTGGCTGTTTTAGATATTTTTCAGCCTGTGACTCTAAAACCTTTTTCCTCTATGCTCTGTCAGCCCTTCTAGAGGTCACCACTAAACAATTAAGAGCTTGCTCATAAGATAAAGAGCATTGGCTCTCCTTGTCCAATTTCTCCATTTTTTAATTAGAAAACTGAGGCTTTACTGAGCAAGCAGATGTTACTACACTAGTCTTAGCAGTTCAAAAGGGAAGGACTGCCAATAACCTTGGTACTCTGTATTAGTTGGGTTTCTAATAGAAGGTACATGTCTTAGTCTGCTTCCTGCTCCCATAAGAGAATCCTGTAGACTAGATAATTTATAAATAGTAGAAATTTAGTTGGTCCACTGTTCTGGAGGTTGAGAAGTCTAAACATTTGTCAGCACCTGGCAAAGGCCTCCATGCTCCGTCAAAACATAGCAAAAGGGCAAGCAGGATAGGAGGGTAGAGGGGCAAACTTACCCTTTCATCAGAAGCCTACTTTCCTGATAACTAACCCATTTTCAAGATGATAGGATTAATCCACTCATGAAGGCAGAGATGACTTAATCATCTCTTAAAAGTCCCACCTCTTAATACTGTTACAATAGCAATTAAATTTCAACATGAGTTTTGGAGGGGGTATTCAAATTGTGCCCTGCTGTGACTGAGCTCATAAGATAGCAATGTACAAAGCTGGATGTGATGGGGGATGCCTGTAATCCCAGCACTTGGGAGGCTGACACAGGATGATCAAGAGCTGGAGAGCAACCTGGGCTATATAGTGAGATCCTGTCACAAAACAAAACTGTTTCACTAAGTGTGAGTCCTGCAAAGAACTTACAGACATAAATTTCATTAGAAAAATAAATAAGGTACTTAGTAAGGATTTGGGTCATCTATTTTTCCTGAATTTAAAGTCACAGACCTAGTGCAATACGTAGTGTGAACTTGTTTGGGGAGAGGAGGGAACTTTATTTATTTATTTTAGTGCTCTTTGGCTAAGAATGAGACTGATGAAATCAACTCTAAAACGCCCTTTGGTTCAGATATCCTTATCTTCAACTTTTTCACATAAGAGATAAAACCGAATTGATTATGTAAGGCCTGATTAGAGACTAGTAGGCCTGACTCTAGGCTCCTGATTTGTAGAGGAAACTGAGTCAAATGACCTCTCCAGGGCTGATAAGATGACCCTGGGTGATTGGTTTCTACCCTTCAGTGTCTTCACTTTTCTCTTTAGTCAATGTAGAGGCCCAATTTTTCCACAGACTGATTCATGTCCAGAGAGTCATCATAGTATATTGGTAATTCAAAACAATTTGGAAACTACCTAAATCTCCATTGGTTGGAGATGGATAAATAAATTATGGGTCAGCCATACAATAGAACATTATGCAGCTATTGAAAATATTGTTATAAGATGATATTTGCTGACAGGCAAAATATTTATGATATTATGTTAAGTAAAAAAATTACATGAACTATGGTAGTATGACTTCAATTTAAAAATGACATAAATATATACATTTGCACATTTAATGTATATATATATATATATGCATGTGCATTTTCATGTAGTCATTTATTCAACAAGCATGGACTGAGCACCTTTTGTGTACAGGACACTGGGCTAGGCTGAGGACAAAGAGACAAAATAAATAATTCAATGTCTATCTCCCTTACAGTCTGTCATGGATAAGAAAACACATGACAGCAAATATATCAAATATCTATAATAGGTTTTTCTGATTAGTAGGCAGTTTAAATTTTCTTCTTTACATACTTTTGTATCTTTCAGATTTCCTACTAAAAGTAAGCATTTTTATTGAAATAAAAAGACAATAAATGAAATTTTTTAAATGAACACAGCTGAAAACCTGCCCCCTGGCATAAGGCCCTGTCCTTGAAACAGGAGGTCAGTTGGACAAACTGGAAGAGCTTTGGCTAAGGTGCCAGCAGGCTGTTGTGTCACTCAGTGTGACCACAGACAAGTGGCTTTCCTCTACAGGTCTCAGTTCTTTTCTTATGTGAGGAAAGTTTGGCTCAGGTGATCTCTCAGGTCCTTCCTGCTGTAATACTCAGAGAATCCCACAGTATTTTCAGGGTCTTTAAATGGGAACAAGAACTTCCACTGAAGCCAGGTGGTCTACCTGACAGTATACCACCTATCCTTAGCACTCTCCTACTTCACAATTTGATCGTGGCTTCTTATCTCACACCCAAATTTCTATCCATTGATATCATATCTTTTCCCCTTGGCAAGTTTCTTCTGTGCCCCAAAGCAAACAATTTCCCCATCAGTTAGGGGTTTTTTTTGATGGCACTGGGGTTTGAACTAAGGGCTTTGAGGCTGCAAAGTAGGAGCCCTACCTCTTGAGCCACACCTCCAGTCCATTTTGCTCTGGTTATTTTGGAGATGTGGACAATTGAATTATTTGCCCAGGCTGATCTTAAACCTCGATCTTCCCAATCTCAGCCTCCCAAGTAGCTTACAGGTGTTGAGTCACCAGTGCCAGCCTCCCATCTGTTATTAAAAAACTTGTTCTGCCTAGTCCCATACCACATGCAACAAGATAGAGTCAGACATGATTTTCACGCAAATGGCTTGTGATACTGTGAGAGAGGTAATGAAAGCTTATGAAATGGTGTGAGAACAACACTGTAGTGGATCCCAGTCTAGTCCATATTGTTTTGTCAGTATTTGTAAATGGCTTCCATAAAAATGGAGTCAATAGTATGTGCCAAGACATCTTCCAGGATAGGCAAGGTATGACCTGGTCCTTGGAAGATGAGCATAATTTAAATAGGTACAAGGAGAGGGGATGGTATTTCTAGTGGGAAAACCAGCATGTTCAGAAGGCAAAGGCTATTAGTGTCAAGATTGCTAGATTTAGCAAAGAAAAATACTCGATGCCCAGGTAAATTTATTTCTTTTCTTTTTTTTAATTTTAGGTGGGGTTTTGCTATTTGCTGAGGCTGGCCTTGACCTCCTGGGCTTGAGCAATCTGCTACCTCAGCTTCCCTGAGTATCTAAGTCTGCGTGTCAGTACCATCATGGCTGGAACTGCCCAGGTAAATTTGAATTTCAGCTAAATAATAAGTAATTTTTACCATAAGTACGTCCCATGTGATATGGGGCACATATTTATACTAAAAGTTACACATTGTTTATCCAGATCCATTTGATCCTGTATTTTATCTGGCAACACTATTTGGAGTGTGCTTATGTGAGTACGTATCAATGCCGTATCAATGCCCAAGAAACTCACCTGCCCAAAGTGGGTGATTCACATTATCTCACTGTCTTGGACATGTAGAGGCCTATACTGACTCTGGCATGGAGTCTCTACTGGTTGACTTGTGCAAATAATTCATGAACTCTGTACCTCTTAAAAAACAAAGATGCTCATATTAATGCACATGTGTTCTAGGGTATTAGGGTGAGAAGGTTTGAAGTTGGCTAAGAAAAGGGAACCAAACTACCCCTGTCATCCTTCATGGGGAAAAGTTGACCCTTTCTTTTTAATTTCCAGTTCAAGGAATTCACTGCTACTTACAAGAATTTTATCCCTTTCCCTTTGGGCATGATTGGAGTCATTCATTTCATTTCTCTTTTTGCATCTTACATGTAGTGATATAGTTGTTTTTCTCTTCTCATTACTGCTATACCCTTCTCAAATTCTGCTCAAATGCCTTGACCCTGTAACTCCTCTTGAATTGTTGCTGGATGGGAACAGAAAATATTGAATCTTCAATCTCCAGCTCCCCCCATCCCCCCTCAAATGAGCTCAGCACAAGGGAAGGCAACACAAACAGATATCCTTCTGTTCATTAGCAGGTTGGAAACAGCCAGCTTTTCCCTTGTGAGAGCACATGTTTTCCAAATGTGAGGGTCATTTTATTTTTCTTTGCACATAAAACTGTAGGTGAAGGATTGTGCCTTTCTTTCCCTGCTCTCTGCAGCCCCAGTGGGATTGGTTCACACTCAGTTTTATGTAATAAAGCAGAAGAATTTAGAAATGCCTTCCTTCTTGTCATCTATGCTCATTCATATGAAATAAATCTCCTTGGTTTGACAGTGCTCAGAAGAGGTAATTTGCTTCTCCTTAGTTGTTGACTCACTTAAACTCTTAAGCTTTGCACCCAGCATTCCTGGACCTGGGTGACCTGAGTGGCCTTGTGGGATCATTAATGCTAGCTACTTGGGGGTGGCCGACACTCAGCAGAACAGCTACTTCAATGTAATTTGTTTAAAATTGATTCTGAGTACAAGCAAATCATCTGTATACGACCTGCTTCTGTGTCAAGGTTATTTAAAATAGATCCAGATGAACCCATTTCAATCTGCAACCTGTTTAGATTGCAAGCTCTTAAGAGAGCTCATGGGATTCTGACCCGCTTCATTTTGTACCCATCTTAGAGGTGTGTTAGAGCCGATATTGGGGCTCATTATAAGCCTCCAGGATGAGTCCTAGGCTTGTGTCTGTTGCCAAAACCAGCTTTGTTTTTTTAAATTTTTTACTATTTTTATTAGCATACGTTAATAGTGCAAGAGGGTTTCATTGTGATAATTCTATAGCTATATACAGCGTACTTCAGACAAGTTTTTTGGCAGCATTGGGGTTTGAACTCAGGGCCTCACATTTGCTAGGCAGGCACTCTACTACTTGATCCACTTTGCCGGCCCTCCATATGTTATACTCCCTTAACTTCCCCTCCTCAAACCAGTTTTTGTCCCCATTGTATGACATACTTCCTCGTCATCAGTGTATGTGGGGTTTTGTTGTTATTTGGTTGTTCTTTTTTTTTTCTATTTGTTTCTTTGTATGTGGAGACAAGTCTTGCTATATAGCTCAGCTGGCCTCAAACTTGCTATGTGGTCCAGGCTAATCTGGAACTCATGATCTTCCTTCCACAACCTCCTGAGCTGGGACTATAGATGTGTGGTATCATGACTGGCTTAGTCTGTATGTTTCAACTCTGGGGGACGATATGGGTATGAATCTGTGGAACCCTAGTGACTCCTAAGAAGAGAAATCACTAGCCCTTGAGATGCTTAGGAAAATGCAGTTTTCCCAGACAGTCTTACTACTTGACACCTGGACCTGATGCCCACAAGTGTGTGACAGGGCAGCTGCCTGAGGGAACCCAGGCCTCTGGCTTTTGGGTCAGGCCTGTGATTTGGCAGGGTAGGAGAAACTGATTTGGCAAAGGCCATGTACGTCTTTTGTCTGTCTGGAAGCCAAGTAGGAGAATTAAGGAACATAAATTCTGAAAGATTAGATTGGATCAGAACAAGGCAGCTGTTGTTTTGCCAGAGTTTAAAGGGCACTGCAAAGGCCATGGGGCCCATTGCTGTTTTACTTAGGGATTTCCCCTTTCCCACTGAAACACTGTTGCTACTGTCTTTTTTCTGCTGGTGGGTACACAGAGTTGCCCATGAAGGGGAAGAGGTGTGTCTAGGCTTGGAAGAAGGACACACAGTTGTTGCATTAATGGAGGCTCACTGAGGGGGTAGACAGTGGTGGCCCTGGAGAAATTTGGTCCCCACATCTAAGATCCCAAGCCTGGGAACCTGTCCTGGCTGTCAAACATAACTCATTGGTAGCCTTTTCCCAGGTCTCAAGAGGCAATTAGGATATTTCTAGAAAATTATAGAGTCAATTTTTAGCATCTCCCTTTCTCTTTCTTTTCAAATATTCATCTAACTAAATTTAGGTTGACTAAATGGATATACAGGTTAAGCATTCCTAATATGAGTATCTAAAACCTGAAACATTTTGAGGTCTGATATGATGCCATAAGTGGAAAGTTCCACGTCTGCCTCATGCAAAGGGCTGTGGTCAAAAGGCAGGTGCACTAAAAATACTTAAGTCACCTTTAGGCTACAAGATGTATATGAAACATAAATTAACTTCATGTTTAGACTTGACTCCCACCCCCAAATAGCTCATTATATATATGCAAATATTCAAAAATCTGGAAAAAAATGTGAAATCCAAAACACTTCCGGGCCCAAGAATTTTGGGTAAGAAATACTCAGCCAGTACTCACTTTTCCAGCAGCTTCTTCAGTATTAACTTAAAACCCTGAATATGATGAAAGCACCATGGTGTTGCCATTTCTTTATACTGCCTCCCTGCAGAAAATTGATCTTCTCCAGGTGTTGCTGTTTTAGTTTAGGTCAGGCACTTGAGGGAGGCAACCTTTCTCATTCTGGATTCTCAGCATAGCCAAAGCACTCTTCTTCATTGATTCAATGCTAGAATAATCACGGGTCTAGAAACATCCTGAAGATGACTAATCTGTCTCTCCTCAGCCTGGCCTCCTGAATCCTCACCAGGGCAATTTCTGTAGCACCATAAATCTCACTAATGATGCCAAAACGAAATCTCTAGGCTGGGGGAAGAAAGGTACCAGACACTATAAGGGCCAGGAACCTGGAGTTTCCAGAAGAGATGGTTGGAATACAGACTGTGTTTCTATATGAAGAATGTGTTTCAGTTTTACTTTCATGGGAAGGCAGCTAAAGACAGGGAGTCTGTTGAAGAATGGTGTCCTCTTAGAAGAAAAGTCCCCCAACACTTTATAGTGCCATGTGTCTTAAAGGTTCTACCCTTACGTTGTCTGCCACCTTTTCCATTGACTGCAGATGCTCTTTGGCCTATGGGAGCTGCCATTGTCTTTGAGCAGGTGAATTATAACTGATTAAGGCTCTTCTTTCATCTCAGAAAAAGGAGGCAGTAGGAAAAGAAACAACACTACAAAGCCTGAAGGTGAGAGAATTTTCCAGTACATTGGACAAGACCTGGTATAAAGTCTATGAAAGATAGCATTCCTCTTGCTGATAACAATAGAGGCCACGGGGCAAGCGTGCACTAAGAATATGGCAAATGCATGTGCCATAGAAAGAGTGAGAGGTAAAGCAGAAGGAGTCTTGATTTAGGCACCAGTGGGCAGGAGCATGTTTGCTTTCTCAGCAGGAGAGATGGAAGAAGGAAGAATAAACAAAGAGGAAAATCCCTGTGGTTCCCTTCAGTGTAGGCACCTGTTGTGTTGTAAAGGGAAGACTAAGTCTCCTTTGCTGGGTCTTAAAGGGTCACTCTGATGGTGGGGGTAGAAATTACACTGCGAAAGGTATGTAACTATGAAGTATTAGTTAGACTTTGAGGTCCTAGAACAGGAAGCAAGGCATGCCATGGCGGGGGCCATATGAAGGGTCTCCCAGGACGAAAGAGAGGGAGAGGGAAGCAGGAAGGGAGAGAGGGAAACTGTGGCCTTTATTGGGAGTTGAGGTTCTACACAGTACAAGGCATGAGGGGCTTCATCAGTGTTTTTGAATGTCACTAAGTCACAGTAGGGAAGGCAGGAAGGGGAACTTGTGGCAGGGACTAGCCTTATCACATTTGTGCACCTGTGCACTCACAGCCTGTTTGTGGGGATGTTGAGGCATCAGGAAGACATGATGTTTTAAAATTTTACAATGCATGTATGTACTCTGCCTTAATAAATATAGGGTAGAATTCTGCTGTCTTAACCTGAACTTGTATTACACACATGGAATAATAGTTATACTGAGGTAAAATGGTAAGTATTTGTGAGTGAGGGAGTCTGTAATATTACACAGCGCTGACTCTATGCCCAGATATTTGTTGCCATGATGGAAATGCAAAGTTACCCATTTTCAAATGCTGCAGAATCAGCCAGTGCACTGCTAGAAAGTATAAATCAGAGCCAAGGATTAGGATCTTATCTAATCTTTCTATGTGTGGTTTTAGGATAATCTTTGAAGTTAAGAGCAATTTGGGTGAAGGGAAGTTGGATATGGAGGTCAGAGTGCCTTCGAGAATAGAGGCAAGTTTAACCTCTCCTGGCTTCCTTTCTCCTGGCACACATTGGGGTGGTGGGCTCAGGGAATCCTCTTTCTGTCCTGATCTTTGTTAGTTCGTGGTGCTGGGGATTGAACCCAGGGCCTCACACATGGGTTAACACTAAATACACAGCTCGACTACTGAGATCCACATTACCTGTGTCCTGAATTTGAGGTGTGCACTTCATTCCTGGACACATGTTTATTGTCTTCTAGGAAGTCTCATTCTTGGACTAGACTCAGGGAAGGTTTTTGTTTTTATTTTTTCCCTTGCAAACCCCTAAGTGCTGTTATTGACTTGAAAGCACTCCTAGTATCTTCACATATTTTTAAAGCTTAAATTGCATGGTCATGTTTGGAAAACAGCTGGGGAGAGCCTGGGCAGGTCTGGAGAAAGGACTACTGCAGAGCTTTTCATTGATATGGAACTCATGGAAAGGCTGAGGTGGATGCTACTTTAACTATTCAACCTGAGCAGGTAACATGGGATTAACAACCAACAACACTGGGAACAGAAAAATCCTCCATGAAGACTAATATTTATTTCACCCTTCTTATGTTCCAGGCACAATGTTAATCACTTAATCCTTGACAAACAACAAATGGCTATGTAGACAAAGAGGTAGCCAAGGAACCTGACCTCAGATAGTTTTCAACTACTTTGCCCAAGTAGCAGAATTTTAAACTCTGTGCTGGAGTGAGGTGACATGTAGTTATTCAATGCAGGAACTCACTGGGTTCAATGGAAAGGCCACTGAAAAAACATTTGGCTCAGGTACTTTCCAGGGACAGTGGACACTCAAGGACGCCACTCTTTCAATGATTTCTTTTTTGTTTTGGGCAGGTGGGAGAGGTGAACACAGGGCCTACTCATGCTAGGCAAGTGCTCTACCACTGAGCTACACCCTCAGCCCTACAATTACTTGAACCCCGTGTCAGGAGCTGTGTTTGGCAGCTGACGAGGTGTTACGATGTACCTCAGTTACAGATGTCTTGGATTTGCAGCATAAATCCATGCCTATGACCTTCATTTAGAGTCAAGGACAACAAATCATGGCTGCTAGAATTTAGGCAGAAAAGTTAAAACACATGGGAAAGGATGTGGCAAAACGGGCCCCGAGCCCCTTTGGTATCTACTGCTGCAGATTCACTGTTACCCCCAAAGCACCTTCCTAGGAGTTATCTCTTCAGAAGAGCACAGATCGTTAGAGAAGACAGAGCAGTTATGATAGGAGGAACCATGTGGACAGAACAGTGGATATGTTGGACAAGTTTCAGGCACACAGACACAGTCACATCACCTAAAACTCACTCCACACCCCCTAGACAATCACTACATATCTGCAGTTGATGTCAATGTCTCTTTCTGGGTTTCCCTTTCCCCTTTCATTTCTGTCCCAGATATAGTATAGCTCCATCCTCTGTTTCCCTATTCAATAACCATGTCAGATCTGTTTAGGTGGGTTCACTAGGGCCTCACCTTTGGGGTCTTCTGGTTCCTTAAGATCTCTTGGTCTCCACTGAGCCGTTCACTGAACTGTCTTTCCTTTCCTCGTTATCTCAGGTTGTTTTCTTTTAGCTTCTGGTACCATGTTTTTAAAAATGCACTTCTCTTTTCAGGTCTTTCTTTCTTTCTAATGACTCTCCCAGGGCTTTAAAAAATGGCATCACAATTCACTTGTGTCTTCTGCAGTTTTCTAAAGAGCTTTTTTCATGCCTTTTAAAAAAACATAAATAAAACCTTGTGCCATTTGAAATTATTTGGCAGGTATGGCATATCTTTTTTATTATTTAGGGACAGAGATGGCATATCAACAATAGTGTGTTGTCGTCTGATTTCTTAAGTTCCCTAGAACAGGAGACAGATGCACAGTTTAAATGCTAATTCTTTATCAAGAGGTACAAAGACAGGGTAACCAGAATGAAGGACACAAGAAAGGAGGCAGAGCTGAGGCTTGTCTAACTGGCTACCACTTCATAAGGGACACAAATAGTGGTTAGTTTACATGGGATGAGTCTAGCCAATTACACAGAAATATGCTTCAGAACTGGTCATTGGAAGGAGGAATGGAGAGGGAACTTACTTACTGGCTCCTTTTATCTTTTGTCTCCTGTAGGTCAAGGCTGTCCCACAGGCAGTTAAGCCCTGCACTTGTAAGATGCACAGCCCAGCCCCTGGGAAAGTCCCATCACACTGGTCAGGCAACGATTCGGGGTCAGTCTTCTTTCTTTCTTTCTTTCCTTTGTTGGCAGCAATGGAGTTTGAACTCAGGGCCTCATGCCAGTGTCAGTCTTCAAAGCCAGTGGCCAAGAAGCTTGAGAGGGCTGTGGCCAGTTAAATCTTCTCACATGTTATGGTTTGGATATGAAGTAACCGCCAGAGACTCAGCTATTGAAGGCTTCATCCCTGATGCAGCAGTGTTTGGAGGTGGGACTTTGAGAGGTGATTAGATCATCGATGGATTCATCCAGAGATGAGTTCATAGCTGACTGGGCTATTAGGAGGTGAGGCCCAATTGGAGGAAGTGGGTTACTGGGGGGGAGGTGTCCTTAAATGGTATTTTGGGACTTTGGACCTTCCTCACTCTTTGCCATGAGGTCAGTGGCTTGGTTCCATCACATTTTTCTTCTAATAAAATGTTCTGCCTCACCAAGGCCCAGAATCCATGGAGCCAAGTGACCATGGACCAAAACCTTTGAAACTGTGAGCAAAAATAAATCCTTCCTCCTTTAAGTTGTTTTTCTCAGGTTTTTTTGTCACTGCAGGAAGACAGCAAAAGCCCTTCAGAACTGACTCAGTGGACCTTAGAGTTTAGATTTTGTAGCAGGTAGATGAAGCTGTATTTTAGGAGCTCCGTGGCATTGACACTCTCTCTTCAGACCACCGTAAACTGAGATGACTTGGCCAGTGTACAGGTCAGTTTTTCCTGACATTTTATAGCCCATAGGAAATGTTCTATTCTTCTGTGCATTGAGGTTTAAAACCAGGGCTGGTGGTGTGAATCCATAGCAGAACATGTACTTAGCATGCACAAAGCCCTGGGTTCCATCTCTAGCACTCCAAAGAAAACAAAACAAAACAAAATTCAGGGCTTTTATGGAGATTGGTGATGACAGGGACGGTGATGAGCTTCCATACGTGGGACAAATGCATAATACACTTGGGGTATTACTATTAGAATTGCAATTAAAAACAGCAGCATTTGAGACCTTGTCTATTTTAAAGGATCAAGTCTGGATTAAAATGAGAGTTCATCAGGTATGGCCAGAAGAAACAGTACAGCACTTCCCCTAATGGGAGGAGAAAGAGGTGGGACAGGTTTAAGGTAGGATTTCTGGACCAGGCTGCCTTCCTCCTCCATCCTGCTCACCATCTGCCACCTCGCAGCATGCACTTTAGTGTTTAAACAATTTCCAATTGCAATCCCTTAAAATAAAGCTTAATATATTCACATCTGGCGGGTTTCCTGCCCTCGTTTATGCTTAGCATTGGCCTTCGTTTTAACAAACTATTCTGTGATTGCTTTGTGTAGCTTTGGAAGAGTTTCTGGATCAGGGATTTGTGACTCTGTTTGATTGCATTGTGATTGCATTTGCAAGTGATGGAACAGAGGAAATCTGAAGGTCTGTTTTTATCCTGTGTCTGTGGGCATCAGCTCTGGCTGCAGATCAAAAATCAGCTGAGCAGCTTTTTAAATTACAGCTCTGCCCCAGACCCAAGGAACAGAAGCACTAGGAGGGAGCTAGGCATTTAGTTTAAGAATCTCCCCAGAAGATGGGTGCAATGGCCTGCCTTGGGTACAAGGAAGATCACAGGATTTCTGGGTAGCCCTTAACACTTTGGGGTGAGGTTTGAGTATGGTTCTAGTCTCCACTGGCTTTTGCTTTAAGACACCAACTTTTTTCTGGGCCAGTTTTCCCAGTTAATACTTTCCCTAAGCATTTAAAGGTGGGAAACAAAGAGTTTTATATTTCTGACAGTGACTACCTCTGGTGTCTTTTCAAACTAAAAACTATTTTAATAGCTGAGTTGTGACTCAAATGGTAGAGTGCCTGCTTAAGAAGCATGAGGCTCTGAGTTCAAACCCCAGTACTGACTCCTCCAATCCCCCACAAAAGGCATAAAATAACAAAACAAGCTTTGAGGCAAAGCTTTAATCCTCTCCTTCCTCCTGCAAAGACAACCTTAAATCTCTACACGAAGTTTACACACACACACACACACATACACACAGAAACTTTTCAGTTCAATGACCAGGCCATCCATCTGTCTGCCATGCATCATTCTCCTGATCTATCCTGCCTGAAGAGGAACCATGTAACAAACACCTGGGCAGCTAAGTAAATTGGGTGAATGGAGAATCTTGATCAGACCTCTTCTCTTTTCTTTGACAGGGCAAAATCCCTGTCTGAGGAAGAGGGGAGGAGACTCCACTGATGAGCACATTCTCATTTCCAGTGAATTCACACTCATGAATTTGCTATCTGGTATTATTCCAATATCCCAGTACCCAAGAGTGATGAGTGCATTGCTTATAACAGAGCAGTTTTGACAGATGGCAATTTTAGAGGATGAGAGGAGCTTCCCAGATGGAGAAGAGAAGGAGGGGAGTAAATGGGTGTCTAGGTTAAAGAACCTTCCCATGAGAACACTTTGGATAGAAAAATTTTAAATGTGGATGAAAAGGAAGACAAAGAAGTCAGAAAATAGAGATGGGGCCTGGAACTGCTGAGTATGTGACCAGTGGCCTCCAATAAGACTAAGAACAGAACCATAAGTCATATTAAGAAAGGGAAGTGCATTAGCCCTGAGGCTATTTGGCTAGAGAGCCACAAAGCAAAACGAATGAGGCAGTTCAGGATGACGAAGTACTCAGAAATCTACTCTGGAATAGCACCTGTCTCTTCCTGGCTACAAAATCATTGTGATCCCTTGGAGTGAATTTCTAAAAGAAAGGGATCAATAGTAAGAGAGGGAGGGAAGGGGAGAAAGAGATCAAGAGCTAGGTAAGAGAGACAGAGACAGACAGATATAAAATTTCATAGAAAAACTACAAATACTGAAATTCAGAATTTGGGAAAATGTAAAGAAGGGACAGAAAGATCTATTTACTGACATCAATTGTATCTGGAATACACACACATACATACCCCCCCACCCCCCCCACACAGACCCCCCCCACCCCACACACAGACCCCCACACACACACAGACATACACACACACCTCCACACACATACCCCCACACCCCACGCACACTTATCCACAACCCCCCCACATACATACCCACATTCACATACACCCCCCCCCACACAGACTTTACAATTCAACAGGCAGGCCATCGTCTTCTCTGAAATCAACACTGGAGGAATAGTAGAGCCATCAGGGATGATTACATGAGGGACAGTCAGACACACTCAAATACTGTGACTTCTGGGTAGGAAGATTTTACTTCAGCTCTGAGGAACGCCCGTTCCCCTTACCTCCAAATGCTGCCAGAAGGATGAAAGGAGAGATGCATGGGTCTCAATCAGTGTGCAAAGATGCACTGGTGTCCCTGGAACTCTTCAGAAATGTCCCCTGTGCACTGTGATTGTAACAGACATCAGATGTTTGCCAGATCTTCAAGTCCAGTTCGGTGCATAGGTTCATGAGGATGTAATTCACTACACATTCTTGTGAAAAAAAAATCATGTTTCCTGGGACATATGAGAACTTGGCCTTCTGAGCTGTCAGGACTATAAACAGCTCTTGACAGGGACTCAGAGTTAAAAGGTGTAGGGGTAGATGTTTTTAAAATACAATTTGCTTTAAAATGAAATGTCCAAATAAATAACAATCTAACTTGTGTTAGATTGCATCTTTTCATATGCTCAACTGTTGCACCAGAATGTTTGACTCCAGAAATGCAGGAGCACTGGATAAAGGTAGCCCAGGACTTCTTGAAGTTTCTAGCAGTTCCCATAGTTTAAAAATCTCTTCGGGTGCTTTGCTCTGCTTTAATTTCATGATAACCTATCCTGACATACAGTAAGCACTCTGGCCTTGCTTTCTACACTTTGGACCTAGCACTGAGCATTGATAGTCCAGTGTTGTCAAGCTATTTCCACATGTGCCCTTGAACTCAACAATCCTCCTGCCTTAGCCTCCCAAGTGCTGGGATTAGAGGTATGTACCACCACACCCCCTTCATGTGTGTTAATCTTGAGGGTATATTTCTCCAGTTTATAGTCTTTTCAATTTTGGTTTGCCTATGTGATAGGCAGACTAAAGGCTCCCCAAGATGTCTATATCCTAATCCCCAGGATCTGTGAATGTTCTATTACACAGTGAAAGGGATTTAAGGTTACAAACCAACCTCAAAATAAAGAGATTATCCTGGATTATCTGAGTGGGCCCTATGTCAGAAGGGTGGATCAGAGTGATTCAATGTGAGAAGGGCCCACCCTACCCTTGCTGGCTTTGATGATGGAAAAGGGGCCCTGAGCCCAGATATGTGGGTGGCTTCCAGAAGCTGGAAAAGGCAAAACAACTGATTTGGCCCTAGGGTCTCCAGAAGAAACATTGTCACCTCAATTTCAGTCCAGAGAGACCCAATGCAGACTTCTGACCTCCAGAATTGCAAGAAAATAAATTGCTCTGCTTAAACTACTAGGTTTGTAGTGATTTGTTACAGCAGCCATAGAAACTGATACCATTTGCCTCCTCTGCAATGTTAGCTTGGTCAACATTGCAGCATGAAGCAGAGGCCATGGGTCTTGCCAAGATCCTTGCTGGTGCCTTCATACCACAACCAGCGGAGCTGGGGTAAGAAGCTGAGGCTGGAGTGGCATGAGTTGCCTCCTGAAGGAACAGTCCCCATCCTTCCACACCTTCCTGTATTCTGCTCCACTATTATGTCCTCATTTCCTATTTTGGTCCTTTATTTACCAGAAACACCTCTCCCCTTCTGAGAACAAGTCTACTTGACCATGGAGAGAGAAGCTGTTCAGGAAACACGTAACCAAGGTTTCATTATGAAAGCCTTCATGTGAGAGCTGAGGTCAGAAACTTCAAAGTCCCCTAGGTCTAGTAATGGTTTAGAGGACCAGCAAGTACAAAACATCCTAGCAGTGTGCTTGGTTTTCAGAAACCAGTGTTGAAAATATCTATTCTAGCCTTCACTCTAAAAGATGGACGAGGAAATCATTTTGAAACTCCTTGTGGCTAAAAGCCTGATGTTGAGTCATGTTTTTCCTCCTGGGACTCACTTTCATAGACTGGTCCCTCTTTGTAACTGGAGCTCCCATCAGGTTGATTGAAGTGGTGGATCTCAGTCTTGGGGCTACAGAAGTGGAATGTATTGCATGTTTGAGTTGTGGTAAGTTATGAATTACATCCACAAGTGAGATCTGTGGTTTGCAGCACTCATAGGACCATTTCTAAGCATGAAAAGAAGGATCTTAGTGTATCCAATAAAATGGCACTGCTGGTCGTCATACCTTCAGATGGAGCCAGAGAAGTGGCTTAGATATTCTTCTAGGCAGAACAGCCCTATGGGCTCTTTGGAAAGCCTTAGCTTTCACTAGATTATTGGTAAATTTTAGATTTCAGTAAAAACTGAGTTTGCAGTAAAATATAGATTCTGGAGTTTATAGTAAGGACTGGGAGAGAATTATACAAGTAATTATATTATAGCATGATAAATGATAAATACAAGTTGCTTCCCATATCCTCCCCCCCTCCCCAATTTATCTCCCTTTCCTTCCCATGATTTTTCTTCTCTCTGCAGGATGAGAAGCTGTGTGAAAAGAGATCTTGTGTTTTACTTCCAGTTTCCCCTCAGGGCCTTACCTTGCCAGGGCTCCCTACATCTTTTATTTTCTCTTAGCATTGTGTCTTGTTAGAAGGTATTTTATGTTTTTTGCTTTAGGGTGGGGGCAGAATGACTCCTTTGTATTTTAGAAGGTTTAGAAGACCTCCTGAAGTGGGGCTTCACTGAGAACTATCACAGAGAGGGGAAGTTTAATGGCCAGGCCTTCAGGATCTTCCCCCATTATAAAGCCTAAGCCTATTTGCAAGGCCCATGAAAGGGCCCCCCCACCCCCCTACCCCCAGATTTGGAGAAGAATACTAGTGCTAACAAGAAAGCCTCCACCCTTTTTTTGCTGTATATTATATGTTACAGAATAAAAAAAAAGAAAGAAAGAAAATCTGTTCCCAAGTGGAAGGCATGCTTTTTCTTAGTGCTGTAAGCATGGCAGGCATCACCAGGCCCACAGCAAACATCCGGGAGCCTCTGGTAGCAGGCAGGATGTTGGGATGCCAGCTTCGTGGAGGAAAGGAACAATGGCTGCTTAATTTGCTTTTTATAGCAAAGCCATTTGGGAAGAATGAAGACAGGAGGATCTCAGAAGAGCTTCCTTTCCCCGAGGGCCGGCCATCTGCTCCTGGGAGAGGCATTGGGCTGACTCAGGAAGCAGAGCAGGGAGCTCTGTGCGCCCTGAGCCCCGTGCCTTGGCCAGGACACAGGCCCACAGCAGGGAACAAATGGCGCCCCTGGGTGCAGGGAGATTTGTCAGGCCTCCTTTCTCAGAGCAGGACAACTGACTGTCCCAGGATTACTGGGACATATGTTCTGTGACCAACACAAGAATCCTTTCAGTAACAAAGCTTCTTTCATAGGTCATTGTTAAGGGAATGAAAGATAACTGAAGCTCATCCCTGCAACAGATTAAGCACTTAAGAAAAATCAATCACAGATATTTCCAAGTGTTACATATCTTTATGTAATACTTGTAAAGCAGAAAACAGGAAATGAAATATAAACATCTGTGAATGCTTTAGGTCAGTATGAATCAATTTTTAAATATAATAATCATGGCTCTTATTTTATTGTGGTGCTATACATACTATATTTTTAATTTATATTTATAATTCTATAGTGATACCAACCAGCTATAAGATGCTGAGTTCATGAACTTATTATCTGTTCTCTTCCCCCTCTTCCGCTATCTTCTTGTGGCAATACTGGGGTTTGAACTCAGGGCCTTGCCACTTGGTACTCTACCACTTGATCTAGGCCCCAGGTCTTTTTGCTCTGGTTATTTTGGAAGTAGGTGCTTACTTTTTGTTCAGGCATGTCTGAATGACGATCTTCCTATTTTCACTTCTTGCCTATCTGGGATGGCAGGTGCACCCCACAACACCCAGCTTTGTATTGATTGAGACAAAGTTTCCTGAACTTTTTGCCCAGGGTGGGCCTCAAATTATGATGATCTCAATCTCTGTGACCTTAGTATCTAGTCTTATAGGTATGAGCCACAGTGCCCAGCTATGAATCTATTTTTCATCATTGTTTTCTTTCTTACTGCTTCAACATCTTTTTGGAGTCAGTCTGGAAGCATTTTCTATTCCCTTCATCCCTTCTACTGAAATGAATACATTACTTTTGTTATAGTCACATGTGAAATAAGAATAAACAAGCTCTGGAAAGACCCTGAGTTTCCTATGAACTTGACTGATAGCTATTCAGGCTCTCAAACCTGTTCTGGTTTTCTTCCTGCTTGGAGGTTTCTGCTAATCTTGCTAGTGACACTACAGCAACGAACACCAGATGAAGACATCTAGCCTATGAGACGGTGAGCCAGGGGTCTTTCCTGAATGGCTATGATCAGGTTGAGAGTTTGAGGTCACCAGCAAGATCTGGCTGAGAGAAGGACCTCTTCATTGGGAGCTTGGTCCCCAAACTCAGTGACATTTTGCCACGCTAGGTACTGGTGTTATGTTTCTGTATGGGCTTTCCCTCGCTGGCTGAGACAAAATCAGTTGAGATGCCTATCTTTTCCTCATATTTTTCACTTAGATGCATTTAAGACACCCACTTGAGTCCTTGTGCAAGATAACAATCTTTTCAGACCCAGATGACATCATTTGGGGATTTATTGAGTGACTATCAACCACCCAAACTGCTGTTGATAAAGAAGAGATCAGAGTGAAAATATTTGTCATAAGAGTCTCACTACTTTTCTTAGTCATATACGTTCTGATGTGGTAGTGGGAGTACAGATGCTCTTTATGACTGCTCAAGACATCAAGAATGGAAAATTCTTAGACCATTTATGTTACCCTTCAAGACTCAGAGAATTACAGCTTTCTGCTTACCTGCACAGTTCCCTCTCAGGAGATACAAAGTGATAAATGAAGATCTAAGTCCTGGGTGAGTCTTGCCTAGACATTGATTTGAATTCTCATTCTCCATGGAACCTAAAGCAAGTCACTTAAAATATACTTGTGCCTCAGTGTTCTTTTGTTAACAGGTCTGTCCAATAGAAATAGAACATGAGATGTGTATATAACTGCACGTGAGGCATATATATATAACTGTAAAAGTTCAAAAGTCACGTTAAAAGAGTAAAAAGAGGACTGGGGACATGGCTCAATCAGTAGCACAAGGCCCTGAATTCAAACCCCAGTAGTGTCAAAAAAAAAAAAAAAAGTAAAAAGAATAAGACAGACCCAGAAAGAAAAATACTGTGTGAACTCACCAAAAAGATAAGTATTGCATAATCTTACTTATATATGTAATCTAAATAAGTCAAACTCATGGAGATAGAGAGTAGAACACTGGTTCAAAGGATCCGGGGGTGGGGGAAATGGGAGTTATGGGTACAAACTTTACTTTATGAGATGAACATGTTCTGATACATAATGTGGGTGGTGACAGTTGTATAAAGAAAATAAAAGTGAAAATAGAGGAGTGAAATTAATTTGAATATATTATTTAACTCAGTATCTCTAAAAATTATCATTTCAGGATGTAATCTATAAAAATATTAAGGATATATTTTGAGTTTTTATACTTCATACTAAGTCTTTAACATTTGTTGTATATTTTACGTACAGAGTGCATCATAACTCAACCTGACCTCATTTCAAGTTCTCAGTCATCACATGTGGCTGGTAGACAGAGCAGCTCCATGTAATAGAAGACATGTCTTTGCTTTTGAAGAGTATTGCATAATATTTTTGGAGTAGAGAGAATAGCTGTTAAGCAATTTGACAGATATAGGTAAGGAATCATGGTGGTATCAAGAAAAAAAATACACATAATCTTTTTTCCCTTCATGGCCTGTAGGTTCAAGTAAATGTCAAAAAATCATATGGGAATCTGACTTAGTCCATTATCTGTCACTATAACAAAATATCTGAGACTGGTAATTTATAAAGAATAGAGGTTCAATTAGCTCACAGTTCAAGGGGCTGAGAAGTTCAAAAGCTTGGTGCTGGTATTTGTGAGGGCCTTCTTGCTACATTGTAACATAGTAAGGCAGAGCAAGAGTGCAGAGAGCTCACTCTTACCAGAGTTAACACTCTTAACATTTCTTCCTTAACCCATTCATCTCTTACTCCATGAACAGTTTAATCCGTTTCTGACTTGATCACTTCCAAAAGTCCCCACCTTCAAATTCCATTAACATTTGACTTTGGGGACCAAATTTGCAACACATGGATACTGGGCGGGGGGGGGTGTACCCAAACCATAGCAGGATTCTATGAATTATGAAAGACCATTGGGACAAGGTCAAGGATAGGTCATGGCAGTCAGATATGGAAAGGTAGCTCTCCTTATCTTAATCAGCACACAAATGAGATTAAAAAAAAAAACAAAAAACTATGAACAAGTCCTGTGAATAACCCACTCTACTCTGAGAGGTATTTTATGGATGAATCTGAATGACCCCTAGATGTTATTAAGAAGTGTCATGGTGACTCAGTTGGTTTCAGAGATGGGGTTTAGAGATTGAAGCACGCTAAGGAAGATGCTGAAACGAAAGCTTTGCTATAATGACAAGTGCAAACAGGAAGGTGATGGCTTGAGAGACATTGGACAAATCTACCATTACATCTTCAGTCTTGTCCAGGGCAGAGGGCATTCTTGCCTTGTGTGCATCCTAGGCTACCTGGCAGGCAGACTTCAATGGAGAAGTTTGGCTAAGGGAACAGCCTCAGCCTGGCAGAAGGTCTGTCAGGCTGATCCCATATCCTCTGCTCAGATAAAGAGCTAACACTTGTCAAATACCTACTGTATGCCAGTCTATTAAACAGACTTATTAGTTTGCTAGGGTAGCTATAACAAAATATCACAGACTAGGTGGCTTAACCAACTGAAAATGATTTTCTCATAGTTCTGGATGCTGGAAGTCCAAGATCAAGGTTCAGAGGCAGGTTTGGTTCCCTCAGAGGCCTCTCTCCTTGGCTCAAGATGGCCTTGCTCAGGCTGCCTCTTCATAAAATTGCCCCTCTATGCACAGGCACTCTGGTGTCTCTTCCTTTTTTTCATAAGGACACCAATCATGTTGGATTAGACCTGCAAACAGATGACTTCATTTTAACCCTACCACCTCTTAAAAACTATCTCCAAATAACAGTTACTCTCTGAAGTACTGGGAGTTGAGACTTCAATGCATGGATTTGGGGCTCACACAATTCAGCCCATAACACTGGTATTTCCCATCTTACAGATGAAGAAACTGAGGCCCGTTAAGGATGCTTGGCATCTGTGAGCTAGGTGACATTTGAGTCGATCTCAATTCAGTGTTCTTTACACATGATCACTGTGTCTCTTGAGGCAAAAATTATGTATTTAGCAGTGGCTCATGCCTGTAATCAGCTACTCAGGAGGCAGAGATCAGGAGGATCAAGGTTGGAAGCCAGCCTTGGTAAACAGTTTGTGAGACCTTATCTTGAAAATACCCAACCCAAAAAAGGGTCAGTGGAATGGCTCAAGGTGGTATAGGCCCTGAGTTTAAACCCCAGTACCACCAAAAAAAAAAAAAAAAGTATCTATCTAGATTACCCGAGTGCTTCCTGTGGAGTGGCAGGACCAAAGTAGGTAAGGGGATGGTGAAATGGAAGCAGCTTGGGAGTGGGGGCTGGAATCTGGGTGTGAGTCTTGGCTGTGTCATTTCCTAGGTGTGTTGCCACGGACAAGGCCTACTCTCTTTAAACTGAAGTTGACTAACATTCATTAAGCACCAGTGCTTGGCACTGAGCACATATCATCTCATCCCACATTCACAGCCAGCCTGTGAAGTAGACATTGTTATAGTATTTGCCTTACAGCAGAGGAAAAGAGGCTCAGAGAAGTCAAGTGACTTATCCAAAGTTTCACAGTCAAGAAGTCCTAAAACCAAGACTCAAACCTTGTACAACAAGCCATCACTGCACTTAGAAATGGGATTCTAAGAGAGTTGAGAAGTATGGACTTTAAAGTTAAATCTCAAAGCTTGTAAATGTTGATGAATTCAAGTTTCTTAGGGGGCCTCGTGTTCACCGTAATGCCTCTTACCTCCAAAATGGGAGCACCAAGCTAGATGAGCCTGGAATTCTTTGTCCTGACAGGGTGTGAACCTCTGGTGCCATTTGAGTTTATGAAATAGATTTTGCTGGACGTGCGCCTTGACCCTTAGTAGCAATACAAGGAGACAAATTCTTTAACCTTCGGAGCCCCATTGTCCCTGTATGGAATTTGAGACTGCACTTTGCCTTGGACACAACATTGAGATGGTGTTTATTAAGTGCCTGGAGGCACTTTGGTGACAATGAGAACAGACTTAGTGCAACAACACAGTTTCTCTCTCCACAGGACCGAACGTCCAGACACATGACTTGTGGAATGTGCCCAAAGCTCCCATCCTGCTGGTTCTCCCCACATGCCCAAGAGACTGCCATTTTAACTTTAGTTTTGGGATATTCAAGAGTTCCTGTTTATGAAAGTCAACCCCTGTTGGAAGGGATGACTACTGCCTTAAGCAGCTATTAGCAGCATTTATTCACTCAACAAGCATTCAGAGAGTTCCTAATGTGATGAGAGAAGTGCTCAAATCTGCTCAAGAAACCTCTGGGGGACTTGCTTGGAACACAGCTGCTGATGGCAGAATCCAGTACACCTCCAGCACACTGGGCCAGGAAGGTGCATTTACACTGCCCTCTGGGAATGCCGAGGCAGGTGGCCTGCAGACTGTCAGAGGAGGCCCTGTGTGACGTCGCTGTATGGGACAATAGGTCACATGACCACCTGGGAGGGAGACCTCTGGAGCTGACCCAGCCTCTCACCGGTGCAGTCTTTCTACTGGGCAGTCACATTGGGCTAGCTGCCACTCAGAGTAGCCTGTGGGGCCCAGATCAGGGAAGATGGGGATGTGCGGAACTTGCCTTAACTAGAGTCCTTACAGGGGAAACAGCCAGCCCATTCTTAGTAACTCAGAAAATTAAAGATCGCCAGAAAAAGAGGTCCAGAAACAAGCAAGCACGGCCAGTGTGGTACTATGGTTTGTACTGGTCTCCTGGTCCTAGGTACCAGCTGCATGAATAGCTCAGCTCACAAAGGAAGCCCTATGGTTTCCTTTCCCACCAAGGGCCCCTGGACACGCTGGTAATGAAGACACTGGTGTACATGTGGCTGTAACAGGCCAGCTCTCCGCCAGTCATCGCTCTGCTTCCCGCCCACGCACCACCCCAGGGCGGATGTGTAAGCATCTCCTTTCTCTTGCCAAGTGGAGTCACTCAAAGATGCAAGAGAAAGAGGATGTAGCTCAAAGCTGAAGCCTGCGACAGGCCTGCTGCCAGCTGGACTCACAGAAACACCATGTGACTGTATTTCCTCTGGCCTGGACAGGTGCTGCCTGGGGTCTTTTCTGGATGTACCTGGAAGAGCTCTGGGAAGGTCTAAACAGGCCACATGCAGTTCTCTGGAGGCAGAGCTGGGGCAAGGGAGGAAGAGGGGTGGTGTGGAAACGGCCTGGGGTTCTCTCTTTCCCTTCAGCCTGAAACACAGCTAATACCACAGGATTTTTCTGAGAGATTAGAGAAATTTACATTCTTCTCCCCAGCCTCACCTGCTAGGCAAAGGAAGTGCTGGAGGAAGTAAGGTATTGAAAGAATGTGGAGGGGAGGAATGGCTTGGGCTTGGGCCGGGAAGAGGAACTCTCCTTCCTGCTTTCCTTGGGGCCAGAAGCCCCACTCATCTTTAAGCTGTTAACCCGAGAGGATGTGGCTCTCTCACCATCATTCATCTACTCCCTCCGTCTCCCTCTCCCCCTCCCCTCCGCGCCCTCCTTCCCTCTCTCTCTCTCTCTCTCTCTCTCTCTCTTTGAATCTGAGCTTTAAAATAATCATCTGCAGTTTGTCCAACAGTTCAGCTCCAACTCCTTGGGGACAAAAGCAAATGACAGAGTCACTGCTGTCATCCTGAGAGCACAGAAAAAGTCCCCCCAGCAGCCCAGGGTGCTGACCTGGTCAGGAAGGAGGAGAAGAGAGATGAGGTCTTTGAGCCTTGTCTTGTTGCCTTGGGAGGATGGGCGAGTTTGTCTTTGATGCCTTCATTTGCTTCTGCACTCTTTCCCCCTTCAAAAATCCAGTGAAGTGCTTGCTATATGTTTGAGTTAGCCAGACCTGAAGTTAGACTATCCATACAACTGAATCACAGCAAAGAGAGCAAAGAAATTATTAGCACGAAGCAAGAGGGCATTGGAGGATATACATGGAGAAGCCACCAGTCAAGTGGAAGAAATCTAAAAGATATTGGTACTTGTGCTAAGAATTTTCAGCTAGATATCCAAATCATTTCTCATAAAATTGAAAATGTAAACCTGCAGAAGCATAGGGTGTCCAGAGGCCTTCTCTAGCTCTGGTCTGTCTGAAAGCTTTGCCTGTAGTTAGCCAAGGCCACAGACAGCCAAGATACCATTTTCACTTGGTTTCCAATAGAAATTCCCTCCTGCCAACCAGTCTTGACTATGGGTAGTACCTTCTGTATGTTTGGGTGGTTTACAGGGTAGAATCCCACTGTGGGGGGCTCAGCCTTCTGCCATCTCATTCCCTTTGTGGCTCTCTTCCCTGATCTCTGGTCTTCATTCACTCCATCCTGGACTGGCCCTAGGCAGCTCCACATTTCTTCCCTGTCCCAATGCAGAGCTGGTGACTCTTTTCTCTGAGGTCCTGCTGTACAGGTCAGCAACCCAGATGTGTCAGTTTTTGCCCCATCTTGCTTGCAAACTCTTTAGCACTTGTAAAAATATAGGTCACCTGGCCCAGAGTCTCTTGCATCTCCCTGTCTCCTGGCCCCAGCAAGAGGGAGCAAAAATACCTTAGTGTTATAAAAGTCTCTGCAAAGACCCCCCATCTAAAGGGAAAATGGATTTTCATTTAACATCTCAACATAAAGCAGCAGCATCTGGATTGTCCACTGGCTTTTCCAAGAAGCCTTGTTGGGGAAACAGGAGGTTGTCCTTACTCAGCTTCTATCTTACAGTGTAGAAGTAATCACAGCCCTGTCCCTTTCATAGCTTTTTGTTTTGTTTTGTTTACTTTTTGCCAGGTTTGATTTATTTTTTCTTTTTGGCAGTACTGGGGTTTGAACTCAGGGCCTCACACTTGCTAGGCAGGCGCTCTACCATTTGAGGCACTCTGCCAGTCCCAGATTTGCTTTATTTATCTCCATATATGAAGCTTTCTCTACACTTCCCACTCTGTATGTGTGTGTGTGTGTGTGTGTGTGCATGTGTATGTGTGTGTGTGTGCAGCAGACATCACCAAACTTTATCCCTAAGTATAATAAGAGCATTTTATAAACCACTATGCCATTAACACCTAAGAAAGGGAACATCATGAAATACCATAATACACAACAGCTTCTAAAGTAGCACGTTTGTTGTTTTTTCTGATCTTCTTCCCTTTTAGGCCACACATGGTAGGATGTGTTGTCAGTACCCCAGAATGCCAGTTGGTCTCCCTATGGTTGATGAGAGTTAAATGTAAGATTGACTTATGATCAGAGCAGAGATGTGCAAAGTTATCTTAAAAGGAATAAAGGCCACCAGATCTTCTGGACTGTGTCTAGATTGAAGGGCCAAAGGCAGGTGGTTTTTTTTGCTTGTTTTTTTTTTTTTTTTTTTTGATGCTCATGTTGGGCTGCTAAGACTTCCTGCTATCCACAATTGAATCAGTGTCCTGAGTGGGGTCAGAATTTCTGACCCTGGGAGGTGGGAGCAGCAGAAAGTGGATATTCCAACTTGCCAGAGAGGCTCCAAAGGTCGAAGTAACACCTCATTTTCTAGGCATACTCTGTATCTCCTGAGGTGTCTATCTCACAGGTGACAGAAAGGGGTGTCAGTATGAGGTAGGTGGTCCTGCTAGAGATACTGGGGAGGACCTAACTGCAAATCTTGTAGCCAAGGCCCTTAGGTGTTCTGAGCAACACTATGAGAAGTTGTTGGGGTGGAAGATCAGTATATTTCTATAAGATATAAATGCTCTTGAACCTAGGATGGGGTTATGTCCTAATGGACCCGTTGTAAGTGTATTTTAAGGCACTTAAAATACCTAAACTACAGAACAGATACCTAGGCCTAGCCCCCATGAAATATGACCAGTACACTTACAAGAGCCAACAGTTGGGCAAAATCATCTAACACAAAAGCCTACTTTATACAAAATATTGACTTTCTCATGTAATTTATTGCATACTGTATCGGAAGTGAAAAGCAGAATGGCACTTATGCACCATTGTAAAGCAGAAAAATCATAAGTCATGACCGCTGGTACTGTTTTTTCTTTATAAGAGATCTGGCAGTTTCTCTGGGAGGTTTGGAAGGTGGCTTTTGAGGGGTCTGGGATAGAAGTCTGGACAGAAGAAGAGGGCTTTCTGTTCAAAGGATTCCTAGTCTTCTGTTTTACCCTGATGTGTTGTGACATCATGAACAATTCCCAGGCCACACACCTGGAGGCTATATCAGTTTGGGATTTTTTTACTCATGATTGCACCTAACAAGCAATCACTCATATCTAGATCTTTCCAGAAGAAAGCCTAACTGGCCTGTTTGCTTTCTCCCGCATCCCTTGGTCCAGACAGGGTTAGGGAGACTCCTTGTTAGAGGCCATGCTCCAGTCTCCCAAGAGGACTGGAGGGGAAGAGGAGGGGCAGTTGAGGGCTCTTGGTTGATCTTATAGTCTGGAAGAGGCCGGGGTCTCTCAGCACAGTATTCCATGGATCCAGCAGAGACAGCAGGCACACTGTGTTCTGGTGCCTGAGGGGGGCCTCCGTGCTTTATGGACACCTGGGGGAAGCTGGATCATATCATGGTCACCACAGTTGCCCAGTGTTTATCTTTCTTTTACTCTAACCAATCACATGAACTCAAAATTCAAACCAATGTTTAAATCAGGTGGCACACACCTGTAATTCCAGCACTCGAGATGCTGAGGCAGGTTGAGGTCAGCCTAGACTACATTGCAAGACCCTGTTTCAAAAAACAAAAACAACGCTTAAATTATCAGCACAAAATCACCTACCTGATGAGTGTAAGGAGTCCATTCATTTGGCTAGTATTCTGTTGGTCCCCAAAGGAAGCCTTAGTACCCAGTGAATAAAAGCTGTAAGAAATGAGGACAAAGGAGGGCAAATATGATCAATACACTTTATATGCTTGTGTGACAATAGAACAATGACATTTGTTGAAATTGTTTTAAGTAGGGGGGAAGAGGACGAGAGAGAATGGTTGACGGGGTGAAGCTGACCAAGGTACATTGTAAGCATATATGGAAATGTCACCACGAAACCCCCTGTATAACTAACATATGCTAGCAAAAATTTTGTTGCTTTTAAAAAAGCTGTAATGTGAAAACTCAGGATGACTTTTCTAGGATATTTGCCAACTGCATTCACTCATTGTCCAAATGTGGGTTTTATTTTCAGAAAAAGGCAGGGGGGAGATGCCATCAAGAAAGTTGCTCACCAGTGGCCTTGCTTGGTTTTGAAGCTTGTGTTCTAGGCTTTTCTAGGGCTATTTGCTTCTTGGAAATGAGGACACTTGATTCAGTGTGTGCAATTTCCACTAAACTGGATATGTGACCCCATAAGTCCTGTCATGCAAGTGTGGGACTTAGCTAATGGCCTTCGAATATTCCAGGCTTATTTGGAAGGCCCTCTCTGTAATAAGAATGGCAGCTGCCTCTCACAGTCCGGTGCCGTCATTCAGATTCCATTTTGGTCAAGCAGTGCTTAATTTCCTAGAGCTGTCTTAACAAAGTACCACACACGGGATGGTTTACTACAACAGAAATTTTTAATCTCTCACAGTTTTGGAGGATGGAAAATCTGAAATTAAGAGTCCTTGAGACTAGGTTCCTCTGACACCTGGAGGGGGGAATCCTTCCTTGCTCTTCTAGCTTCTGGCGTTTGTTGGCGATCTGTGGCATTCCTTGGTTTGTGGCAGCATCACTCCTGTCCCTGCCTCTGTAGCCACATGCGATCTTCTTCCTGTGTGTCTGTGTCCTAATTTCCTCAGTCATATTGGATTAGAGGCCACGCTAATGACCTCATCTCAGTTTGATTACATCTGTGAAGATCCCTGAATTCCAAATCAGGTCACAGTCACATGTAGTGAGCATTAGAGCTTCAACATGTCTTTTTGGGGGACATAATTCAACCCATAACCGTGACTCTGAGATTGTGATGTTGCTTTCCATGGAAACTTCCTTCTGGGAAAACATGTCACGGTTACACATACTTTAAATTTCAGTTCCCGTGTCAGTGATTTCTCATTTAAAATGTTAAATAAGTCTCAGAGAATGGCCTGACTTCCCAAGGACTAGACTATGGAAAAATAATGCACTGATGATATGTGGGCCAGGTGTTCTGTCTCACAAGAGTAATTTCTCTTTGTAGTGCAATAAAGTGGATTTCTGGTATGATTTCCCAACTTGTGGTCCATCCCTGAGATTCTGGCTAAGAAAGGGGCAGCACCACCTCTGTGCCAACAGGACTGCATTTGTAAACTTCTGAATTTGAGAAACAGGCATGGTACTAATTTACCAAGACAATGACTCAAGGAGCCAAGGCAGTCCATCCCCACACTGCCATGTAGTCAAACGTTAGCACCATTATTTGTCTTATTTTGGATTTCTAATATATATAGCAGATAGAACATATTATATAAAATTATTAAAAATCCAAGATAAGACACGTATGTTACATAAGAAATAGACATAAAGAATTATGTAAAGATCATAATATGTAATGTTATGCAACGTATTTATACAACAGAGTATAAACTGGATCTCTAATATATAGGTTTTTCATAAGAACAAGCACCTCAAAGAGAACTTGGTCCTTTGGTAAAACAAACAAAACTCCAACCACAGACAAACAAGGAGTTAATTAATCCCATGGATATTTCAGATCTTGTCCCAGATTCAAACTTAATAAGGGGAGAATTTTAAAGAAAAGTGATAAGATGGTTAATATCAAGGACAAACTTAAAACATTAGTTAAAATAACTCCCATCATGGCAATACCTTATATCTCTGAAGCACCGAGATCAAATTTTAGCCCATTCACTCCAGGGGACAATATTTTTTTTCTTTTCTAAATTTAAACCAATTATTGCAGAAATGGCAGGTAACAAATCTGGCATGTCCTATGGGATGAACACAGAAACACGCGTACCTTGTTCTGGGGAGACGGAAGACACTGGGATGGGAGCATTGTTTGTGTAGAGGTGAAGACGGAATAATGGAAGGTGCCGTCTCCAGGGGAGTGCTGCAGGTGGGAGCTGAATAGGGTATTTAATTAGCTAATTGCAGAAGGCAGGGTAGCACTGCTGGGCAGAGCTGGAAGGAAAGGCAGAGTTTACTTGCCCAGGAGGGAGTCTCCCAGGACTGCTCCTCCAACTTGAATGTGTCGGGGATAATCAGCAGGAGAGCATGTTCAAATGCACATTTCTGCTGCAACTGAGCAGGTCTGCAGTAGGACCACGTATTTGCTTTTCTGTTAAGGTGTTGCAGATTCTGCAGGTCTCTGGACCTGTTTTGAGCGACACTGTACGTTAGAAAACACTTAAAAACTGGGAGTCACTAATGGAATTTTCCAAGGAATCAGTAAGTCTTCAGAGAAGAAAGGCTGGGGAGATGGTATTTGGCTGTGGATCAGGGAGGGATGCTTCCTATTAACAAGAGACACCTGAGAGGCCCAGGTGAGTGACAACTCGCAAGTTTAAGACCTCTCAGGTGTCCAGGAGCTTCCCCAGGTGGGCAGTGCCGCCTGTAAGGGGGCTTGGCGCTCATGAAGCCATACCCCAAGCTATGGCTTTGACCTGCTGAACAAAAGAAGCTGGCTCAAGGTCACTTAGTCCTCCTCCCCTTCAGAAGTACAGGAAAGACTTTCTATAAAGTTCCCCTTATCTACCAAAAGACTGGATCCACCAAAATGGAACACCATTGCCTTCTGTCCCCTTACTGAAATTTTATTAACCAAGGAAGATTAATTTCCTATCACAGAAGAGGAGACTGAAAATTATACACCACACCTGGAGCCCAGAAGAGCTTTGTCCAAGACCATTGTCTGTTCTTTGTGGTCAGTTTTTGTCCTAGAGTCTTTTACTCCCCCCTCTAAAATTTCTTCCATTTCCCCTTTCCCTCTTTCATGTGAAGAATCATAGGCCAGCTCCAAACCTCACTGCTCTCCTTTCATTCTTAGGAAATCTTTTGTCCTGTTTATCTGCCTATTGTCAGTTTATTTCAGCAATCTAATTATTGAAACTTGAGAGGGCAGAAGGGAAGTTCCTTTTGCCCCCCCCAGGGAAATGCCAGGAAGCTTGAAATAGCACTCTCTTAAAAAACAAACAAACAAAAACTGGTTACTTGGCTATACATTGCTAGGACCCTGAGATAAAGTTATTTTTTTGTCATCTGCTAGTATGGAATTTTCCAGCCAATGAGGGTATTGGGATTAAACAGTGATGGGACTTCTGTTTTCTGCATGCCAGCCATGGGTCAGGTGAGATGATCACCATCCCATCAACAGTAGGGTCACCTTTCTTCTTCTTTTTTTCTTTTGATAGTATTTGGGTTTGAACTCAGGCCTCACACTTGCTAGACAAGCACTCTACTACTGAGTCACATCCCAGTCCTTTTGTTTTCAGTTCATTTGTCAGATAGGGTTTCATGCTTTTGCAAAGGCTCAAACCTCAATCTTTCTACCTTTATCTCTGAAATATCTGAAATTGCAGGCATGTACTACCATGCCCAGCCTAGGGTCATCCTCCTTAAGCACCTGTAGGTGTATGGTATGATACTAGAGTGTTAGAAGATTCACAAGATATCATGTGATATCATGTGATATTGGCCCCTATTGGCAGATATCATGGTATCATGGTACCATTCCCAGCAATGTAAATAGGACTTGAAATTTTGGAGAAAAAATAATTTTCATATTTAGATAACTTGCTTAGATTATAATATGCAAGAGAATCTTTGTATACAAGTACAAAAATATGAGAAATTTTTGGTTTGCAGGGACTGTTTTAGGACATACCTCTAGACTCCTAATGTGGACATACTTCTTCACACTTTTCTGGCTCTTAATGGTAGTTGACTGGAAATACCTGGTTTGTGAAAGGCCTTGGCAACTAAGTGTGGTGGGGTCAGCTGGTTTTTTTGCAGTTCTTTGGCTCCTCCCTGTGAGGTCTAATGAAAGAGTTGTCTGGATTCTGTGTTTTGCCCTCGAAAGTGATCTTAAGAGCAGGCATCTGTCCCCACATCACTGAAGGCCTGTTCTGTTGGCCTCTCTTGCATGGACAATTGGCCCCTATTGGCAGTCTTTCTCTCATCTTCCCTCCATTCTTGGTTTCGGAGAGGAGTTTTGGTTTTAACAGTATTTTTCAAATTTGAATACCAAGAAATTATGCCATGCATGAGCTACAGGTGAGAGCCCCAGGCCTGCCTGGGGAGGGCGTCACAGAATTGCACACTATTAGTGTGGTGGGGGACCTCAGAGGCTACTGTTAGTGTAACACTGTGGTGTATGGGTGAGAAAGCCAAGCTCAAGAGAAAAGAGAGAGACCAAGGATGCGTTGCCATATCATCTTTTTTGATTGCTTCCACTCCTTGCCTGCCAAACTTGCTATGGCGGTGACCAGTGCTGTACATGGTGGTCCTCAGGCCTGGATTTGCTCTGCCTGCTGCTGCCAGCCTTTGGCTGCCTTTTCCATCTTTGTCCCATTTGTGGTCACTGGGGAAGTAATTGAGTCACATGCTTGAAGTGATACAAGAGTCAGTGTCCAGAGGTCATTGTGACAAGCCTTCTGTAAATTTCACTGAACCAAGGAAACTGGTAGAACACTGTAGCCACAAACTATATGTAAGTGCTTGCTGTCTTTGGTCTCACTGTGAAACCTCCTGGTTTTGGGTCATTTTTTTTTCTCTGTTCCTCAAAGGAATAGGTGTACTCCGTAGAGTCCAGTAGAGAGACATGGCCCCAGGTGCGGAGAAAGGTACAGACAGATCCCAGATCCCAACCTATTCTTTCTCATCTGACTTAGTGTGCACCACTGCCCTGTGCAGCCTAGCAAAGCCCTCTCCTTCCATTTAAATGTTCTGTCTTCTCCAAAGTCTTCCTTGACTTCTCCAGGTGACCTGGGCTGCTTCTCCTGTTTCCCTTCAGACAAATCTCCATTGTGGCAATTATCTTAGGGTATTATAATTGTTTTCTCTGTCTGTGTCTGTTTTTCTGCCTCTCTGTCTCTCTCTCTCTGTCTCTCTCTGTCTCTCTCTCTCTCTCTCTCTCTCTCTCTCTCTCTCTCTGTGTGTGTGTGTGTGTGTGTGTGTGTGTGTGTGTGTATCTCCTCATTAGAGTATAATAAACTTCTTGAGATCAGAGATCGGGCCTTTCATGGTTATATCCCGTTTGCTTAGTATATCCTCAGTAAAAGTCCTCTGCATACAATCACACATGAGCTAATCCCTGCAGAATTTAAATAAGTTGTAAGCATGGAAAGAAGGCCACAGAGACAGGTAAGTTAGAACAATTGTAAGTCTAGAAGAAGTTGCAGGACATATGCTAGGGAAGGCAAGACAGTTAGGCAGATGGGAGGAGAGGTTGTTTCCAGAGTACCAATAGATGGTTTCTGTGGATTGGTGGTTGAGACTTGGAGTTCCTTCAGGCAGAGGAACAAACTTTTGCCTGAAGTGATGAGACAGCAGTGTGAGCATAGAAACAGGACTCATGTCTGATTCGGACTTTATAGCCCCAGACCCCAGGTTACTTCCTTGACACTGTTTTTACAGATTATTTTCCTGAAACTTCATGGGTCGATGTACTAGTCAGATGTTTTCCAGAGGAACAGAATGAATAAAATGTATCTACAATTCTAAGAGGGGATTTATTAGGTTGGGTTACATGTTCAAAGGCTGCACAGTTCCATGATGGCTGACTGCAGGCTGGAAACTGGGGAAAACAGTAGCTGCTCAGTTCAAGAGCTAGAAGCTCAGAACGAGAGGGGCCAATGACAAAGCGCCAGTCTGAGGGTGCAAACCTCAAAACCCCCTATGTCCTCATTGAAAGGGTGAAGAATCTAGAGTCTGATGTCCACAGGCAATGGCAGTGGCAAAACATGCACCTTCTCAAGAAGAAGTGAACTTGCACATTGCATGTGGGCCCTTAGCCTTTTGTACAGTGTGACTCACCTTTAGGGTGGGTCTCCCCCATGAAGTCACTGATTCATATGCCAATTATCTCTGGAGACACCTTCACAGACACACCCAGAAGTGTGCTTACTGATTTTTTTAGGCCTCTTCAATCCAGTTCAAGTTGACAACCAAGATTAACTATCACAATAGATCAGACTCTATTTTTTGCAAAGATTATCCATTTAGCTATCAATCATAATTGTCATCATCCTCTATCCAATCCTAAATGTGTGATATTGATGTTCTTCCTCTCAAGTGGTTGGCTTTAGATTCCCTCCCTTGTGAGCCTGGGTGAGCTTGAGTGGCCCTCCATGGTGATAACCTCAACTGATGTAGTTTGGTGGAAGTGATGCTATGTGAGGTTAAATCACACAAATGCCGTGTTCCTCTACTTTGTTCTCTTGGTGGGCTTGTTCATGGAACCCAACTCTGATGTGAGGAAGCCAAGACACCCATGGAGAAGGCTCTGTAGAGAGAAACTGAGATCCCCAGTCCTGCCCTTGGATAAGCCAACACCATGTCAAAAGGCATGTGAGTGAGCCATTTTGAAAGCGGTCCTCACTCTACCAGTCAAGCTACCCTAATTGATACCACAAGAGCAAAATAACACTTTTCCACCAAGCCCTGTTCCAAGTGCAGATTTGTGAACTAAATCAATTATTCTTGTTTTGAAGCAGATTTTAGTACTTGGAGGAACGTTGTTAAAACCAAAAGCTAAAATATATGGCATTGGAATTGAGTGCAAGCAGCAGTAGAATACTTAAGGACTTGGAAGAGAATATTAGTGAAAGCTTGAAGGAAAGTCAAAAGGACATTACTGAAGCTGGAGAAGTGTCCCGAGTGGTGTAGTGAGGGACAGGAAGTTTGACAACACTGTCACCTGTAGTGATGTAGAAGTAGGAAATGTACCTAATAAATTTGATGTTCTAGCCAGAGATTTCTAGATAGAGTTGGAGTTTCCACTTGTTTTTTTCTACTTGGCTTTAGTGAAATGAAAATGGAGAGAAATTTTTAGTTTAAAAAGGAGTGACTCAGTTATTAAGCAAAATCTAGAGGAAACATAAGTGAGTCAGGGCTTTCTGGGTTAACAAAATAAAATTTTCTCATCCTCCATTTCTCTAGTAAGAAAATATTCTAATGTTAAAATGCTCCTTCTAGGGAAAGATTAATTTCATGGTGGCTTCTAAGATTCTTTCAGATAGAGAAAAGTCTTTGTAAGGGTCTTAAGGCATGTTTCACAGATTCTATCCATTAAAAAAAAAAAGAGGGACTTCTAGCAATCTGAAGGTGTGGTTCAACAGAAGACTCACTAGAAGTTCAAGGTAGAGAGCTTATCTCAAAGATACTTGCAAGTGTGGCTTTTATCAATTGTATGGGTTTATTAATTCATCTACAATATTCCTGAAAGACATTTCAAAGAATTACACCAGCTTGTACCAAAAAGAATACTAATAGCACAAGATGAAAAGAGATCCTTGAATCTCCAAACTTCTACTGATAGGAAGTAGGTTGAGAAACAAATCCACTGTAAACACAGATTTCCCTCTATGGAAAAAGAAAGAAGACTGAGAGGGAAGAACCGAGTACCCAGAGGGCACAATTCCCAATTCCCAGACAGAGGTACAGAGCTCTGATCAAGGAATGGTGGCATGTGTCTGGCTAAACCTCAGAATGCTGTGTGCCTCTGTTTCTTCACTTCTTGAGTCAGACTAACAGTGTTACCCTGTGTCTGCCCACTAGGTCTGGTGGGTATGTATGGGGGACACCTTTAGGTGTCTTTTAGGGAGAGAGCATTTCCAAGGAGCTATTCTCAATTAAATCCAATGAGTCTCATCTGTACCTTGACTGGATTTAGATAAAGAAATCCTAGACTTCCACATGAACAGAGCAGGATTAGACGTGTGGGATTTGGAGGAAGGGGTTGAAGTATAGACATAATTTATGTGTGGGGGTCTTGTGCATGCTAAGCTCATACTCTACCACTGAGTTATACTTCCAGCCATATACATATACATGTATGTATGTATGTATTTGTGGTGCTTAAGATCAAACACAGGGCCTTGTAGGTGCTCTACCACTAGATCACATCCCCAACCTTAGTTATAAATTTTTATGCCAGGAAATAAGTCATGACAGACAGAATTGCTAAAGATGCCCACAATGCATCCTACCATGCATGCTGTTAATATGTGACACTGATACTCCTTCTGTCCAGTGGTGGGTCTATGTCTCCTTTCCTTAGACATGACTGGGCGTTTATGGACTGCGTGTACCAATAGAAGATGGTGGAAGAGACACTCTGTGACTTCTGAGGTTAGGTCATACAAGTGCCATGTTTTCTTGGAACACTGGCTCTTGGAAACCTCCGCCATTCTGACAGTAAGCCGAACAGCCTAGGAAGAGGTAAACATGGAGAGGAACTGAAGCCTCCTGGCTAAACTCCTACACCCCCACCAGCACCAGCTTCCCAGGTGTGAGAATAAGGAATCCTGGAAGCGATCCTTCAATCCCTGCTTGGACCACCCCAGTTGCTACTGTGTAAAGCAGACATGAGCTTTCTTTACAAACTTTGCTCTAATTATATTCCTATAAGATAAATAAATGGTTGATAAATGGTTGTTGTTTTAGTTATTAGGCTTTGGAGTAGTTTGCCTGCAGAAATACATAAATGGCCCTGTAGGGCCAGTTGTATGAAGTTTATACATACAGTTGTATGGTTGTATAAAGTTTACGTACATGGTACATCGTAGGTGGCCCAGACTCTCTAAGACCCTGACTTCCTATGACTGTCACTTATTCCTCCACTCATGTCACTTCAGTTTATACATTTTCATCAGTTTTCAGGTAGAGAGAAAAAAGTTCTAAGGAGTTAGTTGTAAAGAACCAAACCCAAAGAGCACACAGGAAAAGAGGCATTGTGTTGGATGCTCCTGAGGCAAAAATAAGGAGAAAGTGTATCTTCTATGCTTAAAAGACAACCTCGGCACTGGGCTTGAGCTCTGTCAATGTACTTGGAGGCTAGTTTCCCCTAAGATTGAATTAAGTTAAAAGAGGAAGTCTGCTTGGATTCACTTGAAATAGAGCCGCTGGGATGAAATCAATGCAAAAACAAGACTTGAGAAATGGTAACCGTGAAAGAAAGAGATCAATCTTCTGTAGGGGCTTGTGTTGCAATGTGGAAAAAATTTTGTAATCGGAATGTAACTCTAGTGATCATAAGCACTGGATGTCAGCACTGACCACGGCGGAGACCAGTGATGGGGATGGCCTTGATCCATGGGGGCCGCAGGAGTTGGGGGAGACAGAGGGGTCAGGAAGCAAGGAGTGTTTGCCAGAGTTGAGAACATTTCCTGGAGTAAGGAGGGCGTTCGCTAGGCAGGGGTACTGATAGATACACATTTGTCCAGTACCTCTGTCCGTATTTAGTAAAATAAGAGACACCAACTCACAGGAGACAGGACCTGGTACCTAAGGGATACGACACACCTCCCCACCACAGAAACTCTCAGTGCAAACTGCTCCATACTCCCATCCATGTGTCTTAAAGCTTTCAGTGGCCTGGGATCAAAGTTTAGTCTTCAAAACACAATGCCAGAGGTGTCCCCTTGTCCTCTGGCCCACTGTCATACCCGTGCCTCTCCTACAAAGGCAGAATAAAGGCCACTTGGGCTCTTAACTATACTTGTAGTTCTAGAAGGAGTGGGGAGAATACCTGGCGCTTTACCTGCTTGTTAACTGCTGACTGACTGGATGGATGAACAGAAGCCTATGGGAGTGAACCCAGTGGTAGAGGAGAGCCTGCTGGAGACAGAGGCATCCGAGGGAAGGCGAAGGCCATGGGGCTGGCTGCGTGTGGAGGTGTCAAGGGCGTTGGAGTGGTGAGAGGTCAAGTTTCAGGAAATCCAAGGCTTTGCTTAAGTCCTTGGAAGTCAAGTACTATAGGCAGGAAGCTGAGCTAGCCTATTTCAATTTCCCCTGCCCTGCTCGGTGCAAATTGCCGGCAAGCAGGGGAAGTGACTGGCTAAAAACCAGGAGACATGGGGACCCACGCGGCTTGGTGTTTGGAACATTAGGGAGCCAGTATGTGTTTCTCTAGAACCCCTTCCCTAACCTTCCAGAGCTATCTTTCCTTTTTCACTAGTTCAGGTCTCCCAGCCCAGTACTTGTAACAGGAACTTAGAATCTGCTTTTGCTAAAAAGTACTGACTCCTTTCTTGGGCCCACAAGTTAACTAAATACAGGAGAAAAGCTTGGCAACCCTGCTTCCATTTTGTACCCATCTCCTTTGCTAAGTCTCTCTGTCCTGTAGTCACCTTGGGGTTCCAGGAAGGACAGGATGGATTGGTAACATTTTTATGGCAAAGGACCAAAACTATACCTAAAGAAAGGAACAGCAGAGCCTCCTGGGACAAACCACCCCCAAGACGAGGACAATTGCCTATAATGATGAGGCTGCACCCTGGCACAGGTGTAACCTCTCATAGGGACCAGATTGCTCTCCTCAAATGATGACAGCAATGACAACTTCTGTAGAACCCTGCAACATCTTGTAGAACCAGAACTGAGATAATAATCGACCAGGCCACACTTTGCCTGGGACTGCTTAATTACACATACTTCTTGTCCCTGCCTCAATTCTTCCTCTATTTAAATCTAAGTTCATATCTATACCTCAAAGATGAACTGAAATCCTTATTTTGCTTCTTCCCTCTGTGTGCCTGTGCTGCACCACTTCTATTTGGTGTAGTTGGATAAGGAGCCAGAATTAACATGTGGGCCTCTGGCCTAGGACTCTGGTTACAATGTTGACAGCAGAAGGGCTGTGGGCTGCAGTGGGGCAGCCTCAGTTGAGACCCTGCCATGTAGGCTGCTACACAGCCAAAGTCAGTTACCTTTGCTTAACCCAGAGTCAGTAACAGCAGGAAAACCCCAAATGTCACCATGAAACTGAGACATTTCCAAGCTAGAAAGGACCTGAGTAATCTCATTCAAACCTTTTATTTCACAGCCAGGGGACCAAGGATCAGAAAGGTTACACGACTTATCAGTGTGGTGGTAGAGCAGAGCGCTACCTTCTTTCCACCACATCTTTGAAGTTGACATCACTTCAAACGAGATCTAAGGTCTCATCAGACAGAAAGCATGAAAGTAGACCTTTACCAGTGGCGAGGCAACCTCCCTCCCTTGGTCTCCTCTATCTCTGCTCATCCTCCTCAAGGTGGAAGGAAGTGGGTTTTCTACTCTCTTTACCTCTTTGTTTATCTCCATCTCACCCTGGGATGAGAAGGGGAGTTTTTAAACATTATTACTCATCAAAGTGCTGCTATGGGACAGGATTCAAATGACAAAAAGAGACTTACTTGTACCACGGAAATCACCGTGCAGTGAAATGTAGGTATCCAGGGTGTCCAGGACTGTATTTTGTCTCTCCAAAAAGATTCACTGAAGTCTTACCCCATGAAACCTGTGAATGTGACCTTATTTGGAAACAGGGTCTTTGTGAATTTAATTAAGATGTTAAATTAAAATTAGGACATACTGGATTAGGGTGGGCCCTTAACCCAATGTAACCACCCTCTTTATAAAATAGAAAAGACAAACACAAAGACAGAGAATACCTTGTGAACAGATGCAGAGGTTGGAATGATGTTATCAAAGGCAAAGAATACCAGGAACTGTAAGAGACAAGGAAGAACCCTCCCCTGGAGCCTTCAGAGAGACCAAGGCCCTGCTGACAACTGGATTTTGGACTTCTGACCTCCAGAACCGTGGGAGAAAAGATATCTGTTCTCTCTTTTTTTTTTTTTTAATTTATTTTTTGAGACATGGTCTCTCTATGTAGTGCAGGCTGGCCTGGAACTCACTATATAGATCAGGCTGGCCTCAAACTTGTGATCCTCTAGCTTCTTCCTCCCAAGCATTGGGATTACAGGTGTATGCCCCCATGATGGGTGATATCTGTTCTTTTAAGTCATCCAGTTAGTGCCACTTTGTTATGTGGCAAATAGGACATGTTAGCTGGAATCCAGGAAGCTGAGACAGAATGAAGCCAGGCCCTGTGGGAGGAGCCGAGCAGAGGAAAGGATGAAAGAAGATGGACTCTTAGGCACTCAGGTGGGGCTTACTTGGCACTGACTAAAAGTAGTCAAGGGGAACAGCCCAGCAATGCATGGGCCATGTTGGATCCCTTTGTGGCTGATGGTAAGCTGCACTCAGGTCTCTTCTAGCTACTGTGGAGCCTAGCAGGTGGGGGAGAGGACAAAGAATTAAGCCACTGAAGTCATCTCTGGCTGGTCCCATCCCCTTTGAACTTGTACCTCCTCATCCTGTAGCTGACCACACTCAAGTACAAATTCACTTGTGAGCCAATCTGAACTCCCTAAGGTCATGAGCTTTGTCTTCCATGTACTCTCCTCTGGGTCCCTGTCAGTGCTGTGCCTGTGTCTAGCATGCAGTTGTTTCTCGGTGTGTATTTACTATCTGGTTGATTTGGTACTATATCAGGAGTAGATAATATGGTGTTTGGGGTTTGTTGAGTTTTAAATTCACCTGGTAAATCTGTTTAGAGGACGATCAGCCCTCCATTTCCAAGGGTTTTGCATTCACATATTCAATCAACCTAGAATCAAAAATATTATGTCATGCATTGATCTAACAATCAATGGAATCAAAAAATTAGACGTACTCTAATCAAAAAGTTAGATGTACTAACTTTTCTTTCTTGTCATTATTCCCTAAACAATGCACTATAGAACTATTTATATAGCATGTACACTGTCCAGAGTATAATAAATAATCCAGATATTTGAAATATGTGGCAAAGGACATAGGTTGTGTGCAAATACCACAGCCTGCTATGTAAGGGACCTTAGCATCTGTGGACTGTTGTATCTGTGGGGGGGCCTGGAACCAACCTCTCACAGATAGCAAGGGACCACTGTCTAGTGATATCTGTGTACTCCTAGGCAGAGGCCAGTCATTTAGCAAGTACTTTCCAGCTCACATCTATTCAATATCCTCAAGCCATGGATAGCATTGCCATGACATGTTGGAGAACCTTCCAATCTGGGCTTTTCTTGTTTGTGCTTTCGAAGGGCTTCTGAGTTTTAGAAAATGCTCGATTAGCTTTCTCTTCCCTGTATCAACCCCAGACCAAACCACCTGCTTAGTCCTCTTTCTTTATAGTTTTCCTCCTTTAGTTTTTGTTTTCACAGGGTTTAAGGAATGCTCTGAAGGAGGATGTGCTGAGAAGCTTTACTCCTTCCTCTGACCTGATCTTCCTCTCCCTGGACCACAGGTCACAATTGTCGTTAGGTTCTTACTTATTTCTCCAGGATTTTTATGAAGATACAAACACATAAAAAAGTTCTTTTTTTTTTTTTAAGCAGTGTTAGGGTTGAACTCAGGGCCTTGTGCTTGTTAGCCAGGTGCTCAACACCTGAGTCACACATCCAGCCTTTTTTGGTGTGGTTATTTTTGATACAGGGTCTCAATTTTTGTCCAAACTTCCCTGACTGTGACCCTATTTTATATTTCCCACCATAGCTTGAATGACTGGCATGGCTCCCAAGCCCAGTACTTTATTAATTGAAATGGAGTCTCATGAACTTTTTTGCCCAGACTGCCCTGGAACTCTTGTCCTCCCCACTTGCCTTAGGCTCCCCTGTAGCTGGGGAGCACACCACCAGGTCCAACTGTTGGTTGAGATGGGATCTCACTAACTTTTTGCCTGAACTGGCCTCAAACTGCAATCCTCCTGATCTCAGTCTCCCAAGTAGCTAAGATGAAAGGCTTCAGACACCACACCTGACCAAATACAAATGCATATCCTCTCTATTTCTTATGCAAAAGATGCATAGTATAGTTACAATTTGACATCTTGTTTTATTTATTTATACTTTATCAAGATAGAACTTATATCAGTACAATACACAATACATAACTGCATAGGCTGATACATTTTTCGATTTTTAACACTTATTTTCTTCTGTAACTTTTACAAATAGCTTTATTGAGGCACAATTGTCATATAATAATAAATGTCACATATGTATCTACTCATGCACCATCAACACAATTAAAATAGTAAATTCATGCATCACCCTCAGAAGGTTCCTCTGGCCTCTACACAGTTGATGAGTGAGGCTCTAGCATCAAGCTGACTTGCTCCCTCTCGGTAACTTCTTAGAGGCTGCTCTAGTTTCTTAAGATCCCAGGAGATAACAAAACCTTAGGCTTTGTTATTCCCAAGTTTCATAGATCACCTAAGTCCTGAAGATTACACTGGACTTTGACAAAGTTTCATGAGAAGGGCTCAGCAGTAAAAAGCTTCATTTTGTCCACCTGTAAGGCTTCTGGCAGTCAGACACCTGGTCCTGGACAGTTTGACCCAAAGAATTGAGGACTGTTGGCAAAAGAAACAGAACTTTCCTGGAATTTCAGAATTTCCTTTGTGTATAAGCCGCAATTCTAGAATGAAGGACTTAAATGTGTATTAAGCATCTTCTATGTGTCAGGCACTTTATATAAAATAAGTAATTTATTTGCAATAATTTGATAGAGATCAGATTATCACAATTTTACAGGACAGAAATTAGGATCTGAGAGTCTAAGTAACTTGCCAAGGTGACATAAAAGTGACATGAGCTGCAGTTGGAATTATATTATTTTAGAAGCTGTCCTTTCTATATCGTGGTTCTACTTTCTTCCCTGGGACTGTGTTAGTAATTGATAGATGGACAGATAGATAAATACAAACACACGGTCATCCTATCAAGATGCTCTATATGTTTCATTTTATACTTTTCCAGAGGTCTGAGAAAAAATACAGCAGTCTATAATAGAACATGGAAGCAAACTGTTGATAAAATATGTGGATAAGTGTGATTTACTACTGATATAAATTTACATGTAGTCAGTTGTTCCCAAGTGTTTTAGTTGACAAGGACTGGGAAGTTATTATGGCCAAAGAATTGTACTCTGCACTTTAGCGGAGACAAAATAAAGAAGAAATGTAGCATCTATTGACAAAGATCATCTTATGACATTACAGGAAAATGAGGCTTAGACAGGAAACTGTGGTTGTGACTGTGAGGGCGGTGTGGCTCTGAAAAGGGCCTGGCTGAAGGCGGCAGATCAGGCACATGTGTAATTGGCTATCTGAATAGCCAGAGCCTAAAAACCAGACAGCAAAGTTGTGATGATTTGCTCAAGTTCACACAGAGCTAATAGCCAAGTTAGGACCAAGTCTTCGGGTCTCCTGGATAGTTATACAGTTTAGCAACCTCTGTGTTCTCCCAAAGCTAAATTTCCATGTAACCAGAGCCAACCTCAGTGGGCTGCAAGGGAAGAGAATGGGGATGATGGTGTCAGTCAGAGGCCTACAGGAAAGAGATGGCCTACTCAGAAGGGATGATTGGAAGAGAGTTGCACAGAGGGGCCTTTACAAAGGTGGAGCAAGTTCAGAGAAAGCAAGGGATGGAGAAGTACCAGGACCATCAGCAGCAGGAAGCCACTGCTCCCTTTTGCCCAAGTGTGAGAAGCAGGGAGGATTACAGGGAAAAGTGAGAGCAGTAGCCTAGAAGTTGTATTGAGCTTTAGGTAAGGAAGCACAGGCCCTGCCATATCAAGGGAACAGAGGACTCATCCTCACTGTCCTAACATCTTCTGATCACTGGTATCCCTATTGGCCAAAGCCAGCAGGAGGCTGGAGGACACAGGAGCTGTGTGGTTGCAGTCCTTAGAGGTCAACCTCCTGGGACACAATGCAGAGAGGAAAGGATGAAGGGTGATCCTAGGGGGACAGATGGAGAATATTCAACAGAAAACCTCGCTGGGGGGATTTGGAAGGCTTTTCTGAATTGCACATCAAAGCAGCTCTTCCAGGTGACCTCACATTTCAGAGACAGTCCTTTAATATCCAGCAGCTTGCCCTGCTCCCTAGTAGAAGCCATGTAGACCCAGGGCTTTGTGAGGATTGCAGCCATCTCTTCCTGCAAAACACAGATCCAAGTGCCAGCTGTTTAGCTCAGGCCCTTGCTGAAGAGGCGGTAACAGCTCTATTCTTAGTGATCACATTGGGATGGGTTGGCAACTTGACTCTCAAGGTAGTGGGTGCCTAGAGAACTCTGAGTGGTGGTGGTGTTTATTGGTTTGACAGAGGTCTTCCTCATTAACTCATTATCTTTGCTGGAGAGGCAGTTGCATTTTGGCTCCAGCTTTAAAATGACGGTGGCTCTATTTACGACTTGCTTAGAAACTATTATTAACTATTATTCCAAACAATGCACTTGCATATTTCACTCTCCAGAAGCCAAATTTAGCCGTGCAAATTATAGACAACTGCTCTCTTATAATGTCCCTGTGATGTCTCAGTTTTTAAGAAGATTAACAAAGCCAGCTTTAAATACTTAAAACAATATTTTATGTAGGAAGCCATTTTTACCCCAAAGATTCATAGACCTGTACAATGTTCCCCAAGCTCTCTGGAACATAACTAATGTTCTTTCAAAGGAAGGGGAAGTTGCAGAACATCAAATATATGCAAAAGCCCTTCAAAGCTGGAAGTGCCTTCAACTTACTAAGGAATTATGTTGAAACTAAGGGAAATTTAAGAGGTCATTGAAATGATTTAAACACCACATTTTTTCCCTCTTTTCCCCAAACTCCCAAGATGATGCATTTAATGTTGGACTGACCGTTAGGATCTATGATTTTAATGAAAGACAAGACATTTCTCTGCTTCTGAATGCATCTCAAACCATCCTTAAAGTACTCATTTCTCATCAAGGCTTTTATGCCTCTTGTGAAGAAAAGACATCCGACTTTTGAGAAATATTCCATGGGACTCAATAATCTAAGTATGTGATAGCTTTACTTCTGAGGACAAAAGAAACCCAAGAACACTTTGGGTAATGGAGAATTCTGTTAATACGACTGGATCAGAACCACACTGAGCAGAATCCCATGGTGGAATTTTAGGCAAGTCACTTAACCTCTTAGTCTTAGTCTTCTTATCTCCAACATGTTTATGGTAAATAGTAAATGGGTTTGCATGTGAGCACAGTGAATAAAGGAACATTAAGATATTTTCCCCAATGATACTTGGTACACAGATACTATGAGAAAGCTCACGGTAATTGGTGAGCCTTTTTGCAGTTCAGGGCTCTGAACTGAGAGTGAGTATTGGCTGAGGACCTAGGAGACAGAATGTTACCGTATATAAAGAATTAGGAAAAAATGTCATGGCTTCTGACAAACTGATCTAATATGTGCCGATTTAAGGGTTGCTGTGCATCTATTTTCAAACTTATCCTTTGGAACATAGTCAGCCTGTCTGGGATTACCTGACCAGGCAGCTCAGAGTCCACGGCCATGGGGACAGCAATGGTGACAGTGATGGTTGTCACACCTACTTTTCCGCAGAATGATTAGTGTGACTGGCCCACTGCCCATACCTGGGGCAATAGTGCTTCTAGACGTGAGGAGGATATTGATAGGAAATTGTGTTTTCATTTTGATGGAGACGCTTCAAGATTTAACTAGCTTCAAACTTAAATGGTTTCAGTATGACAGAAGCAGGGTCTTTTTCCAGTCATCTTCAAACCTCTGGCCTAGCTCCAGTGATCTGCTGAACTTAAGCATTTAGGAGGAGAGTAATCTGGTATTTATGTTTTTAAAGAATTTTTTTAAAAGTTCTTACACAATGGGTAATCATCATTTTTTTACAACTTATAATGATAAAAATGTTTGCTTAAAAATTCCTGCAAAATATCACTTTTTGAACACTTTAAAACATTGAAGTTTATTTTAATATATTTTATGTGCATTAGAGTCAATGACTCTAAATAGAGCATAAAACTAAAGGAGAAGAGAGGGGAATTAAAATAAAATTTTCTCTAATGCAGCAATCAGAAGCAAACTGGCCAGATTCCAGAACCTTCTGTCTCAGTCCAAATCTGAACTTGATCATTTAGCAATTGCACGAATCTTGAGCAGCTTAACTTTGCTCTGTCTCAGTTTCTTTGTCTGCAAAATGGGTATATAACAGCAGTACATAGTTAATACATACTAAGTGCTTAGATAAGCATGGGCTGGTGAACATGGCTTAAATCTTAGCGATTATTATTATTATCTCTCCTGGAAGGTGAGGACATTTTCTGAAAAATGTAGAATATTTCTAATGAGGTAGCAATTCAACCTTTACTTTGTTATATATACTTATTTTAAACTACTTATATTTTTCAAAGTCATACATGACCTGGTTAAAAATCAAATCGTACTTAAAGGCTAATTATGAGAAAAAACAGTTCCCACCTCTACAATCAGTCCGTGGCCTTGCTGTGTAGAGGCGGCCACTTCTGGTTTGCTTTTTTAGTTGGTGATCTGGTACTTACCTCCTGGTTCTGAATTATTCGCATGGGCTGCCAGTTCTTGATCGATCAGTTTCAGACCTGATCTATGGTTTCTGGGGGACCAGTCAGGTTTAACTTTTATGCATTTTCTATTCCGTTTCTCTGATTCAACAGCGTAGTTTTACGGTATTTATGCTTAAATCACATTTAGTGTTTATTTTGGTATATGTCTGCTGTTCACCTCTGAGTCGAGTGGTGTACTGTAATTACTTTTGTGTGCTCTAGAAACTTATTTTTTACCTGTGGTAATAAGTACCTTATTTTTTTCATTCATTGTATTTCTTTAATTGCCCACCCTACATGACCATTCAGACCTGTAAAATACCTTCCATTTTACTTTCAAATGGTCAGATATTTTTGATAATCAGAGGATCCCATTGTGCTTCAAAAGGCTTCACTTCTTGGTCCCTTTGTACTTACCGGTACCCTATACCTGCTCCAGAATTTTCCTTAACACCTTTCCTGTGGCCTATGTCCTTATCTTATTTTACTCCCTTATTTTTCTGGAGCATGTTCTCAAGAAGCTTATTGAGGAAAAGTGCATCGGAGGTAAGGGTCTAGACTTCTTGCATATTTGAAAATGTCTTCATTCTCACACTTGATTGACCCTGTGGCTGGTAATAGAAATGCAGGCATGAATTTTCCTCAGAATTTAGAAATTAGCATTGGGTTGATTGCTTCTGGTTTCCAGTGTTACTATTGAGTATTCTGCTTTCATTTCTTTTGCATGGGACTGTTTTGTTCTCTCCAAATGCTTTAGTCTCTCTGTTTTAAATGACTGTTAAACTTTATTGCAGGTCATTATTCATTCATTCATTCATTCTATTGAGGACTCTGTGGTTACTTTCAACCTAGAGACAAATATTTAGTCTTGGGAAATTTTTTATTACTTCTCTGACAATTTCTTTTCTTCTGTTTTCTTCATCCTTTTCTCAGAATTACTACTAGTTGATGTCAGTCTTCTTGAGTTGATTTTCCAAATTCTTACCAAATTCTTCTACTTTTCTTCTCATTGTCATTGTTTGGGTTGCTAGGGTTGAATCTAGAGCTTCATTCTTGCTAGGCAAGTGCTTTACCACTGACCCACATCCCCAGCCCTCTCTTTGTCTTTGATTCTACTTTGGGGTATATTTCCTTGAATTTATCTGTCAATCTCTCTCGAGCACTTAAAATTAATGTTTTAAAAAACAATGAATAATATATGTTCATATTATAAAATTTAAAATTACAAAAGAGTAATGCATGTAAAAGTAAGCTTCCATCTGGCTCTCACTCAGGAAGGTTGGCAGAGCAGAGGGTAAGAGACAGGCTTGGGCTGAAAAAGAGGCATTTTATGAAAGTTTGTGTATTGGATAGTAGAATGCCCAGCTCTCTTTCTTCACTAATTTTTTTTTTTTTTTTTTTTTTTTGATGATGATGCTGTTGCTATTGGGTTTGACGTCAGGACTTGGCACTTGCAAGACAGGCACTCTATCACTTGAGCCACACCTCCAGGCTTCTTTCTTCACCTTGCTCTTGGAACGCAATCATCTAGGGAGATATTCTCCTAGCTAGGAACCTGTTGGGTTGTTTGCTAGAGAACAGAAGCTTTCCTGTCAGATCTTCTAGGGTGGTAAGATGCGTCAAAGTAGACACAGTTGTAATGTCTTGTTTATAGGCCATAAGCTAGCTGATAACATTTTGAGAAGGGATGGGGGTAGCTGCTGTCTCCATATTCAGTATGTCGATCTCTACTTTATTTTTATGTTTTTAATACTGTGTCATTACCCTCAACTATGCATGGTCTCTCTAACCAAGGATCCTTTGTTTTACCCTCTCTAGAAGATGGTAAACCTTTATTCTCCTACTGGGGTAGAAGTGGAAAGCCATCTGGCTAAGTTGAGTAGAAGAAGGCTAATTCTATCTTTTCTGTTCTTTAGATAGCATAATTTCTCTTAATCTGGAGAATTTTTTTGTTCACTCACATTTTCTTTCATTATCTCCATCCTATTTCTAGGTCTATATAGTAAATATTTTATTTAGTACTATATTTCTCGGTTCTAGAACTTCTTGTTTTAAAATAGTCTCTCTGTCTTTTTTGAGATTCCCTATCTTTTTATTCATTAAAAATATGTTGTCTTTTATATCATTGAACATAGTATAATAGCTCCTATCCAGAACCTGCCTGCTTTTGTTCAATCTATAGCACTTTTGGATTGGTTATTATTATTATATTTTGTTCAAAGCTTTTTAGTATCATCAGTGGGAGGGCACGTTCAGGAGGAACTTCCTCTACTATTTCAGAAGTGAACTGTCTCTAATAACCTTTACAATAATCCAGGCATTTTTAATCCTTAACTTCGCTGCCAAAGTAATATGGTGCCACCAATTTCTGCTCTTGTTTGGTATTAATATGGTAAAAATGACAACAGTCACTGCTACTATAATCACCCTTAAATTTTTTTCAGCATGTAAACAAAGTGGGAGGTAATGGAAGACTGTGTCATGGAACATTCTAAATCAAACAAAATTCCTGCTGCTCTTCCATTTACTCTCAAAGCAGCAGTGGTTAGGTTTTTTTAGCTCATGTAGACCAAAACAAGAGCATTCCTTCAAATTAGTGTTCTTAAAAATGTGACTAAGAACTTCCAAACATCATGATTGCCTGGGGTGCTTTTGAACATGCAGAATTCTGGGCCTTGCCCTAATCTCCCTGAATCTGAATTTGCAGACTGTTCCCTAAGTGTTACTTCTTGTAACTCTTGTCTTAAACTACATAATCTATAAATGGTTTCCTCATGTTTGTTTTTTTTCTCAAGTACCTGGCTGCAAGAAGAGTTGCTTGTCACAAATGGGACTGGAATTACTAGGTAGACAGAGCATCTGATTTTAAGTCAGTAAAATATGTTCCAGGATGGCAACTATGAACAGTTTGGAAGCAATGTTAATTGTTTTTTTTTGTTTGTTTTCTTTTATTATTCATATGTGCATACAAGGCTTGGTTCAGCAATGTTAATTGTTAAGCAATGTTAATTGTTCTGTTCTGTATTATAATCCCATAGAGCCAATCACTTTGGGACCCTAGGTACATACAAAACTGGAAAGCTTTGTGAAGGTTATCTCATTAATTTCTGGAAGTTAAATTTTACCCTTACTGTGCTACAAACTCAAGGGCACAGAGAAAGTGTGATTGGTCTGTGAGGTCAGTTGAACTAGAAATTGGCTCCATGGTTAATTCATGATACTCTAGTCAATTCAACTTAAGTCTTAGTAGAAGTTCTAGAGAAGTTAGTGTCTTTGCGAAGCAGTAATGCTGCTGAAATGGAAGACATTATCTTTTCCCCAGGGAGCTCCTAAGGTTGGAAGCTTATGAGCTTGTAAGGTGATTGCAGAAATTCAACTAGATGGCATCTAGGCTTTTTGGACAATCATGGGTCAGTGCTAATGTGCATGGCACTGGCTATGAATACAAAAGAAACTCTGAAAAGGAAATGATCTTTGGGAGCTGGGCCAGTGGAAAGAGCATCATAGAGAAGGTGGGATCTATGTAAGTCCTCAAGGAAAGATGAGGTTTGAGGGAGGAGTGGGGTGGTGGTTCTGACATTGCAGATAGGAACCCATCAGGAGCAGACACAGTCATGGAGGAGACTGAGCTGCTGGTAGCAGTAGAGAGGAGCTGGTCCTCTCTGGGACAGAGTATATGCTGGAAAGCTCAGAGACCAAAGGTTTGCTGGATCAAGGCCTGACTATGGAGGTTCTGGAGACCTTTGTAGGCAGAAAAGCCTGGGTTTAATGTTAGAGAGTTCACTGGGAGGAGTGAGGTAGCAAGATGGTGGTTAACTTCTAGTGCTGTTCTTCAGTTTCTTTATATTTCATCATCTCCGGTTGTTCAGATTATCAGTTGACTGCAAACTAGTGAGTCACCAAAGACAGTATCTACATGTCTGTAGGTTTACTTTTGATTCCAATGAGAAGAAACAAAGAGAACTTTTCTGCAAGATTGAACTCTTCCACAGAAGACGATTGGCCAATGGGCTGGGTAGACGAAAGGCAGAAATAGTGAGTCTTTGGCACATCACACTTGTCGGAATCATCTTTGTCTTCTGGTCTGAAATGTGGGAGTCCTCCATTTCCTTAGCTTTGATTCTCAAGGGTAGAGTAGTTAATGCTGGGAATGTTGGAATTCTCTGAGCAAAGTTTCTGTACCTGTGTTGGAACTTCCTGCTTGCTGCACCTAGTCGAAATATTTGCATAAGAATAAATATGTGTGGCTTGGGATTCAACTTAAAGGGAACTTACAGAAAAATCCACTTCTTAAAGGCATTCATCTTGCTATGAAGTGACAAGCTCTATTTGCTAAGGAAAATCACCCCAAACAGGTACCCTATAAAGTATAAAAGAAGAATATGTGGACATAATTGACCACAAGCTTGGCCCAATTGTTTTCATCTCCAATTGAAATAAAAATTGAATCTCTTTAGGTCTTGAGTCAGAACTTTTAGCTTTGTTCACTGAACTAGAATTCAAGATAATTTCTCCCTCTGGTCTTGTACTTTGTGTTCTGAAGATTGTTAAATTCAAATCACTGGAAATGACACTAATCTGGTTTAGTTGAAATATTGGAATTCTTTAAAACCTCAAACAGGTTAAGTTTATCTGGGACTCAAAGAAAGTGGTGAACTATCAATATTTCAAGGTTTTGAATGAACTCAGAGCATCCAAATTGTTTTCCTCTTAGACAACTGTTGTTTAATCCTGGGAGCCAGATTTTTCAGTTGCTTTCTTTTCTTTTTCAAATTTTCTCTTAGTTATTCCTACTTTTTAGATGAAGAAATCAAAACTAGGAAGGTAAGCTTTGTGTTCCTATTTTGATTATATACATCTTTTTGTGGGAAACAGAGATACAAATTAAAGGCAGGTCTTCCTCTCCAATTCAAGGCTCTCTAACTTCCACTATTCGGTCTTTTATGAGGCCCTAATCCAGTGGTTTGGCCCCTGAGGAATCTGAACCCTAGGAGGTTTTTATAGGAGGCAAAAGAATTTTTAAATTATTTTCATAATCTGGAAAAGTCCCACAGGTATTGTACATTTCCCAAAATAAAACTGCATTAATTAACTAGAATGTCATAGTAGTTTTGTTTTTGATTAGAGTGGAATTAATTCAGTTTGGTAACATTGATTATCAAGCTGATCTGAAGCTGTGATTACAGTTATATGTGTGTTAGATGATTAAAATGTGAAATGGGTTAATTGTGTCTTAATAAATGTGGTTTATTTGATAGGAAGAAATGTATAAAGCCTAAAATTAAGCAGAAAATTATGACAAATTTTCAGAATTCCCTACCTACATCTTAAACAGGCAGAGTGATGAGGCCCAGGAAAGTCTAAATCATAGGTTTCCATATATTTATTATTTCTGGTTATCTTAGCACGAACAGTGTAAAGTCAAATTACCCTTTCCCATTTTTTTAACTCTAGTCTTAACCAGCAGATGTCCATCACTGACCCACTGTTATGTGGGTGTTGACTTTTCTAATGCATCTTACCAAATCGATGTCTATTGGCATTAAACATTGGTTTAGAAGAAGGAATTTGGAAGTGATCACACACATATTATATTGAGAAACAAAGAGAAAAGATAAGTTTAATTTGTCATCCTGCCCACAGTCAATAGATAACCATTGTCATATGCTAACAACACTTAATAAGGGTAGTCATCCAGTTGGGGGAATATAAATAGAAGCATAACAGATTTTCTGATCTCTTATGAATCATTAGGTTTGTTGAAAGACGATTCTTTGAGGAAGTAGCTCGCCTCTCTGTGCTAATGCAGAATGGGGTTTTCATAATCACGCTCTGATCATGCTGGCTTTGAGTGTCACTTCTGACTCACCTGGCTCCTGGCTCAGATGCACAGTCCAGAGTTCACACAGCTGAAGGGCAGCTACTGAGATCATTGTTTCCCCAGGGCATGTCCTTTAAAGGTTAAGTTGGAGGGGAGATGGGAGAGGCCTTGGGGCTCAGGAACATGTGACTTGCTGAGTGTCATTCTTCCCTGGTGTATTCTGATGCCAGCGATCATTTTGGAGTGTTTCTTGGCCTTGAGGAAATAAATGTCAGGCATGACCTCCACTGCTGACTCCATGCAGGTGCCTGTGAACTTGGAGGCAACACAATTGTCAGTGACAGGAGTTATCATATGGTCACTGCATGTCGAGTGAAGCATATTACACAAAACAAGGGACGGTGGCAGAGCTGCTTCGTCTACTCAGGTTTCTCATGTGCAAACGAATGGGAGGACAGAGGAACTCTAAGGACCTCCCAGACTCCGACTAACTTTCTACCACTCTAAGCTTCCCTAATGAAGGCTGGCGCAACACCCTGGACCAAGCTGACCCCAAATAGTTGCGAAATTTTCATGTGTGTGAGATTCTTTTTTGTTTTGAGACAGGATCTTGGTCTGTGAATGTAGCTCAGTAGTAGAGTGCTTGCTTAGCATGTGCAAGGCCTTGAGTTCTATACCCAGCACAGCCAAAAAAGAAAAAGAAAAAGAAGAAGTTGAGACAGAGTCTCTCTATGTAGCCCACTCTGGCCTCAAACTTGGACCCTCCTGCCTTAGCCACTGAGTGCTGGGATTATAGGTGTACACCAGCATGCTTGGCTCTGTGTGAGACTCTCAATTAAGAGTGGGGAAAGCTGGGTTGAGACGAAGAGTTTACCTCAAAATATATATTTTAACCTTAAAAAAAATAAAAGAAATCCCACACATTGGAAGACTATTCTTTTCCTTTTGTTTTTTTGTGCCAGTGCAGAAAAGAATAATTCTGATCCTTGTAAGCCTCAGCATTGGATCTCTTTTCTCACAGACTTGAAGGCTGATGATTTTAGTTGGATCATTTTTCATGCTCCTAGATGGGCCTTTAAAGTTCTCAAATTCCATCCTCTGTTCTGTCCCATGTATAAAACCTTGGGGGCCGGGGAGGGGGGGTGGCCTCTGCGAGCACCCTGCTGTTTCAAATTTACTCTGGACCAGCCAATGTTGTTTTAATCCTACCGTATTTCATCTTCACAACAACCTCGCGATTTACGGTTACCCTTGTTTTACAGAAGAAGAAATGGGATTTTTGAAAGTCCGAGTAATTTGCCTGAAGTTGTATTAATGTGGAAAACCAGGATTCAGACTGAAGTGAGTTAACTAGGAAGTCTGTGTTCTTTGTCACTCTGCCTTAGTGTTTCTCTCCTTTTGCTGCAGGGGCAAACACTATGTGCTCTCTTGGTCTGTGGAGAGCATAGGTTTGGGATCATTCTTTGCAGTGAGGAGGAAAGGATGGTGGTAGGGAGTCTCCTGCCAGCTTCCCCAAGAAAGCAGAAATGCACAACTCATTACCAATTACAGAAATTTAGAAATAGATGCACACAGAGCAAAAATCCACTTTTTCCAACAGCACAATCAAACAAAATGGAATGTGCGTTAAGCCCATTCGCTGCCTGCTCTTGGGGCAAGGGAGTAGGAGCAGGAAGTAAGCTAAAAGACAAAAAAAAGAATATATAAAACAGAAGGGGGCTTACACGAGCCTAATGATGATGGTGTGGTGTGAACTAAGAAATACAATTAATTCAATCCTTTACTTGTCAGCACCCCTCTCCCAAAGGAGGGGGAGAAGGGGTAGCAAGAACCAGGATAAGGAAAAAAGTACATCAAGTTAAGAAAAAGCATGGACTAATGAGGAAGACATGAAGGGTGCCTCCTTCCTCCTTCCTCACATTCTAAGATTGCTAAGTTAGTCCTAGAATGGATGGGCTTTGTTTTTCTTTCTGTGTGTGGGGTGCTGGGGCGGGAGCCCAGGGGGTCTTGCACATGCTAAGCAAGTGCTCCACCACTGAACTACACCCCCATACCCCATGGGCCTTCATATAAATATCAGCTACACATAGGCATGAGATTGACTTCATTACACGTTTAGTTTTTGCCAGAGAAAAAGAAGTTTCGAGGTCCTATTTTTTACATATTAAACACATGTGGATGAGAAACAGTCTCAGAATGAGCAAGTGAGAACAGTCAGTTATTTTGCAGATGAGAAAGCTAAAGTTCAGAGTGGCTGAACGTCTAGTCCAAGATGGCACAGCAGGCTTGGGCCAGGTTCCAAGTGACAACCTGGTTCCCCGCACACTGCCCACAGTGCATCACCAGCTTCCTCTGCCTCAGCTGGTCTCTGGACAGCACTTGCACAGTGATGACTCTGTTTCTCATTAACTAGGGATACATTTGTTTGGTCATCTTTTTCCCCTTCCTGACCTTGACTCTGGAGTCTTGAGTAAGGAGGATATTCAATGTAATAATAGCACTAGTCAAAATTAAGATGCTCTTTGGCAGAAGCAGTAGTTCATATCTGTAATCCCAGCTATTCAGGAGGTAGAGATCAGCAGAATAGCAGTTCAAGGCCAGTCTGGACAAAAAGTTAGCAAGACCCCATCTCAATTAATAAACTGGGCAAGGTGGTTCATGTCTATAACCCCAGCTACACAGGAAACAGAGTTAGGAGGATCTTGGTCAGATGTCAGTTCCTGGCAAAAAAGTGAGACTCTGAAAAACAGTGTGTGTGCAAGGTGGGAGTAGGGGGTGGCTAGGAGCATGGGTCAAGTAGTAAAACACCTGCCCAGCAAGCATGAGGCCCTGAGTTCAAACCCTAGTACCACAAAAAAAAACAAAAAGATGTTTTTTGAATCTTCAAACTCTCTAGTAAGAAAATCAGCACTATTATTTTATTGGAAAAAGAACAGGGGACATAAGTAGTCATATGCTAAGCACCTTACCAGAACAGGGAACAACAGTGCTCATACTACATCTGCTCTGTCTGTGAGCAGACAGGTGGCACTTCTCAGGGGACAAGGGCAGTACACTGGATTTTGAAGGTGATTAAGATTCTGATAGCAAAGGTGATGGAGGGCAGCAATACACCAACGATAGAGTCAAGGGGGCCCAGGCTCACTGTCTTAGTAGACAAGATGACAGTATGCAGCAGTTTCCAGTTGAGCACAAATGATGGAGGTGACCAACTGAAGGTGTTATTTATGGCAAATTTTGGTCAGCAGGACTTAAGTGTGTATCTGAGATTAAAAGCATGAGAATCTGAATTATCAAAGACCGAAAACAGAGTCTGTAATAGGAGAGTCTGCACGAGCGGGACCCTTCCAAGGGTCATTCTGTAACTATTTGATCGCCTGAATGTGTATTTTGAATTCAAGGACAAAACAAAGACAGAAAGAGGACATTCAACCTGACTAAGGAGAACCCAAGAAACTTTTTGTGAAGAGGTGAATACTTGGTAATTATGAGGCTAACGGGGATCTTTGCAGATCACTAATCTAAAAAGGCAGTTCAAAGTCCAACTTTTCTGAACAAGAAATAGTACCTCTAAATAAAGCAACCAAGGGCTTTTTTCTGCCTACACTGAGAGTGCATTTGTGATATCTGGACAACTGTGTTTGTATCTAGATAAGTTCATGTGGCTTTTGGAGTCAGCAAGACTCTCTACTGTTCACAAATCATTGTCCATCTTCTATCTAGCCAGTAGTTCATTTTTATTTCTGCAGGAGGGAAATGGCTGGAGTCATTTTCAAGTGATCAATCATATCTGATCACTTGAGTTTTCTAATAAATCATTCTAGAGATTATTAGACCAATGATGGCCAGTCTCTTCCACTTGTTATACAACAGGAAGCTTATAGCATGGCTTCAAATATATTTGTAGAATCTCACAATAGTGCTTTGAGGTCATCAGAGCTGGCATTGTCTCCATCCCCTTCTCGTTTACCAAAAGGACAACTGAGGCTCCATGAACCTCCGTGAGTTGCCTGTGAGCTCTTGGCTAGAAAGTGGCAGAGCTGTGATTCAAATTTAAACCTTCTTATCAGTGTCATTTGAACCCCAGTCTGTTGCTCTTTACTTTTTGCCATATAAAAACAAAACAAAACAAAATTAAAAAACCCCAAAACCCACCAGTACTACCACCACCAACCAACCAACCAAACTGCTTCAATTGGGTTCTCCATTGGTAACTCATTCTGCTCCCAGGCCTTGAGAGGCTGCTGACCTCCAACCAAACTGTGATCAGAGGCCAGGGCCTGACCCCGCTCCCCTGGATGTGAGTCTCGGTCAAGGAGCTCCCGGCCCCACTCACACGTTCTCATTTGCGCAGAAAGGATTGTATTACAGGGTCATCTTTGTTCCAGTGCACTCTTCCGGGTTCATTTGGATACAGAGAAAACTGTGTTTGGGATTTGCAAAGCTCAACTGAATATTTCCTTGTTTCATCACTGGCATCTTTTTTAACCCATGGTGTACCAGTTTTTAAACTTGAGCTGAGGGATGAAACTGTGTGTTTGAGAAAGCTGAGGGTATAAATGGAGCAGAGTGTTCCAGATAGGGGAAGGTACTGATAACTGCTGTATTCAGCTCTTTTGTTTATTGAGGATGAAACAAAGGTAGGGGTGTGTGTGTGTGTGTGTGTGTGTGTGTGTGTGTGTGTGTGTGAGAGAGAGAGAGAGAGAGAGAGACAGAGAAAGATTGACTCACTAACTGACTTAAAGGTAAGGACCCTGCCTTGCAGGGCCTTGAGTGCTTTTTGGGTTTCTTAGTACCTCACTAGAGTGGTCCTGGCTGAGCTTAACCTAAGAATGGGCAGGTGGGGTCCCTATGTGACCCTAGGTGTGTTAAATTACATGGGAGGAGGACCCAAAAGAGGATTTTTGAGTAGGAAATTTGAGGGGCTAAGATGCTTGGGGGACAGAGGTGGCCGTAGAGGGGTGACCGATCCAACCCTTTCAGAAAGGGACAATGTCCTCATTTCTGTTTCCAAGGGTCCACAACTGCAGATTCATCCAACCATGTGTCCTGTAGTATGCAGTTAGGTCTACAATGGTTGTAGCTGTACCAACATGTACACACTTGCGTTTCTTATCATTATTCCCTAAACAACACAGTATAATAACGACTTACCTAGCAATTACTTTTTATTAGGCATTACAAGTAATCTAGAGATGATTTAAAGTATACAGGAGGATGTGCATAGGTTATATGCAAATATAACACCATTATCCATAAGGGATTGGAGCATCTGCAACTTGGGTATATGTGGGAGCTCCTGGAACCAATTCTCCACACTACCACCCACCCCAGTGCCTAGACCAATGGAAGACTGCATTTCTGTAGAGCACCAGCCTGGCTGTAGCACAGCCAGGGCCAGAGGAATAAGTCTTTTTTTGTGGTGCTGGGGATCAGAGTTACACACAGAAGGCCAGCACTGAGCCACCACTGAGCTATATCCCCAGCCTGGAATATGGCTCTTATGTACAACATTAGGATGGCAGATTTGACATAGGAAGACAACCCTGAACAGAGCAGCCTCTGTCCAGTGGGGACCAGGAAGAAACCCAGCAGAACCTCATGGGAGAATAAACCCAGAACTGTTCACGGACACTAAAGACCCACCAGAGTGCTCTGAGAAATCCTTGGTGGGACTGGTTTACAGAGGCAAGAGGGATGAGGGTACAGTAGTTTCTGACTCATCACACTCACCAGCTGATTAGCTTTTAAACAAGGCAAACAGCCCCACTGCATATCATCAACTTACTGCAGAGGAGGTTGGTGGTTATGGCCTGCAGGGGATGTGGGTGCTTCCTGTTCAGCAAGGATGTCACATAGCACAGGGTATCTGGAACCATTGCCTGCAGAGCTGGAGCTGCTATTTCTGACCATTCAAAGAAAAAAGAGCATAGAATAATTTGCTATTTATTAAAATGTTTGTCTATACCAACAGAGCCTGGACCACAATTCCACCCCACAACTCCATTCCTCATAGTCATTTCCTCCCCTTCTCCTTCTGCACTATTTCTGATGGCAGAGGACTTCTGCAGAAAGCAGTTGCAGAAAAAAGTTGTTCTAAAATTGTGCTGAGAAACACCAATGACTAATGGTTCATTGTGTCTAAAAAGACACCAAGTTTTAGCTTTATCACTAAGGTGGTAGATGTGGCCAAGGATTAGTAGTTTTAGCCATATTCGCATTTGGCTTTTTCTTTTTTTTAAAGAATTGACATCTCCTTGCATTGTTAATTTCTTTTGTGCTAACATAAGAGATTAAAGATCTGAACTGAACTTCACAGAAATTCTGAAGAATGCCTTGAATGTCTGTGTGTGTGTGTGTGTGTGTGTGTGTGTGTGTGTGTGTGTATTGTGTCAGATGTTCAAGTACCATGGTATCATTTATAGTAGTCACTGAACTTGGAGGTTATCTAGCTGCCTCTCCCTGGTTCTTCCTTAGCAGGTGAGCATCTGTCATCACACAACCTTTGCTGGTGGCTTGAAGAACTGGCAGTTTGGCCACAAAGAATTGGCAGGACCTCCTGGGTGTTGGCAGGATGTGTTCCTGGGATGGATGGCTGCTTGATGCGTGTCCACTTCTGGTTCTACAGCAAATGGCTGGCTGCGTCCTTCCTTATGTAAGTGCTTCCCTTTCTCCCCCAAGGTAATGGCAAGTGTTTCTTCTGGCCCACAACTAGCCTCACTTTTCTCTACATCTTCTAAATGCAAAGCCCAGGAGACAGTGCTGATTGTCTTTAATGTCACCTTCTGTTACCCAGGTGCACAGTCTGGACTTCGTTCAATGCCCCATGGTCCTGGCATACTGAGAACGTTAGTGTGGTCTGGTGGGCCAAGCTGGCTTCCTGTGTTGTTGGCAGGCTACTTCGGTTGCCCCAGAGGCGGCCAATAACACCTGGCTGTGGCTTGAGTTGCCTTTTTGTTCCTTACCACTTGGCTCTGGAAACAATTGTCCTCTACAAATTTATGTGCAGTGCACTCTCATCATTCTGCAGCTCTCATCAGAAAAGTAATAGTGACCTGTCCTTTGCTGACACCTTTCTGGCTTTAGGACTGCCCTGGGTGGGAGTCAATAAATATGAGTCGAGTGGATGGGATAAAAGGAACATGTCTGGACCCCTTTACTCCTTTAAAAGTCCTCGGACTGGAGATGTAGCTTGGTGGTAGGGTCTTGCCTACCATGTGACAATCCCTGGGTTTGATCCCCATCCCACACTAAAAAAAGAAACAAACAAATAAATAATTTCTATGTGGTGGACAGTCTGGCTTTAATTGAAGTTGTACTCCAAGTATAGATACAGACTAGAATCCTCTCTGTATTTGCCCCAGCATAGAGGATGATTTGGGGAAGTTTGTATAGGACAGAGCCATACGGCTGAGCATTGCCAGGTGGTGGGGGGAGGGTTGGAGATATTGGCATTCAACAGTTGCTGTGTCCCAGGCACTGAACAAAGCACTATTTGCACCATTCATTTACACAACAGCTTGCTAAGGAGGAAAGCTTGCTCTAATTGAATAATGAGGAAGTTGGGGCTCAGAGAGAGGAAGTCATCTGCCTGAGGTCACACAGTTAATAAATGGTAGAGTCAAAGTCAGAAGTTGCATCAAACCTCGAGTGTTTCCATCATCCCATAGCAGGCACCTAGTGGGCTCACGAGGATATGAGGACGAGCCAGACCCTCTGGGGTTCCTGATTCAGCTCTTCAGGGAAGAATGAACCACAGGATCACAGATGCCTTACCTTTGTGCACTCCTCAAACCCTTACAGAATGATTTCGAACCCACTGTTTCAGTTGCTTCTGTCTGTAATCACTGAGTGATTAGCGAACATAACCAATGAGAAACTCAGTTATGAGGAGATGGAGTGGAACGTGGTCAAGAACTCAGGGCAAATGATCTTTAATCTGGAGGTGTTTCCCTCTTTTACAAAGAAAATAGCTTTTTTTGTAGTACTGGGGTTCGAACTCAAGATCTCACTTTTTTTTTTTATTGTTTTATTACTCATATGTGCATACAAGGCTTGGGTCATTTCTCCCCCCTGCCCCCACCCCCTCCCTTACCACCCACTCCACCCCCTCCCTCTCCCCCCCCCAATACGCAGCAGAAACTATTTTGCCCTTATCTCTAATTTTGTTGAAGAGAGAGTATAAGCAATAATAGGAAGGAACAAGGGTTTTGCTGGTTGAGATAAGGATAGCTATACAGGGCATTGACTCACATTAATTTCCTGTGCATATGTGTTACCTTCTAGGTTAATTCTTTTTTATCTAACCTTTTCTCTAGTTCCTGGTCCCCTTTTCCTGTTGGCCTCAGTTGCTTTTAAGGTATCTGCTTTAGTTTCTCTGCATTAAGGGCAACAAATGCTAGCTAGTTTTTTAGGTGTCTTACCTATCCTCACCCCTCCCTTGTGTGCTCTCGCTTTTATCATGTGCTCAAAGTCCAATCCCCTTGTTGTGTTTGCCCTTGATCTAATGTCCACATATGAGGGAGAACATACGATTTTTGGTCTTTTGGGCCAGGCTAACCTCACTCAGAATGATGTTCTCCAAGTCCATCCATTTACCAGCGAATGATAACATTTCGTTCTTCTTCATGGCTGCATAAAATTCCATTGTGTATAGATACCACAATTTCTTAATCCATTCATCAGTAGTGGGGCATCTTGGCTGTTTCCATAATTTGGCTATTGTGAATAGTAGGGCCTCACATTTTTTATGCAGATACTCTACCACTTGAGCCACTCCATCAGTCCTTTTTTGCCTTAGTCATTTTTTTCAGCTAGGGTCTCATGTTTTTGCCCTGGGGCTTACCTCACACTGTGATCCTCTTATCTATGCCTCCGGCTTAGCTGAGGTGACAGGTGCACACACTGTGCCTGGCTTGTTGGTTGAGATGCGAGTCTCACAAACTTTTTGCCTGGCTTGGTCTCGAACAGTGATCCTTCTGATCTCTGCCTCCTGACTAGCTGGGATTATAGACACCAGCTATCATGCCCTGGCGAAAATAGCACTTTCATTAACCATTGTGCAAAAGTTCAATACAGTATAGTATTAAAACAAAATTGTAGGCCAAGACACTCTTAAAATTGGAACTCTCTATGACTTACCTTTCTGTACCCACATCTAGTACAGTGTGGGGCTTTTGGAAGATAATTGCTTTGCATAGAAAGGATCCACACCTATAGGTGATGATGATTCATCTGCCTATGAAGCAGCGAGTCTCATAACCCTGGCTTCAGAGTCCTCACTCCCTCCACAGTATCTCTGACCGTTTCCCTAATTTTTAATGCAATGGTTAGGAATTAGGATAATGATTTAAAAGTGTTTCAGAGGAAGAACTCTCTTTTTCAAAGAAAATCTTACTCAGAACCTCTACTTGGTGGGTGGTTTTCAGCAAGAGGTAGCTGGGTATATCGTGAGCATGTGACATGCCAGACTCCAGTCTTCCTCTCCTGCACCTGTCTGTGCTCTCCCAGGCTTCCAGAGTGCACATCCAGCAGGTCACTAAGAGAAATCATTGTGTTCCCTCACCTTGTCAAACACTAAGGTGTTATGTGAGAAAGGACGAGGAAGAGAATAGGGGAGAGAAGAATGAGGTGTCGGAATCACATGCATCATGGATAGAAAAAGAGTTGGGGAACACTGGTTAGAACTCAGGGCTCAGTGGCAAATAGGATCTTGGGCAAGGTTCTTAAGTGCAGGTTGTAGAATCCGCTGTAGCTAGATGAAGCCCTGCAATATTGACTAAGGGGTATGCATAGCTCAAAATCACCGAGAGACTGGTGAGCATGACTCCTAAAATCACATGGCAACCCTGGGATGCCAAGGGAGCTGCTTCCTCCCCATGATTCTGGCTGCTTCCAGAGTTACATTGTCGTTGGTGGGTTAGGAGTTTCCAGGTCAGGAAGTCCATCAGAAAACCATTTCTATAACTAACTGGGTCTAGAACCACACCTTTCTACCCTGGTCAACATCAGAAAAATGGATGCCTTGCACTCTGCTTCTCGTCTCGTATAACTCAATTCACAATAGAAAATTAAAACAAGTGTAATTGAATGATAGATCCTAAATCATTGGATCTTAATGTCTTCCCCAAAGTTTGTGTGTTGAAGGTTCGGTCCCAATGAAGCAGTGTTCAGAGGCGGGGTCTCTAGGAGGTGGCTGGATCATGAGGGCTCTGAATTCATCAATGGATTAATCCATTTTATGTATTCATAGCCTTTGTTATACAAGGAGTTCTCTCTCTGCTTCCTGGCTGCCATGAGATAAGCAGCTTTGCTCCACCATGTGTTGCCCACCATGAAGTTTTGTCTCACCATAGGCCTAAAAAAATGGAGCCAAGTGACTATGGACTGAAACCTCTCAAACTGTAAGCCAAAATAAATGTTACCTCTTTTATGTTGATTTTCTCAGGTATTTTGTCACAGCAATGGAAAGCTGACTAACACAATCACATACAGAATCTTTACTATTAGTTAGTCTGAGAAATGTAGCATCCTCAGGACCAGAGAGGGATGGGATGAAGACTGGGCAAGCATTTTCCCAGCAATACCACAACCCACTTTAGCACTCAACATTCACATATACATTTTCCTATACTTAAGTTTCCAAACAACAACAGCAGATGCTCCTACCTGTATGGGTCAGAGTTCTTAGAAAAACAGAGTCCATTGTAAATGTTTATTACTGCCTCATGGGATTGTGGAAACAGACATATCCCAAGATTTGTAGTTAGCAAGCTGAAGACCTATGAGAAATGATAGGATAGTTCCAGTCCAAATGCCAGCCATGTTGTATGAAGACCCAGAAAGAGTTGATACTTGCGCTCCAGTCTGAAAGCAGGGAAAAGCCCATATCCCAGCTCCATAATCAGGCAGGAGGAGTTCTCTCTTACTCATGAGAAGGTCAGCCTTTTTGTTCCAGCCAGGCTTTCAACTGACTAGGTGAGACCTGTTGACAGTAGAGGGGAGTCCGTTTAAATAGTCTACCAATTCAAATGTTAATCTCATCCAGAAACACCCCACGGACATACCTAGAGTCGTGTTTGACAAAATGGCTGGGTACCCTATGCCCAGTAAAGTTGACATAAAATTGTCCAGCATACTGCCTAGCCAAAGGTATGAGAGTAGAGGTTACAAAGTTGTTGATATTTGACTTTTTTTATACGAAAATGTCAAATTTCCATGTGTCCAATCAAGTGTGTATGCATATTTATCTTCTCCAAAAGTCTTATTGGTTAGAGCACTCATTTCTGAGAAACAGTTATTCCTCCTCAAGTTCATTCACAATCCAATTTCATTGTCTTCCAACCTATGGAATAAACTAGAAAGATGACCATCATGACCCCAGCAGAAAAAGAAAGAGAGAGGGATAGAAGAAATTGTATCTATATCATGTGTACATCCAGTTGCTGATATGGACAGAAGAGAGGGAGAATTAAAAAAATGTGGAGAGCTCCTGCAGCCCCTTCTACCACCAATGCTTTGCCCTCAGCCACTACTTCAGTTGGGTCTAATTTCTTTGCCCAGGGGGTGCCTTAAACATTCATTCTCGAGGAGCCTATCCCTTGATGGTCTTGCCTGTACAGAGTTGCTACAGACTTTATTGTCACCACAGATATGTCCATCTTAAGGTGCCCCATAGGGTCCCCTGCATTCTGGACCTATTTCTCCTGCTCTCATTGTGCAACAGCAACCCTTTTTTCATCTTGATCACCAAGACCAATGACCCTGGGCACAAGATAACTCCCTAATTTGTCTCTAGTTTCAATGGCAATGAAGAGTCCAAAGTAGCTGAATAGCAGGCTCAACTTCTAATTCAATGGGGCCAGTATTATGTCCCCTGGGGAATCATGACTTCTGAAGCTGAAGAGCTTAAAAAATCTCAGGAACAGGAAGTAAATATTTTGCAAGTAGGTCATCAGATGTGAGAGTGAGCAAGAGTTTACTGCATGATTCCTGTGGCTTAGTATTCTGGCTCTGGAAGAAACACCATCATTTATTTGCTACTAATTGGAGCACATGCCACATCCGATAACTTGGTCAGTGTTATCTCCCAGCTAGTGCTAAAACTGAACTTAGGGATCATTTCCCCGCTCTGTGAAGCCATCTGTTTTTGGATGAAAGGCGCATGGTAAGATTCATGCTTCCTTTGAGCATGCATTTTCTTTCTCATAAAATAGTTTCCTTTGAGAAAAGCAATACTGTATGGGGTACAGTGATGGTAAATAAGGCATTAAGGAATCCCATAGAGGATTTTGAGGGAGAATGGCAGACAGTGAAAACAAATTTGTACCATGACCTTGCTTAGCATATACCACAGAGAGCACAAATTTGGCTCAATGTCTCCTATGGCTTGGCTATGGTGTGAAGGGTAAATGTTTTCTCCAAAAGTGTGTGTGCTAGAAGCTTGGTTTACAGTGTGGTGATGTTGAGATGGAAAACCCTTTAAGAGGTGGGGCCAGGCGAGGCCTGGGAGGACACATCTATAATCCTAGCACTCAGGAAACTGAGGCAGAAGGATCACAAATTCAATGACAGCCTGGGATACACAGCAAGACATTCTCTCAAATAAACAAACAACAACAGAACAATAAGAGTTGGAACCCAGTGAAAGGTCACTGGGTGCATTACCCTCTGAATGGAGCAATATAGTTTTTGTGGGACCTCTGGTTAGTTTCCACAAGAGGGTCCCTTTTGGCTGGTTCTCTTCCTACTTCTTCACCATGCTGTTATGTAGCCAGGAGACTCTCAGCGGGATGACAGTGCAGTGCTATTTGGACCCTCCATCTGCCAGAATCATGAGCCAAATATACCTCTTTATATTATAAAGTATCTAGCCTCAGTATTTTGTTACAGCTATAGAAAACAGACTGATACAATGACCCAATAAACCAATCCTCTAAATAGATTTCAATTTTATAGTCTTGTTTCTCCCCTCCTAAATATGGAGAGTAGCAAGTTATAGCCACAGAAATTCAAGACAATCATGCAGATAGGTACACAAGTGAGTGTATCTATCTCAGTTGGATTTAAACAGTGACCCCAAAACTATGTTCTTGTGCTTTGTCAGCTTTTTTCCACTCATTTTTGATTTTCCAAATCACTAGAACTTTCCCCAAATTCACTGCTCAGCCTTCTACTCCTCACTCTTAGAAGATAAAGCTCTTTTTTCCTTCTTCAGGAGCGATACTTAAGTCCTCAAGCTACATTCCTATGTATCAAGTTATCCTTGACTGCTTTTCTCCTCGAGTCAGGGAATTAAGTGTAAGGTTAAAAACACTACCTGAATTACTAACTTTCTATCACTTGAGCCATACCTCCAGCCCCCTAAGACATATGTTGACAATTTTGAGGTTTTTTTGCAGTTTGTGGGATTGAACCAAGGGTCTCATACTTGCTAGGCAAGTGCTCTAGTGACTTCCTAACTCTTCTCTCCCCTCTTTCAGATTCTTGCTCCATCAGCTATCCCATTTTGAATTCTCAACCTTGCCATGTCTATAAAACTTCTTGCTCCTAGGTCATTCATATGCTCAGGTTTATCCATCTTAAAGTGAAAGCCACAGTAAGAACCATAAAAAATGTGGAAAATGCCTTCATCTTACATTGTCCTCTAGCCACTCCCTGACTGCTCTCTCCAGTTGAAGCTTTTCAAGTGTAACCCTAAACAGACTTCTGTCTTTACACCAGTAGTAATTGCTTTGTCGTCTCATGTGACTATGAAAAGGACAGTGCTTTGCTTATTTTTGTTTCATTAGCACTCAACACATTGCATAAAACATTGTAGAAATGCATAAAATATTTGTAAGTAAATGAATGCTTTGAATGGATATAAAAAAAGAAGGATCTGTAAGCAATACTTTACCCTTCTTTTATCCCTCAGCCTATGTAATAAAGCTTTTCATTCTCTGAAATTGCTCAGGTCATGAATTTTGGACCCACACTGTGGAAGTCAAAGTCAATGGCCCCCTTCATTCTTACCATATTTATCACCTCTATGGTAGCCAAGGGCATTGATGACTCCCTTTTTTCTCCTTCCATTACTTCCATGACCCCACATCCATCTACTTTTCCTCGTAATTCTCTAGATCCTTCTAGTTTTTCTTTGGACTACCCACCTTTAAAATGTAGTCCTCAAGGACCACTACTTCTAGACTCTTCTTGCACTCACTGATCAATGAGCATCTACTCCAGGGCTGTCATGTGCTCTGTTCAGTATTATTTAACCCTATGTGTAGATAACTCTCAAACCTATGCCCTTGGCACTGACTTTATTCATGAATTTCAGATCCATGTTTCCAATTACTGTGAGACATTACTAGACTAATACCTCACAGGCACCCCCCAATCAGGAAGTTTCTAACTGAAATCATCTCCCTTAAATCTGCTCTCTAGCCTACTAATGAGCAATGATGTCAGTTGAGGCAAAGCTGCAGTTTATAATGATGCTGCAGAGTGTGTTTGGGAGAGAAAACAAGGTGAGGGAGGTTTGGTTTAAAGAGAAGCTACAGTGTAGAGGACACCAGCTCAGGTATAGCCTGCAAGACAAAGAGGCCAGAGTGTCATAGGCAAGAGGCACCCGTAGAGGAAGAGGGGTCTGGGCTACAGCTGAGGATAAGAATCTGAGGAAAAGAGAAGAGTTGTGGCTTCATATCCAAAGGAGTGGTCATTGGCTGGATGAACTAAAGAACCACTGCCCAGGAGGTCATTTGGCAGAATGAAGTGTAGAATGTTAGGGGTTGGTGCTGTGCAGTGTTAAAAAGGGAAGACTTGGTAATCCCATGAATGCGTAAATTTAACCATCCGAGGGGTCCTATTCAGGAACCACAGTGTAAACACCAAAGACTCAGGATGCTAGGCCTTCTTTGCTGAAACCTTCTGAAAGGGACTAGGCTGATAGAAAGGGCTATTACTACTCAATCAGCAGCTGTTTTCTGCCTGGAAGCCTTGAATCACCACTTTGTGTGCTCTTTGAGGGCAGGGATCACAACACTTGCATTTTTTGCAATTGCCTCAGTACTTAGTAGTGTGATGGACACATTGAGGGTAATGAAAAAATAAGATCTGAATAGAGCAGACCAAATAATTGTGTCTGTTGTATCCCTAACCCATGCTATCAATTCTTTGTTCTTTTTGCCAAGCGAATTACATTTGCTATGAGAATTGGGGAAAGATGGGTTTTTCGGATTTGGTAAAGAAGAATAGAAAAAGAGATGATATTCTATTAAATATTCCTTCCCTTCCTCCTTCCTTCTCGCTTTCCTTTCCTCCCTCCCTCCGTCCTTTCTTCATCCCTCCTACCATCCTTCTTTCCTTCCCTCCCTCCCTCTCTCCCTCCCTCCTTCCCTCCTTCCTTCATTTCCTTCCTCTTCTCTCTCTTTCTTTCATAAAATTAATAAAAAGGCATTGATCTAAAATGGACTGTTACTAGAAAATACATAAAAATGGGAAAACACATTCCTGTGTTTTATTTGCAGTGTCAAATCCCAGCAGCTCCGTGTAGTGTCAGATTATCTCTTATGATCTGGAAAGTGGAATTGACTGTAGTCATGGATAGCTTCTACCATCTGAATCGTTTGAATGGTGCCTCAGCCTTCATGGAACACCTATGGCATTTGTCTCTACATGAACAGCATGAAGTTTCATTTTTCTGTGTCCCTATAACCAGGTTGGCTTCATTTTATCACTGACATGTCAGCCCATTCCTGTCCTGCCTAAAGTAACTAGCATAATTCTGTCAAAGGTGAGATCGGTTTCTGATTTTTATCTCTAAATTGTGTAAGGAGTGTTGGCATTAGTGAGCCTTAAGTCCCTCCCCTGAATGTGTGTTAAATGCTCTGAAAGGTGAGAAGTACTTTAATTTGATAAATTATAGGGCAATGGACTTAAACAATAGAGCTGGTTATAAGGAGGTAGTGATGATGGTATAAAATGAATTGAATTAATTGTATAGTCAAGAGTTCTCTTCTCTCTTATCTTCTTTGTAGTGCATTTCCTTCCTCCAAGATTTTCCTTGGTTGACCCATCTATACTCTTTTCCACTTCCTGACCTTGGTCTGGGCTGCTTCTGGGAGGCCATGGCCTTGGTATTGATACCCTGACTACACTTCTAGTGGGGCTCAGAGTGTGTTGCCCCAGCAATCTGGACATTTGGAATTGTGATTGTCCAAGTTTCCTGAGATGGAGCAGCTTTAAGTGGAACCCCATCCCAGGAGACCCAAATGACACAACCAAAATCTTCAAGACTAAAACCTTTCTGGTGCAACTTTCTGCCCTGCTCAAAGGGCAAGAAAAAAAAATTGGCAGAGGAGAGAAAGATCTTTCAGAAACCTAAAGTCACACAATGTAATTTGACCTTATTTTCTTGGGCTTTGTCCTATGAAATCTCTTCAGGGCAGATCACGAAACTTTTTTTAGCTCTATTTTCCAGATACTAGGCAAAGAGCTAGAGCGATGAAGATGAGTAATACCAGAATCTCAGCCTTTCAGTGAAGAATAGTGAATTAGTGGCTAATGAAATCACGATACTGTCAATGTATAATCAGTGGCTTCATGAATCTGCTTTGAAATGGCCAGAAGACACAAAGCTCCAAAGAACATGTGGGGACTCTGGAGCAGTGCTGGGGAATAATGGTGTCTGCATGAACACCAACACATGCAGGACTAGAACTTGTAGAAGAAGCAGAAAGTAGTGATGTCAGAAAACTCAAATGCTGTGGGGACAGAGGAACAGTGGTTATGTTGGCTTGGAGTGACTAGGCTGCTATCACAGAGGCAATGACCTTTAAGAGATGAGTAGGATTTTCTAAAGCAAATAATGAGAAGAGACTGTCATTGAAACAAAGGGTAACAAGAAGTAGCACACACATGCACACACACACGCACACACACGTATGCGCACAGATACACACATGCACAGATATCATTTAAAACACCAGAAAGTGGCCCCTAGCTAGGGATAGACCTTAGAGGGAGCTACACACTGGACCCAGAGACATAATACCTGTCATTGAAAGGAGAAGGACAATTCCAATGGATGCCTTGGTACATCAGAGACAGAACATGGTCTGCCTACAATGGAGCTTCCATTGAGACTGGGAGCACAGAAAAGGTGGAGCTAAGGCCTAATGCACAGAAGTTCTCTAGACAGGGCATCAAAAGTTAAGTAAGACTTTAAAAGTCAAAGAATAAAGGACACCCAGTCTTCCTTCCAAGCTTGTCAGGGATCCTTTGTCCCCTCAGAGTCATCTCTGTCCCGTGTACTCAAGATGGCAGAGATGAGAACATCTCCTTACCACAAATAAGGAGCACTATGTCAAGGGCAAAGGAAAGTCACATCAGGAAGTGTGTCTCCCGAGCCCTACCTCCAAGCCTTCAGAGGCCTGCCCAGGTATCTTACCTACCTCAGCTGCTGCTGGCTTCTGGTGTTGCTCATGTTCACTAAGAATCTCGTTTGAGATTCTAGAAGTTGGCTAGAAGTCATGAAGTTTCAAACACTAAGTGGGAACTCTGGAGTAAACCTAGTGACTAATGCTGTCTGTATGAATACCAACATGGATTCCCAACAGAAGAACTTTGCATGGGAAGCGTAAAGTAACAGCAAAAGAAAACCCAGGCAGGCAGTCTCTGGGCATATTTGGACAGGGATCAGAGCAGTATTAGTGACACCATGTGTTGGTGCACATCATGAATTATACAAAGGACAACCTTCTCTACGGGAGCTTATGATGAGGTCCAAGAGAAAAAAAATGTAAGAACATGAAAAAGGAAGTAGCAAAGCAAGAGATTCCACAAGACGACATCTCATTAAATATCAAGGGAGTGTAAGATCACCTCTGAAAAGGAGGAAGAGGGAAGTCTGGATTATGTGGGTTCTCTGGCCCATTTTTAGATCCATCATTCTGTGACAATAATACTATGAGGTCAGAATTTTATCATCCAAATAGGGTTTTCCCCCCTCCTCCTCTGATTGCATTGACACCAGAAAATAATTCCAAAGGGAAGCAGTTCTGTGGAAATAGAGTTCACTCCTACAATAATAGCTATACTTTGTTACCTGCAATTTATGCACAGGACGCATGTTCAGAATATTGACTCATATGTGTATGGAGCCTAGTGAAGCTCTTGTAAAGAGGTTTGAGGTTATGTTCTTAAGGTTGTTCTTACATCTAATAGTTTGCAAGTTTCAAATGTCTTCAAACATGCAACTTTTGCCATTTTCTCACCTCTATCTTTTTTTTGTTGTTTTTTGTTTTGATGGTGCTGGGGATCAAACACAGGACTCTGTACAAGCTAGGCAAATACTCTACCACTGAGTTACAGCCCCCAGACCTTCTTTTTGATTTCTATGTCTGTTTTTGTAGTAGTTCTTTCTCTTTTTACTAGTATCTTCAACTTCTTAATATTTTTACGTAAGCTACAATGAAGTTAAAAACAATAAGACCTCTACTGACAGAGGTCAAATGATATTTGGTCTTGAAGTGACACTTAGGTTTTGGTATGGATCTTAAATGTCCCCCAGAGTCTCATTAAAGACATGGTTGCCTGACTATGGTACTATGGGAAGGTGGAGGAACCTTTGGGAGGTGGAGCCTAGTGGGAGAAAGTCAAGTCATTGAGGGTGTGTCCTTGGATGGGATAATGGGACCTTGACCCCTTCCTCTCTTTTTTTTTTGCTTCCTGGCCACTATAAGATGATCAACTTTGTTTCACCGTTCACTCTCCGCCATGATGCTGTGCCTTTTGTGCTCCCCACAACTCCATTGCCTCTTAAGACTTTTCCCTGCTCTCCTCCCCAAACATTGCCAGCTTGGAATCTCATATCATATTATACCACATTGCTAGATGCACTAGCCTTCATTATTGCTGCCCTGCATTAAGGGGATCTGTCTCTCTTATTTCCTCTAGATTTTTAGCTCCTGGTTTGCTGCTACACTCTAGTTTTCTTCTTATCATAATGTTTGGAGATTTGGAGATTCTGATAAGTGATCTTTCTAACTCTCTGGGCACTCTCCTTTCCCCCAGTGCTTTTGTCCCTTGCTGTACTCAGTTGCTCCCTCCCATGTCATGTTCCAGGCCAGACCATCAGTCACTGATAACTGCAACTCATTTCAATCTCACAGTCTAGTGGAACCTCTCATCTATTTTATCCTGTCACGTGCTCACTGTTCCACACACCCTTGGTGTCCTGTTTCCCTCCTTACCCAGGTTATACCCCAAGACTAATCACTATGATTCATTCCTCTGCAACAGCCCTCAGCTCCCCTGGACTCTCTTTGAAATAGTCTTGGCTTAGCAAAATTGTAACCGGGGTTAGACCCCCACACTTGCACCTGTGCAGCTGAATATGACTGGGTAAAGTACTCAGCCCCACTCAGTGGGTCCAGTTGGAAGACACAAACTGCACTACTCAGTTAGACAAAGATTTAATGCTGCCACTGAAATAAGACACAGAATGCTCCCAGTCACTCCCATAATCCTAAACAATTAATTCACCATTTCTCTTCTCTTATCAAATGCTCCCATTTCATCTTACTCTTAGCTGATTCTTGCTTTTTTCAGAGAAAACCTGAACAGGCAGAAGAAGATGTGTGCAAACTGGGTCCCTCTGCCCCTTCCTACAGCTACACCAGCATCCCCTGCCTTCTCCAGCCACAGACAGACTCTGTGCTCCCATTTAACATCAATTTCTTAGTTTGTTGACTTGATCTCATCCCCTCTTTGATTTCTCAAGATGATAGTTCTAGAACTTTTCATCTCTCCCATTCATATCACCATTTTCCCTCTTTAAAAAATAAACAGGAAAAAACCTTCTTTTAACCCTACTTCCCAAATACTGCTTTGTTTTCAGCTCCCCTTGCAAGAGAATTCCTTGGAAGAACTGCTTATACTTGCTGTATTCATATTCTCCCTCTCCCTGCCGCTCCTTCTCTCTCTCTTTCTCACTCACCTCCCACAGGCTTTCTTGCCCATTACTCATCACCAGGGCCTGTTGGGGCCATGCCATCACCAGAGCTCCTCCTCATCTTAGTTGACTTGGCAACGCATTAGATATAGTTGGTTACTCCCTTCTCCCATTGGCTCTGGGGACTCATGCTCTTGCCTTTCCATGGATGCTCCTTTTCAGCCTCTTGACTCTTTCAGGCTCCTTCTTTTCTTCTTAACATGGCTCACCTCCTGTTGCTTTTTAATTTTCTATCCACACTCCCCTCCTGTGTGTCAAAGTTTTAAATATCAGCTATAAATCAAAGGTTCCCAAATTTGTAACTTGATCCCACACCTTGGTCCAGGACTCCAAACTCAAAACATGGACAACCTTGTTGAAATAGTCACTTGGAACTGTATAGAGTATGTTCCAAACTGGAGTTCTTCACCCTGCTCTCCAAGCCAGCATTGCCCAGGATCCCCAAATTCAGTTGCAGCATCCTCATCTTTCTGCTTGCTCAGGCCAAAAGGTGTCAAGTTTTTCCTCAAACCCTTTCCTATGAGGCCTACCTTGGCAATGCTACTCAAAGTAGCATGTTATTGCATCTCAGCTCACCCTGTTCTCATTTACTTTTTTCTATTTTGTTTCCATAGCCCTTATCTTCTTTTAGCATGCTATATTATTGAGTTATTTATCTTGTCAATTGTTCATTGTCTTTCCACTCTCACCCTTGCTGATAGACTGTAACTCCCACAATGACAGGGATTTCATTTGGGTTATTTGTTGATATTTCCCTACATCTAGAATGGTGCCTGGCACGTAGTGTGCTTTCAATGTATCATTGTTCAATGAGTAAAAGCAAATTAAGTCTCAGTGGTCTGAGCCAATAGCAGAGAATGAAATAAACTTTCATGGCCACCAGTGTTATCTCTTGGTAGGACGGAGTGATATAAAGCTACTACATATAATGTTTGGTACAAGAGCGTATGAATGTGATATTTGTAAATAGGGAAGTTTCTAGGATTTCTTTAGATGAAGTAGGGTAAATTCAACCTCAAGTTCAGTAATAAAGGGAGACCTTATCTTCCTTACCTTCTATTTATTGAAAAATAACAAACAATATGCTGTTACTGAGCCTTAATACTGGTGCCAAGCATTTATGAGATTATTACTGTACACTGAGTAGGGCATTGAATATTGCTGGATTTATTGCTTTGCAAATAGCCAAGGCAAGCACTGATGTTACTCCCTCCCGCCTGTGCTTCTCTGGGATAGAGTGCCTGAATATTACGGTAGTGTCTGAGAAGAAGACTGTACATGTGACTGGCTATTGTGGGCTGTTGAAGAAGCAACAGAATGGAGTTAGTTTGCTCCTTCCTGTACACATTGTTTATGGTCTGTTCCAGGCTGCAGTTCTAAGTTGGTAACTGAACCTGTTCTGGTGGTCTGAACACATGTGCCCTGGAGAATTTCAGAGAAATGATTTAGCTCTGTTTGCTTGTGTGGCTCTCTCTCAACCACCCCTTTCTGTTTGCCTATGGCAACTGTTGGAAGTGACTCACTCCAATAGGTGACCTGGCTAGATGAACTCATAGAACTCTTTAACTTAGGTTACAATGACTCTGAGTAATATCCAGGACACACAAGGTCAGTCTATGGTGGCAGGGAAAAGAGTGTGGAAAATTGAGGAATGGATTAAAGAATGGAGGGGAACCAAACTGGTATTACTGGTATAAGTCTCTATGGACAAGAAGTAAGGTGTTGGGCACACCCAGACCTAGGGAACTGCAGAGCTAGCACAGCCAAGGAAGATGGAGGTGGTGGCACCCTCTAGCTGGGGCATTTAATCATCATAGCCACTGAGACACATACAACATGTCCAGAGAAGAGAATGGGGAAGTAGGAGACCAACTTGGCACTTACACCTTCCACAACTATGGGCCAAAGTTTCCAGAATCATAGTCTTTGGGCAATCTATAAGAGTCATGTGGAAAATGTGTTAAACACTTGGTCTTGAGCCTTAACTTCTAATCTGTTTTTGGAGTTAGACCTAGAAATCTGTATTTGTGCATACTCTTCTGCTGGTTCTTTCTTGGAGTAGCTGGGAGACCATGGTTAGGCTGTGAACTATCCTTCGAGAAGGTGACTTTTCTCCTGTGGTTCCCTGCCAAAATGCCCTTGGGGGAGTTCATTCCCGGGGATGGCTCCAGAGTCTGTCTCTGGCAGCTTTGTCCCAATGGCAACATACTCACAGCCCCATTGGCTAACCCTGAGTCATCCCAACTCAGATTATCTAAAATGAAATTCCTTAATCAGTCCTCTGCACTTGGCTTCCCTCCCTGACATCCCAATTCCTTTCCCTGAATGACTGGGCTCAAAAACTTCAGAATATTCTTAACTCCTCTTGTCCCTCAGCATTCTTTCCACCTGGCCAGTTCCCATGTGGGTAGATTGTGCACAGTGTCTCTGACTTTCAAGGAGTTTGTTCTCTCCATTTCCTGTTCCCACATTGGAAGCCTCTTTCCCTCAGGCTGACAAAGTGACCAACTGTCTTGGTTTGCCTAAGATGGAGGACTAGCTATGCTAAAACTAGAAAGGTTCTAGGAAAACCAGAATGAGCCAAGCACCTTGCGTCTGGACCACTGCAGCTAGCTTCCTTGTCCTACAGTCCTTGATCTCTCCTTTCCACATCATTCCCACACTGTCTCCAGTTGAATTTCTCCATTTTTGATTTTGACTATGTCATTGTTCCTGCCCCCTAAAACTTTCCACCATCAATGAGTTAATTTACTTTCTAATTAAATTAATTGCTTTAGTAGTCAAAAATCCCAATGATCTGACCCCAGACTTACTGTCAGCTCTGGCTACCATCACAAAGTACCATGGAGTGAGTGGTTTGACAATAAACATTTATTTCTCTTGGTTCTAGAGCCTGAAAGTCCAAGATTAAGGTGCCTGCAGATTCAGCTCCTGGTGAGGGCTGCTTCCTGGCTTGTAAAAGGTCACTTTCTTACTACTATATACTCACATGGCAAAGAGTAAAAACTCAGGTGCCCTTTTGCAAGGGAACTAATCCCATTATAGGGGACTCACCTTCATGACCTCAAATGCCCCACACCTTTAATACCATCATATCAGGCTTCAGCATATGAATTTGGGTGGGGAGGGGGGAACACAAACATTGAAATGTCCACAACACTGCTTTACTGACACAGTTTTTGCCAAAATAAATTAGCACTTCCTGTAGGACATTCTCATTTCCAAACCTTTGTCTTATGTCATTGTTCAGTCAACTACTGCAGTGGCTCTTTCTTAACCTTTTAAAATCTTAAGTTTTTGAATTGCTGTGACTTGAATGTGTTCCCCCCAAGTTCATCTGCTAGAAACCTAATCTGCCAAAATTCATGTTGATGGCATTTGAAGATGGGGTATTTGTAAATAATCAGGATTAGGTGAGTTTATGAGGGTGAGGCACCCTTGATAGGATTAGTGCTCTTACAAGGAAAGGAGGAGGCAACAATTAAGAGGAAGGATTGACAAATCGGACTGCATGAAACTAAAAGCTTCTGCACAGCAATGGAAACAGTCACTTAGACTAAAGATATAGCCTACAGAATGGGAGAACATCTTCGTCAATTATATATCTGATAAGGGATTAATAACCAGAATATCCAGGGAGCTTAAAAAAGTAACCCTGATAAGAATCAATAATCAATTGAATAGATTGGCAAATGGTCTGAACGGACAATTCTCAAAGGAAGAATTATAAATGACCAATAAATACATGAAGAAATGCCTAATATCCTTGGCCATAAAAGGAATGCAAACCAAAATGACATTGAGCTTTCACCTCACTCTAGTCAGAATGGCTATCATCAAGAACACAAAGACAAATGCGGCGAGGATGCAGGGAGAAAGGAAGTCACTGTTGGTGGCAAAGCAAATTAGTGCAACCAGTATGGAAGACAATATGGAGGTTCCTCAAGAAACTAAAAGTGAGCCGGGCACAGGTGGCTCATGCCTATAATCCTAACTACTCCAGAGGCAGAGATCAGGAGGATAATGGTGCAAAGCCAGCCCCAGGCAAATAGTTCAAAAGACCCTATCTCAAAAATACCCAACACAAAACAGGGCTGGTGGAGTGGCTCAACTGGTAGAAAGCCTGCCTAGGAAGTATGAGGCCCTGAGTTCAAACCCCAGTACAGCTCCCTCCTCAAAGAAACTAAAAATAGAACTACCATACAATCCACTGATACCACTCCTGGGCATATACCCAAAGGATTATAAGTCAGGATACAGTAGAGATAGTTGCACACTCATGTTTGTTTACTGAAGCACTGTTCACAGTAGCCAAGCTTTGGAAACAGCCCAGATACCCTACAACCAATGAATGGATTAAGAAAATGTGGCATATATACACAACTGAGGATTACTGAGCCATAAAGAAGAATGTTTTCAGGTAAATGGATGGAACTTGAGATCGTCATGTTAAGTGAGGTGATCCAGGCTCAGAAGGACAAAGATCACATGTTTTCCCTTACATGTGGAAGCTAGACCTAAAAGAGAAATACATACATATACATAAATACATATAATTATTTATCTAGCTTTCTCTCTATATATGCATACATATAAAGAGAGAGAGAATGTGATCTTAATAGTTGGTATGTCTGAGGAGACTACAGAAAGGTGGGAGAAGAAAAGAGAATAACAGAAAGTGAATAATATTGACATACATTGCATCTGTGTATGAAGATGACATAATGAAATGCACTGAAAGCTGTTGAGTAATAGGGAATCAGGGTGATAGTAGGAAATAGAGGGGTTTATATATAAATATATATATGTATATTTCACATATATATGTGAAATATCAAGGCAAATCTCCCCTGAACAATCCATATTCACTTTAAAAACTGAAGGACAGGAAGGTAAAACAGGTCCTGTCCAGTGATGGATACCAGTGGGAGGAGAGAGAGCATAAGGAGAAGGTAAAGGAAGGTGAATATGGTGGATATACTTTTTATACATGTAAAGACAATAGAACAATGAAACCTGTTGAAATTGTTCTAAGAAGGGGGGGAGGGGGATGAAAGAGAATGATGGAGGGGTAATGTATGCACATGTAAGTAAATGTAAAAATCATAAAATAAACTAAAATTTAAAAAAGATACATTGTAAGCACATATGTAAATGTCACAATGAAACCCCAGTGTGCAAGTAATAAATGCTAAAAAATTAATTAAATTAAAAGAAGAGGAGATAAGATCTGAGGCTGGCACCCTTGCTCTGTCTTCCCATGTATTGCCCCTACTGAATTCTGATGCAGCAAGGAGGACCTCACTAGGTCCAAGCCTAGGCAGATGCCATGCTTTTGGATTTCTCAGCCTCTAGAACTCAGAGTGAAATAAAACTCTACTTTTTATAAATTACCTAGTCTCAGGTTTTTTGTTACAGTAACATCATTTAAGTCCAGATGGATGCCTCCACTTGTTAGATACCACCTTCCTAATCACCCAGACAGAAGCAGTGTTCATCCTCTCAAGTCACCCTGCTAACATTTGTCTCATGCTTCCTTCTTCATATGTACTTACTAGCTACCTGTCTTCTTCCCCTACTCAACACTAAGTCCTTCAAAATCAGAAATCTCCCTTATTTTTTTTTCATTCCTTCAAAGCTTATCAAAACTTATGTATGGTAGAAGATTGGGAAACATGCATTCAGGTTGAAAAAGGAAGTAGGTAAATTATCATTGCATTTTGTTAGAAAATGTTTTCTCAAGCCAGGCATGGTAACCATTTCTCTAATCCTTGCTTCTCAGGAGGGAGAGATTGGGAGGATCATGGTCCCTAGTAAGTCATGGCAAAAAGTTCAAAAACCCCATCTCAGTCAGCAAAAGCTAGGCATGGCAACAAAGGCTTGTCATCTCAGCTACTGAGGAAGTGCAAACAGGAGGATAATGGTCCAGACAGGTCGGGTAGAAATAACCAAGGCAAAAAGGGCTGGGGGAGTGGCTCAAGTGGTAGAGGCCCTGAGCTCAAACCCCAGTACTGCAAAAAAAAAAAAAAAAAAGGAAGAACAGAAAGAAGGAAGGAAAGAAGGAACAAAGGAATGAAGGAACGAAGGAACAAAGGAAGGAGGCTTCTCCTAAATGGAGAAACCTCAGGACCGCATATGGCTGTGGGGCTGACCCTGCTCTCAGGAATACATGCTCAGGGCACTGTAATTGTAAGGCACATACATGTAATCCATACATCCCCCAAATGAAGAATAACAACTTCTTACATTTACTGCAAACATACTCTGTTCCATGCACTGATCCATGTGTCACATGGGAGCTAACTCATTCAGTCTCACAATAGCACCACGAAACAGTGTTGAAACTCATCTCTACCATTTACAGCCTGTGTACCTCAGTTTCCTAATTTGTAAAATGGGAATAAAAATAGTACCTAACACAGTAGGGGTACTGCAAGGATTACTGTAATGCATTAAATCCCAGGCATTATCAATTACTTAATGCAACACTAATGAAGAAAAATGTCTGAAAATTAAACTCTGAGGCACCATAGGTTGTCACATGTGGCTGACTCACAGATGTTAAAATTTTGTAATAATATATGTCTTAGAATCAGTGAAATGTAGACTATGACTTAAATGAATGATCATACTGCTGTGGGCTGAATTGAATCCTCCCCAAATTCTGTGTTGAAGTTCTAACCCCCAGTACCTCAAAATATAATTTTATTTGGACATATGGTCTTTAAAGAGGTAATAAAGGTGGCTTGAGTTCATATGGTGGGCCCTGATTCAATATACTGGCAGATATAAGAAGATATGATTTGAACACAGACATACAGAAGGAGGACCAGGCGAAGACAAGGGGAGGAGACGGTCATCTTCAAGTTGAGGAGAGAGGCCTACAGGAAACTCCAGTTATACCTAGAGCTTGGACTTTTAATTTTTTCTGTTGTTGTTTAAGCCACCCAGTCTGTGATTCTTTGTCATGACAGCCCTACCAAACGAATACAGATATCTTAATAAAACTTTCTAAGACCACAGGTCAGGAAACTGAGATAAGGGACAATCCTATTTTAAAAGGAGGTCTGCCAGCCCGACCTCAGCCAATTGCTGTGTTCAGTGAACTCAGTACCAGGTCAGACCTTCCCTCCCACTTGGGTCCCCAAGTGGTTCTTGTAGAAATCAACCATTCACTTGGGACTTAAGAGCTATATGTGAGCTACTGCTATTAGCACTTGGCCTCTTATTTAACAAAATTTCCATTTGTGAAGGCACAAGGGGCAAGTGTGAGAATCTTCTGAGTGTCAATACACTATTAGCAGAGCTCTGACGACATCCTTAACCAAGTTTAGCTCAGACCATCCTCAGCAAAACTGACAGTGGGTACTTGACATTCAAAGAGTTTGTAACAGCAGATTGTCTACATTAATTAGATCTGCAAATGGGCCTGACATCCCCTCCCCTTTTTCTAGAGTGGTTTGACATTTGTGCACAGTATGAAGAAAGATCATTGAGACTGAAATGTGTCTGCTAAGAGGTTCAGCTTATGTTTGCTAATCTCCTGTATGGTGAAACCCTGGCACCCAGACAAGCCCTCATTCACAGCGGAACAAAGCACTAGTTATGTGTGTTGAAATTCCTTAGAGAAAATGTCTTGCAGGCTGTTGGGGAGTGCATGAATATTGGAAATACTTCACCAAGTGTTGCTCAATGTCCTGGGAAGACAGTCTGCAGGCATCTGGAGGTTCACCCCAGAGGGGAGTTGCTGGACTTGAGGGCACGTGAGTCTGGTGAGGACAGAAGGAGCGTGGGCAGCTGGGTGGGCAGAGATGGGATTGGATGTTTACTCTTCCATCGTCCCAGGTCAAGCTGGAGCCAGCTGCAGACTACCCACTTTATCAGTCCTTTGAAAGTATCTAAAGTCAGGCTTGTTACCAAGGCTACCATCTCCCCTGCTTAGGATGAGATTGTCCTGTTTTTCTGAGAGCTTTCACATTAAGCCCTTATTAATTGGTTTCCTCAGCTTTGACATAGAGATGTAAGAAGGTAGAGAAATGGAGGAAAGGTTTTCGATGAGCATCACGGGATGAAACAGGTTAGGTGGGAATCTACAGACTCAGGATTGAAACTGAATTGATGTGGTTCCAGTTGTTTGGAGATGGGAGTGATTAAGTGACCGCAGAGAGCAGAGGAAGAAGAAGCAGATGTGGTAATGGGATAACAGTAAGGAAGGAACACCACTAGAGAGCAAGAAGAACAGGGCTAAGTCAGGGTGGTGGTCCTCACTGTGGCCTGTGGACCGGAGGCATCAGCACCGCCAGGAAAAAGTGTGAAGTCTCCACCCAACCCCCAAACCTACTGAATCAGAAACTCTACGGGTGGAGCTTAACAATCTGTAGTTAAACAAGACATCCCATGATTCTGATGAACACTAAAATTTGAGAACCACTGACTTAGAGCATCCCAAGGGAGGCAATTACCAATGACAGGCAGAAGAATTAGGAACACTGGTAGAATGAGGAAAAGCAGAAAGAGGTTCTACTCCATAAAAAGTGATGAGGGAAGCCAGGATCCAAGAATGTGAGTCAAGATGGTAGCAGTGATTCACACTAGGCACCTGCCTACCTGCATGCAGAAGTTTTGAGAGCTTCAGCTAACAACGTAAAGAACAAATGTAATGTTGATGAAATTGCTTTTAGAAATCAGACAAAGGGAAATTCCTTTGATGAGGCTCATCTGCAGGTCGTAGTCTGACTCAATTGTTGACTTTCCATTCTACTCTGGTAGAGTTGGTTGAATAGTGGCTCCCCAAAAGATATGGGGGCCAGCGAATCATCAATGTGACCTTATTTGGAAAAGGGTCTTTGTAGATGGAACCAAATTAAAGATATTGAATGAGATCATTCTAGACTATCCAGGTAAGCCTTAAACAAAATGACAATCAACCTTGTAAAAGACAGAAGAGGACACACAAGAAGGTGGTGCAAAGCCAGAGGCAGAGACTGGATGAAAAAGTCAGAGCCACCAGAAACTGAAAGATGCCAGGAAGGATTCTCACTTGGAAACTTCAGAAGGATCATGGCCCTGTTGACACCCTGTGTTTGGACTTCTGACCTGCAGAATTCTGAGAGAATCAATTTTTATTATTTTAAGCCACCAAAATTTATGGCGATTGGTTATGGATGCTCTAGGAAATTAATACACTTGACTTAAGAGAAAAGGCCAAGGGATCAGATGAACGAAGTCTTAAATTGCTTGGATTTTGTTTTCTTGCATGAGGTATAACTCTCTGACTCACGATAGCTCCATTTGGCTTGAATCATTCGTTACTTATCTGCCTCTTACAAGTATCTTAGTTTGTGTCCTGTGGATTACATGCTCTCGTGTCTCCTCCATCTTTGATATCCAAGTCTTCTGATGAAGAAAAGAGGATAGTAGGTTGCTAGCCCAAATCTTTGGGGTGTCTTTGGAGACGATGCTACCTCCTATCCTTTGAATAGCTCGGTTGATTTACCAGGGAAGATGGAGGAAATTTGTTCCTGAGATGCAGAATCATGTCTTTTTTTTCAGAATTGTGAACTCTAGTGATTTTTTAAAATGAAGAAATGAAAAGGATTGTGTCCTGGCTAGGTTACCTTCCGGAGAGTGGGAGGGTCTGACTCTGGAAAATTAGCCTTGGTAGGAAAGGGCCAGCTCTGAAAAACAGAATAAAAAGATTTGTGGTGGGGATACTATTACCTGTGTGGGAGGCATGGGCGACTGTTTGGAGTTGCCCTCAAGTTTTGCACTAGAAACAAAACAAAACAACACAACAAAAACACATCTGAAGCCAGCTTCTCTCGAAGGCTGTGTGTTCAACAGAGAATTCTTAGATAGACCAGTACTGTCTCCATGAAAGGGATTTATTTCTGGAACCAGCAAACACCAGTTAACTGCACAATGTAATCAGGTCCCTAGCTGTGCTTCCATTCCACAGCACTTGCTGGTGTGACAGGGTTCCACTGTGCTGTTTTCCATTAGCTCTACCCTTCTCTCTGACAAGTGTGTCAGTAAGAGGGACTGGTGGCATACATGCTTTGTGTATGTATAAGCAACTTTCCATTACTGTAACAAATACTAAAGTAGTCAACTTTTAAAGAGAAAAGGAGGACAGGCATGGTGGCACATGCCTCTAATCTCTGTAGAGGTAGAAGGATCAAGGTCCAAGGCTGGTCTGAGCAAAAGCATGAGACCTGGGAGTATGACTGAAAAGGTAGAGCACTTGCCTAGCAGGCACGAGGCTCTGAGTTCAAATTTCAGTACCGCTGGAGGGGAAATGGAAGTACATGGCCAAACCATCTTACAACTGGGATGTGAAAGAGAGGAAGAACAAGGAACTTGGGGATCCAATATATCCTTCAAGATCACAGTCCCAATGGCCTGAAGACTTCCAACTAGGATCCACCTCTTAAAGTTTCCAGCATCTCCCAACAGCACCCAGTGGGTGTGTGGGGGGGGCGGGGGTAAGACTTTAATACATGGGCCTTTGGAGGATGCTGAACTACAGCAGTGTATTAATGCTCCTCTTTGGCTTTGCTGTAGAGACAAGGAGAGGTGACTCCAAGTAGGACAAGATAAAACTGCAAGGGACATGGTGTGTCCTTGGCAGCCTCTCCCCACCTCTCCTACCCCAGAAACCTAATTTGCACCTGGGTCCACCTCTGTTGTGACACTCAGACTCCACACTTTCATCTTCTTATCTGCCTTCTCTGTTAAAGCCCAGCTGGGCTTTCTCTCAACCCTTTAAAGTTTGGATCTGTTTAAGAAAGTTCTAACAATTATTTTAGCATCAGACCATTTCCAGGGGGGCTATTTGCATTTTACTGCCTTATCTAGGATGCCCAGAAGAGCAAATCTAATGGCAGGAACTTCAGACCTGTGATGAAGCAGGCAGTGGAGAACTGATCCCTAGAGTCCTTCAAAACACAGGACACAAGTGACCACCAGCTATACCGCTGAACCCAACAGATCCTGGGCCTACAAGGAAAGCAAATGAATGTATTTAGGTCAGCGGAGGGTTTCAGGCTCACCTCAGAAGCTGGTGCCAGGCTTGGTGGAGGGCGGGCAGGACAGGATGGTGGGTAGGCATGGGGGAAGGCAGAAAGAACTAGGGAACTTTCTGGCACTGGTTCTGCCACGGACCAAGAACTAGGTGGGCAACCCTGACCTTTGCCTTAACTCTTCTGAGTTATAAAATATAATCAACTGAATATAATTATAATTTATAAACTTATAATTATAAATTATATATTTATACATTATATATTTATAATTACAAATTATATAAAATTATAAAAAATATAAATCAACTTATAAAATATAATCAGGTGGAATTAGGTCAGTAGATGGCCACAAAAACCCTCTGGGACAACAGTAAAAATCCAGCTCTCTGGGCTCACATCAGACCTCATGAATCAGACTCTTTAAGAAGGGACCCAAGCATACCCATCTTCAGTAACGGACACCAGGATTTAAAGGGTCCAGTCAGTGTAGGAAATGCATAGTTGATATCTCAGATGATCTGTGTCTTGCTGTCCTGTGACAGTCCGGAAGAGGCCCAGGACAACGGTACCAGTGATAGCCTGGAGGCCTGAGTTCAAATCCTGACTCTGTGCTTTGCCAGCAGGGGGCATTAGCATGCCATGCCCCCTTGTGCCTCAGTTTCTCACCTGTGGGATAGGCAGACTAAGCATATTGATTACATAGGCATGTGAGTGACTTATGAACCCACGTAAGTAAAGGACCATGTTAGGCATGGAGTGAGAATTTAAACACAACAGTTGTGTGAAAACAGCAAAGTGCCAGGTGGGATAAAAGCATTTGACTGAGCATTCAGGACTCAGCTCTGCATCACTTTTCTTGGCAGCCCTCCCTGGGGCTCTCCTCGGGCTGGGCTCAGCCCCTGGGTTTTACCCCCTGGGCAAAAACATGGTGCAGGTCATGGTTTTAACTCATTGTCATGTCCAAAGTCTCCCTGGATTCCAAGTGCCCTAAAGCAGGTCAAGGGCTCCTGTCTATTTATCCCCAGTGCCCAGCACAGAACTGCCCAGGGATAGAGCCTACCCCAGTGCTGGCTGAAAAAGCTCATCTCCTGGGCTCTCATACCCTCTACCCCACCCTGTGTCTGTCTGTCTGTCACCTCCATTTCAACCCCTGCCTCTGTGGATTGGAACATTGCCAAGACATGACATGAAAGTTGAGCTGCAATGAGGAGTCTCTTTTTCTCTCTCCCCTTTCTCAGGGGTAGCTACCATGGTGAGAACACAGGTCAGAGCAAGGGCAAGGGTTCTTCACCTGCCTTGGAGGTAGGGGTGAGGACCCTCCCAGGACCATGACGTCCTTGCTGCAGGGCACCTGCCTGCAATCAGTAGCAGAGACAGCAGCAACATCCAGGAAGATGGTCCAGCTCCCACCTGTTCAGCATTGTGCCCAGTAGAAATTCAGGTCAGATGGCCTGGAGGTTGACCAAGCTGCCAGCAGGGAAGGAGCCAGGCTTCAGGAGGCAGGAATCAGCCAGTATAGGCACTGTCTGTCCTCTCAGTGGCACTGACCCTGGTCCCTGTCCTGCTTCCAGCTTTCTTAGAAACCTTGAGACTTAGAACTTCTCTGTGCTATGCCAGTGAGGATGATAATGATTGAAAAAAAATAATGAGGCAGAAGCTGTAGCACCCTCCCTGACCTAGATTTGGCAGTTACAGAGTGGCATTTCTACTATCACAACCCAACCTGGTTCAAAGGTAGGGAACAGACTCCACCTCTTGATGGAGGGAGGGTCAAAGTCACCAGAAGAGCAGGTGGAATGGGAGGTATTGTTTCAGCCTTCTCCAAACTCCACGATCTGATACATTGTCTGAGGAAGAGTACTGCCCCTCTGGTCCCCAGGCAAGTTCAGAGCCTTTCTGGCTCTTGTAAGGAACATTGCTGAAGGTAGAGTTGAAAGTAGGATTCAGGTAAAGACCCCTCTTTCTTAGCATCGTCAACTGTCTCCATTAGGCTTTGCAGGTAAAGGGACCCAGAGACGAGGGTGGTGACCTATGCTGCCCCACATTGCAATTTCAGGGCTGGGCATGGTTGTATGCAAGTGTAATTCCAACAAGGCAGAAGTAGGAAGATCAAAGTCCAAGGCTGGCTTGGGCAAAAGCTGCAGATCCTACCTGAAAAACAAACTACAAGTGAAAGGGCTGGGAGCATGGCTTAAGTGGGACAGCATCTGCCTAACAAGTATGAAGCTTTGAGTTCAAACCCCAGTACTATTAGAAAAAAAACAAAACAAAATAAAAAGCACTGCTATTTCAGAGGCAAACCCAGAAGCCATGAGTCCCAGGGCATTTGTGACTGGGCTGGCTGGGAAGTGACCACATACAGGGTACACTGGTATGATGTCTGGGAGCCAGACCAGTAAATAGCAAGACTTGGAAAGGCACAATCAGATCTGACCTTGTAGATTAAAAATTTTAAAAAAGAACTAAAAGTTGAGTAGATTTGGAAGAAGCAGTTGGACAAAGGAGTAAGTATTTATGGAGCTTCATTTCTGTGCCATATTTGTGTACTGAGTGTCGCACATGTTCTTTTATTTAACTCTCACAAAGCCTCTGAGAGGTGGATATTGACTGTTTCAATTTGTCTATTGAGATAGGGAGAGACTAAATCACTTGTTGATGGTCATACAGCCAGTAGGTGATTCAAGTTGAAGTCAAATGATGTCTGACTCCAGTATTTCCTTCTGCTAGGGACTCATCACATGGAGAGATGGAGAACAGGGAAGAGAGGTTGATACCAAGAAGGAACTATGAGAAGGAAGTTAGGGATATGGAAACAGACCCACTGGTTTTCCTTCCTGCATTTCTTAGTGGCAATTCACATTTAAGAGACAAGAGAGTTGGGTGCTAATCGCTCAAGTCTGTAATCCTAGTTACTTGGGAGGCTGAGAATCACGGTTCAAGGCCAGCCTGGGCAAAAAGTTAGTGAGACCACCATCTCAACCAATAACTGGATTGTGCCTGTCATGCCAAGCTACCCAGGAGGCTGAGATTGGTAGAATCATGGTTCCAGGCCAGCCTGGGCAAACAGCAAGATTCCATTTCAACATAGGAGGGTGGTGGAATGTGGGGGGGGGGACAAACGGGACATGATGGTGATGTCTGTTATCCCAGCAATGGCAGGAAGCCTAAAACAGGACAGTCCAGGCTGGGTTGGGCAAAAAGTGAGACCCTATCTCCAAAATAACAGAGCAAAAGGGGTTGGAGACTTGGCTCAAATGGTAGAGCACCTACCTAGCAAGGCAGAGCCCTGAGTTCAAACCCCAGTACCATCAAAAAAAAAAAAAAAAAAGAGCGAGAGAGACAAGAGGAAAGCAAGGCTCTCTCATTCTAGGAATGCAAGTGAATTTGAATAGGAGGTAATCTTGCAGAGAAAATGGCTTGCTTGTGTTCAATGAGAAATAAGGACAGCTGGCCTCTCCCAACGGGCTGGGTGTCACAGCACAGAGGCTGGACATTTTCTCTTTCCTGCCCTCAATTGTGAGGTTTCCTTGCAAACCTGTTCCCTTTATGATAAAATAATTTCTTGGCAGAAGGTGGGATACAGGGCATCATGAAAAGAAATAGGAGGTAGGAAATGTCTTTCTGGCTCAGTCACATCTAGTAGGTCTTCTGGCAAGTTACTTCTTTTCTCCGGACCCCTGGGAATAGAGGGTCTCTGAGGTTCCTTCCAGCTGTGGAATGTGTGACTATTCTAGCACTGTGCCCAGTGTGTAATGTGTTCTCAAACTTGCTGAGTGATTGATGACATTGACCTGAACCTCTGGTTGCTCCAATTCCGCCAATTCAAAGGGCTTTGTTTAATGAAGAGGCCAAGCAATCCCCAGTTAGCTTGAGCTGCAACCTTTCTCTACCTAACCTGGAGTGTGAGTTTATCCTCAGACAATGAGTACCCTGCAGGGGGGCAGGTCACACCAGATCCCCGGCAGCCTGTAGGTCTCTCGTGTAACTGTGACTCCTAAGTCACCTTTATGTGACTTCAGCAACCAGCTCATCCTACAGGGCTGCACTCAAATATTCTCCCTTTGCTTTCCCCTTTGTTCTAGTCCTTCTCAAAGCCACCGTGGGAATGAACACAGTGAATCATGGAATTGAGCCTACCAGGGCACTGTGGGGGTGTTGCGGAGAGGCCTTGGCAGGGACCCATGGACTCAGAGTTTAGTCAAGCTGCAGCTTCGATTCTTCTCTGACTCTTCCCCTTGACCACTCCTACTTTCAGATCCTCCACCCGGGCCACACATCGCATCTCAGGGCTGCGCCTCTCTTCATTGGGTGTCTGGCTATGGGCTCCAGCATCCTTGGGGAGCTTCACCTCTGTGGCTCACTCAGCCCAGCTAGCCTTTGGGGAGGGGGAGAGGAGGTGGGAGGAGCTGGGCCATAGCAAACTACAGGTGAGTCATCTTCCCAGGTTGACGTGGGGAGAAAAGAATGGGTGGATATGCTGTTAGGAAAAAATGACACTCAAGCTAAAAGTACATCTGAATCAAACCTTAGTCACTGAGCCTAGGGCAGAAGGATGCCCTCACTGGGAAGGGTCGTGTATATGTATAGGGGTGTGGGTGGGGATTTTGGATGTTAGGGAGAAGAGGTCTGAGAGAGCAATGGGACCTACCACCTAGCAGGCCATTAAGTATAGTTCAAGAGTAAACTGTGGCTCACTTAGATGGTCATGCATATGCATCATGAAGGGCCTACGCTGCAGGAGACCCTGTGCTTGCTGCACTTTGGCTGGGTTAGGGTCCTGTTGCCTTTAGAAGGATTCATGGGAAGAGACCAAAATTTACAATTAGGGAGAGTGGTATTAGGCTTCCTGGTGGAAGAAGCATCTCTTTCTCTGGAACTTTTTCTAAAAAACAGCATAAACTCTCCTATGTCTAAAATGATTAAGAGCTAATCTGAAGGTTAGGATGGCACCAATTTATATGGTATATCTCCCCAAAAACAGTGGGTCTATGCCCTCTCAATTTATCCTCTGAGGACAGTGGGGCATAGCCCTAAGGATTGAGGCCTCAGTCCCTATAAGAAATTTTAGATAATTTGGCATGAATCTCCTTTTATTGAAACTCCCTCTTTCAGCCTTTGCAAGACACCTGGTCCCAAACCTCCTCACCCTCCTTTTCCGCAGAGTGTTTCCCTTGATCTGGTATTGACCATCAAGTTTCTTGTCACTTGAATTTGGTAAATTCATTGAGTATCTTTTTGATCATTTCCTAAAGCCAACCCCTCACCCACCCTTGCCCCAATTCCACTGTTCTTTTCTCAACTTCCTTTTCTCCTGTATCCTACTGCCATCAGCCAGCTGTGGACCTTCACATCACATGGTCTCTGAGCTGTGGATTTGCAGCTGGTATTTCTCCTCCCCCAAACTCCCTGAGTCGTGCTGGAATGATGAGGAGATGGCCGAGTGTTAAGAGCTGCTACAGCAACTCCTTAGTGATTTTCATGTGAGCAGAGATTGTTCCTTGCACACTAAAAATCCATTTCTTCTTCCTTGGCACATGGCTAGCCTACATTTCCTGGTCTTCCCTGTGTTAAGATGTAGCAGACAACTTGAGTTCCACTTAGTGGAATGTTGGGAAAGTAACCAATACTTCAGGCAGAACCCCAACTACATGCAGGTAACAACAAGGCCACGTTGATGGCAGCATTAGAAGTATAGGTTCTCAGGTCACTGAACTGCTGTGAGGAGGAAAGCCGCCCATCAATGAAACTGGACTTCTGTCTACATCATCAAGAAATGAACTTGTATTGTTTGAAAGCATTTGGTTCTATTTATTTCCATAGCCTAGCCTAACAAAATCCATTTCAAATCCAAACTCTTCCATCTGATTTTTAAGGTCTTGCATAAGTTGCCTCTTTTCCTACTTGGCATCATCATCCTGCTGCTTTGTGCTGGTCATCCTGGCCTATCTGTTAGCTCTGAGTATGCCCACTCCTGCCTTCCTGCACATGCCTGCTGTTTCTCTTGCCCTCTACCTCCTTTGCTTTGCTTATTTCAATTTCTAGCTCTTTCAGGATTAGTCTCAGACAATTCCACCTCTACTCCTCTCTCAGTCCCTGAGTGAGAACTACTAATAGTTTCAGTAGTAATGGGGTCAGTAATGGTTTCATTTGTGCTAGTTTTCTCTTTCTCTTCCAGGGCAAGAATTGTCTCTGTGTGTATTCCTCAATGCAGGGTATAAACTGAAACTATATTTATTTACTTATTTATTTGTGTGTGAATAGATTGTGCTCTAGGGCCCTCGGATTTTATTCCTTAACATGAATAATGTGGAGTATGTTCTCTAACAGATGATCTGTTCATTCCACAAGAGACCTACTGAGCATCTCTGTTAGTAAGATTTATGTTGCAGTGACCAAATTACCTAAGAGAAAAATGTAAAAGAAGGGGTTGTTTATTTTGGCTCACAGTTTCGAAGATTTCCATTCATAGTCCTTGGCTCCATTGATTCTGGGCGTGTGTGAGGCAGAACATCTTGACAGTGGGAGCACATGACAGAGGCTGCTCGCTTCATTGTGGATGAGGAGCAAAGAAAGGTAATGTAGGAAACTCACAAAGACCACCTCTAGTGACATGTGCCTTCCAACTAAACACCACTTCCTCCTTCCCCCATCTCCCAATAATACCATCACATCATAAATCCATCATAGAATGAATTTATTGATTAGGTCAGTGCCCTCAGGATCCAATCACTTCTGCAAAGCCCATCAGCTAGCAAACAAGTCCCCAGTATATAAGCCTGTGTGCCTATAATCCATTTATATGCAAACTGTAACAGTGTCCTTATTGTAGAGTTGTAATGAAAACTGCTGGGGGCATATTAAGAAGTAACCCACCTTTTGCATATATGTTGAAATATGGAATACTGTCATTTGCTTTGCCTCTATCCTGGTGAGTTGCTGATAGTTAAGGGGTAGCTTCACTTTCTCTTAAATCTTTTGTTCTTTATTAACATTGTACCTCCAACACTGAACTCTGAAATTGAATGTACCCAGGGCAAGATCCCTAGAACAAAGGGTCACTACTTTCCCACTTAACTTGGAGCCACAAAGTTCACTTTCTTTGTCTAGTTATCAGAACAAATCTTGAAAGTCAGGCTTTGTGGGAAGAGAAGAATTTTTTTCTACATCTCAAATGTTTCCCTTTACCATGTTAAGAACCAAGCTATGCCTCTATCAGAGTCATGGAGAGAGCAGATCGCCTGGAAGGGGACAGATTGGGGGCAGAAGGTGTCCTTGCCAAAGAGGATGATAAAATGAATGCCAAAACCTCTGGCCCTCTGGAATGTAAGGCGTATCATACTGGGATCAGTAGGCCTGGGCTGATTGAGAACAGTCAAGTTGACAAGGAGGCCATGATGGTGAGGGTTTTTGCTCCACCTCTTGTTGGGACTCTGGGAAGAGGACACTTCAAAGAGTTCCCCTCACTGTCATGGGGTTGCTGGAATGGCCACTCCACTAGGGAAGGGGGTCTTTGTTTTGATCCCTAACCCCAAGTACCCAAAGTGTACCTGGGACAGAGCAGGTGCTCAGTAAATATTTCTGGGGTGACTGCATTCGAATAGAATGGTGGGATGCTGCATTTGGGCAGAGCTTCCTTATGTGACTTGGAAGACAACCAAGTGGGGACATGCATGAGTGGAGGGGGCTGAATGGGTGACCTTATGCTGGATATTGCCTGATTAGAGACTGTATGGAGGACCCCTTGGGCTGGAGATCAATGGTGGGCTTGACCAGTCCCAGGGGGCTTTCGGTGCCATTGAAGGCCAGGTAGGGCGGAATTGGCCTGAGGAATGCTGAGCCTGGCTGGTTGAGAGCCACTACAGCTTCCTGGCCACCAGTTGAGAGGATCCAACAGACAGGGCACGTCATGCCCTACAGGTCTCTGCAGTACAGAGAGTATCTCACGGGCTTATAGGGTGGGATCCATCGTTGTACCCACAAAGACACTAAAAACTCCCCCACATACTCTCCAGAGGCCATCTTGGATGGGCAGATGAAACAGAGTAGAACTCTGTGTGTTTTCTTTAAAAAGATGGCTTAAAAGAAATTGTTAGAGTAGGCAGAGACTCCAATATGCTTATTAGCATATCTGAGTTTCTTTTTTGCACTTAAAATTGGAGATTGTATTGCCACCTACTTCATAGGTTGCTGTGAGGATTCAATGAATGTACTTAGAATCTCACCTGACAAGCTGTGATCAAAGGTTCTGTGACCTTGTTGGTGTTATTTCCCAGAGGGGTAGGAGCTCCTGGTAAATTGTGAAAAATAAGATGCTACATTTATTTTGCACATCTGAGTGTAGTGTAAGGACAAAAAATTTGATACCGTAACACTTCATAACAACACTGTTTGAGAAGGAATTTGTGGCTTATAAAGCACTTTGAAAAACTGTCTCCTAGAATCCTTTCACCAAAGTTGCAGAGGGAAGATAATTTCTACAGATTTAGAAAGTAAGTTTCTGTTATCACAAGTGATGGAGCCAGCTCTCAAAATCAGGTCTCCTGACTCCACATCTCTTTTTCTTTGAACTCCATCACCCCTGTGCATGGAACTCGTTCCACCAGAGGGAACAGGACTCCACACCTACTTCTCTGGTCATGAGACTTCCCTGGACAAAGAAGCATTTGTTTGATTGGGCCAGGGTGCTGAGAAAGAAGCAGGATTACAGAAGGTCCCAAACATGCCTTGGTGAAAGAGCAGATTGTATGGCAGCTTAGTAAGTCCTGGGTTCATTTGTATAGCAATCTGTTTATAGGAAATACGTTTTAATGATCATGAGATGGTATTCCCACCCTCACTGCCTAGCCATGAGTTACCTGCAGTTTTATAGGGAAGCAGCTCAGACTCAGGACGCCAAGAGGCTTTCCTGGGTTGTATAGGGGTGACTCAGACATGAGGAGCTCCCCTCATTAAAATGTGGAAGTGGCCAGTGGGCATGGCCAACAGCAAGAAAAAGGGAGATAAGGTCCGGGCTTCAGACCTAGGTCTAGTGTGAATAGTAGTGTTCGCGGTGTCATTGGTTCATACCCTACCAGCTAAAACACCAAAATCCTAGTGGTCCAAAAGAACAACTGTGGAGGTAGTTTGTAGACCCTCTTCAGAGGCAGAGACAACACTGTCTCTTCTTTTTTGTTCCCCAGTTACCAAGTTGATTAGCTTCCTCTCCGGTCATCACTCATGAGGTCCCCTCTGCACAAAGGCCATCTTTCTAACCTGGTCCTGGCCTCATCCACTTCTGTTACATTAGTCACAACACAGGGAGGCCACCAAATGGAACTGTCTCCCTCTTTGGATTAAATTCCCTTTATTAGGACCCCAAACAAGAAAGCTATATCCACCATTGCATTCACCCCTAGTGCTTCTTCTCCTTCATTGACTTTAGTTTGAGTTGACAAGAGCTTCCCTCATAATAAAATATCTCTAGAGAGAACATAGGGTGATATCTGTCATTCTTTGCTAGGTCATGTCATCTGTGGAGGGCCAGCACTATGATTGCTCTTTACAATTGGTGCCTCCATCATAAATGGAACCAGCCAAGGCCTGGTGCAGCAGTTGTCTGACCCAGAGTGTGTTCCAGGACCCTTCTGGATAGCATGGTGGATTAAGAGGAAGCACGGAGGTGGGATTTAGATGAAATGAGTTGCCCATAGTGTCTTAGTCACTGTTTCTCTCATGTTAGGTAACAATGGAAGAGATTAAAACCAATAGGCATCTTCTAATACTTCTATATTATTGCAGAATTTGCCCTAGGCCAATTTGAAATTCTACAAACCCTACAGGAGCACAGACACAATCACACACAGCACCACAGTGGCCCTCATTCACCTAAGAATCTCCACACCCACAAAATAAGATACAAGGAAGGCAAGACCACAAGTATTTCTGTCTTCAGCACTGGGGTAGGAGTTTCATGGCCGTTATTGAATGCATTCGTGCCTTTCTTGTGAAGTGGATTTTATGGAGGGCCTGGCCAGGACTTTCTGGCACCAGACTGCTCTTTCATCAGGATTCCCAATAGATAGTCACCAAGGTGTGGTAATGTTCTAGGGCCCTGGGGAGGGGTAGCATAGCCTCCAGTGAAATTGTGAAATGAATGAGGTTTGTGCTTGACTCCTTCTGGCCAACTTTTCCCGACTCCTGACACCTAGCAAGTTATCTTTTCCCCTCTGACCCCCAGGGCCACTGTCAGCCAACCCCTGAAAGCCAAAAGGGCTAAAGGTGTTGACTGCCTAGAGGATAAGCAAAGAACAACAACAGACTCAAGTCAAGGAATTTCAGGCTCTGAGAAAGGCAGCCTAGACGCGCCACCTAAGTCACATTCTCAGTCCTGTCCTTTCTCCAGAAGGCCACAGGAAACTACCAAGACAGCTGCTGGTGCAGGGCTCTGCTTGTGTGATTGGACACACCCGGTTCTCTGTTGAAATCCGGGGCATGAAAATTTGTTTCTCTCCCCCAACACAGGGTGTGTTAATTGCATGGAACTGGGCTGTCCTGGATCATTTGCAAAATGCAAGTGCATTGAACCTGCTCCTCACCCTTAGAAATCATGTCCTATGACTGGGGAATCTCAAGAGAACTGTCAATGTGAGTAAGGAACAAAACATTGTTCTGTGGGCTGGGGACATGGCTCAGTGGTAGAGCACTTGCCTAGTATGCATGAGGTCCTAGGTTGGGTCCTCAGCACTGGAAAACAAATAAACAAAATAAAACAAAACAATGTTCTAGTCATCATTCTTTCATTTAACATTGCTTGCTTCGAAACTATTACTATGATTAGACAAAAGAAAGAAAAAAATGTAATAAAATATTTAAAATTAGGTAGGAAACTGTCATTATTTGTAGGTGATCTGACCTCAAAATTGAAATACTCAAAAAAAAATTAGAAATATTGGTTCAAGAAAGTGACCACATTTTTTAAAGTGAAAAACCAAAGTCCTACCAGGCATGGTAGCTCATGCCTGTAATCCTAGCTACTTGAGAAGCAAGTAGGGAAGAATCATGGTTCGAAACCAGCCCAGGCAAAACTTAGCAAGACTCCATCTTAGCCAATAAAAACTGGACATGGTGGTGCACACCTGTCATCCCAGCTCTGTGGGAAGCATAAATAGAAGGATCTCAGTCCAGGCTGACGTGGACATAAACATGAGACATTATTCAAAAAATAACTAAAACAAAAGGTCTGGGGTCATGGCTTAAGTGGTAGAACCCCTGCTTATCAGGAGCAAGGCCTTGAGTTCAAACTCCAGTACTGGGAAAAAACAGAAACAAAAAACAAACTCCCTAGACACAAATAATAATTATTATAAAACAGAAAGTAATAAAATATCCCATTCACAGGTTGACAACAATAAAATTAATTAAATATCAGTTGATAATTAACGCCTAATATAAACTTTAAAATTATGTGCATGATTGATGAAGAGGATAGTAGCACCCAACTCAGCTTAGAAGAAGGCCTGAATAAATGATGAGTTATCTTATTCTTCTTCCAGTTGTTTGGGGATTTCCCAGGTAGCTTTCTGCTTTTGATTTCTAGTTCAATTCCATTGTAGTCAGAAGCATAACTTGTATGACTTCAATAATTTTAAGTTTGTTAAGATTTATTTCATGGTACAGAAAAGGATCAATCTGAATGTTCTATGCATATTTTAAAATTACAAAAATGCTCTTGTTGAATGGAATAGTCTAGTCTATAAATGCTAATTAGATCTTCAAAGTGTTCAATTTTCTATATCATTGTTGATTTTCTGTCTACTTACTCTTAGCAGTCATTTAGCAAGGAGTGTTGAAATCTCCAACTGTAACTGAGGATTGTATCTTAATTCAACTCTATGGTACTGGTATTCATGTAGATATGGCATACATTTGGAAGTACTGTATGCACATTTAGGATTACTTTTTCCTCTTGGAGAATTGCTGAATAACAGCTCCTCAAAGTCTGTGTTATATATCATTAGGTAATATCGCTCTTTATCTCTGGTAATATTCCTTGTCCTGAAGTCTACTTTGTGATATTAATATAGCTACTTTAGCACATCTTTTTTTAACCTTTTGCTTTTAATCTATATCTTTATATTTCAAGTTAGTTTTCTTAGGAAGAATGTATTTAAATCTTGCTTTTCCAGTCAATTTTCTTTAATTGGTATGTTTAGTCTCTTGCAATGGATGTAATTTTTGATTGGGTTGAATTCAAATTTACCATCTTGCTACTTGTTTGTATTTGTCCCTCTGCTCTTTGTTCATTCCTGTGATTCTGTTTTATTTTGCATTAATTGGACATTTCTTAGTTGTCCCAGCTATTAACTTTTTAATTATACTTTGCTTAAAAATTTTTGGCAGTTACCCTAATGTTTATAATATCTTAGAGCATAATTACTTATCACAGCCTACTTTTCAAAAGTATTGTACCATTTCTCATATTGTGGAAGAATCTGAAAACAGTTTACTTCCAATTCATTCCTTCCATTATTTATGCTATTGTTGTCATAACAGTGTATGTTATGCATACTATATTACAGTATCACAGCTTATCTCATTTTTGTTTTTGTTATAAACTGTGAATTCTCTTTCACAGCAATTAAAAATAAGAAAAAATATTTTACATTTACTTTCATTTGTACCAATTCCGGCACTCTATTGCTTTGTGTAGATCCAAGTTTCTACCTGATATCATTCCCATTTGCCTGAATAACTTTCTTTAACACTTCTTATAATGCAGGTCTTATTTAGTCTCTATTTTTGCAAAATAATTTTTGCTAAATATACAATTCTAGCTTGACAATTTTTATTTTTCTCTTTCTACATTTAAAGCTATCCCTCCATTGTATTTTGACTTGCATACTTTCTGATGAGAACTCACCTGTAATTTTTTTGTTATCTTCTATGTAATGTGTCTCCCCTGCTCCTGTCTTCATAATTTTCTTTTTAAAGATATATATTAGCAGATATATAGATATATATGCCAATGATCTTGCAATTTCGTTATAAAATAAAGTTGGTTATTATTTGATTTACTCCATATATTAAGATAAATTCTAGGACAAAAGATTTAAATGAAAAAAGCATGAAATTATAAATACACTAGAAGGAAAAATTGGTAAATTTTTTTTTTAAACTTGAGCTGGTAAAAATCTTTTTGTTTTGGTAAAAATCTTCACAAGCATGTTATTAAAAATCTAGATAATGAAAAAAATTAACACACTAGGATTTAAACTTGTATGTAGCAATCTCAAAGCAAAAAACCATAAACAAAATCACAATATGACAATATTAAGGAAATTTTGCCACTTTAGTATTAAACAAAAAACTTGTTTCTGTAACAATGAATTCTAATGTCAATAAGAAGACTATGAATGATACAATCAAATGCTTTTCAAATTTTTCTAGTTTTACTATATGGATTGCTAACAAAAGAAGAGATAGTCTTTTTAAGAAATCTATCAGATTGGCAAGACCTAAATAACAACACAGTGGTGCTCATTAGAGGGATCAGGGAAACAGGTGCTCTTATGTGCCTTTCGTGAGTTTTTAAGCTGATAAAATTATTCTGATAAGCCAGTTGGCAAAATGCCTAAAAATTAAAAATCTTGTATGTCTCTCTTTGACTTTAAATATCAAGAATCAGAACATGGTGATGGTGTGTGCTTCACCAACCACAGGGGGATTTAGTGTTAAGACTATCTGGCTTCTAATCCTGGTTCTGCCAACTTGCTGTGTGACACTGGGAAATTTATATGTTCTTTATATTTTACATTTATGGTTTGTCAGTTGAAGATATTAAGTACTTACCTTGTTAGGCAATCATGGGGATTTAATAAATTAATATTTGTTGAGCAACTAAAACGGTGAATGGTGCATAGCGAGTCTGTATCAACCTGAGTGTTTGCCCCTAATGTCTTGGTATTCGTCTCCATGAAAACCCTCTTTTAAATCCTTGGGCCATCCAAGCAAAAGTCAGCTTGTAAGGAAGATTTTTTTTTCTTTTTTTTTTTCCCCACCAGTTGATGGATTAAATTAGCTGAATTAGTTATAATGTAGTTCCTAAATTATAAATAAATCATGTTGCATATCATAAAAATATGCAATGTTACCTGCCAATTAAAAATAAAATTAAATTTTAAACAAAATAATAAGCAAGATCATATGATACTATGATAGTTTAAGAGCTTGCATTTTGGTTCAAAGACATGTTTGAATTTCATTAGTGCGCTTGACATTCAGAGGATAGACAGTTTATTTGTAGCTCAGCCTGTAAATGCCTGGACACTCCTTAAGAGCTCTGACAGCACTCTGAATGCTCAGTTTGCACCATAAATTAAGGAGCCACTTGGTTCTGCCACAGGTTACCCAGACCACAGCCATGCTCTCATTCTTGCCACTGCTGTAACACCTGCTAAAATAAGCAGACAGGAGTGTTGCCTCTCTTCCAAATGAGGGCGATGCAAGACCTCTTAGGGACCATCAGGTAAAGGCCCATATGACTACCAAAAAAATCTGTTCTTGGTTCCATTTTTGGAACTAAATAATCCTTCTATCATCACTGAAACTTGCAGCAATTCTACTTTTAGAGATTATCTGAAGAAAATAACAACAACTACACAAAAATACAAAGCAACTCAAGCATTCATCAATGGTCAATTGTTTATATAAATCGTAGTTGAGCTATATGATGGAAAGGGTAGTTATTAAAAATATTGCTATGGATGGCTCTACATCTCTCAAAATGAAAAGATTCCCGTACTGCTGAGTGTATTGCATTTGGTTGCATGTATAGAACGACCACTTTTTTATTTTCTTCATAGCATTTATATCCACTTGAAATGATCTATTTTTGTTATCTTTCATCCTCATTAACATAAAGTCAGAGAATTTAAGTTTACTCCTGCACCCTAGAGCCTTGGATATTGTATTTAAAAATGTTGACTAAATAAGGGAATAAATAATACTTCTATATAGTGGGTGTCACTATTTCTATATATAATAAGGGAATAAATAATACTTCTATATAGTGGGTGTCACTATTTCTATATATAATAAGGGAATAAATAATACTTCTATATAGTGTGTCACTATTTCTATATATAATAAGGGAATAAATAATACTTCTATATAGTGGGTGTCACTATTTCTAAGTATAATATAGAGGAATATCTGGAAAGATAATTCCCCAAAGTCTGCCCTTGGTTGACTGTGGGATGGAATTCTCTGACTTCCTATTCCTTATCCCTTTCTCTACATCTACAGATCCACAAATACAAAAATGACATATGAATACATTCACAATGTGTAAACTTTCAATAATACCAAAAAATGGCCACATAAATAAAAGGAAGCTTTCTTTCATTCTCCTTTCTGCTCACACTAAACCTTATCATCCTTCCCAGAGATAAGCATTGTTTTCAGTTTCATTTGTATTTTTCTAGACTTTTAAGAATGTATGCATGCAGAGACAATGTTTTATTTGCATATTTACTTTAAACAAAGTGCACAATGCTGCAGTGAGCACTTTGTGTGGTTCTCTTTGTAAGCATCCTCCCTTTTCTCTGAATAAATGTTCTAAAGTGGGTTCGCCAGATGAAAGAACTCATTCATTTGAAATATTGATAGTTTCTGCCACAGTGTCTTTACAAAGATGACACTAACTGACTTCCCAACTAATATTAGGTGGGAATGCCATTTCTCTACCATCCTGTCAACAGTAAATCCTATTACTAATCTTCTAATGTTTTTCTGGTTTGACAGAGGGAAATATATCTCTAAATAGTTTAATTTCCATTTCTTTCATAACAGACAAGATTAAGTACTTTTCTTTATGTTCCTACAGATCAGAAAAATAGATGCCTATGTGTCCTTCTAATAATTTTTATAGTTTTACCATTTATTTACTTGTTCATTTGTGATGGGCTAGGGTTTGAACTCAGAGCTTCATGTTTGCAAAGCAGGTGCTCTACCACTTGAACCACACCTCTAGTTCATTTTGCTCTGGTTATTTTGAAGATGGGTCTCTATAACTATTTGCCCAGGCTGGCCTTGAAACTTGATCCTCCCAATCTCAGCCTCCCAAGTAGCTAGGATTACACACATGAGCCACCAGCACCCAGTTTGCCTTTTATATTTAGTACTATAAAACATCTATTATTGCTTTCTGTTTGTGGTATGAGATCAAGAGTTAACCTAAAAAATTCCCAAGTGAATAGTCAATTGCTCTAACACCATTTATTGAACACATTACCCTTTTCTCTGTTTGCAATACAGCCATTCCTTGGTATTCAGGACTCCTGTCAGGTACTAAAATCAGCAGGTGCTCAAGTATCTTATATCACATCCTCCTGTATACTTTAAGTCACCTCTAGATTATATATACTACCTAATGCTTTGTAAATGGTTGCTATACAGGCTATACTATATTGTTTAGGAAATATCCATGCTAATAACTGCATGTTCAGTGCAGATATAAATTTTTTCCAAACATTTTCAATCTTGAGTTAGTTAAACTTGAGGATACTGATCCCGTGGATGTGGGGGACCCACTGTAACACCTGCCACACTCACACTTCATTCTCAGAGGGCACACCTGTGGCGGCAAGTCTCTTTACCATGGTGCAACCTGATTCGTATACTTTGATATGAGGCAGCTGCCTGGGACTGCTTTTTTCTCATTTCTAACCAATCCTGAACCTCTTATTTTTTTTTTTAGAAGTTGGGTTTATCCTTCTTCTGCCAAATCAGGCAACCCATTCCTCTCAGCTGATGCTTGATAAAGGCAGTGGAGCGTTAAGAGTCTACACCTGAAGACCTTGTTAGGGTCTGTGCTGCACAGAGGTATGAGGGGCTACTTCGGAATCTCAATTTATTTTGGGGGCATACTGGGATTTGCACTTCAGAGGCAAACGCCTTAGCATTTGAGCCATGCCTCTAGCCCCATAAGAGGCTACTTTGGCAGATAAGCAATGTCTAAAGTATTATTGCTGGAGGCTTAAATACTTTTCTCATTTGACATCATGACATCCTTTAACCTTAAGGCCTTTTCTTGCCAGTACTTCCCACCAAAGCCTCCAATAGGCTCCAATGTCAATTCTACTTTTAGGATTAATTTTTTTTTTTTCTCTTTTGAAAAGGTCGAGTCTGATATTCAGAGTTACTTTCTTGATGAAAGTTATAATATGTACTCAAAATGCATGGTGCTACAAGGATATGGAGGAAGAGGAGAAAGACAAGGGAAGGGAGTGAAGAGTCTGGCATCGCTGATGCACAAGACACTACACTAAGTGCTTTACATAATCCCATTTGATTATTCCCAATAATATTTAAATTAAATGTTATAATATTCATTTTCCATGTGAGCAAACTGAGATTCACTGAAGTTAAGTACAGAGAGGTTATGGCATCCCAAGGATTTGCACTGTGATCTATCTGGAGTCAGAGCTCACAGACCCCTCCTCTCCACCAGGTAGGCTTTAGGGATAGGGATGACAAACCTGCTGGACTAACATCTGAATCATGACTAATTCAAATGTGAACCACTTGCACCACCACCACATTACCTTCTCTCCCTTCTGCCAGAGCCTGGGAACATGAGCTGGGCTGACTTACCCCTATCTTACCCACATCTCCCTGAAGAGAACCTCAGCATTTCTCACTTTTCCTGACTCAGCTTTTGAGGGATCATGTATCTGTTCTCCAGTCTTCCTGGTTTTTAATCATGGTCAAATTTAGGGGGTAGGTATGAAGAAAATTAGTAATCAGTTAAAGAAAATAGCATTCTCTTTACATTTGCAGGTAAATGTTACATTTACCTGTAAATTTAATTTAATTTAATTTAAATGTTACATTTACCTGTAACATTTCTTTAAGCTTAATATTCAGTGTCAATACTCATTGCTCATGAAGAATGCTACCATTATGATTTGGTTGCTTTTACATACCTTTGCTTAAAAATTGAAGAGTTTTTTTTTTTTTTTTGAGACAGGGTTGAATTTTTCTTAAGAAAAAGAACATAACGCTTGATCTCCCAGAAAGCACAGAACTGCCCTCTCTTCTGCTCAAGGATGTATACAAATGAATATGGTCTCTTTACCCCCTTCCTATAGGTCAAGAAATAACAAGCTTTGAGTTTCTGGCACAATGGTTGACCTATCTTTGGGCCCATGCCGTGTCAGGATATGAACTTTTTCTTCCAGTACTGGGGATCAAACCCAGAACCTTGAGCATGTTATGCATGCATTCGCCCCAGGAGAGGATTTGAATTACACTGATAAAGATTTGCTCTGATCCAGTCCATGCCTCCTTTTCAAGTCAAGTATTAAGCTAAAAATCGGGATAGAGAGAATTAGTGGAAATTGTGGAATTTAAGTTCAAAGTTTAGATTCTCAACCATTGTTTGTCCTTCATACTTGACCTTTGATTCTGGCTCTTTGCATTGACAAGTTAGTCTTTCTGAACTTGCCCTTGTGCTAAGGCTGTAGGGCTATTGTTGGCTTACTAGGAAACAATAGTCCCAAGCATGCTGGACTCCTTGCCTTCCCTCAAACTGTTTACTTTGCCTGGAATGTGCTTCCTTCCATGTCCTGGAACCAAATGCCACCCGCCCTCCTCCAGGCTTTGTATAAATATCTCCGCCTTCATGAAAACATCCTTGAGTCTCTCCAGCTGCCAGTTGCAGAAAGCAAGTATTCTGGAACCAGACTGTCACAGTTCACATCCCAGTCCTACCACCATTTAGCCAGAGACTTTGGGCAATTTTCTTACTATGTCTGTACCTATTTATGAAATGAGGATAATAACACTGATAGTTACTAGGAGAATTAAGCAAGCTAATATAGGTACTGCTTAGACCAGTACCTGACACATAGTGTCTGTTAAATGAAATAAGGAACACTTCCTCTTCTGAACCATCAATGGTACTGCAATTATATCTTCTTTTGTGCACACTGTTTTCTACTCTCTGTTATACACATTATTTTCTTTCCTTTCATAGACTGAAAGTCCTTCAAGGAAAATCTGTGCATGTTCCTCACACGTCCTTGCACTTAGTAGACACTGTATGACAGATTTCTCCTGCAACAGTGGCTTAATCTTCTCATTGCCAATATCCAAATCTATGACTCAAAAGGCACCTCATGTGTATTGTCTTTCCTATCCATAAGGAATTTGGCTCTTTCTCAATGATCCCTTTGGAAATGGGCTAGAAAATATACTTCCTTTCAGAGTAAGGACATTGAGATGTACATCCTGCCAAGGGTGTATTCAGTGGAAGCTTGGTATTGCAGTAAGGAAGCATGTCAAGGTCAACTTCACAGGACGCCTGCTTCCTTGTGGCATAGCCCCAAGATTAAGAAACTTGTCAGTTTATCCAGGGATAGTTCATTTGCCCATGAGAGTCTGATTCATTCAAACCCAACTCAAAAGACATGGCCAACCAGACAAAATGGCAAATTACCAATTTTCACTAAGAAATTGATTTTTGAAGAAGACACTAATTTAAAGGTCTTGTTGGCATGTATGGACATTCTTTTTCCAATATGGAAATTTATTGAGATGCCAAATCCATATCAGAACGGGCTTGGAGTTAAAAGATAGACTTTCAAGATAGGATTGCTGGATGCACCCATTGTCACTAGAGGTAATGCAGACCAGCAGGAGACAAGTGCTCAGCTCTCAACTGCACTGGAAACACACTGGCAAATTCTAACAGTTCTTGTCTCCCTTCCCAGCATTCCTGGCTAGTCATTAAACTATCTGTTGTGGTACTATTTTCTTATGACACATGTTTCTGTTTCCAAGATTATAAGTTATCTTTCATTTTGCATTCTAAAGGAAAGCTTTCCTTTTAGAGAAGTGTTCTAAGTCCTTTGTTAGCATTTAGAAAATATTCTGGTTTCAGTAGCAACATATTTTATTTTCAGTCTTGCTGTGTTAATTTTGGGGGGAAGAAGGTAACAAGTATCACCCAATTTTTTTACCAGGATTCTTTTTAGTTTCAAGTGCTCCTGGGGACATATTCTAACCTTCCTCCCATATGGATTTCATGGCTTCAGAAATTCTGACTACTTCTTCAGAAATAGCTGACACCTTCATTTCACTGGGAGGCAGATGACTCCCATGCAACAAATAATTTTCATCTGTTGAATCAGTTTCTAATTGAAAACATCAGGAGGCTCTACAGCTAAAGTAGTCATTTCTGTAGTTTCACAACATGCAATTGCAATTTCCCCAATACGTGCTAAAAACACTATGCAATGTTTTGCTTTGTTTTAAATATACCTGGAGTCTTTGGGCAATGTTGAAATTTGGAGGATGTGCTGGTGGACTATACTATACTTCCGTGGTTCCTAAAGTTCCCGGGAACAGAACGGCACAGCCACTGGTGACCCTCTAGAGATAGGACTTGCTCCAAGGAGCCTTGAGAGCTCCTGTTTTATTTTCCAACTAAATCTCATAGAATGCAAATTGAAAATGCTTGATGATCTAGTTTGCATTTAGCCACTGACTTCTTGAGCACATTGCAGAGTTTTTTCCTTTTTATATTGGGAAACTTATATGTTGCAATTTTTATAGAAATCTTGGTTTAATCATTCAAAAGATGTTTCTTGAGAGATTAGCACATGGCATATCTTATATGCCTATGTGCTTGATTCAAGGGCTGACACTGAACAAAAGAATTATTTTTGTCATCGTGCTTGTCTCAAGTGGAGAACCCCTTCCAGCAAACAGGCAGCAGCAGTAGGATGGAGCCTGAAGTAAGGGAATCCCAGGGGGTGAGGAGGGTGGTCGGAGAAGGCATTTTGGAGGAGGAACTGCTGTCCAAACTGAAACCTGAAGAGAAGAGGACTCAGAGTTCCTTTGTTTTCCCCTGAGGCATCTTTGCATGCACTGTTTCTGGGCACCTACTGGATTCACACTCTCTGTCCCTTGAGCTTCAATTGTCTTTTCATTCTGTGGACCAGTGTTACCTGTTCAGAAGCTCTCCCTCACTCAGAACAGGAAACAGGTTGTAGAAGGTTTTGCTAATCTTTTATTATGACCATTGTCATATGCTGTAAACACATGCTTGTCTATCTGTCCTCCCCCAAACACATGCTTGTCTATCTGTCCTCCCCCAATAGACTGCAAACTCTTAGAAAACAGAGACTTTGTCCTACTCAGTGCCTATCAGACACAGGGAAGATATTGAACATGACAGATGATAATTAAATGGTTGGTGTCATGGGCACTATAATTCTTTTTTTTTCTTCTATTCGTATGTGCATACAATGTTTGGGTCATTTCTCCCCCTTCTCCCCTCTCCCTCCCTTACCGCTGCCCCCTTTTTCTCCCCCACTACCACCTCGCTACCAGGCAGAAACTATTTTGCCCTTATCTCTAATTTTGTTGAAGAGAGAGTATAAGCAATAATAGGAAGGAACAAAGGTTTTTGCTGGTTGAGATAAGGATAGTTATACAGGGAGTTGACTCACATTGATTTCCTGTGCATGTGTGTTACCTTCTAGGTTAATTCTTCTCAAACTAACCTTTCCTCTAGTTCCTGGTCCCTTTCTCCTATTGGCCTCTGTTGCTTAATCTTAAGTAGATAATTTAGCCCATGTGCTAAAGCTTTGGTCCCAAGCATGTCACTGTCAGAAGATGGTCAAACATCTAAGAGGTGGGCACAGTGGGAGGTCTATAGTCATAGGAGGGGGGGCATGCCCTTGAAGGGAATTGTTGAACCCTGGCTCCCTCGTCTCTCTTTTGCTTATTGGCTATAAGGTGAGCAACTTTGCTCCTCCATATGTGCTGCCACAGAACCAAAGCAAGAGAAGAAACCAGTCATGGACTGAACCCTCCAAACTGTGAGACAAAGTCAACTTTCTGTGAGTTGGTACCTCAGGTATTTGTTATAGGGATGAAAGCTAACTAACACAAGGGATAACTGTTATAGTTTGGATATGAACTACTCACCCAAAAGGCTTACGTTTTGAAAGTCTTTGGTCCCCAGCTGGTGGACCTATTGAAGGGTATTGAATAATAAGGGCGCTAATCTCGTCAATGGATTAATCCATTAGCTTGAATAGCTGAATAGACTATTAGAGGGCTGGGCCTAGTTGGAGAAAGTAGGTCACTGGAGGCATGCCTTTAAAGGGTATATCTTGTCTCTGGCCTCTTCCTCTCTCTCTACTTCCTGACCTCCATGCAGTGAATAGCTTTGCTCCACCATGCCCTTCCACCACGATACACTGCCTAAACACAGGTCCACAGCAATGGAGTCAGCCAACCATGGACTGAAACCAAAATAAATAAGCCAAAATAAATATTTCCTCCATCTAAGTTGTTTATCTCAGGTATTTCATCACATGACAGAGAGCTGACTAACACAGTAAACTACAACTTTCCTGGTGCTACCACAAAAGCATCCAAACCATATTTTCTTCTTCAGATTACATTTGAGGACCCTTGTCTCTAAAAGTCAGTATTGGTGGAAACTTTAGAGTTGCCTTTTCAGAGAATGAGAAAGCAAATCTGGTCATGTGATCAAAAGAGTGGACAGTCTCCACCAGTGTGGGCATGAACAGAGGCCATGAGGCCATGGCTCCAGCTATGCCTCCTTTCACTCCCAAACTGGTAAAGGATGGAAGTCACAGGCTGCCCCTGGTAAATCCCAATGCCCATATCCTCCCTCTGGAGAAGTCTGATTACCCCCAAGTTGTGTCCTGTGGGGACAAATGGACAGTGAGAAGCAACTTGCTTTGTACTTTTCCTGGTGGTTTTTCTAGGACTAAAGACTGCACCATGAAAGCTGCAGATCAAAATGAGAAGTTACTTGAAAAGTCTGGAGCCACACAAACATTTGTGGGTAGAGACAGAAGAAAAAGATGATCCATTTGTATGGGAGCAAGAATGAACTGTACCTAAGGTTTTTGGTGGTAGTGGTCACCATCTTTGGAAAGAGAAAACATGCCTGGGAGCCTTCTGTGTGCTTAATTAAGACTATTAGCTCTTTCTTAAGTATGTGTTCTTTAAAGCTCATTTTTATCACTTACCTGCTACATTAGAATTACAGTAATTTTATTTGTCAAAAAATTTTAAAAACTCCCCCAAAGGCCATGTCTGGCTACGTCATCTTTGTTAGAATAGACCAGTATCTCTACTCACTCATTTATTATTCACATGAAAAAGAGTTGTCATTTCCACTTGAAAAATATCTGCATTCATAGTGATTGCCCAGAACTGATAAACTCCAGCGGCAGATGTAGTGTCTGAACAGGAATTAGCTGAGCTGGCTGTGCTTGTTAATGCTCGAATTGTAATTTGTTTTTGTCTACCACATCCCATCTGTGCTAGAGAGACAGTATTTTTGCCTCCTGGGCCAGTCTCCTATCGGTGCTGTATAATTTTTTACATTGCTTTTACCTAGTTGCTAAGTCATGTCAGCATACCTGCTCATTATGAACAATTATAAAATGTTCCTAAAATCTAGATGCAACAACTGAACCTAGAGTTGAGAAGTATGTGAATGTCAGGTGAATGATGATGTCAAATGATGTAAATGCCTTCTTTTTCCTTACTACTCTGGGTCTTAGTTTCCTCATCTATCAAATGAGGACACTGAGGGAGGAAACTTCCAGAGTTATGTTCAGGCTCTAAGTTTGGTATCATCACAAATGGTACCTACTGCTGCTAAGGGTACAACTCTTGCTATGGGGACCTCCATTACAGGGAAGGGACTAAAAGGTCTCCAAGGCATCCAGCCTGTCAAGCAGCTAGAGACAAGAGCTCTCCACTGAGATTCAGGAAATGGGTCATGCTCACAAAGACCAGAGGACACATTCTGCTAAACCAGGAATAGGGACCCATTGCAAGGAAAGAGGGTGCTTCAGCTCTTCCTACACCTACTCCTCAGAAATTCTCCCCACTCCCGGCACACCATTAGAAAGGGAGTCCCCACCACACCCTCCAATCTCCTTTGGAAAAGAACTCCTGGAAGAGGGATTGAGCCAGTTCTGTAGCACATGGAGGAGCCTGTTCTGAGCAGAAAGGATGTTAGATACAGGGAAACCAAACACAGCCTCATTCTGAATAGTCCTGTCACAGAAACAGTTGATGGCCCTCGGGAAGGGGCAGTCAGGGTCTGAGCCACAGATAGAGAAATGGAAGAGAAGGCTGACTTTGAGGGTGTGGGGACATTACTTGATGAGAACTAATACTGAAGATGGAAAGAGATAAGTTCCCATGAGCCTTTGCATTCTTTCCTTTATATTGGTGGATGGGGTATCTCAGGGCAAGTGACTGATCCCCACTTGTGTCCTGGGACAGAAAGGCAAATGGATTCTGCCAGAGGTATGTGTATGGCTGATGATTCTCTGATGTGTCTGCCCCTCCACCTGTGGATAATGGAAGGAGTTGTTCATCCGAAGAGTCAGGAGCTCACTTGAAACTTGAGACAGCCTTTAAAAGAGGCAAAAAGGAGATAATTGAGCAGAATGCTGAGTGGGTTTTTTTTTTACATCTCCCAAATCCCTAGAAGTGGAGGCATTTTGTCAATGGCATTGCTAAAAGCATCTTCTATTTATGAAAACAAATTAATTCTTAAGCATCCTTATTGAGTGTCTACTACAAACTTGGAAAACCATCCACCATGATGCTTATAAATAAAAGCTTTTTGATGAATCCTAAAGCACTCTCTGGGTTTGCAGTCTGATGTCTCATTAAAAATCCAGATGTTGGAAGGAGGCTATAGTTCATCCTGTGGTTTAAGCCCCACGTTGGTAGTTCAAAGCAACCTCTGCTACCTTGGTGCAAAGTACCAGGTTCATGCCCTTAGCTACACTTGGGTAGGGAAGGATGCAGGTGAGTCGCTCTTCAAAGCATGGCGATTTTCCTTATGATAAAGATAAGGCAATCTTTGGACTACTTGGGCCCCCAATGTGTGTGTGAATCTCCAGAATTGTTTTTTTCTTTTTTAGGATAGGGCCTGTAACTTTTACCAGTTTCTATTTAAAAAGAAAAAGAGATGAAATGAGATTAAATCCCTTCTTGTGGGTTCGTCAGTTGGCTTACAGGTTGGGGGCTGGATGAGGTCATTCCTTATTCATTGTCCCTTCTGTCACCATCCTCTGTAGAGCCCACATGCCCCACTTACTTTTCCAGTACCACGAAACTGTACCCCTCCTGATGCCTTAGTCATTTACGGGCTGTTTCTTGGCCTCATGTCTAGTGGTTGCTGGAAGAAGAAATCACTCAAGACTTTCTATCAACACTGTTCTTTCTTGCATCATGCACATATCCCAGAATGACTTCAGAGAATTGTCCCCAACAGACCCACTCCCTAGGGAGAGGGAGATCTGTGCTCTGGGTAGTCATTGTTCAGGCATAAAATATACTCAGTTCAGCTCCTGAGAGACGTAAGCCATTGGCAAGGTCTGGAGAGAGAGTGAGATCCCCTTCCCAGTGAGGATGTGAGGGTGGGGGTGTGAAGCTTACCAGTGTTTAATGCCAAAATCCCTGTGAAAGAAATATCCAGCTCTGTAAGGGGCATATCACCTTTCTCCTGTTAGTTCTAGCCTTTTTCCTGTTTTTGCGAAAGTCTAAAACCCACTGATTTTCTTTGCGCATTGATGAATGTGTTTGCTAATTTGCTGATAATATTACCTTCCAGGGAGAGGAAGGAACTTGTATTTGGTTACTTGATTTTGTTTCAGCCCACTGGGAGGTGGGGCCGTGTGGCTGTTGATGAATGGGTCATTTTCTTGGTAGGGAGTGAGGCTCTTTCCCGTTTATCTCTGGGCTTTTCCTTTTGTTGACTCTTGGCCACCTTCTGAGACTTTCTCCTAAGACTGAGCATTTGGAGACCCTCATTTGTCCCACCTTACCAAAAAGGTCTGGACAGTTTTTACATGACTCAGTGTCGTGACAGTTGCAGAGGGAAGCAATGGAAAGGAAAGTTTTCTTCAGATACTTGCTGACCCTATTGGGTTTAAATTGTGGTTGGTTAGGCCTAGGATGGTGCTGGAAGCTGATGTGTGGATCCGTGCATTCTAGTAATAGGGAGAAGTGGGTAGAAATACTTAAGACAAGTATGAATTTTTTCCCAGGAAAGCAAACCATATTCTACCAGTAGAATGTGACAAAGCTAATAGAATGTATAATAGAAGAAGTACTGAACTTGGGACCAAAGTGTTGGGTTTTAAAATCCCTACTCTGCCACTCACTCAGTTGTGTGATTTCTAGCAGATAACTCCTGAGTTTCAGTTTTCCATCAATCCAATAGGAATAAAATAATAATATATCAATTAGTATGGTCTTCTTTGCAGATGACTAAAACCCAATTCAAAATGGCTTAAATATTACAGGAAATGATTAACTCATGATTACTAACCTGTCCATAAGTAATACAAGGTTGGAAAGCATAGGCACGACTTGATCAAGGCTCCAGATGCATTTCTTTTTGTGTCCCTTGTTTCTGCCCCTCTTCATTTGCTTTCCTTCTGGGAGAAAGATGGTGGTGGCAGTTCCACTCCTCCCACCTGCACATCACATTGCCCAGAATAAGGTGCAGTATTTCTCTTCCCGAGTCACTGAACGGAATTATCACACCTTGTACCAATTGGACTGAATTACATCATGTGATTGCTACTGAACCAATCATAGTCATCCCTTGTGTGCATGAGAGGAGGTTTCCAAGACCTCCCTTTAGATACCAAAATCCACTGATGATTAAGTTTCCTCTATAAAGTGACATAATATTTGCATATAACCTGTGTACTCCCCCCAGTATACTTCAAATCATCTCTAAATTAACTTTAATATCAATACTGGCAAGAAAGTTAGTGATAGAACAATAATGTCTCCATTTTGTGAATCGATGGCCATTTTATCCTCAGGCCTCACTTCTTGAGAAATGGAGCAACCCCCAGGCAGCTCCACCCCTACTGCAAACTCCCACCCACGTGCTAACTTCCTCAAGCTCCCTCTTCTATAAAAGCCACGCTTAGCCCAGAGTCAGCGCTGTGCCATCTTTCCCCAGTCAGCCTGGCAGTTCGAGCCTGCCATTAAACCTTGCTCTAGGACGTGAGACTTTTCTTGTGAGCTTTCTTTGTGAGCAGTGTTTTTCCTAACAGTACAGAGGCATTTTTTATTTGTTTGTTTGTTTTGTTGGTACTGGGGTTTGATCTCAGGGCCTCATGCTTGTTAGGCAGGCATTCTACCACTTGAGCCACTCCACCAGCCAGAGGCATTTTTAAAAAATATTTTTGATCCATGGTTAGTTGGATCCATGGATGCAGAACCCACCAATATGGAGATCTAAGTGCATTTGGCCTGATATATTCCATGCATGAATGCTTCGGTCCTCAGTCGTACATCCTTCTCTATATCAGTCACCATCACCACAGTAGCAGGGGTTGGAAATGCTGATTAGTTTCAGGTGGGGGTTTTGAGAATGCCATCCAAACAACACGATTGCTTCATGGTGGAGAGAGGGTATGCTGGCGATGTCAACTAAAAGCAGCATTATCCAAGAAGGAAAAAGGGAAAATTAAATTATTTGGCACATCTGAACATTCCTAAGACCCCTCCTGACACATGAGCATATGGACAAACACTGGTCAAATCTGAGTTTGTGCTAATAGGTAGTACTCATGCTTTTTATTGCTCTAAAGCAATTTATCACAAACTTTACAGCTTACCATGATACCCATTAATTAGCTCACAGCTCTAAGGTCAGAAGTCTAAGTGTGGCATGCCTGGATTCTCTACTCAGCGTGTCATAAGAACAAAGTCAGTGTGTAACCCAGGCTGCATTCCCATCTGGAACTCAGGGTCTCTTTCGAAGCCCATGCAGACTGTTGACAGAGTTCAATTCCTTTCTGTTATAGAACTGAGGTCCTGTGTTCTTGTTGGCTGTCATCAGGTGACCACTCTTGGCTGCTATATGCTGTTTTCAGCTCCCCTACCCCAGTTCTTCAAGCCAGTGACACACAATTGTGCTTGCTTGAATGCCTTCAACTTTCTAATCTGTCTCTGGCCATCTGTACCCAGAATTAAGGGGCTTACATGATTAGATCAGGCCCACTTGAATAACTTCCCTTTTGATCAACTCAAACCCAACTGATTAGTAGCCTTAATTACATCTGCAAACTCTCTGCTGTAGAACATAACATAATTATAACCATACAGGATTGCTATGCCCTCATATTTCCAGCTTCTGCTCACACCAAAAGTATCAAGAGATGGAAATCTTGGGCCCTATTTTATAATTTTGGCTATTACATAACCTCCGGGTAAAGACCCTCTTATTGTATTATCACATACCATCAAAAAAGAAGAATAAATATTTGTTGAATGAATGAATGAGATGGCTCCCAAGGTCCTTCATGTTAGGCCCATTCTGACTGCTGGCCCTTCCCTCCCCCCACTTCTGTCACACTTGCACTCTTAGGCTAATCCTGCTGGCCTTTAGATCTCAGCTCCCCTGGTCACTTTAACTCCCGCAAGCCTGGACCCAGTAGCTTGATCCAAATCCCCCATAAGCACTATTATCATATCACTTTATGTCAAGTTCACTCCACTAGAGACTTTTATGCCAAGGAAAGCAAGAATTCACCTATATCATTTATACAGATTAGTTTGGAATGTGACAGACCACGAATTTAGAAATATACCTTTTTTCAAAGAGTCAGACATTCTAACCACCGGTGCCCCTTGGCAAAGAATCCCTTAGATGGTACTGATGAAAAGGGTGCATTTTATAAACCTTTCTCTCTTTTTAAAAGTTCGCATCCATTCCATAGAGAAAATAAAGTAATAGGATGCAATGTCCCATCTGTGTTGAGAGCCAGGGTGTGCAGTAAGGTTAGCCTGGTTAGGATATTCATTTTATGATAAGTTGTTTTGTGAACTTGAACAAGCTCTGTCTCAATCTTAGGTATTCTGTTAGGGGGTTAAAATCAAAGAAGCAGTTTTTATGAAACCTCCAGAGACAGAAATGGAAGCAGAAAATAGCACCTCTCTGGCTCTGCACTACAACAGAGGTGATACGGTGCCGCGGACAAAGCTAGTGGTGACATTTGATTTTGACCTTAAGTCTGAATGAGCATTTGCCAAGAGGAGTAGGAGAAAGAGACTCTGGCAGTGGCGGCAGTGTGGAGCAAAGGTACAGAGACAGAGACACAAATAGGAAAGGGGAAGAGGAGTCAGGCCTGGATGAGGACATTCTATGTACCAAATGCTTCTCGGGGCTACCTCCTTTCACACAGTGAGAAACTCAGTGTGTGGTGAGGGTGTGAGAACTTGAGAGATTAGCTGGAAAGTGAGCTGGGATTGTACTGGAAAGGCCTAATGAGATACTCTATGTAACTTTATCTGGAAGGCCATGAGGGATATGATGGAAGAGTGTGTGTGTGTGCGCTTGTATGTATGTGTATGTTAAATAAAGAAATGCCATAATTACATTTTAATGTTTTTCAATTGTTGATACATATATAGAGATTAATAGACACAAAATAATATTCAAAGCACAATTTTTCTCCTGCCAGTGATCTCCGGCCATCTCTAGAGGGGATGGATGTCATTTGTCCCTTGCTACTCTTGCGGATACTCAGAGCATGTAGAACAAATGTGAGCTAACACAGAATGCTAGAAGATTTTGATTACTGCTAATGTTTGGGTGAAAAATATTGTTTCAGTGAAGTTTTGCTTTCAATTATTTTATTGAGCAAAATTAAGGTCTTTTCTTAGGTTTAAGAGCTGTTCTGTATCCATTTCTATGACTTATCATAAAATCATTTGCCTGTTGTCTTTTGAGTTCTTAGTTATCTTTTCATTTATTTCTTAAGGAATTCGAATAACAGTGTGCATGTGTTTTAAGAGAGCAGATAACAGCATAAGTCATGAGGGTGGCATGAAATAGGGCTGGGGTGAAGGAGACAGGAATGAGGAGGGACAGCTGTTTCTGGGGTAGAAATGATGGTTGGTGACTGATTCAATGTGTTAGGTAAGAGGAGAGGAGTCAAATATGAGTTTGAAAGTATCCAACTTTAGACACTGAGAGGGGAGTGATTCTGCAAACCAAGATCTAGAAAACCACTGAAAAACCATGCAGGGAATTTGCAAGTAATTATTACTAAATAGGTGAGTATATACATATATTGTGCCTATGTGTCTATATGTGTAACATGTGTGTATGCATCCTTCCCACATGACAAAAGATTTAAGACAATTTATAAAAGAAATATACACATAACAAAAGAATGAATAAGAATCATTGTAGGAATTTTGTTGAAGGAAAAAAATGAGTAGCAAATCCAGGGGTGAAATTAACATGCTGCAATGTGTACTATCAATCCTTCACAGTTGCTAAAGGTAGGCTGTTCATTTGGCCCAGAGCTTCCTGAAGGCCAAGGCTAAGATAAAAACACACTAAGCTGTCAAAGTTACTGTTCAGACCTTTCTCTTGGTCTCACCAGATAAATCAGATTCCTCTAACATGAGCTTTTTCATTCTACCCACTATTTGCCATGCACTAAGCCCATGCTCCTCTGCCCATGGTATCAGGAAGTATATCTGGAACTATAGCCCCAGGGGTGTCACATGAACCTATGAATAAAGTCATGTCAATGGTTACTACCACTCTCAAGTCTAGGCAAGCCTGCCTGGTTACTGACTTGTCCAGGGTATTGCTTGTCTCCCATAGACTGCCCAGGGTGACCTCTCCCAGTAGGTTAGATTCTAGGCTACCACACTCTCCTGACTTTCCTGCTACTTCTGTGGCCTTATCTTTTCAGTGCCCATGGGGAGAGGGACATCCTTCTCTTACTGCCACACGTGAGAATGTTTTAAAGCTTAGTTCTTGGCCTTTTTGTCTTCTTTTCTCTGGGCTAGATTTTGTTAAACCTCTTAGGTCAGTTAGTATATATTTGAGGCTTTGCCTGCCAGAGCTCTCTGTTGCAATTACTCAAAAGCAGTCATGGACAATGTCCAAACAAATGGATGTGCCTGTGCTCCAACAAAACTTTATTTTCAAAAGCAGGTTGAGGGCCAGCCCCTGATGATCAATATCAATGCCATCCCATTGATACTGATAACTTTAACCCTGACCTCTTCCCCACAACTCCAGGTTTGAGTTCCTAACAGCCTAGTTGTCATTTCCTCTTAACATGTCCAAAATGATGCCAAACTCAAGTTCCAAACAGAACTCTGGATTCTCCCTCCTCCCCAATCCTCCCACCCATCTTTACTATTTCAGTAACTGGTGTCATTGTTTATTCAGTTTCTCTTAGGCCAGACACCTGGGTCCCTTTAACTCTTTCTTTCTGTGTTACTCAGTTTTATCACTGCCATGGCCAGTACTTCACAGAAGCAATTTAAGGGAAGAAAGATTTATTTTTTTTACAGTTTCAGAGATTTCAGTCCATCAAGGCCAGGTGGACATGATAGAGCAGACCTATTCAACTCATGGAAGTCAGGAAGCAGAGTAAAACAGAACAGAAAGGGGCCAGGCCATGACAGACCCTCCAAAAGCACGGCCCCAGTGACTCACTTCTTTCAACTAGGCCCCACCTTCCACAGTTCCACCACCTTCCAAAAGTCTATTCAAATTCTGAATCTATCAATGGATTAAACTAACCAACCTCTCATCAACTCTGTTGCCAGAACCACATATGGACTAATACTCTACTTTCTCACTAGGCTTCCTGCTTTCACTTTTGCCCACTCTCCCTCCACCCCCACCCCCTATCTAATCCCTCCGCAACTAAAGCAACCTTTTTAAAAGCAGAAGTCAGACTACATCAGCTTAAGACATTCCAGTGCTTAAGCATAATTTCTCCTTGCCGTGGCTTTCAAGGCTCACACGAGTAAATGTCTTTCTAACTCCAACATTTCCCACTCTACTCATTGCTCAGTCCACACTGGTGTCCTTGGTGTTTCTTAAACACAGCAACACACTGTTGCAGGGGCTCTGCACTTGTCGTTCCTTCTGCCTGTAGTGGTTTTCTTCCCCATCACCACAGGGTCTACCCCTTCACATTAATCAGTTCTGGCTCAAATGACACCTTCTTTTAGAAGCCAATTCATGATCACTTGGTTTAAAATAGTGGCCTCCCAGTATCATTCTATCACCTGTTGTCCTCATAGTATTAGTCACTCTCTGATCATATAGAATGTATCTCTCTGCTTATTTGTCTACTGATTGTCTTGCCTGCTAGAATGCAATCTTAAAGAGGTCAAGGGCTTTGTCTTGTTTATTGATGATACTCAGCATGTGAGTGAGTTAATGAAAGACAAATGAATGAGCACTGTTGTCAGAGTTGCAAACTGGAGGCCTGAGATAGAGCAGCATTTGCTTGACTTTTCTGGCCTCGTCTACGTTTAAGCTAGTTGTCTGTAGGGTTCAGACCAGGCCCATAAGACGGGAAAGAGACCAGACGCCACATGCTCCATTTCTTCTTCTTTTTGGGCCCTAGATCTTCCTGCAGGAAACACTTTCCTGAAAGCTTTATTCCATCCCATCATGATCATTCTCTCAAATTGAGGCTTAAGGAGTTGCTCTTCACATAGGCTTTTAGCCCAGCTCCATGGAGTCAGCAGGACCCTGTCACATTTCTTAGGAAAGTCCAGGATCAGGGTGCTGTGGGTCAGATTCTTTTACTGTTGAGACAAGCAAGTCCTCTGCATTGTGCACTGGAGGTCAAGCCACTTAGCTAACTCATACCAGATTGGGCCCTACCTCTCCTTAGGAACAGCGCTCAGAGGACAACCAAGGTCAACTGAGGAACAAGGGAGAAGGAAGGCAACTCTTAAAGAGCCCTGACTACTTACAAGGGACTTAGCAGTATTATTTCAGTTAGTCTTCAAAATGATTATGGGCTTTGAGTTACTCATTTTCCTGGTGAGGAAGAAGCTAAAATGCAGAGAGGTTGCACACTTTCTTACCTACCACCATGTTGCTAATAATTAATAGAAATCAGGGGTAACCCAAGCAGTCTGTCTCTAAGGGCTTTTTCTGGGCCATTCACCACCCTGACTTACAGCCAGATGCTTTGCCTAAATATGGCTATTGCTTAGGGAGCAGGGCAGAGTGCCAATAGGGGAATGGAGCAATGGAGGTTGGCAGCTGGAGAGAAGAGAAATAACTCCCATCTGGCTGTCCATCTCAGACCTGTGATGCAGGTTCACTAGTTAGCAATTTGCCTGAGACTAGACATAGACCAGCCAGACACAGCAAGTTACGTGAAGCAGCTTACTCACTTACAGATCAGCAGCAAAGGGCAAGAAGAAGCCTGGGTTTGTTGTGAGCCAGTCCTCAAAGTTTAGGAAAGCTTCCCAGGGCACAAGAAATCTTATCTGTATGTCCTCTTCTTGTGCCACAATTGAAGGACACCAGAAAGCTGCCTATCCTGAGTTACATACTTCAGGGGTGACAGGACTCACTGGTGTTGGAGGACATCTTGTTTCTTGGAGAAGAGGCTGTGCCAGGCAGTCCCTTCCCATTAGGAGGTGACAGTCTCTGCTCATTCTACAGTTATTCTTGTGAAATACAAGCAAGAAAGGGGATAGGGAAGAACTGGGTCAGTCTAAGACCGCCTATCTTGTGCTACAACATGTCACAAAGAAAGGTAGTAACCTTTAGAGGTTCTTTGAGGGTTAGAAAATTTCTGTCAAAGTTATTATCCTTAGGACCTACACCCAGAGGAGGTAGGCATTGGAAACTTTGAAGTCACAGGTATTGTGATAACCCCTTATGGAAATGAATTGATTAGTTTATTTCAGAGTTTCTGTGCAAACTTTTCAAGAGGCTCAACCTCATTTTTCCCACAAAGAGTCTGGGTATGGAATCTCACCTTTTCTGGCACATAGTTGTCTGGTGTAGGGAGGCATCACAGATCCTCTGGACAAGCTAGCTTTATGGCATATGGAACTCTGAATGTTACCTGAGGATTCTATGAGAAGATGCCTTTAAGATAGATACACTGTTGCCTAAACTATTTTTTATTTTTACCAAGTGAAATTTAAAGCCTGTGTACAAACATTTAAAGTTGTCATTTAGGCAAGATCTCTAGATGTTACAAATCATCCTTTGGTGAAGATATATTCAACTTTTTGTAAAATACGGATTCCTCAATGCTGTTCTCTAACATTCATTAAACTCCTGCTTTGATTCAGTTGACATCCTTGGGGGCCAGTCTTAGTTGTACCTTACAACTTTTAATAAGCGAGGGACAGTGGACATTAAGGATAACTAATTTACTCAATTGAACAGATAGTAAACAACAGAGGCAGGATCTGGACCCTTGTTTCCAGATCTAAAGTATAATGCGTATTATTTTTATGAGTTCTCATGAAATAGTGTCTCTTGAGTGAGCATTGTCATTCTTGGCCTCTAATGAAGTTGTTTCATTCACCAAATGCTACAAACTTTTTTTTTTATTGTTTTATTATTCATATGTGCATACAAGGCTTGGGTCATTTCTCCCCCCTGCCCCCACCCCCTCCCTTACCACCCACTCTGCCCCCTGCCTCTCCCCCCTACCCCCTCAATACCCAGCAGAAACTATTTTGCCCTTATTTCTAATTTTGTTGAAGAGAGAGTATAAGCAATAATAGGAAGGAACAAGGGTTTTTGCTGGTTGAGATAAGGATAGCTATACAGGGAGTTGACTCACATTAATTTCCTGTGCATGTGTGTTACCTTCTAGGTTAATTCTTTTTGATCTCACCTTTTCTCTAGTTCCTGGTCCCCTTTTCCTATTGGCCTCAGTTGCTTTTAAGGTATCTGCTTTAGTTTCTCTGCATTAAGGGCAACAAATGCTAGCTAATTTTTTAGGTGTCTTACCTATCTTCACCCCTCCCTTGTGTGCTCTCGCTTTTATCATGTGCTCAAAGTCCAATCCCCTTGTTGTGTTTGCCCTTGATCTAATGTCCACGTATGAGGGAGAACATACGATTTTTGGTCTTTTGGGCCAGGCTAACCTCGCTCAGAATGATGTTCTCCAATTCCATCCATTTACCAGCGAATGATAACATTTCGTTCTTCTTCATGGCTGAATAAAATTCCATTGTGTATAGATACCACATTTTCTTAATCCATTCATCAGTGGTGGGGCATCTTGGCTGTTTCCATAAGTTAAATGCCACAAACTCTTGATTGGTATCCAAATCCTCACAGAAGATCCCCTTGGCTTTTTCCTTCCCACTCCTGCATACTACCACGGGGCTTCTAGGTAAAGGACACATTTCCTAATCTCCCTTGCAGTGAACTAGTGGCAGTATAGCTAAGCTATGGCCAACAGTTGGGAGTGGACAGCCATCTACAAACCAAGAAGGATGAAGAAGAAACCAACCCAGCTGATACCTTGAACTTAGACTTCTAGCCTTCAGAACTGTGACAATATCAATTTCTCTTGCTTAAGCCACGCAGTGTATGGTACTTGTTATAGCAGCCCTAACAAGCTAACATATTATCTAAGATGCTGATGAATTTGGGTTCACTTTGGGCTAGGGTTGTTCACTTTGAACACATACAAGTTTCCTTGCTGAAATAGATAGCAAAACTTACTAATATCAAAAACTAAACTTTATTGTGCATTTACCATTGATGCTATATTAAGAGCTTTTCTCATATATTTTCTCATTTTGTCCTCAAAACAATCCTGTAAGTATAATATTATGCCTGTCTTTTTAGGTGAAGACACTGAGGCCGAAGTGACTAAGGGGTTAAGGAAAGTCCTGAGTCTCCCAGTGGTAGAACCAGGCTTTGACCCCTTTTACCTGGAAAGACCTGAGCCTTGAAGTCTGATGGATTTGAGGTTAAATACTTGTTCTACAAATTACTAGCTATGATACCTGGAGTTTTTTCCTTCACTCCTCTGAGCCTTAATGTCCACATCTATAAAATGGTAATCATAAGGCACAGGCCTTTGTGATGGTTGCACGATACAACTCATGACTACGATTTCCATTACCTATGGAGAGCTCATGAAATGTCAGCCTCTGTATTTTATGACATCAGGCTCAGTTGCTTTTTATAAGCATTTCTAATCCAATCAGTCTATGTGTCAGGGTCAGAGGTCAAGGCTGTTTCCTGCATTACAGTTTTTCCAGTTCCTTGTCCCATCTGCTTTGTCGTTTCCTCAAAGGATATGACCTTTACCCAGGACCTCACATTGTAGATGGGGAGGTCACAGAAGGTCTCACGCAGACTGAAGACGCTTAGGAAGCAAAACAAACCACCGTACAAAGAAACTTAAAGGCCATGGCCACTGGTACATCCTCTGAGTCCACATGCGAAGTAAAAGGGGAGAATGAGTTTTTGTGCTGCTGTTATTTGCCAGGTGAGGCTTTAGTGGTTACAAGGATGGCACTGTATTGGGCACATCAGGGGAGGAAAAGCCTGCAGATGCACAGCACTGGATGAAGGTGATAAGTGCCTTTAAAAGGGCAAACATGCTGAGTATTGAGGGGATGGAGAAGTAATTTTGGTTTGAAAAAGTGCAACACTTCCATTGAGAGGATGATAATTGAAATAAGTCTTGAAAGAAGAGAGGAAGGAGTAAGAGAAGATGGTGTTTTCATCCAGACACCATCTATCCTCAGCTCAATTGTGTGTTAATGGTTGAGGTCTACATCTGACAGCACAAAAGACCTGAACCCCAAGTATTTGTATGGAGGTACAGTTTGTACTTACCCCTAACTAATAAGCTCCAAACTTAGCAGAAAGAGGCTGCCCTGGGCACATCTGTTTGAAGGATAAGCAGTTCTGATCCTCTGGCTCTTTTAACTTCATCTCTGGGATTAAGCCCATGGACCCATAGGGGACTTCTGGAAGATATTGCCTGGCCTCTGGATGAACCTTTTTCATGAGAAGTGCCATGAGATAACAGACAGAATGCCCCACCCCTGTGGATGTTTTCGAGCTTTGTAAGTGTGAAGTATCCCAGCCTGCTTAGGAAGGCCCTGTAAGCCTCTGTGGTCCAATGGTTGCCCTTCCCCAAGGAAATCATCATCTGGAAAAGTGACTGGCTTTTCCTTTCAGGGTGGTTTCTAGAAAGTTCAGAGTCAGATTGGCAGCTCCCTTGTCACAAGCAAACATAACATATGGTCTACAGTTTTTAAAGAATCACTCCTGGGTCCCTTTAAAATCTCCATCCTTGTTTTTATTTCTTCTTAAGCCCCACTCTGTTTCTCCAGCTTTTATATGCTGTGAGCTACTTTCAGACTTTTCTGGACTGAGGTGTGTTTGAGTACTCTCTTCATTTCCTTCTTGTCTGCAGATCTTTGCACAAGAGGTTTCCTTTGAAGATAATGCTTTCTTCTTATTCTTCTGTTCTCTCTTTACTTACTTACCTCTCCTTCCTGGTGAAGACCCTGGAGCTCCTGTCCTCCTACTTCTCAGGTTAGCTCACGTGTCATCCGAGCATGAAGTTCTCCCCTACCATGGCATTCTTCCTCTCTATGGACTGGACTATTTACTTGTTCATATCCCTGCTAGATGTTACACTTTGTAAGGGTTGAGTTTCTGTCTGTCTCCTTTAAAGTAGTCTCTCTAAGCACTAGCAGTTTGCCTGCCATGTTTGAATGTATGGCAAAACCTTTGTCATCTGGAAGAGAGAAGCTATTTTTATGACCAACAGTTTTTTGATATGTCAAAAAAGATAGGAATTAGTATGTAGGATTGTTGTGAGGATCAAAGAGTTGCTTCATGTAAAGTTCTCAGAACAGGGATTGACTGCATTAAAGTGTCTTTCACCTTCAGTCACACTCCCTACATGTGATCAACTTCTTAGCAATTAATTCACTATAAAGCAAATCCTTTGGAGACTACATGGTTTAGCAGCTTAAAGAAAAAAGTATACAGATATAATTGAGATTGTTTGGATCTGGAATAGCCCCCAAAGGCCCATGTGTTAAAGACTTTGTCCTCAGTTTGTTGTAATTGGAGGTGGTGGAGCCTTTAAGAAGGGGCCAAGCAGAAAATCATGGCTACATGTCCTCAGAGGGGACCTTGGGTTGGGGCTTCCCTCTCATTCTTTCTCTCTCTGTCTCTCTCTCGCCCTCAACCAAGATGTGCCTCCACAGGCCTAAAGCAACAGGGTCAATCAGTCATGGACTGAAACTTCTAAAACTGTAAGCCAAAATAAACCTTTTGGCTTTATAAGCTAATTATCTCAGGTATTTGTTCCAGTAATAAAAAGTTGGCTAACACAGTGATAGAAGAGATAGACCATTGTGGAACCACTCAAAGTTGTTAAGACTTCAGACAATAGTTGGCCTTGGAGCAGGCTGATGGGAGGTGGTCTGGTGAGATAAGCAAAGCCTGGGGCCACTAAGCAGTCCCCACTAGATCTTTCCAGGCTACTGCTCTGATTTTTGTGAGGAAGCCTTTAGAGGACAGATCAGACTCCTGGAGATTGGCTAAGCATTTGCAATGTCCAGGAGTCTTCAGATGTTTGACAAATGCAATGGACCTAGGAAAATCTCTGATGGGCATTTCATGAGGCTGTGAGTTCCTCTGTGTTATTTATTCATGTTTGAGTTCCAGAAAATAACATATTTCCCTACCTGTTGAACTCAGTTCTCAAAGCCACTTCTCCCCTGGCTTTATTTTCAGCCAATAGCATGATCTCTTGTATCTCTAAATGGCTTTTTTCCTCTAGGGTTCTTGATGCAAGGAGCTTCCAGGCAGCACAGAGGCCATATTCACCTGCATCTCCAAAGTTGCTGCATGGTCGGTAAGAGACACGAGACCTCTTTATTCATGGGGGTCATCATTCCTGTGGATGGAGTGTTCAAGGATGGGTATTTGGGCCACTCCTCCCCAAGCCCCAGAAGAAGATCTGTCACAGCTGTTTTAAGAGGTGGTCTCAGCCCCTTTAACAACTTATTATCTGTTACTTCTCCTCCCAACAAGTCACCCCTGGTACAAATGACTCAAGTACACAACAGGTGCTCTCTAGGCAGCAGCAACTTCAAAACACTCCAGGCTCCTGATAACCTGCATGGTCCTTCCCATACAGAAATTCCAGAGCTGCTGCGTGAAGATCTGAGATGAGAAAGCAATGCCAGTCTCGGAAGAGGCTGGTGGGAGGTCTCCATTCCTTTCTGGAAGCTCACTCTTCCCATATGCCAAGAGAAGCCCTAACAAGACACGAGGGAATTAACCAACCTCACTCTATGCCCATCCTTGCTTTCCTGCCTCCTTTTAATAAGATCTAGGTATTCAAATATGCCTATATATAATAATTCTTTAAGCAAAAAGCATACTATTTCAACATAGCTCTACCTCAGGGCTGTAGACATAGTAAGACCATTAAAAATATATGCTGTTTCCTTGACTGTAAATTTCTGGAAAACCGAATGTGAAGAGGACTAGGAACCATGGGCATTTCTTGTTTTGCACAGAGTAGAAAGAGATAGCCTCAGGGCAGCAAATCCAGTAAGAAGGAAAACTTTCTTCTATGGCTAAATGAACCAGAAAATAGTACCAAGAGGCTATTCTTACAGACCTGATATTGTCCAAGATCTGAGTTTTCCATGTTGAAAACAGAGAACATGCATACACCAAAAAAATGACACCACCAATTCACAGCTCAACATGGTACGAGTTGGAAAACTCCCACTCCATTTACGAAAACAATAGTTCCTCGGACACTATAGAATTTTACCAATAACTGCTGAATGTATGCTTAAGCCCAGTAATAATGGCTAGCCAACTAAGAGGTACTTACACTGAATTATACCTCCAGCGTGTAGGTTGTCACAGAGGGAGACCTTAATTATCAATGTGCTATGCCCTTGCTTTGCATTTAACAAATGGCTTTAATGTGGCTATTCATGTTCTAATTTAAACAGCTTGGTAATTAGAAAATGGGAAATAGGCGTAGCAAAGGGAGTTGTCAGTTTCCTGTGCTTTGTATGTGACCTTTTATCCTCTGTACCTCTGTGCATTGAAACTCTTGACTGAGGAGGCAGGACCAGCTTTGAGACAGGGCACAGCATAGCCTGAACTTCCAAGCATATGAAGAAGTTCCAGACTGTGATTGAAGAGAGAATCACACACAGAATTACCTCACTGATTGAACAAACTCTATGTGCTGAGCCCTGTTCTGAGCATGTGGAATGTCAGTAAGCTCCTGCTAATACGGAGCTCAGAGTCGCAGCTAGTGCAGTTATTGAATGGGTAGTCATCAGTAGTGAGCCTGTTTTGGGCCCCACCCTGTCCAGAGCCTCTTTCAACAGCTCAGATGAAGACATAAAGGCATGTGCCAAATCTTCAGAGACCAACCGTGAACACCCAGTTCATGCTGAACAATTCCCTTGCTTGGTTTTGTTAGCTGCTCAGTGAGACAGGCACCGGTAGGGGCAAACTCCTATATTAGCACACCTTCAAATTGGTCTTTTCCTTTTGTCTCATCCAAAAGTTTTGGGAGAAAACTAAGTATACCCAAAGGTGTTGCTGTCTATTATTTTAACCTTTTGAACATGTGTTCCATGATCTTGAGCTGAACATATCCAAAAAAGTGTCTGCCATCTTGCTTTCTTAACTATGACATTAGACTGAGCATGCTCAGAAATGTGCCCAGTCACTAAAGTGCTTTCCTATATGAGCATATAGAGGCTACCTGAATAAAATTCTCATGCTTCCTTCGTTCAGGAAGAGCATTGCTTTGGGAACCTGCTGTAGGTAATAAATCTTTCTCCACTTTTATTTCTTAGCCATGCTTGTTTAGGCTTTGCATTCACCAAGATGCAAAACCATTGCGTTCAGTTACAATTTCTCATTCTCACTACATGCTTGCAAAGCAAGTATCATCATCACTTGCATTTAAGAGCACAGAAGACTAGAGGGCATATTCAGATTTCACATCCAAGTTCCCTTCCCTCTGTCTGCAGGTGCCAGGCACAATTAATACCTGATGATGAAGCAAGGATCCAAGTCTTTATTATCTGAAAAAAATGAGCTTGCACCAATAGTTTATATGGGGGTGGTAATATAAAGAGTAAGGTTAAGACATAACATTTAAAGACTTGAATTCTTTTGGCCATGTTTTTGATACAGTATCTGTTTCTGGGATTACTTCCTGCAGTTTATGAGTGCTCTGTTTTTCCCTGGTACTCTGGAGGAAGTTGTCCTTTAAATGCAAGATTAATAAATTTAATAGGCACATTTAAGAAGTAAGAGAATTTAGTGTTGATGTTACTCCTGGGCAGAAGTGGTCATGGACAAGGTGATTTAAGGATTGATCTTTATTATGGTTGTCTCTTGCTGTGTAATAAAGCAACTCAAAACTCAATGGTATAAAATAAAATTATTTTGTTATACTTATGAATTTTGTGAGTCAGGAATTTGGACAAGCTACAACAGGAGTGGTTTGTCTTTATTCTATAATATCTAGAGTTTCATTTGGTAAAACTGGAATGGCTGGGGCTAACTCTGATTTCTGAGCTGAAATCATCTGGAGGCTTCTTCACTTAAATGGGTAGCACCTGAGCTAGGATGAGTTGAAGCCTGGGTTTGGCTGGGACTGTCTATTGGAGCTTTTTCATGTGACCTGGGCTTCCTCACAGAATGGCTGCTGCTTAGGATAGTTGGATTTCTTATATGGCAGTTGAAGTTCCAAAAGCAAATGTTCTATCAAACTGTAGAAGGAAAATGATGTCATATTCCATACTCTATTGGTCAAAGCAGTCATAAGCCATCCAGATTCAAGGGGAGGAAACACAAACCCCATCTTATAAGAGATACGTCAAAGAATTTGTGGCCATATTTTAAAACTATCACATCCCCCAAGGGTTTATACTCCCTGTGGGTTTTTAGCTCAATTCACTCTGCCAGAATAACTCCCAAATTAGAGGGAAAAAAAAAACCTGAGGAGGAATAATATAACTGTTGTCCTCAGCTCTTTGAAAGACTGTCATATGCAAGAGAGAACAGACTCAACCCACAAGACTTCAAAGACAAAACTAAAGACCAATGAGTAAATAGAAGATGAAAACTTACTAAGTTTTTAGGGAGGTTTGTTGATAGGTTGACCTGGCTACCAAGTTGGTAAATTCTCTGATTTTTTTAAACTATTGATTAAAGACAAATCAAGAATGTTCTAGAAGGGCTTCAGGCATTGCCTGGGGGATTATGTTAGACAACTTCTTTAGAAAAGCAGGGGCTATAAGGGGCTACATATTAGAAACATCACAGCAGATACAAGAGTCATAATAGTCCAAGGCTTCAATTCTCTCTTTCCAAGTCATCTCCTTAAATATATGATTCCAGAGATATTGGTGAGGTCTGACTGGTACCTCCCCTTTAATGTTCTTTTCCTAGATTGGTGCCTAGTGAGATATTAATTCTTTTCATTTAAGCCTTTGATTATTGTTAAAATGTCAGGCATGGGAGAGGTGAAAGCCGAAGCTTTTCCAGTAATTTATAATTTAACACAAACATGATTCAACTTGTATTCTGTGTGTCTAATTGGACAAGAGAAGACAGGGCAAAGAGTAGCTGAGAAGAATGTATAAGTGCTTTAAAAGGAGGGAAAGGATGACGGGGTGGTTGTGGCGGGGAGAAGATATGGAATGATAGAGAAGTGCTGAGAGCTTCCAATGCCAGCTCTGGTGGAGGGCTGATTGTTTTGTTGATTCATTGATCTATTAATTGATTTTTTAGCTCAATGTAAAAGGATAGGAAGTCAAAGTTATTTGAACTAGTGGTAGGAAGTAAGTGCCCTGTTCACCACCTTTCAAATGATTGACCAATGCAACCAGAGGCTCATCTTAGAGAAGATCTCAGATCCCTCTTTCCTGCTTGGAGTGGGGGAGGCTCATACTTGCTCACTTATTCCCATCCTCACACTCCATCAGAACAGGGATGATCTAAGGCCTGGCGCACACTTCCTGAGAAGTCATGTCAGCCTGTATAAACAAAGTAAAAATCTCAGCCATAAATTCGCAAAGCAAGTGAAATCCCAGGGGAAGAAGGAAATGGTGTGGGAGGCAAGCACATCTCTGGGGGAAATGCTTCAATTTGGGCACATGGGGTCTGGTCACTTAAATACAGCCTCTTCAGGAGCCCATAGCAGAGATTCAAAAGGAGGCTATAAAATTTATAGCATAAACAGATCATTGGATACAGGGACAAATAAATACCCAATAGACTCCTACATCCTTCTTCTCTAAGCGCTATTCACACAGGGGAAGATATTTCTGAACAAAGAGAACAACATTGTTACAAAACTGTTGAAGACCCCAACTTTCACTTATGTGTCTTCCTTCCCTCACACAGCTCAGAGTGCCCCCACAAAACCAGCTGTCAAGAAAGCATTTGATGTCAGCCATCTGCATCTAAATCAAAAGGCAAGGGCTGCCTCTATCAGTGTATTTCAATTTTAAGCCTAATTTCTCTGGGTAGAGTAGAAGACTCCTTTAAGGGAATTCAGACTGGAGAAGAGTCATTGGGTAGATGCCGAGTATGGGGAGGTAGGGTAGAGAGTTGACCAGGCAGCTACCACTTCTCTTTCCATGCAAAGGTACAGGGTCAGGCATTGGTTTAGTGTTAGGAAGCAAGAGGGCCTGAATTTTGGTCTGGATGCTGTACTTTTGATTAGTACCTAGTGTGAGTGGGAGCTCAGTCTGTGGTCCAGGAGGAGTCAATAAGCCTTTCTATGTCTGTCTCCTTTCCTGTGATCTGTGAAGGAATCAGCTTCATGGGGCTCCATATTACATTAGCAGCTAGTCAAAGGGAGCTAGGCCCTGCAGGCCTTCCCAACAGCAAGAATTTTAATTGGTTGTAAATAGGTAACCATGATTCTCAAGGAGAACCCTTCCAAATGGAGACTGTATATAGCCTTGCTATTCCAGATCCACGGACATCTGAGGATAAAGAGTCCCAAATAACACCAAGTGCTATTTATTGCCACCAACTTAATACAAAGCTGAGCCCTGATTCTGTTATGCATTGCCAATAATCAGCTTTATAGAATCACAGACATATCAACTGTCCCTAAAGCCCCACAAGGCTATTTTTCTAGCGTTATACATCCTCCACGTCTTAGATGTCATGGCACTGTTCTAGTGAAATTGAATATCACCCCATTACTAGAATATGGAGTGAATTCAGTATACAATGAATTTCAGATGCAGATTTTTTTGTTCTGTTTCTCTCTTCTTCCTTCCTTCCTCCCTTCCTTCCTTCTTTCCTCCCTCCCTCCCTCCCTCCCTTCTTCCTGCCTTCCTTTCTTCTTTTTTGGCAGTTAGTAGACCAGCAGATCTGTTATATGAAGCATTTAAACTTTCACAAGCACAATTACAACGTGATGCTCAACAAATCCAAGTTAAAGGGACCACTTGCCAGCATTAGGAAAAAGAACCAGTGGTTCTAAAGGTGTTTTCAGCATAGATCTTGTCCAAAGAAAGAAAACACCTTGGAACTCAATAGGAATAAAGTTTAAATATGACTTGGGACATGGAGCTTTTTTTTTATACATGAATTTGAGCTTTGTGAAGCCAGCAGCAATAAACAGGACTTATAATACAATTGATGGCCAATAAACAAGAATAAGAGTCTGAAATAATAACACACACTAGGAACCAACTCAGACAGCCAGAACCTCCACTCAGTAGGATAATAGCTCCACACGCACAGAATCTCTAACTAGCCAGATAGGGTACAATTGTGGCATTCTGTATGAGCCCATTAGTGTGGGCTTGTGTTGCCCTGACGTAGAGAAAAAATTAAATTACTTACTCATTACTGAAGAAAAGACTCAGAGTCTCTCACATTTGCATTGGTAAATCATAAAGAATCTTAGCCAAGCAGTTTTCCCTGAAGATTTGTCACAAATGTTTTGCATACAAAATAAGACCACAACTCCAGCCTGGGTTACACACTGAGAAGGTTTAGTGTCTCACAATCTCAGAATTTCTTCCCTGTGAGCTCTGGATTGCAAAGAGATCGCTAGTACCTTGAATTTTTTCTTTTATTGTAGTAATTGGAGAATACATTAACCAGTTTGGCAGGAAATATCCACAGCAAATTTGGTTTGCTAAGAAGGGAAGCTCTAGTGAACAGAAATGGTATTTATCTGAAATATATATTTATCACTGGAATATTCCCTTGATACAACTACACTTCTGGGCAAACTATCCCAGAGGTCATGAAGAGAGGGGCTCACAGCAAATTAATATGTTTAAAACACATAGTTTACTGAATTTATTTAAAGCATATGGGAAGCAAGAGAAGACAGAAGAGGCTCCCACAGTTAGGAGAAGGTGCAGGTAGGGAGAGGAACCACACCACCTGATTCTCAGTCACGCAGTGTTGGTGATTCTGTCTCTCCCTGCTATATCTGACATCCTAATAGTGGGTCACACAGGTGAGAGATGATGTCTGAGCAAGGAAGGTGCAGACTGTGCCTGGATCCCACCCAGACTTGCTCCACCATAGAGATCCAGGACAAGTCCCTTGGTCAACAGCTCCAGCCTGATTTGAGTTCTATTTCTTGGGCAGAGGGTAAATGATACCACCAGGGCTATCATCATAAGTGACCCATGTAAGACCTCATGAATATTGAGTGTCTTGAATTCCTCATGTGTGTTTAGAGGCTCATGAACATTTGTTGCCTCCTGGTCCTTCTGGCCCTTTCTATGTTCAGCAACTTTATCTATATGTAACCTGTCTCCCAGGTTGCTAACTTCCTCTTCTATAACTGACATGTTTTATGAACTCTGTGTCTCATGAGCAAGTTGATTATTCATTACCTTTAATCTTCTGTAGCTTACAAATTTTGTTCATTTTCTTTGTGTTCTAGAGTAGAATCAAATATTCTCAAAGAAGACAGCAAGTTCACACCACAGTGAAAGATGCTATGTACTTAAATTTATGATATTTGAGACAGTAAGTGCTTAATTCCAGATTATTTATAGGATGAAAGTAGATTCCTGTCTGGTCCCTCTATGAATGCATGAATTACTTGGGAGAACATAATTTCTCAGAGCCTCTTTTTCCTCTGTGTGAAATGGGAGTGATGACCATTTAAACTTACAAGCTTGTTGTGGGGACTGAAAGATCACTAATAGAGGTGCTCAGCTCTGTGCCTGGAGGATCGTACTTTTCACCAGGGTAGTGAGACACAGAGAATTGGGTTTCAGTTTATCAGACACAATTATTTATAAAACACCCAGTGACATTAGGAAAAACAGTTGAAGGGTGGCACCCCTATTGGAACAAAATAAGCTTACATTCCTTGACCTGTGTAGGTAGGTTACCTTGAAATTTCCTGAAAATAATAAAATGGCAATTTCCAGTGTCTTCATTAGTCTATCTAAACTGTAGAAAGATGCTGTGTACTTAAATTTACGGCATTTGGTACAGTAGGGAGATCTGAATCACACACACACACATACATATGTTAATATCAGATAGTATTGGAAATGCCTATCTCGAAAAGATTTGGTCCTTCTGGCCCTTTCTATGTTCAGAAACTATAGAAACTTTCTATATGAACTTTCTATGTTCAGTTCACCCATGGTATAGAAGCCTGGAGTCTCAGCAGCCAGGTCTCAGCTGGGTCAAGACCGCACACAGTGACAACGGCACAGTGGGAAATGTCTGGAGACATTTGTGCTGCCAGCATCTTCAAAACCAAGAGGATGAAGGGGAAATATGGGCAGGGCTGGCGATGTGAGGAAATGATCGCCTTGGCCCATGGCATACTTTGATGAAAACTGTGCTGGGCAATTCCTTCAGCTTCAGGAACAGAAACCACGTTTGTCAATAAATTTACAGCATGTGGGGAAATCACTCCCAGGGTGAGGTCAGGGATAGAATGAGTCCTGCGAGGCCAATGCCCACAAAGGCAGTTGCCAGAATTTACATTTTCCCATTTGCCATCTGGTTCTGGTGTATGTAAATCCACAAGATGAAGCCACCGAGGCCCTCCCACCCCCCAGCACCTGCCTGTCTGTGGCTATGCACAGGGTGGGAGGTGGGGGAAAGACACAGAGGACCTGGACATGCCTGATGGAAGCAGACTCCAGCATCATCAAAACCCGCCACCCCAGGGCTTTTTCTATACTTCTGGAGTCCCCTGGAAAATGTCAGTCCCATCATTACAAATAATTTCTAATGAATGCCCAAACTATACTGAGGACAAAAGATATTTTAACATATAGACATTTTTCAATTAGAAAAAAATTTGCATACTGTAAAAATTCCAAGAGTATTTAAGTATAGACAAAAAAGCAAGAGACTTTATTTCCCACCCAAACCTGATTCCCCAGAGACAACTGCTAATGATTTAGTATGACTTCTTTCAAAACCTTTTCATTAGGTATAAAAGGGAGTAATGCAGGTTCTGAAATCAGACTGTCTGTGTTTGGACCTGTCTCTGTCACTTAGTAGCCATGTCAACTTACACAAGTTTCATAACCTTTCTGTGCCTCAGTTTAATCATCTTTTAAAAATGGGGATAGTAATAGGATCTACTTCACACACTGTCATAAAGATTTAGTATATTTATGCACATAGAATTTATACCTGATATGTAGTAAGCACCTGATACATATTTGCAAAAATAAGATTGAATGGAAGATGAATTTGAAAGAAAAACAAAATTCCTTAGGGGCTCTGTTTCCAAGGGCAATAAGGTAAAAGAGTAGGCTAGCTTGGGGTTGGTGCTTTGGATCCTAAGCAGTTGTCTAGTTTCAGAATGTTTTTGTTTCAGGAGACACAGTTTTTTTATTCTTCCCCAGGAAAAAATAACTATCTGGTACTAGTGAAGAACAGAGGCACTCAGGCCAAATGAGGACTGAGTCTCTGCTTACCAGTACTGTGATAACGGCACCCGCCAACTGCTCTGTGCCTCAATAACTTTACCTACAGAATGGAGACATAAGTTTCATCTCAAGGATTATGTGAAATAATGCACAGGAATGATACTGTTTAGCTCAGCATAAGTAATCAAAAATGGCAGCCCTGGTGACAGGAAGAGAAGGGCCTATTGCTTGTTTTATCCAGTAGACCGCAGGATCTCCAAGAAGAGGAGAGACTGAGACTGGAGACTTGACTTTGATTGTTCAGCAGGTGTTGATTCACACGTCAATTTTTTCTATGACTTTGGCAACTCATCTTCTTATGAATAGAATAAACTTTTCCAGTTGTCAAAGTACTTCAAATGCATTCACTTGATTGCCACCCTCTGAGTCAGAGGATAGGGAAGGTATCATTAGCACTGACTGAACTTTGGTTTCCAGAAAACTGAAACTTAGAAAGCAAAGCATAAATTCCTTGGCCATGGTTTCTGAAAACATGGCAGAGCTAGAACAGACACTATCCCTCTAGTTCCCGGAGGAGGCCAAACGCAGATGTGTAGCATACAGAGGGCCACAGGCTACACAGATGAGATTAGGGTTTAGCAAAGCATCTTTAGGTACTACCACCTCTACCTCCACCACCATGACAGGTTCAGTCCACTAGATTAATTTTTCTAGTGTGGCTGATGAAACTAATAATACTCACCAAAAGTGATTATGGAGGCCAGGGCGAAAAACTACCTTTTCCTTACCAAGAGGATCTATATTTAGAGAAGCGTGGTTTTCCCTCTATATCATACTCACGTATTTTGAAGCAGGACAATTTTATCTATAACTGTGCTGCAAGAAGAGGAAAATGGAAATTTTAATGAAAATGCCTACGCAAGGCGAATTGGAATCAGTTCTTTTGCAATAGGAAGCAGCTATTTTGCTCAGTAGGCAACAAAACCTTTAGCTTGTGTTCATAAAAATTATGATCATTTCTGTCTCCACTGAAATTTAACCAAAGGGGTTGGAGAAAGGATCTTGAAAGTTCAGAGGCAGTTCACTCGGAAATTTGTCTCCAGACTTGGAAAGCATTTCAATTTTTCAAAAGGGCACACAAAGAAAGAGCCTGGATTCCTGTACACAAAGCATACAGACTCTCCCAATCTTCAGAACTGTAGTGACTGTGTGTTGCTAGCTGTCTGTATTTTGTATCTTATGACTAAGAAACAGCAGGATTGACAATAACAGGCTGGACTGGCCACTATCAGCCACAGGGCTGTGCCACAAATTGGACAGAGAGACAATGACAGCTTACTCTTCCACCAAGTCCTACTGTGTGTGTGTGCTGTGTACCTAGCAAGGACCATGTGGGGGAGTGAAGGGTAGAAGTGAGACATGTTTTGTGTTTTGGGAGGACAGAGAGACCAAGCTTGATCAACAGAGATGTCTACCTTGTGTGGTGAAGAAACAACTAAAGGAAAAAGGAGACTTGCACAGTTACAAAGTTTTGCCATTGAGTGGTGTGAAGAGACTGTTGTCCCCACCCGTCCCTCCCAAGCTTTCCATAGAAAAGAGGAGGAATACCATTTCACAGAAGTGGCTCCAATACAGCTCCTTATATTGTGCGTGGCAGACAATGGTCCCATTCCAACCCAGCTCCCATTCACTCACCCCCTGTTAGTCATAGGACTACAATTTTGTTCTGGAGGAGAAAGAGCAGCCCAGATTTAAAACAAAACAAACAAAAACCTGCATTCACAGTCTCCCTGGCTATTAGGGGTGATCATAAGACCAATTGCTGTTCTGGGGATTTCTGGAAAAGTCTTGCTCTCATGATAAAAAGAATGGCCATAAATTCTTCCCATTGCTATACTTTTGGAATTGACATTGCAACTCTTCTCAGCCAAAAGCTGAAGAAATGTCTCCATCCTTTGACTCTGACTTGGTTGTGTGACTTGCTTTATTAGCCAATGGTAGTACAACAGCAAGCAGGTGCAACCTGAAACCAAAATGTGATTGCATTATGGACCTTGCCTTCTCTTGCTGTTCTCAGAAACTGCAGGCTGCCATACAAAGACACCAGGGCTACCTTGCTGCATGCTGAAAGAAAAGTGGCCCAGCTACTCCTGTTGCACTGGCCAACCACATGTCAAATGCAGGGACACAAATCAGCCACACTAGACCATTCAACCTCCAGCCAAGCCACCATGAGCCTGCAGATGCATGAGTGAACCAGAGACTAGCTGAGTTGAAGAACAGATAGTTGAGCTGATAGATGGTTGTTGTTTTAAGTCATTAGATTTTGAGGTTTGTTCGTTCCCCAGCAAAAGCAAAGGGATCTATATTTCCTCCCCTAGGCTACTTTTCTTCTTCCTGCTTAGAATGCAGACAAAAGATTGAAGGTAGAGCAACAATCTTCACGATGAGCATGAGGACAAATGCGCTGCAGAAAGATGGGGGCAAGGGTGACTGGCAAAATGGTGACACTACAGAACTGATGGCTGTCCCAGGGTTGCCTGCCTCCACACTTTGTTTTGTGAGACCAAAAAAATTCCGTGTTGTTAACCTACTTGTATCCTTCAATTCTTAGTTTCAGACACTAGAATCTACTTCAGAGAGTTCAAGTAGTTTGGTTTATTAAAGTACATTAGTTACCTCAGAGAACTTCTAAAGATCCAGAAAACCAGTCTAGGTTTGTACTCAGCCAGGAAAAAAGCAACCAGGTACAACAGAGCCAGGAGCAAGGCCCAAGGCAGAGGACTGTTCTGGTAGATATGCAAGTGTTGTCACCTCCCACTTCCCTGACCTATGTTATTAGGAAATGAACACCAGCATTTCCTCTAGGTCACCCTAGAGGAATGCATGCCTCCTCTCTGCACTCTCATGCAATCACTCCATGCATTCCCTCTGCCTCACAACCTCTTGCAGGAGGCCCTATTTGCTACAACCATGTATTTTATCCACTTTCTCTTCACTCAGTTGCCTGGGTTTGGATTCCTGCTCTAGGGTTACAGGCGTGGCCAAACACATGACACCCAACACTGGGCAGAAGAGTCCACAGCAGTTTATGAGTCACAGATTCATCATGCAAGGGAGAAAGACAGTGCATGCCACACAGTACCACACAGCCAGACTGAAGAACAGAGTACACAAGCAGGAGGAGGCACACTTTGTAGTAACAAGAGGGTGAGATGTCCCTGGCTCCCTCCTGGAGGAATGTGATTAGCTCATTTGAATAATTCCAGGTGCTGGCCAACTACTAAAGCCCACTCACTACTCAAGGATAAGCAGACCCTTGGCCTGGACCCCACAATAAGGATGACTGTTTGTCTAGAGGACCTCATTCACCAGGGTGGAGTAGACGGAGGACTTGAAATTAGGGCACTTGAAGTCCTCTCGGTTTTACCAGGTGTCAAGATGACACCTTCTACTGAGCCTTAACTTCAGGTCATACACTGCACGGCATCTCAAGTGAATATCAAGCCAAGAGAGGATTTGGGAAATCTAATTTTAGCTTCCTAGTCTATAGCTCAGGGGTCAAGATGGGTGCTGAGCAAGCAATATTCTACCTCTTATATTATTCAATATCCATATACACCTTCTTCCCATAATCAAACTTTTGAATAACCACAGCAGTAAGAATATTTTCTTGCCAATGTAACATAACTAGCCTTTCTACACACAAAAAAAAGCTCTTTCCCTCTCCCTAAAGGAAAAACTCAGAGTCGAAGTGGTCAGTGTTTGCAGCTTGGGGTGATGCTTATTCCTTCTCTAGTACAGTCATAGTCTTACCTGGAAATCCAAGAGCCTGCAGACTGAAGAAATAGTGGAAGAAAGAAAGAGGGGAAATTGGAAATACACACTCTCACACACACATCAGAGAAAGAAGGAGAAATATAGGTAGCTACCATCATCACTTTCTGCAACTGACGAGAGGTAGTAGCTACAGTAACAAGAGGATGAAGCCTAGTAGAAGTAGCAGTAATGCCAGGTAAGTGCCATGGTGTTGAATGGACAAAGTTCTGACTAGAGAACCCTGGAGCAGAGATAAAAGAAAAGGACAGTGGGACAAATTGTGTGTGCAGAAGGATCTACCCATCGCATCTAGAGATATCAGAGAAAGACTCTTTGTAGAGGCCTAAGTTCCTGATTGTAAGTAGGACAAGAACCAGCAGATCATATATTCAAAAGAAGAGGATGATTTCTCTTCCCAAAAAATTAATGTCCAGTTGGGAAGGCAATTAACCAATGCACAAAATATGTATAGAAAAACACGAGTAAGGATATCCTGCTCCTTAAGAAGCAATGGGATGAGAAAGGAAAGAAAGGGCTAATCTAGGGTTGGTCCACCTGGGAGGACTGCAGATCAACACCAGGACCTGCACGGTGCCTCTACTATGTTCTCAGAGGAGACAAAACTTCCAAGGCCCACAGAAGTTAGGTGACTCACTCCAGGTCACACACACTGTGAGTGGCAGAGCAAGCGTTCTCCAGTATAGCATACGAGAATAACTACAACGGAGGAACTTCTAGGAAATAATCCTTATGCTGTCTTTCCTCTCTGTCAAAGAAAAGAGTTACTGTGTAATTACAGTTAAGTCATGTGACTTCCTTGTGCCTCCAGGAGGCAGACTTTCCCATCCAGTCAGCTGTTTCTCAGCTGAACTTTTCTGGCTAATGGAGTAAGGGAAAAAAAAAAAAATAGCTTCTGTTATAAACGTATCTTAAGTGCCATGTGGTGGGAGGGACATTTAACTGAAAATCAGGAGACCTGAAAATCTTCTCCTGGCTTTCCTGTGGCTTCTGGGATTCTGAGCAAGTTGTTTCACCTCTGGGGGCCTCCATGGCTTTGCAGAAAGATAAGGTTGGCCTGGATCCATGGTTTTCAAGTTATCTCTTGGAAACCTAAGGTTACATGGCAGTGACTGAACAGCAGATAAAGGGGGGACCAAGTGACTGAAACTTCAGGTGCCCTTGTTTGAGTTCAGTTTTATCTATGGGGGTTCTCAGGCTTAAAAAAACCTAGAGAAATGTACAGGCCCTAATAATCTGTGATTCCAAAGCATTTGGTTGATGGTTCTAAAGATAGCTTCATGCCCATATGCCTCAAGTGAGTAAAATTTTGGATGGACTAAAAATAAAGAATGCTGGTTTGATTTCCGGATTTTTTTTTTCAGAACAGCCTAGAGAGTGTGGACTGAGAAAAATGTTTTGTGCATAAGGAATTATGTAGCTTTCCTGCCAAGATTTATTACACAAGCATGATTGTCCTTAGCAGTCCTGGTCCCAGTGTGAACAGTTTCATTGTACGTATGTCAGGCTTAAGGACATACTGTAAGATTCTTATAGGGTGAGCCCACATGGGTTCCAGTATGGAGATTAGTTGTCAAATCTTTCCAAGGAAGTCAGTGGGATAGATGAAAGTTCAATGTTCCTTATTTCCTCTTCTAGAATCTTGGCCATAATAGGATCTTATTTAGCCATAATATAGATGCCTATTCCTATAATAAGGACAGCTACATTACAAATAAATTTTTATAAGAATGTCTAGGTAACTGGACATGCCTTCTTTTTATCCATAACAGCTATTATATGGTCTGGTAGTGCAAGAGTTGTAAGGAAACAGAGAGGCTCAACGTGTGAGCTTGGTATAAAAGAAAAAACGATCACAAATGCTCAGACTTTCAGCTAAAGAAATAAAAACAGTGATACGTGGGACACAGTAAAATCTCAGGAATGATATATAGGATAAGATCATTGAAATTTTTTGTTTGTTGACAGATGAGTAAATTGGAAAGTACCATTTAGAATTGTCTTCAAGTGAATTAAGCTGTTTTGTGAATTAGATCCTTCATGACCAATTCTTATTTAAGAAAGAGATAAATACACTTATATTTAGGAGAAAATACCTTGATTTGTTAGTGGAAGTGAATTGAGATTTTATTTTTTTTTTGGTAATAAAACACCAAGATGACCAAAGTAAGGTCACTTTCAGATCTCTCGCCATCTGGTCATCTATCTTGAACATTTTCCCATTTCAAGGCAAATAGATGGAGAAGATCTTTATTGATAAGTATAAATGGAGCATTATAAAAATGTGAGCTTGTAGAGTTATTATCAGAGTATCTTGGATGTTTTTAAAAAAGCTTTCACTTTGATCTCACTTGGTTTATGAGAAAGGTTCAGAGACAGCATTTTCACTGTGTCGGTGAAAGAATGGAAACACAGATGTAAAGAGGGAGTAGGTGACAAGGGGAGGAGAAGGACTGTCTACCTGGAGCCACCAGCCCAAGCACTGCAAAATGAGGGGGACCAGCCAGCAGGAGCAGTTTTGAAAGATGTAGGCCCTGGAAGAGACAGAGGAAGGAGGACATCTGGTAAAGAATGGCTGGATGCCAAGATTGTCTAAGGTGGGCTTGTCACCTCAGGAGTTACCAGATTGGGTTCTAGCTCTCATCAATTAGGTCCACAGACTCCCTCAGGTTCCTCAACAATTTACTTCACAAGGAAAGACCAAAAGTAATACCACCGATTTATTCATCTATATCAAGAATGATCCCTTTCTCCAGTGATTGGGATGGAATGCTGATACTCATACAGGGTTGATGAGAGTGCCCAAGGAAATGGAAGCTGAGAACAAATTATTAGGCCTGGTAGGGTGGGAGAGATCCTTGAATTTGACCATATTACAAATCCCCTGTGAAGATTTTTAGCTGTCTGCCCTTGATAGGACCCACAAATTTTGTTTCTTCACTGGGTTCAAGCCTTCTCACAGTCCTGTGTACGTGTTCTTATTCTATTCCTAGAATCAAGCTGTGGCCACTGAAAGTTATTTGGTGACTATACAATCACAACCAGCTTGGAGAAATATTTCATAGGAAAACTTATGGAAGATATTACATCCTAGCCCTATATCTCTGGTGATTAGATCTACCAACATCCCTCAGATACCATGCCCCTTCCACCCAGACAACACTGAATATACCAGACAATTCTGCCCCTTGATTTGTGCATCCGAATGCTGACCACACCACCCTGTCTTTGAATGTCCCGTTCTTTAAGTACATTAATCACTCCAATTTCTGTTCTGGCCAGGATATTTGGAGATTGTATTGCTACTGCTCTTGTTTTTTTGTTTGTTTGGTTGGTTGGTTTTTTTTTAACTGTTGTTGTTATTTTCTGTGCTAGGGATCCAACCCAGGGCCTTGAACATAATAGGCAAGTGCTTAAGTGCTTTACCACTGGCTACAATCTCTGCCCATTTTAAGGTGCATAGAAAAATGTATTTGAAGGCTGGAGGACCCAAGAATGAGAGAACTACAGAGCAGCAAATCTGGGATCTTTCCAGATCAAGTCGTGAAGACAAATAATGATTCTGATTCTATACTCCTTAACATTTCATTTTCCTGGCATGTTTTCTTTTTGAATAATTTCTAATTTTACTTTGAACAAAGCAAGAGCCTTGTTGCTAGAAAGCTGCTATATTTATCCATTACCCTACCTTCTTCACAACCAACATTTTTCTAGAAGGGTCTTAAGGACCCAAAGGGCACTGCTGAAGGACACAGATAAGCCTCCTCTTCTCCTTTCACACCCATGGATCACTTTGATTAACCCTGTCACAACTTCTTTAAGCCTCACCATCCTTCCTCATCCCTCCTGCAGAAGGGGGTCTTAGACATGATGATTCTTGGGAGGATTCCCTCAGGATAAAAAATCCAAAGTTACATGCACTGGCACCAGCTTTTGTTTCTGCTCTTTCTTTTTATTCTGTAGCTGCCAAGTCATCTTCTAGGTATTTGAAGGAGAATGAAAAGGGTTCCCTGTGGGTTTAATTTCAGTTTCTCTCTGTGTCTTTTTTATTATGCATTTACCAAGGGATCAGTCTCTATAACTGTCTCCCAGGCACAAATATCCTTTAGTTCTCAGAAGCTTGGCAACCCACGTAAAGTATTCTAATTACAAATGTGCATTTTGAGAAAATGTTGAAGTCACACCCTCATACAGTGGAAGAAAAGATCTCTGTTAAACTCTCCACAGATAGGAAAATGAACCTCTTGTTAAAAAGAGATTTTCTACTCTACCAATCCTTGTTCTGGACTTCAAAATCTACTCTGAACATTAGGGCTGCAGAGTTTTTAGCTCCATGGGTCATAAGTACTGGCCTTCGACTACATTTGTTAGATCCTTCACATGGGGCTTCATTCAGTAAATACATCTTGAGGACCCACTATGTGTCTGGCCCAATGCTAAAAGTCATGGAGGATCCAAATGTAGTGCTATAGACTGTTTAGTCAGCTGTGTCTTGAATCCAGTTTCTAGAGGATACTAACTCCATGACCTCTTTGAACCTCAGTTTCTTTATCTACAGAGAATATAGTACCTGCTGCATGAGCTTCTGATGAATTAATGAGGTAATACACACAAGAGAACCACAGCATTTCTGATCCTAAGCCCCTTACAAAAAAGACAGCTACTATAATGATTAAAAAAAAAGGGAAAATGCCAGATTCATTTATTCTACAGGCATTAATCAAGAGTCTTTTATAGCCAGGCACCACTGGCTCACACCTGTAATCCTAGCTACTCAGGAGGCAGAAATCAGGATGATTGTGGTTCAAAGCCAGCCTGGGCAAATAGTTTGCAAAACCCTATTTGTGTACCAAACACAAAAAAGGGCTGGTGAAGTGGCTCAAGTGGTAGAGCACCTGCCTAGCAAGAGTGAAGCCCTGGGTTCAAACAGTAGTACCACCAAAAAAAAAAAAAAAGTCTCTTATGTCCCAAACACTACATTAGGACCCTGCATAAGCTTTGGTAAATAAAGGAAGGAGTAAGAGCTGTTCTCATGGAACTTGCAGTCTCATGGGAGATAGTCTGTACAAAACAAACAAACCTATAAATACACAATGATGAGTTGTGGTAGTGTAGCAGGAAGGCAGGGAGGGGAAGAGAGATTAATGAGTGCTACAGTGAAACAAAAAAAACTGGAGTTGGGGAATGTTACCTGGAGACCAGAGAAGGGTCACCTCGACCCAGAGGTTAAAAGAGCCAATGAAATGACATGTGATTATGTATGGGACAAGCTGTACCTGCCCCCCTCCCATTTCTATAACCTGCCCTAAATTGTATATAAGGAAAACCTCTTTTGTTCTCCAGGCTCAGCCTTTGGACTCAAGTCCACTAAGTCCCTGCCGGCTTGCTTAATAAACTTGCTTCCCGAAAGCTTTGGTGCTCTCTCTGTCTCTGTCCAAGCCCTCCTGCAACAGTAGATGCTGTGAAGGAAACGAACTGGTGCCTCAAAGTGCTTGGGAAGTGAATGTGGGCAGAGCCATGTATGCTTTTGGAGAACAGGAAATATGAGGGATGTGCTTAGAGCTGTCTTCATGGGAGAGAGGAAAGAAGAAAAATGCATTTACCACCAGATACTTGGTTCTGTTCCATTATTAACCCACAATACTTTAAAGTTTAAGCATTTATCATAAGTTAGCCAGCCCAAATGTTTTCTTTTACAGATAGGTAAATGGAGGCATGGAGAAGTGAGTCACATGCAGTCCTATGAGGGAGTAGGCTTCAGAACCCTAGGTTTTTTGGTTTTCTGTAACTACCTCTTATTTCTTCTTAAATATGTCACAACAGTCAGGATTTTTTCTTAAAGGACAATAAAACACAGTGTCAGGACATCTTCTTTTTTCAACCACTAATAAAATTCCCTTCTTGTAATTTCTGGGGAAAAGAAGTTTGGGGCAAAGATAAGAATTCTGCAAAGTTTAAGCCTTTAAACTTGAGCAAGGTCCTACTTCCCTCACTAGTACTCTTGCATTTGGGTGTAATTCTTTTGGTGTTTGGATTATGTTAGAATCAGGTATTCATCAAATTCTGAGAGTATCCAAGGGGCAGGCATAAAACCACTGCCTCCTGGACCCCAGCCTACACCATACCTGGCATGGGACCACAGTGCAAGCTCCCATGGGGCTGCTCACCCACGCCAAGTCCAAAGTGGATCTCATCATAAAGATGGGGACCTGCTGCTTTCACTGGCACCTAGATGTGACACTGAAGGCCTTATGATCCCAGCCAGTTCTGAGGCAGGCAGGTGTCCCAGGTGGAAGCAGGATGGACTTGGATGGGTCTAGGTTGGAATTCCCACTTGGCCACTTATTACCAATTTTCAACAAATTAATCTATGAGAACCTCAGTTTCCACACATATAACATAAGAATTTGGATCTAACTTTTAGGAATGTTGTAAGGCAATTAAATAGATAGTACATGGCACATGGTACTCAATGGTAAATATAGCTTTGTTATTTATTTAACAAATATGTGGTTACCATGTAATAGGCACTGTTCTAAATCTGGTCTTTTTAACCTCCCCCTTGAGAAGAACATACCAACAGAGGTAAGGGTTTTGCAGGCCTATGGACTGTATCAGAAAGCCTTTGAAAATAAGAACACCATATATTGGATGAAAACCATCCACCCCGTCTCCCAAGCAGGCAACTAAAGAAGTTCCTAGACTTCTAGTTAGTGGTCATTATTCTTTTTTTGCAATAATTAATACTATTGATAATCTCATAGTATTTATTGACCAGTCACTTGCTCACTAGCATTATCCCTTGCTGTACTGTCTTGGCCCATTTTCTTTGCAGCAGATACATGCATGGATCCAAGTCTACCAAACTAGGTTATAGTGGAATCTCCAAAGGCCACACTTCTCTTTTGCCTACACTGCCCTTCTCCATGAGTTTACCTAGCAATTCTTCTAAGCCTCATCTCAATTATTGCTTTCTCCTGGCCTATGAAAACTTCTCTGACCTTGTGGGTAGTATAGACCACTTCCTCCGATGGGAACAATTTATACTGTCCGTGGCCAGACTTGGTGAGTTCTGGAAGGGCAGAGACCATATCTTATTTAACTTTGTACCTCTGGCACCTAGATCAGTGGTCCATTGTCAGGAAAGAAGAGAAGGGGGAAAGAAGAGGGAAGGGAAAGGAAGAAGAGAAGAAAGAAGACAACAGCAATTAATTAGCCATGATAATACTGAGGCAACTTTCCTCACTGTTGGTCTCTGGTACCAGCTCTCATTGCCCTCACCAGGTAGAAAGTAAAGACACAGGGAGGGCAAATGATAGATTCAAATAGTTCCATAGTGTGACAATAAAGTAGTCATTTTTCAGGTGTCATTAAAAAAAAACTGTTCTCCTCTAACAGAAAATTTTTTGTCCTTTCTTACTCTATTAAAAAATATATAAACTTAATACAAATATAGCTACATTATGAAAAATAGGTCACATACAAGAGCGGGAAGGTAAAAGAGGGAAGTTAAGAAGGTGAATATGGTTGATGTACTCTCTATATAAGAATAAATACAGAATTTTTAAACCTACTGAAACCACCATAAGAAGGGTACTAAAGTAGAAAGAAGAAAAATAGAGGCAATGAGCCAATTCGGGTTATAATACATACATACATGGAAATGTCACAAGGAAATTCTCTGTATAGCTATCTTAAGCAAACAAAAGTGTCATTCTTTTTCTTTTACAAAATCAGAGAACAAGAGAGCCTATTTGGTGGGGATGGTACCAGTGGGAGGAGGGAGGATGTAGGGAAAGTGTGCAGGAAGATGAAATGGTGCAAATACTGTGTCTACATAAATGTATAAGGAAAAAAATGAGACCTGTTGAGACTATTCCAAGATTGGGGTGGGGGAATAGAGGAGAATGATGGAGGGGATGAATTCAAGTATGATATTTTGATATTTTGTAAGAAATTTTGTAAATGCCACAATGTACCCCAGAACAACAATAAAAAAGAAAGAAAATGGAAAAAATAAGTAAATAAACAAGACAAAACACTCTCAGAGCTATGTGTAGAACAGATTATCTTGGAAGATCAGGACCAAGGGCTAGTTTCACTAGCCTGGGTCTCTCTTCTGGTGAAAAGAGGCTGGAATGGGAAAGACAGGTGGTGGTCTCTGATGGATGAAGGAAACTGATAGGGCTTTCCTGAAACATGAGGGCTCAGGTTCTCTGCCCCACCACTAGATGTTTCTGTGCTCTATTATTGAGATCATCTACTTGATATCCACCTTCCCCACATGAAGCTGGGAGCTGGAAAAATCAATGGATGGGGTTGCGGAGGAGGGCTGAGAGTATAAATAGACTGAGGACATTCATTTGTTCATTCATCCACTCACCCACTCACTCTACAATGTTCTTTGAGGAACAGATACAGATTGAAGATACACAAATGCAAGACAGAGGCCTTATTGACAAGAAGTTCAATGGCTCTCCCCATCTCTCTTTATCTAGTCCCCCACTGTAAATGAGAAGCTTGGACTCTTTTGAGGTCATAATTCTCCAGAAGATAAACTCATATTTCAATGAGTTATCTCCTCCATAAATATAAAGAAACCTATATTATTTTGCTTATAGGTACAGGAGACTCATGGACACACTGAAGCCCATAATGAATAGCAGGCAACAAATCCTTGGGTGAGAATATTATTTTAGTGTCTTCCTACCCAACATTAATTTCTTCATTCTACACTTCAGCTGCTCCTACAGAAATTCCTTTAAATGTGGTATTTTGCAACATTCCAACTAAGGCTTTAATCTTTGACTGAGGCAGGCACTTTACTTCAAAGCAATGTAAGGGAGCCAACAGGGGAGAAAGAAAATGAGGGAGGAAAAACATCTCACGCTATGGTCACCTTGTTCATCCCTTTCTCCATCCCACACACACCTTGTCTTGGCAATGGGGACATGAGCAGTCTAATGTGTACAGCTCATGTGACTTATCAGGAAGTCAGGCTAGCTATTGATGCATCTCTGACTGTCACAGCTCAGGTCCTAGAGCCTAGGGTCCTGCTGTGGAGATTTGGGTTTTCCCCTCACAACTGGATCAACTTCCCAATGTTGCGTCTTCCCACCCTGCACTGTTCTTCCCTTTGTTCCATCACAGACTTCAGATGTTGGCTAAGGACCCCCTGCCCTGGCCTGAACATCCCCTTGTGGCCTTAGCCTCCCTATAGCAGAACAACACAGGTTCCTCCACCCCATATGACAATCACCAATGTCAGCGTTTGAGTGTTAGGTCTCCTACTGTGCCTCTAACGGTGCTTCATTGTTGTAAATGTCCCCCTCTGTCAAGCCATCCATGACAGGTTTCTGTCTCCTCCCATTGCATCTAGGACCCTGGGGGTCAACAGGAGATACAGAGCAGGAACAGATCTGGGGAGGGCCAGGGGGCAATTAGAGAATAAACTTGAAGGGGCATTCATTCTTGAATGTTGTCCCTGGGCACCTCACCTGCATCCTTGTCCTGGTGGGGAGACCTCCTAAGCCTACCTGAGACTTAAGCACTCTCTAGGCTAGAGATTTAGAACATTTCAGTTTTTAATTGTGGATCAGATGACCACATATAGGAAATTCTACTGCAGAGGGTGAAAATTCATGGAGAAGAAAGTATTTTATATCAAGTTCAGCAAGTGATTAATTCGTTCATGAAAAAATGGCAATTTGAACACTGACATGAGTAATCACACCTTTTCTTTCCATCGTGGTTGAGCATTTCCTGTTATAATAATTCAGGCCTAATACCTCATTCGGAGAGGCAGAAATGTCAGTGTGCTATTAGTTTCCTCTGCATTGGCTCATTTGTTTCTTCATAAACTCTGTCGGAATCTGCCACCAGCTGCCAGACATTTGATTCATGACAGACACAGTGAAATTCTTAAAGGGCATCACCAAGAAGGACCTCCACATAAAGGATATTTCTCAAGTTGGTGACAACTCAATGAACAGTGACTCAGTCACAAGGCTCTTGCACTGTGAGGTCCCTTGCTCTGAGATTATCAAGGCCACTGTCTCTGCAAAGGCAAAGTGGAATAAAAGAAAAATTCCTGGACCGAGGGTCATACCTTTGGGTCCTAATGCCAGTTCTTGTGTTAATTTTGTTAAACTTCTTGACTTCCCAGAGCTTTTATTTCCTCATCATACAAAGAGAAACTGGCTGAAAGTTTCATCAATGAAGATCACTTTAGCCTGAAAATTCCATGGTGCTCTTGATGTGACTATCGGGGTTCTTTCCTGTCTTTGTTTTCAAAGACTTTGACAATAGCAGTGGGAGTCCAGGTTCACGTTCAGGTTGCCATGCTGGGTGTGCCAAGACACTTGAAGCGTTTGGAAAGACTGCTGCACTTTGGTCCCTTGGTCTGTGTGCTCAGGCCTCTCCCTTCCTCCCCCAGGGCATCTCCCCACACAGGAGCTACACAGCAGCTTCCCTTCTGCTGGAGCTGCCAGCTCAGGCCTCTTCCCCAGCCCTCTAGCACCATCTCCTCCTCACTAAAGTTGCCGACTCATCAATGCAGTGCAACACATGACACCCAGACAAGATCACATCTTGCAAATTGCTTCTCTGGTCTGTCCCTTCAGGATACCAGAACCAAGACAGAAACTGACGTTGAATCATTCACAGGTTAGAGAGTATTTAAGTGTACCTGGCAGAGCTCTTTAACAAAGACTTTTGATTTTTTTTTCTGTTGTGTGTATGTATTTGTATATAAAAAGTAAACATGACTGATGTTTGTAGTGTTTCAATTCTATCAGTGCTGTTGGTTTATTCATATCTAAGTGTCTGAATATCATTGAGATTCTGAACTTTTACTCTGAAGGACATACTCAGAATAAATTCTGATGCTTTTCTCTGGACATGATTTTTCTAACTCTTTTTAGGAAAACAACAGAGGAGGATAAGGCTGGAGGGAAAATAGGCTTTATCTCATCTGCCATTGCCAACTGATTTATAGTAGCTTCCTTGTGGCTATTTTGTAAAGGATTGTGAGATGGTGGCTTTGGATAAGAAGGGGAGGCACATGGCCTATGGGCCACTTACATCTCGTTCTTGGATGACATCTTTCCAGCCACTGCACACCTCATCCTCCTACTTGAACCCAGAGGGAAAGGCATGATGCTCAACCGACATGATTATTGTCTATGATGGAAGAATGTGCCACAAAGTGTGATCAATTCAGTGGTAAGCACCTAATTAGAGAGCTCATTGGTATAACCTTAATTCTAGGACCTTGCTTCCACATCAACAAATGTGTTGAATCAGTTGAAAATGGAGTCATTTTAGTGGGGAGGAAGAAGGTATAATTGAGACTTCCTAATAGTGACAAGAAAATGAATCCTATGGGGACCCCATATAATCTGCTACACAGCATGTACAGAATTACAAACAACTTCTTGAAGGATCCTAACCCTAACCTCCATTTGCTCCTTACTTAATTCCTAAGTAAATTCTTAGCCAGACAGGACTACAGTAAATCTGGCCTCTGTGTGTGTGTGTGTGTGTGTGTGTGTGTGTGTCTGTATCTGTTGTGGTTTGATATGTTTCCAAATTTTGTGTATTGGAAAACTTAATACTCAAATTCATATATTAATTGTATTTGGAGACAAGGTCTTTAGGAAGTGATTGGATCATAAGCCCTCATGAATGGGTTAATCCGTTTGTAGACTAATGGTTATCCAAGGAGTAGCTTTGTTATCAAGCAAGCTTTCTGATATGCTCACTCTGTTTTTCCAGATGATGGCCTCTGCCATGTCATGACCCAGCAAGAAGGCTCTCACTGGATGCCAAGAAGGTATTAATGCCAAACTCTTGCACTTTCCAGTGCAGAAAACTCTGAGCCTAAAAACCTCAATTCTTAATAAATTAACCAGTATCAGGTACTATGTTTTACCAATGGAAAATGGATCAAAACAGTATCCTGCGTGAATATCTTTCTCCTGGCTTGCCAACACTCTCCTTCTTTGCCTTTTAATATACTTCTCCACATCTGTATGCTAGAATGAGCTCCTCCTTCTCCATAAGAACTCAGCATACCTAATGCCAAGAACCGTTTCCCTATCTGCTCTTGCTTTGGGCATTGAGGAGAGAGGCCCCATCAATCATACTCCCATAGCTCTAAATATCTACCTTTTAAATTGCTAACTGCTTACAATTTAAAGGTTTCTGCTGACTATGACACAAAGAGTGCCCCCTTCCCAGCCCCTCCTCGCACTCCACAGACCTTGGGAGCCCATCCATCCTGTACGCCACATAGCATCTTCTCTCTGCTCTGATCACTGTGTGACCCAGCTCATCCTGTGCCTCTAGGACAGACTTCCCTGGATGAGAGAAAATATTTTTTAAAAGGAACTAAGAAGATTCTGAAATATATGGATTCACTGATATTTTGTGGGGTCAACCTCAATGTTCTGCTCTCTCTGCCACAACAGCCATGTATTCAACTACTGGACACTAGGGAGAATTAAAATCTCCCAGGCAAGATGGTGTCATTTTGTGGGTTGCATTGGTTTCTCTCCTAGGACTTCTGAGCTGGAAGCCTAAGAGGAGGTAACAGGTTACTCTGAGAGCCAATCCCAGTTTTCACTGGGCTTGTGCTACACTACAGTGAAGAAGCCTGTGCTCCCACAGGGAAACAGAACAGAAATCAATTTCAGTAAGTCTGGTGGGAAACCAGATGTTTAGTGGATGTTTAGTGGCTACACGATGCACTCACTTCTAGCAACCTCATGTTCCTCTGCCAGCTCAGGGTTTGGTGCTCACTGATGTTGGAGAGCCTCTGCTACCCCATGTCTACTTTCACAGGTGGTAATGAACCACCTGCCAGTCATTCTCAGCATGACTTGAGTGTATGTAGATCAAGTGAGACCCTCTGATTAGGCTGGCCCATCAGCATCTGGGATGAATGCCCCTCTTGGGCAGAGCTCACCTTTTATTGGAATCCCACATGGGTCACTAAGCATTCTTTAAGCCAAGTGCTCTTCTTGGTACAATCAGCTGAGATTGGTCATATGGCAAAAAGCACAGTCCCTCAAAGGGGACATGCATACAGCAGGTACTCCTGGTACCCAAGTCCTGTCTTTATTCTACAGTTTGTCTCTGCTGTGTGACATCTTTTACGAGGCTTTATTTTCCTTCCAGCTAGTTTCCTTTGGTATGCATGTGGTACTGGGGTTTGAACTCAGGGACTCATGCTTGCTAGAAAGGAGCTTTACCAGTTGAGCCACACCCCCAGCCATTCTTCTGTTTTCCTATCTCATGGAGATTTTTCTGGAATATGTTCTTGCTGTGGTTTGACTGTCTTCCAAAAGTTCATGTGTTGAAAACTTAACGCCCAAATTCATATATTGATAATGTTTGGAGGTGGGTCTTTTGGAAACTAATTAGAATTTGATGAGGCCACGAGGGTGAGCCCATGATGGTTAGTGGCTTTATAAGAAGAGGAAGAGAGACCTGGGCTGGCACGCTTACTCTATCTCTCCATGTGATGTCCTCTGCCATGTTATGAGGCAACGAGAGGCACTCTCCATGTGCCAGCACGGGACATTGAACTTCCCAGCCTCCAAAACTATTAGAAATAAATTTCTTTATACTCTCCTTTGTACCTTACCACATCTGTAAGTAGAGTCACACAAAAGCAGTAGCGAAAACATCCTCTTTGGTGGTGTTTTAGGTAAAATGCTGAATGGATTCAAAAGAATATTTTCTAACCTTAGCCCTGCTTAAGACTATTTCTGTTTACTATTTTCTGCCTATTGTCGTTGTCATTGTCCCCTGCTTTGGTTCATTGAATATCAGTTCCCGCTAAGTTCGATCAGTCAGACCTGTCTCCTACATAACTAAGTTGATTAGTCATGAAATCGAGGTAACATCTTCTACTGTGAACCCTGTTCTCAGGGATTGGGGGTTAAACTGGGTGAGATGCAGCTCTTGCTGCCATAAACCTGGAGGGCGAGTGACTTGCTTCTTTGAAATAATAGGGAAAGACATGTTTGGGAATATCCACAAGGCCTGCATGTTTCAGGTGCTGTACAACACATATTTTTTTTTGACAAATGGATGAATGTTTGACCATTTTGTTAAGTGTATGGGATTGTGGGGGGAGGGGAAAGCAAGGTGTGATGGTATGGTCTCAAATAAAGAACAGGACAGGAAGCTGGGAGGCATGTTCGGATCTACCTGGACAGTCCGAGGGAAGCCAGACTAGCAGGCTAAACAAGAGCCACTGGGTTGTTTGGATGAAAGCTGCTTCTTTCGAGTGAGCTATTATGGCGATGACTGTTGGTGTCATTATGGCTAAATTTACTCTAAATAGAAATCTATAACTATCTCAATGAGCACCAGGGAGAGGCTGAGTCATCACAGCCACCAAATGTCGTCACATAAATTAAGTACACCTATATGTCCAGAAAAGTCCCAGGCTCTCTCTTTTGTACCCAGCCTCTCATCATTTGGGCATTTAGATTTGAAAACAGAGGTGCAGAGGAGGAAATCTGACCTGAGCATAAAAAAGGAAATTTACTCTTTACTCTCTCTATACTGGATTTTTGCTATTGTGTATCATAAAGATTTTTAAACAAACAATGACAGGTCATTAAGGGAATAGTCATAAAGCAGAGAGAAGAGGGAGCCAGCATTAGATCACTAATTACAATTATCCTTCTAATTATAATTTTGGTAAGAGCTCCCGAGGAGAAGGATGAGTTGCTAAGGAGCATAGAATAGGCGTTCAAACCTAGAAGGGGGCAGAAAAGATATTTAGAAGGGTATGACATCCTGGTGAAGAACTGGGGGAAGATGCTCTGGTATTATCTAACTGGGAAAAAATTCACTTTCCTATGCCTTGAAGTGCATCTGTGGGCAAATAACAACTCCTGGCAGTAAACATCTTTGGCTGCTTTTGACTCTCAGAGGTTGTCTAAACAGATGACACAGCGACCACAGCAGCTGTTCTTGCTAGAAGATGCACAAACTTCAGCTCTCTAGCTTCTATTATGAGCTCTTACCAGAGGTGGGACTCTGGGTATCACAGCACCCATTTGATCTCTTGGAGTGAGATTGAATATAACACACAACACACACACACATGCATGCACACAGAGCAGTAAGTGGAGTGGTCACCATTTAGCTGCACAGACTGTTCCAAAACCCCCCAGTGGATGCTGAAACTGCAGATAGAATCAAGTCCTGTATATACTGTGTTCTTTTTCTTCCTCATGCACACCTATGATAAAGTTTAATTTATAAATTAGGCACAGTAAGAGATTCACAACAGTAACAATAAAATAGAACAACTATAACAATGTACTATAATAAAAGTTCTAGCTCTCTGTGTCTGTCCTTCCTCTCTCTCTCTTTCTCTCACCCCTCTTCTTCTAGTGACAATGTAAGATGATTCTTAAAGGAAGCACTTTACAACTTTTCTTTTAGCATATCAAAATTACCACAATCACCATTTTTGCATTTGGGGCTCACCGTTAAGTAAATAAAGGTACTTGAACAGAAGCACTGTGGTATTTTGATAATTATGCTGATAACTGGGATGGCTATTAGGTGACTAATGGGAGGGTAGCATACACAGGATGGACATGTTGGGTAAAGGAATGACTCATGTCCCAAGTGGAACAGAGCAAGACTGTGAAATTTTATCTTATTACTCAGAATAGTGTGCAATTCGAAACTTAGGAATTGTTTGTTTCTGGAATTTTCTATTTAGTGCTTTTGGACCATGGTTGACCACAGGTAATTGAAAACACAAAAAGCCAAACCACAAAAAACAGGGGAGACCACTTCATTCAAATTTGTTCTGCAGGTATTTATTGAATGTTCTGAGTGAGGCTGTATATTCTATGTACTGAGATATCTCTCATAGCTTCACTTCCTTCTCCTTTAGTGCCCCCAAGTTACCTTTGACCTTCCCTTCCAAGCAACTTCAGGCCTTCCCCCCTACCCTTGGCACCTTTGGTTTTCAGCACACAGACCTGGATATCGTTGATGCTAGTGCTTCATAATATAATATGAACTGAAACTGGTGGAGCCAGCACTGATGTTGTTTCTATTCTGTCAAAGCTGAACCTGGAAGCTTTGGAAGTAGCAATCATAAAGTTAAACTTTAGAAGAATTGAGAGAAACCTGGAGGCGTGAAATGGGTTTGTAACTGGTTTACTGAAAACACGGGGAAGGGCATTGTGTCTTAAATGGCTCAGGACCCAGCTTTGACCATTCTGAGGATGCTGTGTAGCCAAGAGCTGGGCAGGGAGCAGGCAGGAAGAAACCATGGAAACTGTTTTTGCAGGTGTCCAGTATTCACAGCTATGGAAGTAATGTGGCCACACGATTCTCTCTCACTTAGAAGTAAAATGCCCATAAAAAAGTAAATTGTGAAAGTAAAACTGGCAAACGGACAATGGCCATCTGTCCTGGGAATGTGGTTAAGTGGGTCTTTTTCTCCTGCAAGGGACCACTTGGGACTGCTTTCTGCTGATAGATTTACTACTTGGTCTATCTTACCACCTAGGCTAGCTGGAAAAGACTGTCTTGGACACCATATGCGGAAGACAAGATCAGCCATAGGACTGAGGCTGGACTTTGCTCTCTGGGGTTTTCAGCACAATATCAATTCTCTCTAGGTCCCTATTCTTCACTCTGTAAAATAGGAATAGTGGTTCTTGGTTCCTACAAAGAGAGATGAAGTGACTCATGACCCAGAAGACAAGGCTACAAGGCTTCATTCTTTTTTCTTAATTGGCTTTATTTTTTATTTTCTATACATTTCAATGAGTTTCATCATAACATTTTCATATATATACGTGTGTATGTATATATATATATATGAAATGTACTTTGATTGTATCCCCCCCAATTATGCTCTCCTGTCCCCCCCCCCCCCCCCGCACATATACATACTGGTCCTTTTTCTCTTCCAAGCAATCACCCTTCTACTTTCATGTCTTTTTTTTTTTAAATCTAGATTCTGCATATAAGAGAAAACATGCTATATTTATCCCTCTGGGCCTGGTTTTATTTTTTATTCTAGAATCAAGTAACACTTCATTCATTTGAACATCTTTTGAGAAAGATGTTCAAATATAGTTCAGCCAGAATTTTGGAATACAATTGTGATAAGTAAGACTGAGCAAGAAAAGAACATGAAGAATTATTAACTATAATGTTAATTGTGTAATTTGTGTGCATTTGTGCATGTGTGTGACTATGCCAGGGCAGTATGCAGATACACAGAAAATGAAATTCTTAATTTCCATAGTTCAGAGTTAACAGATACTATGTGTTTTAGTTCATTTGAGCTGCTATAATAAAATACCATTGACTGGTTGCTCATACGCACAGCAGAAATTTATTTCTCATGGTTCTGGAGGCTGAGGAGCTTAAGATCAAGGCCCTGGCAGATTCAGTGTTTGGTGTGGGCCAACCTTCTGATTCATAGATGGGGGCTTCCTCTCACATGGTGGGAGGGCTGAGGGATTACTTTGGCTCTTTTTTTCTTTTTTTTTAATAAGGACATTAGTCCCATTTATGAAGGCTCCACCCATGAACTCTTCAACAACCCCCCCAACTTTTAATTTTTTCCCATCTATGAGCTCAGTCTTTAGGAGACTACTTGCCTCTCCAGAGTCATGTTATCCCCTTATTCCTATGCCAGCAGCCCCTCCAGGAGGGAGGGCTATGGTCTTGACCTCTATACCCTGTGCTGTGAACTCTTTGGGACAAGAAGCACACCTTTTTCTGAACCTTTGTAACTATGGCACATGCCCAGTAGATGGTTGTTGAGAGAATATGTGGATGGTTTGTGAATCCTCCTTCCTTCTGTCAGGTCCAGACATGTGGTGTGTGATACCTACAGCACTGATGAGGAGTGCAGAAGACCTTGACTTTGTCACCTTGTCCTTCCTCTAGGCTCCATTCTTCACTTATCTATGAGTGGAGTCATTAAAGCCTTAGCAACTTTTGAGAGCTGAACCAAGAGAGGCAGGTAGGAACTTTACCAGTCCCTCTTTCAAATACCAGGGGACGCAATAGGTTTTACTCCTAGATGCTTGCAGTGTTCCCCTGTCTAGCAAAAGGGCTAACAGACAACGTTTCTCTTTAAGATTTCAGTATCTCTCCCTGCTCCAGAGTTCTGTGCTAGTAAGATCCTTGGATCATCAAATACATACTTCCAGGAGGCAGGATCCTTTGTTTATAAGCTTGAGCCTGAGAGTTTTGAGTGTTCTGTGTTTTCAGATATTTCAGGACACAGAGATGCCAAAGAGAGTTCAGTGGATGCTCTTATTTATGGTACTGACTGTTTATGGATCCCCCCCGCCACCCAACACCACCACCATTTTAGTCAGAGTAGGGCAGAGGTTTAAGTATACATCATGGAGGCCATTCTCAGTGCTAGAATGGGGGCTGAGAAGGCAGGTCTGAAACCAGGCTCAGCCCAACCTCACCAAGAAAGGGAGCCCTCTCCCTGTGCCCTTGCTCCCCTTAGTTCAGTGGAGATTAGCAAGGTTCCTTATGACTCATTCTGTGAGTCAGACAGGGGAAGGAAAACAAGAATGTCAAAGTCTAACTTTCAAATGTGTAAAGACTTAGCAGTCTGATCTGTGACCAAAATTGTTTATTGAAAGAACTGGAAAGGCAACTGTGAAACTCTCTGTCCTTTTATTGCCTAAGCCCTCTGTGGGCCAGCCAAGAAGAGGCTCAAGTGGGAAGAAGGAGATTCTGGAGAAATTCCAATGCTCAGACAGGAAGTAGCAGGAAGGGAGACCACCTGCTAAGGTCTGGAGCTAAGTTATGAGGTCCTTAGCCTTCTTCCTTTCTGGGATCTCTTGGCATCTCCCTTTTCCTTCAGACAAGAATGGTTCCCAGCCATTTCCACATGTAACTTGCATTCTTGACTGCTACCTACTTGTTTTGTGGTTCTTGATCTTGGTTGTACACTGGAATCATGGGGTAGGGGGATTTAAGACATTCTAATTGATCCTTGTATCTACCGTTGGGACCTGGGCACAGAGACTTTTGTAATTCTCTAGGTGATTCTAAAGTACAATGGAGCTTGTGCATGACATCATGGTGACTCAATCAATGCATAAACCTTCCATAGGAACTTGTATAACAGTCTTTTATCTCTAATTATCTGATGACATGCTCTGCCCTAGATCAAAGATTTCATGCTTTGAGGAGATAGTTACATAGGTGTGAAGGATTTTTCTAATTCATACTGAATCAGATACCAGCACCAAAGATAAGACAGTTAAAGTTGTTCAGGGAAATTAGGTCCAAAGCAGAATAAAAGGCACAGGATAGTCTCATCAATTTCTAGCTTTCTTCTCTTAATTTAGAATTTTTCTCTCCCATTCCTCTTCCCAAATGCTGCTCAACATTTCACTACGTGCTTTCTCTATTACCCTGAAGGAAATTATGCTGGGATCTTCTGCCAGTGAATCCAACCTCAAGATCCAGAAAGTCCCTTACAAACTCCCTATTCTGTAGGGCACCAGCTGTTCAAGGATGATCAGCCCTGGTCAGCAGCAAGATCTCAGATGGTAGGATAATGGTTCTCCTGCCTTTTGATCTCAGGACTCCTTTACATTCTTCCAAATCATGGAGGACTACAGAGAGCTTGTGTTTATGACTTCATTACAAATTAGAACAGAGAAATTTTAAAAATATGTATATAATAATTTATATAATAGCAAGTCCATTCCATGTTAACAAAGATAATATATTTTATGAGAAAGAGCCATGTTTAAAATTTTAAAAGGCAATGAGAAGAGTGGCATGATTTTACATATCTGCACATCTCTTTTATGTCAGGCTTGATAGAAAACAACTGGATTGTCATGCCTTCTCATTCAGTCCGCTGTAATTTGTGCCTTTAGAAAATGATGCTAAACTGATAAGAGAATGAAGAAAGAAAACTGTGTCTATGTATTATGAAAATTGTTTTGACCTTGCAGCCTAAAGGACCTCAGAATCCCCCATGGGTCCACATCTTGAGAACTCCTGGTATAGGCAGTCTCACATGGTTAAGAAAGCCAAAGCTGGTGACAGTGACAGGCACAGGCAATAACTTGTCATCTGTGTATAGATTTCACTTACAAACATAAGAAAGGATAAACTGGAAATTTATTTGACTGAATACAAGTAGTAGTTGCTCTTACCACGTATGTGACTTTCTATCCCTTTTTCAATTTCTGTGCAATGTGCTCTATTTCAGATGAACTTGGTTATAATATTTGTTTGATTGGGATTGGAAACTAGAGTTACAGGGGCACAGTCAGAGTTTATTACTCATGCAACATGTTCAACAGCGGGGTACTGCAGAGGGAGCACTGGGAGAGACAATGAAACCCTGATGTACAGCCCTGCCACTATCAAAGTGACCCTTGGGAAACACATGTGACCTTGGAAAATGAAGGGAAAAGTTTTAGTGTCCCCAGGGTGGTATTACTGGGAAGTGCTGGAACCCTACAGGTGGAGCGTAGGTCTTTTAGATCACTGGGGATGTGCCCTTGAAAGGGACTGGGAGCTCTTTTGCTTTCTGGCCAGGAGGTAAACAGTTCTGCCCTACCATAAGCATAATGTGTTGCCTCACCATAGGCCATGGGGCCAACCAATCATGGGCTGGATCTCTGTCTCTCTCTCCGCACTGGAAATTGAACTTAGAGCCTCAACTACCTCTTATGCCATGGCTGCAGTCCTAAACCTTTTCTCTTCACAAGTTAATTAGCTCAGGTATTTGTTATAGTAGTAGAAACTTTGCAGTGATAAACACAGTTCTTGAGTGATTATTTTGTTTTTAACTTGCCAGTTGTTAGCAAGGGAGTTCATGGCATCTTGAAATTTTTTCACCTGCATTAAATAAGCAAATTAATTTAATATAATTAAATTAATACTTGATAGAATAATACATAAAACTGAACATTTACTAAGTTCTAGGTAAAGGTTACTTTTACATCATTATAAAACAGTTATAAAATATAGAGAGTATCAAGAAGACAGTTAACTTTCCTTGGTGTATTTTGGTATATTTCTTTCTGAGCATACTTTTCAAGTCATATAGTATAGATAATTTAATATTTTCATTCTTTCAGAAAAATACTTGTACTAGGTAATTATGTAACCCCCCAATTCTATTGAGGTACAGTTATAGTTAAAATTGTATTATACATTAAGGGCTTAATTATTATATAAATACTATAAAATATTCATCATAATTAAATGTGAAATTATTTATAGTTTCCATTTAAGCACATGAAATTCAACTATATACATATACATATACATATACATATACATATACATATACATATACATATACTATATTTTGCTTAAGGCTTCCTGTATTTTTCTTACATACATTTGAGAAGATAAATTGGGGTAATAGAATTATGGGTGATTTTGTTTCTTTTTGGTTTTATAATGACAAAAATGTCGACTATATATACAAAGACATCACATTCTTTGAAGACTTGCAATGCATATCTTTCTTGATTCTCATCAGACCCTCAGGCTTTATGGGATAGTCTCCAAGGTGTGGCTAGAATTCCAAATTCCACCCATGGCCTATCTTATCCTACCTGTTGGTGATTCATTCCCTAGCTCCTTCTGAATGTTGCTGTTTCTTCTAAAGTGCCATTGAATGATATTATGGAAAAAAAAGAAGAGTGATGTCTGCTTTACCTTCCTGGAACTGGGAGGGGCACAAGAGACAGGAAAAGTGGACTCAGAGAAAAGATACTGCATGTTTGGTGAAATGACAAATTGTAATTTGTCACAACCTCCAACATGTAGCAACTTCCCTAGAATTCACTTTTCCTGTCTCTTGTGCCCCTCCCAGTTCCAGGAAGGTAAAGCAGAAATCATTCTGCCTTTTCCCCACAGCGCCACTTCAATGGAGCTCTAGAAGAAACAGTAAAATCCAGTAGGAGCCAGGAAAGCCTGGAGACCTGTCCCCTCTTTCCCACTAGTCCATGGTAGTGTGCCCAGCATCACAGGAATTCTGTGTTTGCCTCTCTAAAGAAAGAGGTGAGGAAGAGCCAGGATTCTAAATAATGAAAATGTTATGGAACTGGATATCCTTTGCAATTGAGATGTCCTTGTTACAATGAAGCACAGAAAGGCGAGGCAGGAAGAAGAGTACCCACTGCTGAGCAAAGTGCCTACACCCTTGGCATTTGAAGAGGAACTACTTGGGTCTCATCTATTTCCAATGAGGGATTCTTTGGTTCCTTTTCCTTTTCCAGGAATCATGCAATCCCATAATTGTTCTGATAAAACTTGAGTCTCTTCTGGTCTCTTTCAGTGAGAATATGCTCTACCACAGATCTATTCATTTCCTAGATCTTTGTTATGTTTCGATATGAAGTGCTCTCCACTCACAGACTCATGCATTGAAGGCTGGTGGCACTACTGAAAGGTGATTGGGTCGTGAGTGTGCTAAATTTTTCAGTGGGCTATTAGGAGGTGGGGCTTGGTTGGAGAAAGTGGGTCACAGGGACTGTATCTTTAAAGGGTGTATCTTACTTTGACCCATTCCTCTTTATCTCTCTCTCTCTGTTTCTTGGCCGTTATGAAGTAAGCAACTTTTTTCTGCCACACCCTTCCACCATGATGTACTGTCTCACCATGGCCTAAAAACAATGGAACTAGCTGACCATGGACTGAAACCATGAGCCAATATAAAACCTTCCTCCTTTAAACTGTTTCTCTCAGGTGTTTGTTACAGTGAAACAAAGTAGTTGAGAACAACAGAAATTTATCGTCTTGCAGTTCTAGAAGCCAGAAGTCCAAAATCAAGGTGTCAGTAAGGCCATAATTTCTTTCCGAAGGTGCCAAGGAAGGATCTTTTTAAGTTTTGTTCCGAGCTTCCAGTAGCCAAAAGTGTTCTTTGGCTTGAATATGGCCATCTTCTCCTATCATCTCACCCCTAAGCATATCTCTCTGTGTCCAATTTCCCAACCATATGGGAATAAGATTCACCCTAATGTACTCATTTTAACTTGACTGTCTCCATAAAGATCCTTTTTCCAAATAAGGTCATATTCTGAGGTACTGGGTATTAGGACTTTGGCATAACTTTTGCTCAGCATAGTTGAACCAATAATAGAATATGAACCTTGATAACCAGAGAGAGATGGAACTCAGAACTGCCACCATTTCTCACACCCACATCTTCTTGGTGGGAATTTAGAGGTCTAGGGTTAGTGGTATTTCCCTGGGAGGCAGATTTTTTTTCTCATCAAGACAATGACTTGAAGTAGTGGTAGGTTCTGCTCTATATTAAGAGCATTTATTGAGTATTTCAAATGTGACCCATGGGGGCTACAGAAAGAACCTGAAGCTTGAGCATATTTTCACTCACAGGCCCTAAAATTATACGCTGAGTTTTCTTCTCTGAGTTTCAAATGAGGGAAGGCTATGGTTACAATATGGCTGCACACCATGCTTGGGAGACAGCTCCCAGCAGTGCATCCTCCTTTCCATGTTTCCAGTACTGATGCCAGCCAGGCCTGCCTGGGGGGGCGACAGTGCTGCCCCTCACCAGGGCTGTGACTGTAAAGAGAGATGATACTCATCCTCGAGCTCTAGTGCCAATGAATTACAGAAATCGCATTTCTGGTCTCTACTTCACTGTATTGGGTTTAACTAACAGTTGAAGAGACTTGATATCATATTCAAATATCATTTCTGTGTGGCTAGAAAGCCCTTGTTTGGTTGTCTGCTGTGAAGGCACCAAACCCCACTACTTCCTTAAGACTAAACTGCTATTTTAATTTTGCACTGTGTTTTTTTCTACATGAAAAGTAATCCCTGCTCAATGTAGAAAAAAATGAGAGATCTACTGTTACCTATTTCCATCAACATTTCCAGCAATAAATAATAACAAAATGTGGCTGACAAAAAACAAAATATGGCAGAGAATCTGACATACAGTGATGTTTTCTATGTGCCTAGCACCATACCCATGTTGTCACATTTTGTCCTTACAGAACTCTTGCTGTCTGTGTGCACTGTTTCCATTCTATGGATGAGGAAATAGAATCATGGGAAGTTTTTCAGCAGACCCACCTCCGTGTACAGGGCAATCTGGGGTCCAGTTCTCAGATCATCTCTTCTAAGAACTCCACTCTGGGCAAACTCTACCCCAACTGGTCACTTTTCCAGAACGTCCTTACTTTGAATGCACCATTTCTACATGTTCCAATATACAGTTTAAATGTTTTGTTTTTTTTAAAATCCTATTTAAATGCATTTATTCATGTCCCCACTTTGATTAGAAATGTTTGAAGTAAGGATACAGAATCTACTTCACCATGTCATAAATATAGTATGAAGTTAAATAAACATTGAAAAACTGACTGCTTGACTTTACCTGTGAGATGTTTGTTTTGGAGCACATCTGTCAGATTTCTCTGCGCTCCATTTGAGAGTTCAGAGGCACTTTCTAGATTCATTTCCTGACCCTTCCAGTTGTAGATTTACTACTCCAACATCCGGTTTCACTTGCCAAACTTTGGGGGCATGGGTGGGGATCTATGTATTTCATAGGGAAGCTACAGTTGTTTCTGTGCATGTGAACCTTTCTTAAATGTGTAGCTGTGACCTGCCAGGAGCTTACGTTGTGTTCAAAAGAGGGAGGTGAATGGAGTAAAATTCCTTTTTAGCAGAAATCAGGGCATTCTGGGATGAGCTAGCTCCTGTTTTCCTAGTGCCTCTCTTAATCAGGTGGCCAGGGAGCCTGAGCAACAGGTATGCTCCATAAAACAGGCAGCTCCTCTGCTCACCTCTGTGTTCCCAGTGCCTGTGAAAGGACTTGGAACACAAAGGTGCTCAGTGAGTGCTTGGTAAATGAATGAATGAGTGAACATTTATTTTTAATTGTTTAGGATCTATGGCCCATAGTCAGAGCCTAGGGAGAGTGTCTGTTTATTATGGGAACCCTCACCTGTCCCCTCCTCTGGGCCTGTGCTCACTTGTTTGCCTAGTTTAATTGTGAAACAGGCTGACCCTGGGGGACTGATGTTCAGGAAAAAGCACAGAGCCTTCCTTCAGTAACATTTCATTTTCTCAGTTATTTGGCCATGACGTTCTACTCAAGCCTCATTTAGTCAGATTAATGTGGATTTGTTGAATAAATTGATGCATAGTTACAGAGTTATCCATTAGGGACCCCTGATTACAATTTTAAATTCCAAGCAGTGCAGTGACTTAGGAAAAGGTCAAAGGACAAAGCAAAAGATAAAACACCACATCCTTCTTTCAATCCATATCCAAAGAAGAATGTGAAAAATTGCAAACCTTTCCCTGCCCATGTCTTCATTATTCCCTACATTTCTCTGTCCCACCCACACACAGGCAGACAGATATGAAAGAACTGGAATTTGCAAATCTGTCAATGCATCACTTGTTTTCCATCTGTTTCTTAGAGATGCTGGAGCCCTTAGACTTTTAAAAATGTCTCCCTCTCAACCCCAGGCACAAGTGACAGCATCAGACAAAGAAATTGTAACTTCCTTCTTTTATGTTACATCTGTCCTTGGACTGGATATAGTTCATTTACTTGTAGAAAAAGGGACAGTAGCCAGAAAAGAGGATTACAGGACATTCAGAGGCAAGAAAGGGAGGAAAATAAACCAAGCACCGAAAGGAAATTAAATAGCAGAGCTATCCACAAGAGCAGAACAGGCTTAGAGAAAGAGGAGAGGGAAGGAGAGAGAGAGAGAGAGAGAGAGAGAGAGAGAGAGAGAGAGAGAGAGAGTTTACTTAGGACATCCCTAAAAGATTATTATTATTGGCAAAGAAATTCCTTTTTGAAGCAACCTAAGCGCTATGGAGAATGTACGGGTTTTTTTGTTGTTGTTGTTTTTGATGATTGAACTCAGGACCTCCCGCATGCTAAGCACTTGCTGCAGCACTGAGCTACAACCCCAATCTGAGAATGCATTTCTAAATTCTTTCCATATGTATGTATACAGAATATGGAGGCATATGAGCTCCTGGGGATAGGACACATATAAAGCCACAGGAATATGGGGAATTTCTTTTAACAGAAAATCTGGAGAAGGCATCTTTTTTCTTAAACAAATGTGCATGTATCATGCAATAGAATAACATTTGGGGCATGAATTTTAAAGACAAACCTAAGACATAAAATGATGTCTCATGAGTGGCAGTTGCTTACCATTCACACATGCCCCCTTTCCTCTTTCTGTAGGTCTCTCCATTATTGGACCTCCATGCAAACTATGAAGGCGCAGTCTCTACATATGCATTTGTATAGAGGTGAAAGACTGACTCTGGAATCCCTTTGTCATTACCATTTCAAAGGCATCCTTACTTGCTTCCTGCCTTTCTCTCCTCCATGATTTCTCCTTTCTTACCAACTCTCTCAGCCTATGACTCTACTGGTCTTCAAAGCAACTTAATCAAACAAACAATAAAATCAGATACGTGGTTCATGACTCATTCTCCTTCCTTTCTCCAAATTCTTATACCACTCCCTAAAGGACTGCATTCTCTGTAGTGAGTCATGGGTGGTGGGTCTGAGAAATGACAGTGCCCAGGCCCAAGATGTGGCTGGAGAAATCAGGAGAATGGATCCCAGGTGGGCAGGGGTGGGAGTTAGGAGAAGATCGAAATTCAATTTGTAGTATCTTTGTGAATGATTCATGAAAAGGGTGAGCCAAAAGTACTTAGAAAAGTTGGGTATGATTCATACTAAGGTGAAGAATTGGAAAAGCTTTCTTTCCCCTCTTCAGCCTTGGTAACAAAAGTGGAACATGAACTCTGTCTTAAGTGTTTAGACAAAATGACTTATTGAAAAGAGCTGTTTTGGAGCTAGACAGATCTGAATTCAAATCCTCCCTCTGTAACTTACTAGCTATGACCAGGAAGAATTACTTAGTCTCTCTAATCTTTCATCTGTGCATTTATAAAGCATGGATAGTTGCCTTTAAGTGAGGAGTAAAAGCTAGGACAGATGAACAGTCTGTTATAATATTCATTCATTTGTCTTGTATTAGTTATCTATTTTATGTAATGAATTACCCCAACACATAGTGGCTTCAGACAATAAATATTTATTATTTATCTAGGTGCCTCTAGCTCAGTATCTCTCCCAAAGCAATAATAAAATTGTTGGTCAAGACTGCAGTCTTATCTGAAGGCTCAACTGAGGAAGATACCTGCTTCCCATCTTACTCACCTGGCTGTTGGCAGGCCTCAGCTCCTAGTGGTTATTGGCTGGAGACATCAGTTCTGTTCCATGTAGTCCTCTCCATAGGACAACTTACAGCATGACACTTGGCTTGACTCAGAATGACAAAGAAGGAAGAGAGAGAGTCGGCATGTACATGTTCAACCAAGCCACAGACTTTTTGTGTCCTAGTCTTGAAAACTATAGCTCATTACTTTTGTCATATTCAATTTATTAGAAAAGAGTCACAATAGTCAGCCTATGTTCAAGAGGAGGGAATTTTCACAAGGGCATGAATATCAGGAGAGGAGTATCATTAGGGGTCACCTAACACTACTGTTTATACAATATAATTCCATGTAATCCCGGCAACTGGGAAGGCAGAGTCAGGAGGATCATGAGTTTGAGCCAGCCAGGGCAAAGTTAGTGAGACCCCTATCTCAAAAATAAAATGAAAACAAAAATGCTGGCACACGGTTTAAGTGGTAGAGTGTTTGCCTGGTAAATATGAGGCCCTGGACTCAATCCCCAGTACTGGGGGTCAAGGGGAGTCTACTGTTTGTGGTGGGTGATTAAACCTATAAAAGTAAGTAAAATTAGACATGGTGCCTACTCCTATGCAGCTTATAAAAGGAGCATGAGTTCGTGGAAAGTTGCAATTCTTAGTGCTAATGACCACATGCCACCAACCTGACCTGACTGATCGTCAGCAGATACATCCCTAAAAAGATGACTCTCAAGCCAAGGTCTCATGTAATTCAAGAAAACATAGGAGGGAAAAATCATTTCCAGGCAGAGAGAGTAGCATATGCAAAGGCCTACCTTGGTATGACATCCTTTTTATGTTTTTTTTTTTTTGTCTGTATTGGGACTTGAACTCAGGACTTCACACTTGGTAGGCAGGTACTCTATCACTTGTGTCATGCTTCCAGTCCTTTTTGCTCTGCTTGTTTTTGAGATAGGGTCTTGCTTTTGCTTAATGGTTTGGGCCCTGATCCTCCTATTTTATGCTTCCTGCAATAGCTAGGATGACAGGAGTGAGCCACTGTGTTCAGCTAATGGTTCAGATAGAACCTTGCAAACTTTTTGCCAGGGCTGACCTCAAATCCAGATCCTTCTCACTTCAGCCTCCCAAGTAGTTAGGATTATAGGCTTGGGTCCTTATATTTTTAATCCCAAATTAATTTATGACATTTACTTTACTTTAGGTACCTGTTTAACTTCACTTCTGTCAATAGCAATACAACTCAGAGAGACAATTTGTTTTCTGCCTTGCCTCAAGGGCTGTGTTTGCAACTCAGAAGTTAGACATTGGAATCTTGTTTAGATCTGGTATAAATGATTATGATTAATCAGATCTGGGATCTGATTAGACAGATCCCATACTTTCTCACCAACATCACCTGGGAGCTGAATAGAAGACTAGAGCCTCAGGCCCAAGGCCAGAGTTCCAAAACAAGGGTACACATGAATCACTTGGAAGAGTCTGGGCTGTGTCCCAAAAGATGCTGTTTCAGATGGTATAGGTGGGGCTCCTGGAAGATGTTGCTCCACCATCATGCTTTGAATAGAGCTATTCTAAGCCCCCAGAGCTCAAACTATTACTCAGATGTTATAGAAAAGACCTTGATGGGTGGTCCTTACTGGGGATTAATATTAAAGTAGAAGGAAGAAGGGCTCACCCTCTTTCCTCTCTGATAGAAGAAATAGCTGAAGGGAAGATGTCTATACTCTGGTGACCGCCTGTGTTAATTGGTTTTCCATCACTATAACACATACCTGAGATGATCAACTTATAAAGGTGAGGTACATCATGGTAGAGTGAGTGGCAGAGCAAAACTAATCACCTCATGGGCAGAAAGTGAAAGAGACAAAGAGCTGGGATCCTATTAGCCCCTTTGAGGGCACATCTCAATGACCTGTACTATCACAGAAGTGATAGCCATTCCGTCAGGCTCCACCTCTTAAAGGTTCCACCACCTCCCAATAGTGTCATGCCAGGGACCACGCCTTACCACATGGACCTCGGAGAAGGATAACTAAGGTCCAAACTATAATACCACCCATGGGTGCATGGACAGTATATTTCTTTCAGGGACTCTCCAAGTTAGCAGGTAAGGCATATTTTTACTATTACAGCTTGGAACACCTCCATGTGTATGAGAGACCTTCAGAACATAGGCCATGTGCTACTGAGGTCAGAAAACAGAACTTAGACTCAAAGGACCTAGTGGTCTGCAGCTCCCCTCTCCACTGGATATGAGATTTTGGGTAAGCATTCATCCTTGTATGCCAATTTCCCCATCTTAAAAGGAGAACAATACCAGACTCAATTACCAAACAGGGTTAGTGTAAGAATCCAATAGTGAGGTCTCTTTCCCTTTTCCATATCTCTTCCCTCCCCCTCCTCCTCCTTTCTCCCTTTCCTTTGTCTCTTTTGTCCCATCTCCTCTCTTTCCCTAGGGCTCAAAGGGAATCAAGGGAGCATCCAAGTGGAGAATAGTCAGATGCAAAGTTATAGAGACCAAGTAGATGGGAGAGTCTCCTAGTGGTGATGGTGGGGTGGCCAGGTTCCAGAAGTCACAGTCAGTGGAGATGGGAAGTGGCCCCAGTTATAGGAAATCATCTGTATAGTGGGAGAAAGATCAAATAAATAAATATATTGAAAACACTGGAATTCAGGTCCCCACTGTTGGAAAAGAGCATCACCAATACAGAAAGAAAGGAAAGGAGAACAGATCCTGATGTGTTGAATTAGAGCTGCTTTTTAGATAGATGCAGAAACAAATATACATGCAAATGTGTGTGTGTGTGTGTGTGTGTGTGTGTGTGTGTGTGTGTGTGGTCTCCAACTCTGTTAAGATAGCCTACAGCACCTAGAATCTTTGCAAATACATAGCACTCTATGTTGACTTCCTAATACCTGTGTTTCACTAAAAGGATTCAATGCTCCTTGGAGAGACTACTGATTCTATGGCTAGGGCAGGGAGTGTGCAAGATGTATCTTGTGCCAGAAAGTGAGAGGACAAATGAATGATGACAATACTAATGCCACTGGTCATATTTGACACAGTCTGAGCAAGGAACTAAATAATGATAGTAACAAACAATCGTCTATTGCATGAAATTGGAAACCATTGGTCTACAAAGATATGAATAAGTTGATAAAAGTTGGATGATAATGGGATATTTATATTATTTCAAATTACCTCTCCACAAAATATTTATGAATTATAAAAGAGAATGAGTAAAGCTATAGTGGAGAGGCCTGGCAGACACTGCCTTAATTAAGCAACCATAACAAATGTCACCAGTGATGGGGTCTGTTGAAATGATGCACCAGCACCCTTTAGCGTGCAATGACAAGACCACAGCATCACTTCTGTGATAGTCCACTCAAGATACACATCCCAAATATCAACATAAAAAAGTAATCTATTAAGGACATTCCACAAAATAACTAATCTAAAATCTCCAAAAATGTCAAGTCATTAAGACCAAAGGAGATTCAAGAGACATCATAAATGTAAGATGTGACCCTGGGATTGGCTGTAGGTAATACTATGGAGCTACTGGAAAAATTTGAATTACAGGACTAATTCAAATTAAATTAAATTAAATTAAAAATTTGAATCTGAGGACTAGATTATGGTAATGTATCAGACTTAATTTCTTGACTTTGTTTTTCATACAGTGTTATTTCCTTGTTTATAGGAAACATAGAACTAGTGTTTAGGGCTGATGGGAAGCCATGTTGACAACTTATAAGTTATTTGGGAAGAAATGTTCTTTGTTCTCCATTGGCAACTTATCTGTGCATTTGAGGTGGTTTCAGATAAAATCCCCAAACAATGACACACATCTGTGTGTATGAGAGATACAAGGTACTTTACAAAGGACAGATGGAGTGACATCATCCTCTGCACCTCCATCTGTCCTTTGCTCCATGGAGGATCATCACCATGCCCGTCCATTTCTACTTGCACATTGTCTGAGCTTTGTCCCTTCTGTCACTGTCAGTAGCATCACCTGCCTTAGGTTCTCATTGCTACTCAACAGAACCAAGGCAATTGTCTCTAATCTCTTCTTGCTATCTGCAGTGTCACCTTCCCTTTCTGCTGTCCCCTGCTCCAAGCTAACCTATTCCCTAAATTTCTGACTAACTTGTAAATCCTAGATCTGGTTGTGACATTGTCCTGCTTAAAGTCCTTAAGTCTCTTTCCCCCATTGCCTGTACATGATGTCCAAACTACTTAAGCATGCTGTATTTTGGTTATCTGCCACAAAGCCTTCCCTGATCCTCACCACGCTATCCCACCCTACCCTTCTGATTTGGCTCTGGCTATTAAAACAAATCTCTCTCTTAATAATAACCATTCTAATACAATCATTTGCTGTGTTATATTGCTGCTTTATGTTTGTTCCTTTTCAGACTCTAAACTTATTTATTTGTTTATTTATTGCACTGGGTTTTGAACTCAGGACCTTGTACTTGCTAGGCAGGCACTCTACCACTTGAACCATACCTGTAGCCCTTTTTTGCTTCAGTTATTTTTCTGATAAATTCTTGTGTTTTTGCTGGGGGTTGGCCTGCATCCTGATCCTCCCACCTATGCCTCCCAGTAGCTGGAATCACAGGCATACACCACCACACCCAGCTTATGGGGTCTCACTAACTTTTTCCCTGGGTTATCCTTGAATCATAGTCTTCCTGATTTTCTCCTCCTGAGTAGCTGGGATTAGAGAAATGACCACCAAACCTGGCCCAGACACTGAGCTCCATTGTGAGTGAATTCACAGTGAATTAGTTGATTTGTTTATAGGGTCCAGAGTGAACCAGATGGCAATGAGTCACAATCAATAAAGCTTCTTATATTAGCTTTATATAGTTTTGTTTATGCCAAGGCTTCTTGTTTTTTGTGGCTTTTCAGTTATCAGAAAGAAGTGTCTATGGGGGGAGAAACCCAGGGTTATCTTTGGGCCAGGCTAACCATAGGTAATTTAGAACTGAATGGAAAAGCCCAACTGAGCCCTGTTAAGCAAGGCAGTAAGAAATCACCCAAGACCTTAAATCGCAGTCCATATAAAGACCATTGGAAGTCCCTATATAGTCAAAGTTAAATTAATTTCAGAGTTTATCCAATAAAAGTTTCTGAAACACAGGTATACATATCTTTAAGCTAGCGTAAAAGAAATTAAGGAATGAGTCATTCCACTTTCAAAAGATTAAAAAAATCAGAATAGAAAATTCTTTTATAAAGCAAGCTGCCCACATATATTTAAAAAGATGGAAGCTAGAGGAGCTGTAATAAGCCCAGAATGATGAGGACCGCATTGTAGAAGTCAATTACCCACATCCCTTACAGCCAGGAGTGATTAGCCGCTCTGGCAAAATGAAACAATTCAGCAACAGAAGCTGAGAGGGTTGAAGAAGCATTGCTTCCAAGCTTGTGACTCAGGAGGACAATTCTGACATTTTTTTGAGGTCCCCATTTTTTTTTTCGTTAATTCAATATTTACATGCAGATTCAATTTCCTCCTTGCTATCTCTTCTCTCTTCCTTTTAAAACCTTATCCATTTTGTCTATGCTTTTTCTCCAGGGTTATTTGTTAGCCTGCCCTGTGACTGGGGCAAACAGTAAGGGGATTGTGAAGGCTGCCATGCCTTGCCCCCTCCCCAGTAAACCCACCATAGGAGTTAATTTCTTGTTCTTGGTATGTTTCTGTGAAATGAGTGTCATGATTATCTACCAAGTGATGACAACCACCTCAAACTTCAGAGACTCAAAAACAACCAGTGTTTTATTGTCTTTCACAGATCTGTGGGCTGAGAGCTCAGCAGAGTACCTCTTCTGGTCCTTCTGCGGTCTGTCATGCTACCTCGGTCTGGTCCATTGGCAGCTGGGATAGACCGGCTCAAAGATATGTATACCTGTGTTTCAGAAACTTTTATTGGAAAAACTTTGAAATTAATGTAGCTTTGACTATTTAGGGATATCCAATGGTCTTTATATGGGCTACAATTTAAGGTCTTAGGTGATTTTACTGCCTTGCCTAACAGGGTTCACGCACCCCCCACCTTCAGCCTCCCCCACCCCGATCCCTGGATAGAATATGGCCTACCCTAAAGTCTAAAATTAAACATAGTTTCTCAGTTGATTGAAATCCAATTTCAAAAAAAAGTTCTGATATTTCTAAGGCTACCGTCTTGCTGGCCTGGGCTTCAAAGCCTAGAACACAACCATCCCTTATGGACGCGCATAGAGAGAGTTCCTGTAGTGGTACAGGGTAGAACTGGGAAGGTAAGGATGGGAAGAAAGTACTTCATGAAGAACCCTGGTCTCCTAAGGTAACTCAGTGCTGGACTTCCAGTGTTATTGTCAACTTGATCTTTTACTTGTCTTTCCTTGGAATGATGCTAAAATATCCTAATAAGTGTATTAGGAAAATGTTGATTTATTAGACAGAATCTTTACAGGAAGAAGGCTGAGAGGGTGAGATGAAGTTCTGCTCTGTGTTATCCCACTGTGGTAGCTAGCTATCAAACAATGGCCCCAGTGAACTGCACCTCCCAGGAGTCACATCTCTGTGTCATTCCTCCCACACACTTGTGACTCATCTAAACTCATCTGAACTTGGCAGAAGTGACAAAGTGCCTGTTCTGGGCTGTGAGGGTGCCTGGTGGTTTCATTTTTGCACTTTTGGAGTTGAGCTGTCAGTCAAGATGTTGGGAGTCCTGCTAGAGAAAGCATTGGTGCAGCCCACCCGCAGAGCTGTGAGGAGAGGCCCTGAAGCTGTAATGATCTGCAGATTAAATCCTAGAGTTGGAATTTCAACATAAAAAAAGAAAAAATGAAGATGCTACTGGGCACCTGTGTTCACACCTGCAATCCATCTACTTCGGAGGCTGAGATCAGGAGGATTGTGTTTCAAGTCCAGCCTGGACAAAGAGCTGACAAATACCCATCTCCAATAACCACAGCAAAATGGACTGGAGGCATGGCTCAAACAGTAGAGTGCCTGTTTTGTAAACATGAACCCCTGAGTTCAAATCCCAGCACCATTAAAAAAAGAAAGAGAGGATACTTGCAGTAAAAATTTGATGAATATTGCCAAATTGCCACCTAATTTACTCCCATTAGCAATTCACCGTTTACGTATTTATTCTGTACTTGCTAATGTTCCAATTTTTTTAAAATTTTTATCTATCTAATCAAGTGACAGTATTGTTTCAATGTGGTTTTATTTTCAATGTCTCTTATTGAGTGAAATTGATCACTCATTCTTTTGTGTTCAGATGTCATCTGTATTTCCTTTTCTATGGAGTATGTATTTAAATCCTTTCAGTCATTTTTGTTTGGGCTATGGATTTTTTCTGTTTTATTTGTGAGAGATTCAACTCCCACATGCAGAAAGTTAGCCTTCTAACTCTGATATGAACTGGAAATACTTTTTTCCCACATACTCATTTGTCTTTTTATTTCACTTAAAATTATTTTGCCAAACAGAAAATGTTGTCTCTGTGTTTATGCTGTCAAATTCACCACTGTCAGGTTTTCATTTCAGTTTTATAATGACTTCCCCATTTTGAGGGAAAAAAATCAATTTTTTCCTCTAGCAATTCTATGATTTCATTTGTTCATGTAGGACTTTGCTTTATATTAATTTATTTTGGTGAAATGTGCAAGTGATATAATCAACTTATTTTTTTCCAAATGTTTACCCAGTGTTTCAGCACTATTTATTAAATAATTCCTCTCTTCCCCAATGATTCAAGAGGCCCCTTCTGTGAAATTAAATCTTCCCCTCAAACATATTTACTTCCTGTTGTTGTTCAAGTCTTTATTTTCTGTCAAATACATTAGCATGGTTCTTTTATAGCACTTGTATGATTCTTGAGTTTACCCCTAAGATATTTCTTTTTTTGATTACTGTTACTATCATAAATAATTAATTTTTCCAAACTATAATATATTAGCAATTTGATTATTCAATCTTTTCACTTATTTTGTTTACTTATAGCAGTGCTATTGATTTTTGTATATCAATTTTCTGCATCTTCATCCTTGTCTTCAAAGAATTCTCATAAATTTCCAAGTATGATGATCATCTTAAAGCTAAGCTAAGAATTACCATGTTCACCAGGAAACAAGTTTCCAGGAGCAAGAACTTGCAAGCATACCAAATTACCCAAATAGACTAGCAAAGTCCTTGAATATTATAATTTATAGATACTATATAGAATAATTATGTTTGGTATATTTAAAAAGGAAAAGGTAAAGCTTGAAGCCCTGTGATACTTCAAAGACTAATCAAGATGCTTTGAAAATGAACCAACAAGAACTAAAAATTAAAATGCAATAAAATACAAAATTTAAGGGTAGATATAAGAGCCAATTAGAATCAGCTGAAGAGAAAACTAACAAACTGCAATATAGATCAGAAGAAATTGTCCAGAGTGCAGGCTAGAAAGATGAAGAGATAAATATGTAAGTGGAGGAGGGCTGGTTAAGAAGCATGAAGGACAGAATGAGAAAGCCTCATGGTCACAGTTCCAGAAGAGGCTCCAGAAGCAGAGAAAAGAGAAATGAAGGTTGAAGAGGTGACAGAAAAATTTCCAGAACTGATAGAGCCAACTACAGAATCAAGAATTCATAACATCCTAAAAAGGTTAGATTAAAAACTATAAACAAAACACATACCTAGCTACATCATAGTAAAAGTGCACAAGAACAAAGGCAAAAAAAAAAAAAAATCAAACGGAATTCACATGATCACTCTTGAAGGAACAATAAATTCATGGCCAACTTCTCCAGCAATAGTAGTCCTCAATAATGGACTAATGTCTTCAGTGTTCTGAGAGATGGTAATTGCCAACCTAGAATTCTATATATGGTGAAATTATCTTTCAATAGTGGGGCAAAAATGAAGACATTTCAAGAAACAAAGCAGAAAGCATTTGCCACTAGCAATATGTCTGTAGAGGAAATAGGAAAGGAGAAATTCAGACAAAAATTCATCTTAATTGCAAGAACTAAGATGTAGAAAGGAATAAAGTGCAGGTGCAACACAAAAACAAACATTTCTCAGAATTGTGGCCAATAAAGGCACAAGAAAATGTCCAACATCATTAGAGACCAGGAAAATAAAACTCAAGCAAGATTTAAGTATGATTAAAAATGAGATTACATTTTCTACTCATTCAGTTGTAAAATTAGATGATGTTGGACAAAACCAAGTGTTGGAGGGTGTGTACATCCATAGGCAGTCTTCCACATTGCTGAGGGGACCATAAATTGGGAAATAGTTCGTCATGATCTCTTAAATTGAATGTTAGCCTATTTAGGGCCCCACAAGTCGTTGTAGGCTTATACTATAGGGAAGTTTTAGCACATATAAGGGAGACATGTATAAGTAATGTATATGATTTAGCAAAAACATAGAAATTATCCCATGTGTTATCAGTAAGAGAAGAGGTGAACAAAATGTTGTACAGTCACACAAAAGCATATTATGTAGCTATCAAAACAAATGGGCCACAGTAATATGTAGCTAATTAGAAAGTTTTTCTCAAAGATTACAGGCAGACTCCAACCATTAAAGGCAAAGGTATCCACAAGACCCCTCATTTCAGATGCCAACTGGAAGTCTCAGAGGCCTCCGTGTCACCTGCACTTCTGATCACTGGCTATAAATGTGATCATTTCCATGGCTCCCTCATGTCTGATGATTCACTAGAATGGCTCACAGAACTCAAGGAATTGCCATTTTATTATAAAAGATACACAGGGGGAGGACCATCCAAATGGAAGATGCATATGGTGAGGTCTATGTGCCCTCCTCATGAAATCAGGGAAATCAGGGAGTGCCGCTCTCCAGAATTGGTTAACAATCAGAAAGCTCCATGAATGAATGGTTAGCCCCATAACACTTACATCCATGAATAGTTAACACCATAACACTTACATCCATGAATGGTTAACAATCAGAAAGCTCCAATGAGTTTGAAGTTTGGGGCTTTGAGGGGAACTTTATCACATAAGCATGAATGATTAAATGATTGCATTAAGCTCAATCTCTAGACTCCTTTCTCTCCTTAAAGGATGGCCAACTCAAAGTCCCAATCTTCTGATCACAAGGCTGGTCCTTCTGGTGATCAGCCCTCACTCACCCTGAAGCTTTGCCCATCCTGAGTCATTCATTACCATTACAAAGTCACTCCTATCATTCAGGAAATCCCAAGGATTTTTGAAGCTTTGTGCCAGAAACCCAGCACAAAGACCAGAAAAATTATTTATTATAAAACTCCATAATAAAGATCCTGCACATAAATTTCTGACTTTGGATCTATTTCCAGGAATATGACCTAAGATGGTTCTTGCCAGGGGTGGTTTTAGGAAATGCAAGTGATCATTCAATTCTGACATTTTATGTTCTGTGGAAAGTAGGGAAAGCCTTCACTGGGTTAGCTCTGTGCACCCAGCCTAAACTAGTACCTGTGTAATCAGTCATCAGGCCTGATCCTGACGCCTGGTGACAGGGCTTGATGCTCACAGCAGTACCTGGTCCTGATGGTCCTGAGCAGACTAGTGTTAGCTACTGTCATGCATTACTTAGAATGGGATACTCCCGAGAAATGTGAACATCAGTTAGGTATTTATGTGACCAGCACAGCATGTACTTACACAGAATCTAGATGGCCTAAGTCTATCACCCGGCCATGGTCTCTTGATCCCATCAGGAGATGCAGCAAAACCAAAAGAGGTATGAGCTCACCTGAGTAACATGGCACAATGTTTTATAATTTTTTTTTGTAAGTATATTCTAAGGAATAAAAATCAGGTGTGAAGGCCAGGTATGTGAGCACACACTTATAATCCCAGCATTTGGAAGCTGAGGCAGGAGGAACTCAAGTTTCAGGCTACATAGTGAGACCCCTTCTCAAATAAAAACAAAAAAAACTTCACAAGTGAAAAAAACAAAACAAAACATGGAGTGTCTTGTGCCCAGAATTAGTAGGCTGAAGCAGGAGGCTACCTTGAGCCTAAGAGTTTAAGGCCAGTCTGGGCAACACAGCAAGACCCCATGTAAAAGGAAAAAAAAAAAGGTCAAAGTAAAGAAAAAGTATAACATACTAAGTACATAAACAGCAAAATGGTTAATTATCATTACCAACTGTTATGTACTTTTCTATGCCTGGCAGTGCAATAGATCTGCTTCTACCAGCGTCACCACAAACACACGAGTATGTGTTGTACAGTGACATGTGACAGCTATGGATAATCACTAGGTGATAGGAATTTTTCAGCTCCTTTAAAATCTTGTGGGACCTCTGTCATAGGTAGGGCCGAACACTGCCCAACATGTTGTTACAGGGTACAAGGCTGCATAATGACTAGAAAGCAGGAGTACTGGGCTTTCACCCTCTCATATGCAAGCCCTCTCAGATGAAAAAGAAAATGACCTCCTTTCCCAGCAGCTACTTCTCTGAATGCTTCTGGGAACCCCACATACTCAGTTTGGGGGGCATCAGCATGCTCTGACTCCCATTAAATGCACCTTACCTCCACTCCAGATCTCAACCCAATCTTTTGCCCCAACATACCATCTGGGGCACCCAACTCACATTCTGCCAAGTGTCTCAGATGGCTCACTCCTCACATCCAGCAAAATGAAGGCTTCTCCGTGAAAATTCTCTTTTTTCTTTCCTCTATCACTGCTCACATAACTGTCCAATCCAAACCTTAGTATCTTAACTGAGGTACACATCTTGGAGTGCAAAGCCAAAAAAGCAAAAAAGCACAGCCAGGAAATAAGACAGTAGAGAAAGGTAATCTGCAGGTAATCTTGGTCTCTCTCTCTCTCTCTCTCTCTCTCTCTCTCTGTTTTAGTCAACAGGAAAAAGCTCACTCATCTGCTTCCACCACTTCTAGGTGTCTTCAAATACTTTCTCTATATAGACTTGAGAGTGATGCAATTAAAATATAGGTCCAACAATTTCCTTTTAACTCTTATGTTTTCATCAAAATAATTAAAATAATATATGCTGTCTATAAAAAGTCAAATAATGCAGAGATCTATTTGGCAATAAAAGGAGTCTCTACATCCCCTCCTGCCTTTCTATACAACACCCTTCCCTTCTCCTTCCTTGTAAGAATTCCCCCTTCTCCAACTTCAGAATGTTAAAGACAAAATTACAGCTGGATGCTGTGGCTCATATCTATAATCCTAGCTACTTGGGAGGCCTGAGATTGGGAAGATGGTGGTTCAAGGCCAGCCTGAACAGGAAGTTCGCTGGGCACAAAGGCACACACCTGTCATCCCAAGCTGTATGGGAGGGCTGAGACCCAGAGGATGTGGTTCCAGACCAGGGGAAGCAAGAAAAAGTTCACAATGTCCCATTTCAGTGGAAAAAAGCTGGGTGGTGTGTCATCCTAGCTACGTGGGAAGTATAAAATAGGAAGATTGCAGTCCATGCTGACCTGACCAAAAAGTGAGACCCTATCTCCAAAATAACCAGAGGGGAATAAAAGGGCTGGAGGTGAGGCTCAAGTGGTGGAGTACCTGCCTTATATGTGCAAAGCCCTGAGTTCAAACTCCAGTACCACCACCACCACCAAAAAAAACCCCAAAAAACAAAAAACAAACCCACAAAAACAAAATTGCAACAAATTTGGTTTAAAGATCCTAAATTGGCTGTTATTTGTGGTTCTAGACTCAGGAAATTCATTCCATTAAACAGAGTGAGTGTCTCATGACCTGTGTGGAAGGGGTTGGTTTTATGAACAGAGAAGGCTGAGGAAAGCAGATACAGAACAAACAGCACATTGGTTGTCACAAAGTTACTTTGCTTATAAATGTTAGGTAATGCAGAGGTTACACTCCTTTATGGTCGTATAAACAACTTAGCTTCAGCTTGCCTAGCTAATTTGGAACTTCAGCAAAAGCAACTCCATTTTGTTTTGGCCAGTTATGCCTGGTACAGGAGCTCAGTCCAAACCAAACCCCCTCCTATAAATGTTATTTAGCACTAAATAAAGCCCCCAGCTATTGTTTTCATCTTGGGTCTCTCCATTCAGGCCACAGTTAATTGGTTCATATTTAGAACTCTTTCCTGTGGCTTTTAGACTCAGGCTCAAAAAATGGACTAGAATTTGCTAAGTTGGTAGCTAGACTTCTTGCCTCAGTGAGTGGAGAAGCTGGGGCATCCAACCAGACTAAAAAGTAGGAAGAGTGAAGGTGACGCACACAGAGATTAGCAAAATGGACAGAAAGAATCCAGTGGTGTTTTTTTTTTCTTATAAAAATGAGATCATACCATACACGTTGGATTTCCATTCTTTTCCCTTCGTTTAACAACATATCTTGGAGCTTTTTCTATTTCCTTCTTTACAAAGGTACTTTGTTCTTTTAATGTCTGCTTGATCTTTAATAGTCAGAATGTTCCATGCTTTAGCTATTTCTAACCAATAAGCAGGATGTTCTCAATTTTTGTTGTTACAGAGAATGCTGTAATAAATGTCCTTGTACAAATATGGATTTTTTGAAGAAGAGAATCCTAAAAGGGAAATGGGTACTCCCATTCTCTTAAACTGTCTGATATTTCTAATATAAAATTGATTCTTCTTCAAGGCACAGACTCCACCACCCCTGCTTCTCACCACTCCCAGCTTCTGCTCTACTGACCTGCAACACGAATTGCAAGAGGCCTCCTGAGTGCACATTGCTCCTTTTCTTACCCTGTGCATTTCTTTGCTCTTTCAGCTAGAATGTCTTTTTAACCCCCTCTTTATAATCAACCTCTATTCATTCTCTGTTACCATGCCCAGGTGTCAAGTACTCCTGACAACACTCCACTCCGATTTTGTCATGACATGTGCCATATTTACCTACCTGCTTTCACCCTTGACTTATGAATTTCTCTGGATCAGGAACTGAAGACAGGACTTGTCTTACTGTCTTCCTGAATGTTTAACAAGTGTCTGGAGCATGGCTTGTGGCCAGGTACAATAGAATGAAGGAAGGTCTACACTTAGATTTATCAGACCATGTGCATATTTGTTCCTATTGAAAGTTAATGGATCAGGTCAGTTTCTTTTTCTTTCATCAATAATACCAGTACTACAAACACAGGTACACTTACACACACCCACACCACAGTATACAGATATCTGGATTATTTGGATGTTGATTGTCCCCCCAAAGACCCTATGTTAAAGACTTGGTCCCCACGGTGGCATTATTGGTAAGTGGGGGAATCTTTGAGAGATGGGGCTTAGTGGAGGGTGCTTGGGTTATTAGAGGGGTATGTGCCTTGGAGGGAATTGTGAGAACCTGGACCCCTCCTCTTTTTGCTTCCTGGCCTTATGGTGAGACTCTTTGTTCCACTACATGATACTTGCCACAGGCCTAATGCAAGAGGGCCAATCAATCTTAGACTGGAACCTCTAAACTGTGAGTGAATATTACCCTTTTCTTTTTATAGGTTGATTATACCTGGCATTTTGTTATAGCAACAGAAAACTGGCTAATTTGATATCTACACGATATTCATTTAAACATTTCAAATATTGTACTCAATATTATCTCATCAATTAATTAATTGTGTTCAGTTATTTTGTCCTACTGGGAAAAATATCTCATGGCCACCCAAAAGTTAAGGAGTAGGCAAGACAGAGAAAGAAAATGACTGGTGAGCTAATAATCAGTTAAGAGAAGTACCACATGCTCATATGTGTGACTTTGCTTCTTCCCTATCCTAACAAGACTGGTTAGCCTTTGCAACAATACACACAAGGCACCTCCCTTGTAAGTAAATTTCTGAACATTAATATCTACATGTTGCACCAGTGTAAAAACTTTCAGATTAATGTCATAAAGCCAAAACATCACTTTTAAGAAAAAAAGACAGAAGGAAGGAAGGAAGGGAGGGAGTGAGGGAAGAAGGAAGAAGAGAGAGAAAGAAAGAGAGAAAGAAAGAAAAATAGGAAGGAAGGAGGGAGGGGAAAAAAAGAGGGACAAGGGCGGGAGGAAGGAGGGAAGGAAAGGAGAAAAGGAAGGAAGGAAGGAAGGAAAGGAGGGAGGGAGGGAAGGAAGGAAGGATGGAAGAAAGAAAGAAAGAAAGAAAGAAAGGAAGAGAAGAAGGAAGGAGGGAAGAAAGGGAGAAAGGGAGAGGAGGAAAGATGGAAGGAGGGATGGAGGGAGGGAGGAAGGAAAGGAAAATATCTTTAAGAACTGAAAGCCTTTTCCTAATCAAGTCTCTCATAGTATTTATAATGCACAAGAGAAGTTCTGGATACAGGCTCCCTGGTATAAGATTTAAGACCCACAAATTTCACCTTGTTGGGAATTGCAAATACACTGTCATTTATTGCTACTATCTTCAAAGAGGCTTTTACTTAAATATTGAGGGTTGGAAGTAGTAGCATAAGTACAAAGTTAATAAATATTCTAATTGTTCTTCTGTCCCCACTTGCATTAACCTGCACTGAATTTTTAACTGGGACATGTTCCCTAAGTACTATCATTATACTTTACATATATTACTTCTAATTTCAATAATAAGCTAATTTCCAGCAATAACTATGCACAGTTAAATGCTATCCTTAAGGAGTATCTAATGTTTAATAAGGAAAACACATACAAAGTCCCTCCCCTGGATTGCTCATATTTTTCTTTTCACAGTTAAAATTTACTTAACTGCATGGAAACCTTGATTTGCACCCATCTCTAGAGGGGTGTTTAAATACATATCAAAGAAGCATATTTTCCTTAGCTTTTAAATCTAACTTAAAAGTCTTATAATTTTAGCTCTAAATACAACAAATTTCAATAATCACTTCCAAAACGGCCTTTGATTAATATTCTATCAACTCAAGTTGAACAGACCAAATTCCTTCAATCATTATACATCTCAATTCTTTTTGTAAACTTAATATATTCATTTTTCTTTACAAGCCTTTTAAGTGTTTATTTCTTAGCCAAAGTTTTCCTAAGAACTCAAGTCTTGTAAATTTAGTCAATAAAATTTTCATTATAATGGATTTCAAATTATCTTGAACTTGACATTATAAACAACATATACACAAAAATTATTTCAATCTTCTTAAAACTACCATGAGTAATAATACTGTGTATTGGATTTACTCCATCTCCTTCAACTCAATTTTAAACCATTTTGTAATTAAAAGATTCTTGACTTCATGAACAAATGTCATAACCATCCAAGCAAATTATCATAACCATTCTAGAGAACAGAAGGTAACATCTGAAGCAAGTTAAAGGGACTTTTGACTAGAGATCTAAGACTGGGTAAAGAAACATGCTGGCTTTGTACATCCAGGAAGGACTTCTCCACCTAGTGACAAAAACATGGATTCATTTTTATAGTTGCAACAATAAAGGGCTCAAGGGCCTTACTCTTGGAAGAAAATTGGTTTCACCAATGTCTTCTGGGGGCGAGAGACACTGTACGCATGAATTATGCTTTCACTTGTTTTTAAACTTTATTTTAGCCATCCTGTCTGACAAGGCACAAATCCTTTAGTCAGATGCTATGTATTTCCCCTATTATCATCTGGTCCTTGAGTTGTGATGTCAAAATCATGCTAATGACAATCTGATTTTCATAGAGTTATTGTGAGGATCAAATAAGCCACCTGGATGTTAAAATACTTAGTACAGTGCTTAGAACATAATAGGCACCAGACAGGCTGTTACTGTTATTATCATTATCATTATTGGCAGTATGGGACTTGAACTCAGGGGTTTTCCCCTTCTAGGTAAGCACACTACCTCTTGAGCCATGTCTCCTCTAGCCCTTTTTACTCTGATTATTTTGGAGATAAGGTTTTGCTTTTTACCTAGGTCATGATCCTCCTGTTTTAGATTTTCCATCATTGCTGGGATGACAGGTACTTGCCACCATGTCCACCTTTTTTCTGAGAAGGGATCTCACTTTTTTTGACTGTGCTGTCCTGGAACCACAATCCTCTAGATCTCTGCCTCTCAAGTACCTTAGGATGGCGGGTGCCTACCAACGCTCTCAGCTATTGGTTAAGATGGGGGTCTTGCTAATTTTTTGCCCAGGTTGATTCTCCTAATCGCAGCTTCCCAAGTAGCTAGGATTACAGGGATGAGCCAAGAACCCCTGCTGGAAAGGCTATTATTATTTTGGGTGCTTTCACTTACATGTCTCATTTATACTTTCATCCAGTTGTTGAATTTAGCTAAAGTAACATACAATTATACTTTGAAATCATAAATCATCTACTCCCTGTCAAAATAGATTCCACTAAAACAGTAGTAAAAAGATATTTAAACACCATAAACCTGTAACCACAGGAAAAAAAGCAGAAGAGATAGTGGCTCAAAGATCATGAAAAATGAACAGAAACAAAAACTGAACCTATGTAGGTGGCAGGAAAAGCTTAATTTTCCTTGAAGATACCTGTCAAGTTTCAAAAACTGGTAGCAGTATTTGGGGCACAGTGGGAAGAGGCATCGAGACCCTTAGACCAGCTCCCAGTCTATAGATGTGAGTAACAGTCCTCCTCCTGGGCAGGAGATAGCGTTGTTTTTTGGGGTTTTTTTTTTTTGTTTTTTTTGTTTTTTTTCCTATCAAGAGGAAAAGCACAGGTCTGTGGACTGGGGTTATTAGCTATAGTTGCAGGCCTGGGTATCTCGTGACAAGGGAGATGAACAAAGGCTTAAAAACAGACACTGGGAGCCCCTCTAAGAGCCTTTACCTTCCAGGCACAAGATTGTGAGAGTCTTCTCCAGGAAAGCTGAAACCCCCCAAAAGAGATCTAAAGACCCTGACTATTGGATTCCCCAATTGTCTTAGTGTGTTCAAGGTGTTACAACAAAACACCCTAGATCTGGCAATTTATAAGCAGCAGAAATCTGTTTCTCACAGGTTTGGAGACACAGAAGTTCAAGTTTAAGGTATCGGCTGATTCACTGTGGGGAAAGCTTGTCCCTCACCTGCCATCACAGAAGAGCTGAGCCCTGACAACCTCATCACCACCCCAAAACCTTAGTGATTAGTTTCAACGTATGAATATTGGAGGGACACAAACGGAGCATAGCAGATCATGAGAGGGATATGACAGTTGACATGTCTACTTGCCTCTGATCGGCTTTAAAACGAAAGAGTCTTACAAAAACCCAGAAACTTCTAAAGTGAAACTCACAGGCCAACATAAACAGAAAAATACTGATAGAAGAAAATCCCCCAAAAGTTTTAGTAATAGCATCACAGAGAAGAAGCATCTTTGAAATAATCAGATTGTTTTTTCTTAAAAAGAAGGATATATAAAATGATTGAAAAAGAACTTCTGAAAGTTACAAATAGGAAAAAAGTACAGCCTAAAAGAAAGTTTGGAAGATATCACCAAAAATAAAAATCTAGAGTGTAGCATTCCACCAAAATACAGGAATAAAACAGAAGCAACGGAATCCAGGTGAAAGACTTGTAGGAACTCCTGAGATAAGGCGCAAAGACCTCAAAACAGCACTTAACGCAGTGAGCTGAGCCAGGAGCCAGCTGAGACTCAAGCAGATCAAATGGCTCCAGAGAGGGTTTTTTCCCCAAATGAAAACTGATAGAATGCCAAAGGTTCTGAACACATAATGAAGAGATTTATACAACTGGTATGGAGCTGGGGTGAGTTAGTGACAAGTATCTAGAAAACAGAACGTTTTCACTTCAGAAAAAGTGGGAGGCTTCATGGACAACACAAAGCAGTCATGGAACATACACTGTATAATAAGACAGCTGTGAGAGTCATGACCAGAATATGTAGACTGAAAATTAACCAATACTGATGTAGGCAGCATTGGGTGAATTTGGAAAGAGAAAAAGAAAAAAGTGTGTGTGTGTGCATGTGTGTGTGTGTGTGTGTGTATGTGTGTCAGAGAGAGAGAGAGAGAGAGAGAAAGGAAGAGAAATGGATTTGTGAATTATTTAGAAGAGTGTTGTTAAATTTTCAAGAGTTAGGAGAAACTGTTATCATTCTGTAACCTGCTGCACATTCTATATTTCAATTTGCTTAAATTTGTCGAGGTTTGTTTTATGACCCAGGATATGATCAATCTTGGCATATATTCTGGGGAGACTTGACAAGAATGTGTATTCAGCCGTTGTTGGGTAGAGTGTTCTACAAGTTTTGATTAGATTCTATTTGATGGTGTCACAGAGTTCTATGACCTTGAAGATTTTCTGTCTCTGCTCTGTAGTTGAAGTCTCCAACTGTAACACTGGCTTGGTTTAATTCAGTCCTATGATTTTTTTTGTCTCACATATTTCATAGCTCTGTTATTTAGCACATACTCTGTTTCTGATAGTTTTCTTTACTCTGAAGTCTTTTTTTATATAATAATAATGATATAGAAATTTTTCAGATTATTGTATATCTTTTTCTATTCTTTTACTTTCAACCTGTCTACATATGCAAAATGAGTTTCTTATAGACAGAATTATGTTTTTTAATTGACTGTGTCAATCTTTGTCTTTTAATTGGTGTTTTATATAATTTATATTTAATGCAATTCTTGATATGTTAGTGCTTATGTTGGCAATTTATTTTTTAATCTTCCTTTTGTTCTCTCATTTTTTAATTTTACATTTGTTTTTTCCTGCTTCCTATGGGTCACTTGAACTTTTTTAGAATTCCATTTTGACTTATCTACAGTGTTTGTATTACTTTGAATAGCTTTTTAGTATTGCTCTAGTCATTACAATAATTATAGACAACTTGTCAGTACACTAGTGTTACTGTTCCTACTCATTGAAGTACAGAAACTTGCTCTTTATATCCTTTTACCTTCCACACTTAAAATGCATTGTCTTAACTATTTCCTCTACATGCATTTAGAACTACATCAATGTTACAATTTTTGCATCAACAGAAACTCAAGAGAAGGAAAGTCTATTATATTTGCCCATATTTTTGCTTGTCATGTTCTTCCTTCCTAATGCTCCAAGATTGCTTATTTTATTGTTTTCTTTTTCTTTCAGGAACTCGCTTTAGCCATTCTTTTGAAATAGGTCTATTGGTGACAAACTCTCTTAAGTTTACCTTATTCTGAGAGTGACTTAATTTGTCTTTCATTTTAAAGTATATTTTCCCTAGATATGGATTTCTGACTGAACAGTTCCTTCCTTTTTTCCATCCTCCTTCCTCCTATGGTTTCTAATGAGAAATCTACTATATAATCTAAATTTTCACCTGTAGATAAAAATATGGTTTATTTATCACTGTAAAATATTTTCTTTGCTTGAGTTTTTCAGAAGTTTGACTACAATCTGTGAATATCTTTGGCTTTATCTTCTTTGGGACATTCTTGGTGTGTTGAATTTGTATGTTTACCTTTTGCCAAACTTGGAAATTTTCAGCTTTCAGCTTTTGCCAAATTTGGGAGATTTTCAGTATTTCTTTGAGAATTTTTTCACCCCTGATCTCTTCCTGTCCTTCCAGGATTCTGGTGGCATGAAAATTAGGTCTTTAAGGCTAATTATAGGCTTCTAGAGCTCCATTATTTTTATTGTTTGTTTTCCAGTCTATTTTGTTTTTGTTGTTTGGATTTCAATTGCTCTACCTTTGAGTACACTGATTTCTTTCTTAAGTCTCCTCCATTCTTCTGGAGATGCCATCCATAGCATGTTTTATTTCGGTTATTGTGTTTCCCAGCTTTAAAGTTTCCATTTGGTTCACCTTTATATTTTCTATTTCTTTGCTAAGTACTTTTTTAAATTTGTTTCCAGCTTGTTCATAATTACTCATTAAAGCATTTTGTGATGGCTGTCTTAAAATCTTCAACTAATTCTCATACTCCTGTCATTGGTGTTGAAATCTATTCACTTCTTTTATTACTCAGTTTGAGATTTTTCTGGTTCTTGGTATGAAGAGTGATTTTCTGTTCAAACCTAAGTATTTTGGGCATTATGTCATGGGCCTTGGATTTTATCACACTTACAGTTTTAGCTGTCTTTTTGTAGTACTGCCCCATAAGGAGAAGCAAATATACTAACTCATTACTGCCAGGTGTGGGGGTAGAAGTGAGTGAGTGTTTCTCACTCTGTTAACAACATCCATGAAGGTGGGGAGGTTCCTCTGTAGGCTCTCTTCTAGGCCTCCCTGAAATCTCTCTGCCTGAGAGGAAGAGGACTATCTTGTAACTGCTCCCATGTACCTTTATTGGCACCACCAGAATAGAATTGTCTCATTGCTGCTGGAAGGTGGTGAAAGTTCTGATCCTCCACCAAGTCTCCTCTGACACCACTCCAGCAGAAAGAAGAAGGACCTCACTACTATCAGGGGGAAGTGAAAATCCAGGCCCCTAGACAGTGTCCTGATACTGCTAAGAAAGAAGTTCGTTGTTGCCTTGCAGAGATGAAAGTCCCAGCTTCCCACATAGTCTTCTCTGATACTGCTGTCTGAGGCTTTGGATTTCCCAGTATGCCTTTGCCAGGGTGAAAGACCTTTGCACCAGCATTGATGTTGGCAGAACCACAGTTCTTATTGTAGTATTTGTCTGGATTTGAGTGGCTAGTGCCAACATGTTTTCTGTCACTCTGGGCTGCACATTTCCTGGTGCTTTGGAAAGAGAGAACAGGTTTTGTTTGTATTTTTTTTATCTGTACCTATTGGTCTTTGTGGGTTGTTGGTTTCCTTAGATTTAAGTATGGGATACTACAAGCAAACAAACATAGTCTTACAGAGAAAAACCCACACCTTCTTTCTTCATTGGCTTTAGGCTATACTCAACTATCTTCAGATAGTTTGCTCAGAACTCAAATCCCTTAAGCTCCTTCATGGTTACAGACAACCTTCTCCAACTCAAGTTCCTCTTAATTCAACAGCCTAAGAGTTGGACTGTAGATTAGACAGACTCTTAGCCCTGCTCCCAATCTTCTTTCTCTTCCTCCTACTTTCACAGATCTAATTATGTGGTTAAAGGAGGTGACATGGACAGCCATGGCTCCCAGGATTCAGGCTATGTGTTCATTCCCTTGCCTTTCTCACTTAGAAAGGAAACCGTTTTTGTTCTTCATGGAGAGTGAATGATCTTCCTGTAATCCTGTAGGTATTTTCAGCAGTTAGCTGCCCGGCTGAGCTTAAATGTAACAGTATTCTCCTGTCATCTGTGGATGCCCCAGATTTCTATAAAATTCAAAATAGCTACTGTTAGACATTTCCTTCTTGCAGTTAGATCCCTATCTTAGAGCATAGCTCATAAAATAACATTTAAACAGAGTGCGTTACTAACACTTAGTTTGACAGGGTATGGTTAAGGCATTCAAAGACTCAATTGGACTAGACTTCCCCAAACCAGGGCATTACTCATTTTTCATTGACTAATTGGAGGGGCAGCCCAGGTGGAATCAATAATATGTTAAGTTTGAAAAGTCTTGCTAGCTAGTGAAGTATTTCTCCAAAAACTGCTTTCATTTTGGGGAAATTCAATGCACTAAAATCATAACTTAAGGAACGGATAATTTAGAGAGTGACTTTCCACAGAGTGTTTTTTTTTTGGGGGGGGCTATGAACTTCCTATTCTTGGACAACTTCTGCCATATAGCACTGAGCACTTACCAATACCAGATAAATATAAAATGAAGAAAGAAATAACACGAATATATGAATGAATAAATGATTGAAGGAGCAACTATGTATGTAGGATATAGGTGAAACATCAGCTACAGGAATGAAACCCGCCATCTGCATCTGTCTGCCCTAACTCTCAATTTCTGTGTATAAGGACAGATCATTTCAGGTCAGAGAGCACTGGTGGGATTGCACTAGACAAAGTTACTAAACAAGATATGAGACTGCAAAACAGCTCAAGTGGTAAGAGCACCTGCCTAGCAAGTGTGAAGCCCTGAGTTCAACCCCCAGCACTGCAAAAAAAAAGCTGCTGATGACTTGGTGACTTGAGCACCTATTCCCTGCCAAGCACTGTACCCAGCATTTTTACAGACAATTGGCTTCTTTTCAAACCTTTCATTGAAGGTTGTCTTTAAAGACTAAGCCAATATTGTGAATATATAACAACAACAACAACAACAAGAAATTCTAAACAATTATTTCCAGGTCATATTTTATAAATCACATACCTAGATGCACCAGGCTCTGTACCAGGAAGGGATATGGAATGATAACCAAGATGGATAATGGCTCTGCTCTCATGGAACTTATATACTCATGAGGAAGACAGACCAAAGAAATAATAGCAGATTATAATGAAATCTAGGGAAGACTGGACTGGAATTTAGAATAAGAGGGGACCTATTTTTATATTGAGTGGTCTCTGAGAAGGAGATACGTAAGTTGAGAGGCACCGTTTTTGAATGGGTCAAAGTGAACATCAAGTTTAAGGTTCCCCTTGAGTAGTGCTGATTTCCTTAGTGCTACACATCCTCCACTTACAGTGTCCCCACTGCACAGAGGTCAAGACTCTCCAGAGGGTGTCGGCCTTCCAAACTAGGTCCACTCTGCATTACAGCATTTCTGCCCCTTTCCCTTCAGGAAGCCACAAGTTTTATATGTACTTTTTGGGGGGACATTCTGTTGGGAGCTTTGCTTGAAATCTTGAGTTATTGGGTAACTGTTATCTACTGTCTTCTTTGCATAAAATGTTAATTACATTAATTGGGAGCAAACTTTTTTTTCATTTCACTTTTCTTTAGTTTTGGGGATGTTTTTTGAGACAGGGTCCAACTATGTAGACCAGGCTATCTTCCAACTCTTGATCCTCCTGCCTCAAACTCCTGAGTGCTGGGATTACAGGTACCAGGCCTGGGGCAACCTTTTAGTTCATGTAAATACAAAGAAAAACACACAGTGCAGTGATATATTACTCGTAATGCAAGCAATGAGGCAAGTCAAAGGAATTGAGGAACGTACTTGAGGGGTATTGGGCCCCCCCAACTTAAATATGTTATTTCTTCTCTTTCCTTGATTTCTCTTCTGGCCTGAGACTGAATGAACTGAATGCTTTACTCAGAAATAATCTTGAACTATCTCTGCCCATTTAACACGTTAGCAAAAAGAACTGAAGTTGGGCATCGTGGTGCATACCCACACTTGGGAAACTGGACGATCTCAAGTTCAGGGTAAGCAGGGGCTATCTTGTGAAACCCTGCTAAAATAAGTAAATACGTAAAACAAAAACTGATACTAAAAGTGGAGGGGGTTAGCGTGAGTCTAAATCCTCTGTAGAATTTTTCAGGTTAGACAAAGTTTTCAAAACAAATTGCAAAAATATTAATGCCTATCAAATTGCTTTTTTGTAAACATTTAGCTGATGGACATAATTGTATGTGCATATGCAGCTGTTTATGCAAATGGTCATAAAATACGTGTTTATGTGGTAAGTACATAGGAACTAGTTCTTTCTTTCTTTTTTTGTGGTACTGGGGCTTGAACTCAGGGCTTATACTTTGAGTCATTCCACCAGCCCTTTTCTGTGATGGGTTTCTTTGAGATAGGGTCTGGAGAACTGTTTGCCCGGCTGTCTTCGAACCTCAATCCTCCTGGTCTCTGTATAATGAGTAGCTAGGAATACAGGCTTGAGCCACCGGTGCCTGGTTAGGAACTATTTCTTGACAAAGCCTTCATGGTAGCATAGTTGTCGCCCTTGGGTCTAACAGAAGACTATTAATTCTTGCCATGAGAACAACAATTTTAAAACTCATTAATTATGCCTAAAATTTACATTTTTATTTTTATTCCAAACCCTCATTGAAGTCTATTAATAAATGAAAATGTACTTGCATTTTTAAGTATTTCTGGATTTCACAAGCTTTGTTTTCAAAGAGGGCAGAGCTCAGTGAACACTTTAATTTAGTAGGGGACCAGTCAAGGGAAAAGGCTTTATTCAATAAAGAAGTCGTCTTTGAAGAAATAGTTGAAGTTCAAGAAATGTATTTAATGCCTGCTGAGAACATTTCTCTTTTTCTTTTTAGTTTAATTTGAGCTTTTATCAAAGAAAAATAGAGACTTTTTAAAAAAAAAAAATCAAAAAACACTACAAAGCTTACAAAGCAAAAGCAGTTCATTACGCCATTGCTCCCCAATCCTGGATCATTTATTGCCTTAATTCTTTTCTTCCTGAGTTTTTATCTGTATTTCTAAATAGTTCACTTACAGGGTTTAAATTTCTTTTTCAATTTTAGGAATTATTTATGCATTTCAAAATAAAGACAGATTTACTTCTTCCTTTACAATCTTTATACCTTTTATCTCCTATTCCTGGCTTATTTCATTGGTTAGGACTTCCTGTATGAAGTTGAAAGGGTTTTGCTGGTTCTTGATCTTAGGGGGAAAGCATTCATTCTTTCACAATGAAGTATGATGTTAATTGTAGGGCTTTGTAGATTCCCTTCAAGAGGCTGAGAGAGTTCCTCTATGTTCTTTCTTCCCTAGCGGTGTTGCTGTGGATAGTTTAAATCAAGAATAGGTATTGAATTCTGTTGGATTTTTTTCAATATATCTTGAGATTAACATATAATATTTTTGTTTTAGTCTATTGCTTTTCAAATATTAAACTATCCATTGAGCCACGATGATTTCTTGTAAGTATTCTGTATTTGAGTTGGTAATATTCTAAAAGAACTTTTATGTTTCTTTATATAACAGTAGCCTCCAGTTTTCTCTCCCTGTAATTTCTTTACCAGATTTAGGTATCAGGGTTATTTTGGCTTCACAAATTATACTGAGGAATATTTTTGACTCCTCTAACTTTTGAGTTTATATGACTGATACTATTTCTTCTTTAAATTATTGATTGAGTTCACCATTGAAACCATTTGAGTCTAGAGCTTTTCTAGGAAGCATTTAATTACAAATCCAATATCTGTAAAAGGTATCAGATTATTTATAGATTTTCTTTGACTATTCATTTGGGTAAGCTGTAGTTTTCAAGAATTTTTTTCATTTCATTATTCAGTATTGGTACAAAATAGTTCCTTACACTCCCTATTACCCTTTAATTATCTGTAGGAACTACAGTGATTCCTTGTGTTCATTACTGATAAGAATAATTTATTTTCTCTGTTTTTTCCCCTTGATTTGCCTAACTAAGTGTTTATCAATTGTATTAATGTCTAAAAGGTATTTAATTATCGGAATTTTTCTATTCTTTATCAGTTTTTTAATTTCATTGATTTCTGTTTATTTTTGTTATTTTGTCTCTTACTTTGGGCTTAATGTATTCTTTTCCTTCTAGTTTTTAAAGCTCTGTAAATGGAACATTATTCTAATATAAGCACTTAAAGCTATAAATTTCACTCTAAACATTGCTTTAGGTACATTCCACAAATTCTGTTATGTTATAATTCCATTACCTTGCAGTATACTTTCTAATTTCCTCTTTGATTTTTGTCTTTGGCCCACAGGTTATTTAGAAGTTTGTTATTATGTTTCCAAACAACTGGGAATTTTTCTAGGCATTTTCATTATGGACTCCTAACTTGATTCTATTGTGGTTAGAGAACATGATTTGTGTGACTTGAATCTTTTACAATTATTGAAATTTGTTTCATGGCTGAAAATATGGTCTTTCTTGGGAAAGTTCTACATGTACTGTTAGGGTGGAGTTTGTAAAAGTCACCTAGGTCCATACTGTTTTCAGGTCTTCTCTATACTTACTGATTTTCAGTCTACTTGCTCTGTCACTTTTTGCGAAACAAATGTAAAACTCTCTGCCTCTAATTATGGATGTGTCTTTTCTTCCGTGTAGTTTTTGCTTCACGTATACAGAAGCGATGCATGTGAACAGGAAGGAATGACATGCCCTCCTGAGTTCACCCTTCACCATCTTACTGTGACCTGGGTAACACTTTCTGTTCTGAAATATATTTCATCTGATGTTAACGGAACCACTCTGGTTTTCTCTTGATTTGCATTAGCATGTTATCATTTTCATCCTTTTACTTTCAGCCTGTGTGCATCTTTATGCTTAAAATGGTGTGCTCCTTCCCCACCCACAGCCTGTAGGGAGGGCTCGCCGGCCTCAGAAGTGGTTGTCTCAGTGTCCCTTCCTTGCCTTCACTGGGGATGTCAGGACTCCAATCTGCTGTGGCAGCCCACTCATGACCACTAGTTGTAAAATTTCCAGTGGCTCCCTACTCCTCCTGTCTATGGTGCTATCTTTCTTTCTGACACTGTCAGGAATGAAAGCAGGCTGAGGGTTTTCACTCCTAGACAGGGTTTGTTGTGTTGCTTTCTGGATGTTGTTCTTCTGGGTTTCCTTGTATCCTCAGCTCCATAAAGGGTTCAGTAAAGCTATGATTTTCTACCTTATCCAACTTGTTTCATTGACGCACTCTAACAACTTCCAACTTTCTATTGTAACCAGAAGTCAGAATTTTTATTACAGAAGGTAGAAACCAATCTCTTATTGCCTGTTGTCTTTGTGATCCTCACTACTCTCAACTTACATACATATCTCCTTCTATCTTCCCGCACAGATAGGAATATCAAATTTCTTTTACTGAAACAAAATTAAAATTCACATCATTTTAACTAGGTGACCATTGTGCATTACTGCACCGCAGTTAACTTCCTTCTACACCTCTGTGTTTCTCCCAGAATTGACAATTAGTGATAGAAAGGGAAGTAAGTTAAAAACAATCTGAGTTGCAAAGCCTCAAGAGTCTTACAAACTCCTTATCAAAATTAGGAAAACCTACTAAATCATATTTTCTCCATGCTCAGACACATCCCAAATCCTATTGGTTACATTTCCTTCTAGGAGTCTGTTTTATTCTGGAATGATTGTTCTGGGCTCAGGGCATAGCTGACAACCTCAACTTCAGTTCACTTCTTCCCACACTGAATCCTTTGTGTCCTTAATTCTGTCTTCCTTTTTCTTGGTTTATTCTCTTGTTTTCGTGCAGCACATCCACAGTAGCTTCCTGAGAAACAGTGTGTGGGAGGTAAAATTTTTAAGTCCTGGCATATTTGAAAAATGTTTTTGGTTGATAGCTTGGCTGACTACAGAATTCTAATTTAGAAACCATTATCCCTCTGAATTTTGTGAGGAATTTCTCCGTGGCTTTCTAGCATTGTTGGAAATATGGCTACAGAACAGCCCCATTCCACACCAGCGGATGTTTTTCTTTTTTCCTCTCTTGAATCTTTTAGGATTCTTTCAGTCTATAAATTTCTGAAGTTCTTTGACGAAATGCTTTGGTGAACCTTTTTCCTGAGTGACTTTAATCTAGAAATCCATATTCTTCTGTTCTGCACTTTTTTCTTTTATTATTTTTTCATGCTCTCTTCTTTTGACTTTTTTCTGTTTTCCTTTTATAACATGATTATTTGATTGTTAGACCAGCTTTTCTTTGTCCAACAGGGTCCCCTCTCTTAACATCTCTTAGAAGTCTTTTTTTATCTAATTTCTGGGAGATTTCATCAACTTTATCTTACAAACCTTCTCTCTCTCTCTCTCTCTCTCTCTCTCTCTCTCTCTCTCTCTCTCTCTCATTTGCTATGTTATTTTAAATTTAAAAAGACATGATCCTTTTAATAATATTTTGTTGGTTTTGGTGGTACTGGGGATTGCACTCAGGGCCTCTCTCTCACCTGCCAACCAAATGCTCTACCACTTGAGCTACACTCCTAGTCCTTTTTTTTGTTTGTTTGTTTTTCAGATAGGATCTCACACTTTGGTCTGGCCAGCCTCAGACAGTGATCCTCCTACCTCCACCCTCCTGGGCAGCTGGAACCACAGTTGTTTGCTATCCAGTTTGTTTTTGAGCTACGGTCTCCGTAGCTTTTTGTCTAGACTGGCTGGTTTCAAACTATGATTTTCCTACCTCCACCTCTCAATTAGCTGGTATTACAGGTATGAGCTACCACTCCTGGCTTATAATAGTATTTATTTTTTGTCTAATGGATCTAGTATTTTATTTTTCTAAGATATTTGAGAGCCATTCAAATTACTTTTTTGCTGCAATTTTAGAACTGTTTTGCTTTTAAATTTTCCTGTATTTATTATTTATTCCTTTTGTCTTTTTTGTGGTGCTGGAGATAGAACCCAGGGTCTTGTGCATGCTAGGTAAGTGCTCTACCACTGAGCTTTACATCCTTAGATATTTACTCTAAATTCTATATTTCTGGTTAAATTTTGGTCTCTCTTTCAGAGAGAGATTTCCTCAAATGTCTGATTTATTCCTAGCTGACCATTCATAATGAGAATAAGGCATAAACACACTGGAGTAGAAATACAATTGTAAATCAAATAACATAGGTATAATAATGTATTTTCTTGTATGTTGAAAGTATGCAATGTTGACATATGTCAAAGATTTAAATAAATGGAGAGTCATGTCATGTCTATGTGTTGGAAGATACAATATAGTAAAGGGTTAAAATTCCTCACCAAATTGATATACAAGTCTAATGCAACTCTTATCAATGTTCCAGAAATATTTCTTTGTAGATAGATAAGATTATTCTAAATGTTATATTAGGAAGGTAATGAGTTAGGACACTATTTTGAAAAAGAATGAAGAAGAATTAATCTTCCTGACTTTACAACTTATTGTGCAGTTGCTATAATCAAGACCATTTGGTTTTGGTAGAAGGATAGTCACATAGATCAATGGGAGTGAGGAATGAACCCAAAATCGGACCCACACAAATATGCCCAACTGGTTTGTGACAAATGGGTAATAGCAATTCCACAGAGGAAAAATAGCCTTTTTACCAAGTTGTGCTAGAGCAGTTGGACATACACAAGGCTGGATAAGAAAAACACCCCCAAAATGAATCACAGACGGCCATAGATAAAACTATAAAAGTTTTATAAGAAAACATAGGAAAAAATTCCCAGAATTTAGGGGTAGGCAAAAAAAAAAAAAAACAACTCTTAGAATTGACACCAAAAGTGTGGTCCATAAAGGAAAAATTTACAAATTGGATTACATCACAATTTAAAACTTTTGTTCTATGAAAAACCCTATGAAGTAAATGGAAAAGCAGGCTATATGTAACACAGAACTAGCATCGAGAACACAGATAAAAACCACTTAAAAATTCAACCTTTGGAGGTTACATGCTTTCTTTCATATATGTAAGATAGAGTCGAAAGACAAATGTATATATAAAAGCAAATAATCATATATGCATATACATATATATGGATTATATATATAAAACATACAATAGTGGGACTGTTTGAGGGGACTAGGAGGAGAAGAGAGAAGAAAAGAGAATGAACGAGAGTAACTAATATTGAAATACATTGCATCTGTGTAAGAAGAAGGCCGAACAAAAGGCACTGGAAGCTGTTGAGTAATGGGGGAGGGAGGGAAGGGAAAGGAAGAGGAATAGAGGAGGTTAATCTGATCGAAGCATGACACATCACAGGTGAAATGCAGTGGAAGAACACCTTCAAACAATGAGTATACACCTACAAAATGAAGGACAGGAATGTAAAACAGGTCCTGTTCGGGGCAGTTAGTGGAGGGGTGGTTAATGGAGATAGTTAGGAGAGGGAATATGGTCAATATACTTTATGTACCTGTAAGAAAATTAGAATGGTGCAACCTGTAGAAATCATTTTAAGTAGGGGGAGGGGATGAGAGAAAATGATGGTGGGGATTAATCTAACCAAGTTACATTGTAGCATATATGGAAATATCCACAACAAAACCCCCTGTACAACAATATATGATAATAAATATTTTTAAAAATACTCAACCTTTGGGAAAAAAACAAATAATTGGGCAAAAGGCATGAAGAGGTATTGTGCTTAAGAAAATACACAGCTGGAAAATAAACACATGAGAGTCTTTCAACACCATTAGCTATTAGGGCAATGTAAATTAAACTCACGTGATACCACTATCCAACTATCAGAATAATTAAAACAAATAATAACGTCAACACTAAATGCTGGTAAGGATCACTTCTACGTTGCTGGTGAACATATAAAAAAGCACAGTCCTTCTAGTTTAGTAGATTCTTTAAAAACTAAACATATAATTAAACTATGACCTAGCAAAGCCCTCTTAGGCATTTATCCAAGAGAAATAAAAATCTGTGTTCACAAAATACCTGCATCTTCATACTAGCCCCAAACTGGAAACCACTCAGATACCCTTCAATAGGTAAATAGTTAAACAAACTGTGGTACATCCATGCCATGGCAACAATACTCAAAGAATCGTGCTGTGAAAAAAAAAAAATGGCAATCCCACAGATTATAACCCACAAAGACAAAACTGAAGAAAAGAAGAAGAGTGGTTTCCAGTGATTAAGGAACAGGTGGGGGCAAGAAGATAGTGGATGTGGCCCTAAAGGTCATAATGGGAACTCTTTTACCAGTGCAAATGGTCTGATCTTGAAGGTGTCACTGTTGTGAATAGTACAGTAGTTTGGCAAGATGGATTATTGGAGGAACTGGTGAGGGTACCAAGGTCTCTCTGTATTACTTCTTATAACTGCCTCTGAATCTACAAGTGTCTTAAAATGTTTGATTTTGAGATAAAGGCAAAAGTAAACAAAATAACATTTCTAGATAATTAACAATTTTATAGTTTCTATAAATGGTTTTAAGGGAAATCATCTCTAAATTTGATTTATCTCCTCCTTCAAATTCTAATGAGCTGGAACAGAAGCTGGAGCCTTAAACTTTGAACTTGTGAGGTATGATTCAGCATGTTAGTGTGTCCATAGCAGAGCTCTGGGCACTGTGCCTGCCCCAGGTACTATCTCTGTCCTCAGGCAGACTTCAGCCTAGGTGACAGGCAGGCACAAAGTCTACAGCCAAAGCAGAGCAAGGGCTCCCTTGGTTCTAGGTCTAAGCCACTTTTCCTCACTCCATCTCTAGTCTTTGGGAGTCTGTTAGTAAAACCAGCAGACTGGTTGCCCTCTGGCTCTCCACTTTCTGTGAGTGTGCCATTTCTTAAGGAAAAGAGGGTGACTTGAGCTCAGCCCCTCCAGCCCTGATCCCACTTCCATCAGGAGATACTGAGCTTGGTACAGTGGCTTCTCTCAGGGTGGTTTGGGGGTACCAGCTCTCTCAAGGAGCCCAAAGCAGAAGCACATGAGACAGCCTACACCTGTACACCTGAGAGTCTGTCAGGATCCCTAGCAATAATCAAAAAGCCACGGGGCCTTTCTTATCCAGTCAATTATAGATTTGGGATGATATGCCTACATACTTTCCTAGGATTCTCCTGGAGCACGCAGACATGAATTTATGAGCCGATTTTCCAGTTTGTGATGCTTAAGTGCAGCATAACAAGTCTCAGAATCAAGTCATGGGTCTTCCTTAATTCTTACGTCAATGGTGCTAAGACTGCAGGAGGGACAGATGGAACTTAGTCAAGTCTGTCCGGTACCGGTTCTGAACCCATCTCCCCAGCCTGCACATCTGAACTCCTCACGTGGAGTTTGCTTCCAGGCCCCTGCTATCCTGCCTTCACTCCAGCAAGCCTACTGAGTTCTCTAATCCACTTGCCTGCCCCTTGGGTCTCAACTAGATGACTTGGATGCTTCCATTGGCATCCCCCTTAGTTCATTTTGGCTTCCTTGCCATGCTCCTCTTGGGACCATGTCACTGAGACCCTTGACTTGGCATGCTACCATTCCCTGTTCCTCCTACAGTGAGTCCTGGAATCCTGGGCCTATAGTGCCTGATGGGACCCAAGAAACTCAAAGGACTCTTTCTGCCAAGATGACCTTTAAAAATTGCTATTCTTCTCCCACAAACCAGCAGGTTCTGTGATTCAGCTGACCTTTGCAGTCAATGTGTCAATGTGTCCTGAGGCAATGTGTTCTGTGGATCGAAGAGATGTCACCTGTCCCGTACCAGGAGTTCTCCTGGTTACTCCCTAGGCCCATGGCCAGCCTTGCTTCTCCCTTCTCTCTGAAGGATCAGACACGTTAGAACACCTCTGAAGTCCAGCTGTCTGTACTGTTTGATAACACTAACCTAACAGCAATGCAATTTTGACCATGCATTCCCTGATAAAATACAATACTAGCCTGTACATTACAGCAGCATTAAAGTGGAAACTTAGAAATGACAAGATCAAATAGCAAGCAAAAATTCTAATAGTACTTTTTCACTCAAGTAGATCACTCTGTGCGTACACACTTGGGAGGCCACAACTCTAACCAGTGAGCAAGCACTGTAGTTACTTTATAGGGTGCTAGGGGGACATTGATCCTATATTCCAAGGAAAAACTTTTATGGTAAAAGGAGTCCAGTTCCCATCAATAGGATTAATGTTAAGTTGTCCAATCACCATCTGCTTCAGAGACTTAAAGGCCACGTCCATGTCTAATAGTCATTATGTGTATACATATGTATTAACAAAGAACGGTACCTTGGGAGAATTGTGGAACTTAAGAAACAAGAGGTGGGGTTTGCACAGGATTTTCACCAGCAAGCTGGGCCTCTTGATGGTACAGAGTCTTTCACAGATAGTAATATTACTTGGAGAGGGGGATGGGGCAGACAGAGTGAAACAAAGGAAGGTTTTGTTCCCAGAGAGCTAAGTCCTATCCAGTAGCCCCTGAACACATGGCAGGCCATTGTTAAGCTGCTGTGTATTTCAGTTTCACATGTATTTTTCCAGGAACTTGCTACACAAAAGCAAGGACTTCCTTTGTGATAATTCTTAAAATCTTGGCTAATTTAATGAGCAAGCCACACTATCTTGTTGTTTAACTCATTTAATTTCTTTTACTATTTGTGTGTTTTATATTTTATATGACTTTTGCCATTTGTATTTTTCTCCTTTGTGAGTTCTGTTCATAGCCTCTGCTCAACTGTCTATTGGAGTCTTAAAATTTTTTCTTGTCAATTTTTAGTGATGGAGATTTTAGATAAGGAGGATATTAAGATGTGTGTGTGTGTGTGTGTGTGTGTGTGTGTGTGTGTGTGTGTGTGTTCAACTAATTGACCCAAACTCCTAGTTAAGTAGCTATTCTATTTCAGTTGGAAGGGGTGGGAGAGCAAAGATAAGCTTTTAAACTCAGCTTCCTCTGCAACAGAAAGGGAAAGCAGGAATCGTAAAGCAGCCGAAAAGAGCAATTTTCATTGTGTCTTGGTTTGAATGAGGTTCTTTTTCCTCTCTCCCCATGAAATGGGAACTTCTTTTCTGTTTATCCACGTAGCCGTTGTTATCAGCAATAATGACGAACTTCTATTGAGAAATTACTGTGTGCTGGAAGCCTGAGCGCTTCAGCTGAGGACAATATGACTAGCACTGCAGTCTGATTTAGGCAGGGTCCTCAATTCTGCCTAGAAATACATTTTCCATTGTTTTGATGAAAAGGGTGACAGCATCGGCAGTTTGTTCAGAGGCCTGCAAACTCCATTGTCTTTAGTTGATTAAATTGGAGTAGTTCTGAATTATATTCCTGCACCATGGTTCCACTGTGGTGAACACAGGCTCTACTAAACAAGCTCTTGCTCAATTCCTGAGCAAGCTGCAGGAAGCACCTCAGAAAGCAGGATTCTGGTAAGTTCCCTCTTGGCTTTCACTTGTTCTTCTGGATGAAATAGAGTACCAGGAGATATCAGGAAAGAGCTGCCTGCCTCTGTTAGAGTCTTGAGGGGCAGGAGGAAAGACAAAAACTAACCTGAAACTCAGATGAGAAAGGCTGGGGGGTGGGAAACAAGTGCCTGAGATGAGGTGATCCGACCCTGAGCAGAGTGGCAATTTCAGTGCATACCACTTTGAGATGCACAGAGGGGCTGGGGTTCATCTCAACCCCCTCATTTTTCAGTTGAAGAAACAACCCTGGAGAGAAAGTAAGCTGCTTCAAATCGTGTGCAGTGCGCAGGGACATGGGTCATGTCCCTTCTCTGTTAGCTTAGCCAGATAGTTAGACTTGAACAGGAATGAGGGAAGGTCCTGGGTTGCAGGATTCCATTAAAAAACCCAGATGGCCTACACTCTAGGCCAATGATTAAGATAATGGTCCTCTATCCACCTTTTGGAGCAGTGCTGCCTGTCAAGGTCAGGCATGCACCTTGAGGACATAATGTCTGGCTCTATGACCTTGCACTGGCATCATTAAACTGGGAGGGGCAAAGAGGTTCAAAAGCACAGGTGCCTGCTCTCATCCTCTCAAAAGCACAGGCCTATGACTTCCCACACCTGGGCAGCCACTGTGTAGTCATCAGACTATTTTGGGAAGGGCCATAAGAGGAGGTCTCAGTTTCACATCACCCTATTGGAGAGTAAAACCCAAGCGTGGACAGCTTCGACACTATGGCCCTTATCCTACTGCCTACCTGTACTTTCGCCTTGCTAATATCACACTGCTACCTTCCTACTCTTTGTGGTTCTTTGCTGCATCTAGGCAGTGTCCTAATCTTGCCATTTGCTCCAAAAACTGAGGAACATCTGGCACACCCCAACCAACAGTTAACACTGCCTCTCATACATCATATGATTTTGCTTCAGCCACTTACTTTTTGCATCCTGTCCCTGGTTTGAAATGAGACCGTCAAGCCTTAGAGCCAGCGAGCCCCACTGGGTCCATAAAAGAGTCTTCATGAACACTGACTGATGAAGGCCTCATCCTATGCTTAAGAGTAAAGCCTTCAATTTTATGCAGCCATGAAGAAGAACGAAATGTTATCATTTGCTGGTAAATGGATGGAATTGGAGAACATCATTCTGAGTGAGGTTAGCCTGGCCCAAAAGACCAAAAATCGTATGTTCTCCCTCATATGTGGACATTAGATCAAGGGCAAACACAACAAGGGGATTGGACTTTGAGCACATGATAAAAGCGAGAGCACACAAGGGAGAGGTGAGGATAGGTAAGACACCTAAAAAATTAGCAAGCATTTGTTGCCCTTAATGCAGAGAAACTAAAGCAGATACCTTAAAAGCAACTGAGGCCAATAGGAAAAGGGGACCAAGAACTAGAGAAAAGGTTAGATCAAAAAGAATTAACCTAGAAGGTAACACATATGCACAGGAAATTAATGTGAGTCAATGCCCTGTATAGCTATCCTTATCTCAACCAGCAAAACCCCTTGTTCCTTCCTATTATTGCTTATACTCTCTCTACAACAAAATTAGAGATAAGGGCAAAATAGTTTCTGCTGGGTATTGAGGGGGTGGGGGGGAGAAGGAAGGGGCAGAGTGGGTGGTAAAGGAGGGGGTGGGGGCAGGGGGGAGAAATGACCCAAGCCTTGTATGCACAAATGAAAAAAAAAAAAAAAAAGAGTAAAGTCTGCAAAATCAAAGAGATCCAGACCTGCTTTCCAGCTCTCACACACACACACACACACACACACACACACGCCCCAGCTGTCTAATTTGGGAGAAATTAATTGGCCTATCTGAGTCTCAGCTTTCTTTTCTGTAAGTTGGAGTTGATAACAATAGTACTCACCCTCAGAGGGCTTCTTTGAGCATGTCAGGTCAGGTAACACACATATGGTCTCCGGCTCCATATTGTTTCCATGCCATGAGTAACTCATTCAGCAAAGGAAAAGGCCCAAAGAAGATGAAGTAATTTTGCCCAAAGTAACTCATTCTTCAAAGTGTAGCCAGAACTTCAAAACCAGAGTCTCTAGATGGTGAAACAGCATCCCTTTGTGTCCCTTATGTTATCTCTTAATTGCAATGGTTTATGTTTCAAGGGCCCAATGCATGTTATTCAGTTAGAATCCAATATCTGTGAGTTATTGTTTTTAAATTATGGTAACCCCAACTACATATAAACTACAATATCATAATGTTTGTTGTAAAATATTACAAGGTGTATGCCAGTGTGAACCTTGTCAGGGCTGAAAAAAAACCCAAGTCTCACTGACAAAATCTACAAGAAGGCTAGAAGAAAATATTCGTAAAGACCTAGACATTCATGATTGAAGATCGACCTTCTTAGCTGTGTGGTGTAGGCAAACCACTTAGCCCTCCACCTCTCTGTGCCTGTTTCCTTGTTTGCATAGTGAAGGGCTAGGACCAATGAATGCCATCTCACTGGGTTAACATAAATTAAACCAAACCAAACCTAGCATTGAACCTATAAAGATGAGAAGTCAAAGTACTAAATACTCTGTGACATTATTGGGAAGGACCCCTTGACTCCAGGTTGAATTTAGAGAAAACCTCACTAGCTAACAACCAGGGTAGGAAAGAACCTCATGAAAATCACTACCACAGGAAACACTGTCTATTGACAATATCCCTACAATATTGAGTGAATTTGCTGCTACAACCAGACGTTTTCTTTGCAACTGGCATAGTCTTAATGATCTCCTCCCCAAAGTTGTGTTCAGTAGCAGTTATTTCCAAAAGGAAATCAACATTTTGATTGTTACTTATTGCAGTTTTCTTCTCATTAAGAACTACTCCTAGACATTTAAAGGGAAGAGTGCCCCCTAGTGGAAGTATAATCCAGGCCCACCATTAAAAACTGTTGGCTAGGGTTCAGATTTGAAAAACCTTCCCTATGAATTTCTTTCAAAAGTCATTTATGCTACAAAAAAAATGCACATCAGGTTTAAGCGTCTACCGAGAACATAAACTATTGGGAATAACAAAAAGATAGAAAGTGGACACATAGTTTTGGGTGAAGATGAAGAGAGGACAGAGAGTAGGAAAAGGACTAGGTATTGAACAAGGAATTGATAACTATGGGGCACAGATGTAGGAAGAAAGATGACATGAAAGTCTGTATTTCTTCTTGGTATTGTTTCCCTTAATTTTTTTCACTTCATTCTTGAAACAAAGTTCTTTTGATAGAGGAAATGCCTTGTTCTGGAATAACTCCCACCAGAGGTCCTGCTTTAAGTGGGATACCTTGTAGCACATTAGACAAGCAATGATTCCATTCTTAATAACAAAGCAAATCTCTGAGGCCCAACACCTATCTGATAGAGAGCCCTCAGACCTCATTCACATTCAAGTTATGCTCAAGGCCTTTTTAAGGAGGAAAAAAAATGTCTGATGCCAAATGACAGCTTTGACAAGTGTTAGAGTTAGGTGGGAGGAGGGAGAGGCATTGATGCATTACTGAAATACAAAGTCAGACACCCTCCATGGCTTCATTTTAAGTGGCGTCTGTCTCTGTTCAGAGACCATTATTCGCATCCAGATGCAGCATTAGAAAATAGCATTAATTATTAGAAAAGTAACACTAGCATAGCCAACCAATGATTTGAAGGATCCTCTTTCAACGTGATACTGAGCTGCTTTTCTTAAGACATTAAATAAATAATTAAGTGCATGGGAAAGAGAGTTGACAGGAATCATGAGAGCACTCAAAGCCACTGAGGTTCAGAAAACACTTCTGTGAGTGCTACGCGACTATTCTTTGTCTCTCCTCTATGAAGTTGATGGACTACTTCCTCTTGCATCTACATTGTCTGGCTTCATTAGTAGCCTTGCTTCTATCTTTCTGACCCTGTCCTAATGCTCAGAATCAATTGCCAAGTGAAGGTGCTAGATGGTCCTCCTCCAGCACAACTTAGCAATTGTTCCCAAACCAAGGTTTGGCTAATGTAGAGTCTCCAGATTGTCCCAGTGTCGTGCAATGAAGGAATGGCCTCTAAAAAATTACTCCCTGTAACTCTTTGTCCTTCTGTTGAACCACGGTATAAATGATGCCATAGTTTCCTCAGAATTCCATCTGAGGAAAAGAGGTTTCAGGTAAGATGGCCTTGACCTTATGTTATTGGTGCATGAGGAGGGAGCTGGGGAGAAAGGAAAGACCCCAGTACTGCTCATTCGTCCTATATATAATGTGTTTTCTTTCTTCATCTTCAGGTGCTTGGAATTGTCTAGAATTTTTATGTTCCAATGTGATCTGGGATCTACAGTTTGCCACAGAGATGAAATGAGTCTTTTTCGGTGGAAGAGAAGGAAACTGATTTTTTTTAATACCAGCTTTTATCATAAGCACTTATAAAATTATTGAATACTAATCCTGCACAGGGCAGAATGGTGCCAGACAAAAATGAGCAAGTGAGAGGGGTTACAGGTCCTCCTGTGTCCCAGATCTGGTGTCCTTGCCATCAACTGCTGATTTCCTACATTCTGGAAAATTCTTATTTCAGACCTTAGCCCTAGGACCTAATGGCTCTCTGAGCTTCCTGACACCCATATCCCTGACCTGAAATAATATAGTCTCGCACGTGCCACACCTTAGTTCTAAAAATTCATATTTAGTTCTTTTTTTTAAAGACAATTTAAAAGGATCTCAGTGGGAAGTGTCCAATAGAAAGGGTCTTTAATGGTAAGATCAGGCATCTCAGACCTACCCCTCCCTCCACTCAGCACTGCCTTAATGCCCCCTTTGCTGAAAGATTGATCTTGTCCACAGACTGACCATGTAGCAAAGGTCATAGAAACTAATGCTCAGCATAAAACAAACTGGGTGAAAATGTTGGACCAAACAGTCTTGCCAAAGAGCCTTTACTTCTGGTGCAGAATGCAGCACAGGTCAAAGAGTAACATTCCTCTCTCCACAGTGAGGAGTTGCCTTTTCTAGATTCTCATCAAAAGGGAACAAACCACCTGCCTTGATAGATTGCTGGCAAAGTCATCTCTCAATCACAGCATCCACAGGGAACAGGGATCTAAAGGGTTAGATTTATTTTGTTTTATTTTTGGAAATGCGAGTGAGGCAGTCAGTTCTGGAGGAAGTCACGAAAGACTCTGAATCAGATGGTATTTCACCCACCATCACAGGCCGGATGACTTGTGCTATCATCTACAAATCAAATAGTCCTCCAGACATGCTAAATGGGACACGAAATGGCCTTCTGCAGCTCAAGCACAGAAAAAGAAAGTACTAAGGGAAGAGACCACACCACAGACAGAGGCCTCCCTGCCTATGTGCTCAGCTCTCTCAGAGGGTGAGAGTGGAGGGGATAGGGCATGCTAGGTCAGTCCCAGCCTCAAAGTTCCCAGGCCTCAAAGGCAGCAGGAGAGGGACTGGACCTGACATTCTTTCTAATCAAAGTTGGAACCAAGCCTGGTAGGAAGAACAGAGACCTCTCTTTCTATGAACCAGACTAACCAAGACCAGCCCCCACTCAGTTGATCCCTATGACTTCCACTTCCAATCTCCCCTTATCCAATCCCAGAATCTCCTCTTCCTCTAACTCCCCATGACACAGGGAAGAAATTTTTTAGTACTACAGTTATTGCAACAAAGGAGACTGGGTTTGACCTCTCGATTCCTGTCTCACATAGCTGTGGGCTCCTTGGGTACTAGCTGTGTCTTGTACATCTTTATCTCCTTCAGCATCCAGCCCTGCAGTTGGAGCACATTAAGCACTTGATTTGATCAGCTCACATAGGATTAACTCCAAAGCTAAAGTGGATCCTTCTTTCCTTGTCAGTTCCTATGGATTATTATCGTCATGACCTCAAAAATATATGGTAGATGTTTTGGTTAAACCCACCACAGACAGAGTGCTCTGTTCTTCTTTGGAAGAAGCCTCTTCTATGATTGCAAAATTCTTATTTTAATTCTTAGATGGCCATTAAAACTGAGTCCTCTCTGTGTGATGTGGTTCCCTGTGTAGGATGAAACCTTTTAAGGAACTTATTCCATTAAGAGGCAGTCTGTAAGAGTCTAGTGAACCTTACGTCACTAGAAATTTCTACTTTGTCAAGTGCTGAGATGTTTTTGCAGAGCATACTTCTCTTGGTGTTACTCCACTCCTTGGGGGAAATGGGATGGGTATTTTTTGAGAAATAAAGTTATAGCTGAGCATTTTATATTATAGGAAATATAGGTTATATTCAGTCTCAAATAATTTAAACTTATTTTCTTATAATAAACATTTATTTTGATTGAAGAAAAAATGATACAGGTCCTAATAAACCCTTCTCACCCCTTCCCACTTTACCCTCAGCTTTCCAAGGACAAGGGCAATTTGGCTGGTTAGATGTATAGGGATCTAACATAGCATCAGAGAGCAAGACTGTGGTCTTAAAAATTTGGAGGCTACTTAAAAAGCTAAACATTGATCTACCATTTGATCCAGCAATACCACTCTTGGGGATATACCCAAAAGACTGTGACACAGCTTACTCCAGAGGCACCTGCACACCCATGTTTATTGTGGCACTATTCACAATAGCCAAGTTATGGAAACAGTCAAGATGCCCCACCACTGATGAATGGATTAAGAAAATGTGGTATCTATACACAATGGAATTTTATGCAGCCATGAAGAAGAACAAAATGTTATCACTTGCTGGTAAATGGATGGAATTGGAGAACATCATTCTGAATGAGGTTAGCCTGGCCCAAAAGACCAAAAATCGTATGTTCTCCCTCATATGACGACATTAGATCAAGGGCAAACACAACAATGGGATTGGACTATGAGCACATGATAAAAGCGAGAGCACACAAGGGAGGGGTGAGGATAGGTAAGACACCTAAAAAATTAGCTAGCATTTGTTGCCCTTAACGCAGAGAAACTAAAGCAGATACCTTAAAAGCAACTGAGGCCAATAGGAAAAGGGGACCAGGAACTAGAGAAAAGGTGAGATCAAAAAGAATTAACCTAGAAGGTAACACACACGCACAAGAAATTAATGTGAGTCAACTCTCTGTATAGCTATCCTTATCTCAACTAGCAAAAACCCTTGTTCCTTTCTATTATTGCTTATACTCTCTCTACAACAAAATTAGAGATAAGGACAAAATACTTTCTGCTGGGTATTGAGGGGGTAGGAGGGAGAGGGAGGGGGTGGAGTGGGTGGTAAGGGAGGGGGTGGGGGCAGGGGGGAGAAATGACCCAAGCCTTGTATGCACATATGAATAATAATAATAATAATAAAAGACTGTGGTCTTTTCCTTTCTTTCAGGCCTCCAGAGAACCAACACTGACATGACTAATCATCAACTGAGGGCAGACACTGACAGGACACCATCAAATGTCATGAAGACACTAAGGCTAGAGACACCAAGTATGGCCCTTTAGCCAGGAGGGCCAACCATGTGTCAAGAGGTAGAACAGGATCCTCCGACAGTGATGAGAAGCTCACATGTGTGGTCACAGTCAGCTCTGAATGGGAGTAGGATAAGGAGGCCAGTGGAGGTTCTGGGTTATACTGCCACCTCACTTATGGACACACTCAAGGACTTGGGACTTGAATTTTTCATTCAAATCTTTTCATTGATGAGGAAATAATAGCAGCTTCTTTCCTGGTTCTTGAAATGTCAAAAGAAATTGATGTCAGGCTGTCAGATTACACTAAGGAGGAAGGTTGAATTACAGGCAAAATTACCTGCCCTCAAAGAACCAATATGGAGACATTGTGTGAGACTGTGAGCTAATTGCCCATAAAAACTAAAAACTGATTAACAGTTCATATTTTAAGGTTTTACTGTATGCTGGGCACTACTTTGAGCACCTACCATGAATTAGACTATTTCATGCTCAGAATAACTCTATGAGGTATATTCTGTTATTATCCCTGATCTGAGCCAAGGACCCAGGGCACAAACAGCCTAAGAGACATCACCCAGGACACAGTATCCACAGCATCACAGCCAGACTGTAAGCCCTGCCCTAACCTCTCCACTACCTTGGCGAAGTGGTCATGCAGATCTCTAGTGGATTCATGGTGATTCATTTTTAGGAACTTGCATATGAATAGCTATGTTCATATTGACATTGATCACTTTGTCTTTTTAGTCTGAGTTATCATCTGTTAGTGATCATTCACAAGCAAGGTTATACTGGAACTGACTGAAGAGTGGCCCACATTGCCCAAGGGAGGCACAGGCTGAAAAGATGCTGAAGACTGTCACTGGCAGTGAACACATTGGGCAGAACGTGGAATAAAAATAATTCCTCTGGTTAAGAATCCGTTGTAACAATGGAGCAAAGACAACCTCTTCAACAGGTGCTGCTGGGAAAACTGGATCTCCACATGTAGAAGACTGAAACTAGATCCCTGTCTCTCACCCTGTACCAAAATCAACTCAAAGTGGTTCAAAGACCTTAATATAAGGCCTGAAACTTTGAAACAACTCCAGAAAGCAGTAGGAAATACACTGGAACAGTGTATTTCCTAAACAGAACTCAAAAGACTCAGCATCTAAAGAAAGAATGAACAAATGGGACTGCATCAAACTAAAGAGCTTCTGCACAGCAAAGGAAACAGTCACCAGACTCAAGAGACAGCCCACAGAACGGGAGAAAATCTTTGCCAGCTACTCATCCAATAAGGGACTAATATGCAGAATCTACAGGGAACTCAAAAAACTCAGCCCCTAAAGAATCAACACTCAACACCCCAGTGAAGAAATGAGCACATGAATTAAACAGGGAATTCTCAAAGGAAGAGGTACAAATGGCCAGTAAATACACAAAGCAGTGTTCAACTTCCCCGGTTATAAAAGAGATGCAAATCAGAACAACACTTAGAGTTCATCTCACCCCAGTCAGAATGGCCACAATCAAGGGCAATAACAACAAATGCTAGCGAAGATGTGGCAAAGAAGAAACCCTTTTACACTGCTGGTGGGAATGCAAACTAGTACAACCACTATGGAAAGCAGTACAGAGATTCCTCAAAAAACTAGAGATAGAACTGCCATATGATCCAGTGATTCCGCTCCTGGGCACCTACCCAAAGGATCATAAGACAGGATACAATAGAGACACCTGTACACCGATGTTCATTGCAGCACTGTTCACAATAGCCAAGCTATGGAAACAACCCAAAGCTTGTACATATACACAGTGGAGTATTACTCAGCTATAAGGACTAATGACATGTGGCTTGAAGGTAAATGGATGCAATTGGAGGACATCATGTTAAATGAACTAAGACAGGATCAGAAACACAAAAGCTGCGATTTCTCTCATATGTGGAAGATAGATCCAAAGATAAACATATACACAAAAACAAGCATGATCATATACAAACTCAGAAGTAGAACATATTTTTAACAGTGGAACTACTCTATGGAACTTGGGGAAAGAGGAAAAGGAAAAAAGAATGACAGAGCATCAGTAATACCACACTATATAAGATGTTAAGGTAAAGGGTATAAGAATGTGTATTGAAAGTTATTGAAAAATAGAGAGTAGGAGGTAAAAGGGTAAGGGAGAGTTATGGAAGGGGTTGAATGGACCAAGTAAAGCACACCCACAGTGGACATACATTAAGACACCCTTTTGAACATCAACTTAAATATTAATAACGAAAACCAGGACCATAAAATAGGTACAGTACTAGTGGGAGAGGTTAGAGTGAAGGAAGGAGATTAAGGTAATGGTAGATGGTAGATGGACATCATATTCCTATATGAAACGGAACTAAGAACCCTCTTCAAATTGCTTTAAGAAGTGGGGAGGGGACTGAGGGGGAGAAACGATGGGGGCAATGTAACCAATGTACAATATAATTCTAATCAGAATTGTCCACTACAAATCCCCCTCTGTATAATGAATATATCCTAATAAAAATTTGTAAAAAAAATAATAATAATCTCATGTAAATCCTAAAATCCTGTCTCTAGGCCCTGCTTCCCTATGATCTTAGAATCACAGAGGCAAAACCACCTCCACAGTCAACTCTGTAGCTGGCACTTCAACTCTTACAGCAGTATCTGCACCTACAAGCACATATGTATATCCCAGGCTCAGACAGAGAACAGGCAATACCCCCAAGACATCCTCCTGTGTCAGACAAGAGGGTACACAGTTCTGGGCAAGAAGTCCTACAATGTGAAATGTGAGGGCCTGGCAAATCACAGAACAAAGTCCTCTTCTTTTCAAAGGAGACAAAACTGAAGGCAGAGAGGTTAAGTCATTTATTTAAGATCTAGTCAATGCCTTATTCATGTTTGTTTCCCTAAAGTCAAGCACAGGAGTTATGCATTAAATGTTTAATTTTCTTTGTGAGTTTAAAAAGGTTACTTAGCCTCCATTTTCAGTTTTATCCATTGTGAAATATGGAAAATAATCCTCTTCTATACCCCACAGAATTACTGTGAGATGAGACCAAATGAGATTATTCCCTGCCTTCACCTTCCCTCCAAATAAAATCACTAGCAGGCAAGACCAGAGGCAACTTTGTTCCTCATTCTTCTCCCCTTTGTCTTACAGATCTTGAAGCAATGCTCTCAGGATGACTTAGCCATGAGCAGATGAAGACCTGGGCTGATGTAGGATACCAGAGAGGAAAACTAACTGAGCAACTTACTGAGGTTTTGTTTTTTATATCTTTTAAAAATTATCATTAGCTGGATTTTGTTTCTGCAATAAGGAGAAAAACCGAGGGGTAAAATCATCATTGTTTTAAAAACAAAATTTGCATTAGCTCACACTGGGCTGGTCCCCATGGAGGCTTCTGACTGTTCTCATTAAACAGTAGCCTTTGCCCTTGGCCAGGATTCCTCCTTGACAAGACTCAAACCTGGTCTCCAGCTGCTGTAACCTACATCCTTTGTATATTCAATCCTACCTGGGCAACTGACTTCTTTGAGAGCTCACTCTCCTCCCCCACTACTTAGTTACCCGTCCTTGCATTTCTTTAAAGAGATTGTGCCAAAGTTAGAGGGGCCTCCTCTTTAAAATGCAGCTTCTTTGCCTCTGGAGCCTCCCTTAGCTCTTGCTTTAAGTCAGAGTCCTCCTCTTTGATGGGTTGGACAATGCACCAAGTCTAAATGCCCACTCCTTTTGATCTCAGTGATTCCACTCCCCTCTTCAGTGGCCTCTCTGACCACGCCCCCTTCCAGCTCCTCCTTCTTACCCTGGAGGGTTGAGAATCCTTTGACTTCAGCAATAATCCTTATGCAGAGTAATCCTTTGCTCTAGCTCCTTTTTTAAGAGCTCTAAATGCGCGTTTCCTCCTTTCTATCCCCATCCAACCCCATCCTTCCAGCCCAGCAGCCCAGCTGAACAGACTGCCTTCCCATCTGACAGCCCTTTCATAGCATCCTGGGTCCACTCCCCACTAGTCAAAGTAGTGGACCCACTACTTTGTCAGGGACCTGGAACCCTTTTATTCATCTTCACTCCTTCTGCTACCTGACCTCAGCTCCAAGTACTTCCTGCAGGTCCCCTATTTGCCATGCTTCTAATGTATCCCATGCTCTCCAGTCTTCCTGCCACAATTCTATCTTTGGCTGCATAGCCAAAATATTTCTGAATCCCAACATTCTCCCACTACTCAGTGCATCCCATCCTCAGTGTGTTCTCCTAAGTCATGCCCAGATGTGACAGTGCTCAGTAACCATCCATGGCTCCATGGTGATCTGAGCCTGGCATTCACTGCACAATTTTTACATGACTTTGGCCAAGCAGATTGGTTTATAGAACCCTCACTATGCACCAGGCACTGTGCTGGTTGCTTTCATGTTAACCTGTACATTAAGTATTGCAATTTTGAGGCTTATTAATTAGAAAAAGTAATATGGTCATGCATCCCATAATGACATCATGGCCAGTGACCAAATACAGATATATCACAGTGATCCCTGAAGATTATATTGCCTAGTGATGTTGTAGCCATCATAGTTTGTATAAGCACACTCTATGAAGTTTACAAGGATGAATCCACCAAATGACACATTTCTCAAACCATGGCTCCATCTTTAAACAACACAAGAATGTATACATGTGTGTGTCTTAATATTTTTAATCTAAAGCAAAATGAACCCAGAACTAAGTGATTTTTTTTAAGTCCTTTATTAAAAAGAAACACCAAATGATGAGGATACATAAACTGATGTGGGAATTATTAATAAATAACATTTTTGAGCACTTACTGTGTATCAGTTGGTGGGTTAAGAGTTTACATGCATGGGCTTATTTAAATACCACAAGCAACCCCTGGGTCATTATTATGGCTCATTTACAATTCATTTTACAAAAGACAAAACTGAAGACTAAAGAGGGTAAGTGACTGGACTGATGTCAGAGACTAGGAAACAGCAAAGCTCAGTGGGACTCCATGTTCCTCCACTCACTTTTCCATTCTGATCCCTTAGTAGCAGCAGCTCTTAGGAAGGGTCAGCCTCCTCCTCTACCCATAGGACGTCAGCCTCTCAGTTGCACAGCAGCAAGGGATCTAGAAATCTCAAACCTTAAGTATAACACATGGGTTTCTTATTTAAAATCCCACATATTAAATAGGGAAATGAAGAGCTATTGATGAAAAGGTACAAACTTACAGTGATAACATGAATGTATTCTTGTGATCCAAAGTACAGCATAGTAGGGCTGGGCGTGTAGCTCGGAGGTAGAGCCCTTGCCTGGCATGTGGGAAGCCCTAGGTTAGATCCCATACTGCAAAAAAACAAAACAAAACAACAAAATACATCAAGTGACTACAGTCAATAGTAATGTATTCTATATTTGAAATTTGCTAAGAGGAAAGATCTTAAGTAAAAAGGGTAACTGTGAAATGATGACTTGTTCATTAACTTGATTGTGGGAATCATTTCACAAAATATATGTATGCCAAATGATCACATTAAATGTATACATTTTACTTGACAACTATACCTCAATGAATCTGGGGTGGGGGGCGGTGTCCCAAATTTTGCTTTGATAGTGTTAATGGAAGACATTGTAAATCTCATGCCTAGGTTCATCCTTTCAATGAACTTGGGTTGGCTTGGATTCAAATCTTCTCTGAAACAATAGCCTCAGCCAGAATGTCCCGTCCCAGATCCCAAAGTACCTTCCATGCTCTCCCTAAACTCTCCCACACCCTTGGAAGGTTTTACTAACCTCATCATTGAAAAAACAAACTGGAGTCATTGAGCTAAAGAGACTTGCTCAAGGTCACACTGCTTGTACTTGGTCAATTTTTTGTCTGTTCTGTGTTGCTTCTTAACAACACCACTTATGCTTGAACACAAGTCTTTCTCTAACAAATGTCAGTTTCCAGAGCTTTTCACAATATTGATAGCAATGACTGGACCCAAGCCACATAAAATAGTCATAGCACAAGATCATTAAAAGCAGAGGAATTGCTGAGTCCAGAAGTCTTCCCAGAAGAGCTCTACGGATGCATTTCTGCATGAAAGGACTTGCTGTGATGATGTGGTTTCACCTGAGTGTTAGGCATAGTGCACTTTCTACCTCAAAGAAAGGATCTATCTTGACAAGATGTCCCAAGTACTTCTCAGCAGCTGACATTCCAGAGCCATCCAGAGATCACAGGAGTTCCTGTGGGGACTTAGAGATAGAAAAGGTGAGTGAGGGACCCACACTGTCTACCCACCCTTCCCCAACAGTTGATGCTGTGGTGAGAGGGGCAGCTCCATGATTCCCGATTAAATGAGTTCACCTAGCTGTCATGATACAGGCCAGACCTATAGCCCCGGAGGACTGACCAGACACCTTGGGGCTGCAGCAGCTTTCTTTTGATGAGGACAAGGTACAATTCCCATCAGGAGAGCTGGGAAGGGCTGGAGAAGGCCCAGCAGAGCCTCTGATCACACTCTGAATGTTCTTGGGCAAACTTACAGTCTCCTTGTCCATTAAAACTTCTCATCCAGAGTAAATGACCAATGACAAGCAGCCCATGGTCAGATCAAGCACAGCAGATCATGCACAGAGCCATGGCTGTGGCATACAGAGTCATCTCTCAGAGCTCCCAGGATGAGGCAGGGGAGGAAAATGTGGAAAGGATTTCCCACCAACACACACACACACTTTTCTTATGTCCTAGTTACCCAGGCAACACAACGTGAGTCATCAAATCTCAAGGTAGATTAGCAGAGCAGAGAAAGGCTTCTGCTTTCTCCTTTAAGCCCTTTTCCCTTCTTCCCCCTTAATAAGTTGGTATGATGTTGATAATATCCAAGTTCTTCCCTTGCCCTCAGAAATCTTAAAATTGGTACATTAATTAATTAGCTCACTTAATCTTAGAGAAAAATCTTTCCCCCATGTCATGTCAGAGTGGGGAATCAGAGCTTAGCAATGTCACTATTGACAGAGATTCAAATGACTGCTAGAACTATGAGGGTGCAGACTTAGAACCTTATCCCCTCTGCTCAGAGGCCCATTCAGACAGGCTCTGGTCTCCTTAGAGAAGCCAGCCTTCCTAGCCCCATTGTCACAGCATCTGAGCAAGCAGGCACCGAAGAGCACCTGGGGGGAGCAGCATGCTCGGGCAGACTTTCTATTTTGAGTCCTGGAAGTGCTTCACAGCTCATTGGCTGTGCATGCCAAAGAGGAAGGTCCTACCAGAAGGTCCACATACTAGAGGACTTTACCAAGAACAGAAATAAATCAGCAGAGAAATGAGATGACAAGACACGGACAAGAAGCACAGTGCTCAAAAATAAGTCCATCTCCCAGTCTGGGCTTAGAACACACCTCTCAGGAGCTCTGCTGGGATCTACTTATGGTTGCCTGGAAAAGCACCACTCACTTTTGTGCGGGTGGACCCTTTTCCATGGAGAAAGACAGTTACCAGTAACAGTACTTGCCCTGTAGAAACCTCATCCCTAATAGGCACATCTTTGGGTTCAAATCACTTCCTAGTAATTAATTAGTAGGTGACAAGTTCCTTGAACATAACACAGGAAAAAAGATGGTTTTCTGGATGCAAGTGAACTCAACCTTTGTGTTCCTTTCCTCCTTAGCTCAAGATCTCCCTGTGTGTTAGTTGACTTTCTGTCTCTATGACAAAATACCTGAGATTAACGACTTAAAAATATGAAAGATTTATTTTGGCTCATGGTTTTAGCAGTTTCAGTTCATGGTCACTTGACCATATCATTTTGGGGCCTGTCGTAAGGCAAATCATGGCAGGGAGTGTGTGGGTGGAGGGAAGATGCTCACCTCAGTAGCTAGAAGCAAAAGAGAAAGAGGAAGGGGCCAGGGTCTCTGTATCCCCTTCTAGAGTACATCATCAGTGACCTAACTCCCTTCACTAGGCCCTACCTCTTAAAGCTCACCAATAGCACCATGTCTGGCAACCAAGACTTCAGTACATGAGCCTCTGGAGGACATTCCATATCCAAATGATGACACTCTGCTGCTCCACCTCTGTCTTAATAGAGGGCACAAGTCCAGTTTTATAAAAGTGGAGGTACTTGACCTTTTAAAGTTCAGCTGGAGGTAACTGTTATTTGATGGCAAGATGAAAGAAGTTCAAACAATTCCACTTCAGCTCACCTCTCCCATCTACAATGCGAACAGCAGCTGTCAGGACTTCTCATACAGTTATGAAAAGCCTCGGGTGGGCTGGAAAGCACCAATTCCGAGCAAACTGATTCCTGATGTAGAACCTGTAGTCACTGAAGCAGCAGAGAACTCTTTTCAGGGCGAGGCGTTGTGGTCACACCTATAATCTCAGCTATTCAGGAGGCAGAGATAGGGAGGAGGGAGGTTTAAGGCCAGCCGAGGAAAAAAGTTAGCAAGACCCTATCAAAGCAAAAAAGGACTAGGGGCATGGCTCAAGTGATAGAGCACCTGCCTAGCAAGCACAAGGCCATGAGTTCAAACCCCAGAGCAACCAGGAAAAAAAGAAAAAGAATAATTATTGCCACAGTGTTCAAGAGAAGGGTGAGCTTTATGAAAAGAGTTTTGAAGTGACATTTGTTTTCTTAGCCTTTTATATTGAACTCTCAAGTGTATAATCACCCGCCAAATACTCCCTGAGCCCCTGCAGAACGGAGCTGTTTCCTCCAGAGCGTACCCATTCTTCCCTGTTCACTTGCTGATGGCTACAACTTCTGCTTCTGAAGCCCGTGGTCCCCCTGAGCTGGGCCAGAGCACTAGGCTCTGGAATGGTTCTCATCGACTTCCCTGCCCATTCCCACCAGCCCTGACCAAGAGCTCACTAGAGACGAGGCTGGCGAAGAGACCGTCCATCACTGGGCTCTTCTGTGGAGTTACGCCCAACCTATGCTAGCAGGCCTGGCTTTACTCATAGCTAACTCATAGAACTTATGAGACTTTTAAAGGGGATTTTTAGAGATCATCCAATTTCCCTCATTTTAGATGAAAAAAATAATTAGAGAGGTGAAGTGACTTGCCCAAGGTAACATGGTACCTTAGGGAGCAGAGACTAGAAGCTGGAATTTTTGTCTTCAATGAGGTTGAAGGGAGGGAGAAGGTCTCCCTCCAATGCCTCTACTTCATTAATATTATTAGCACCAATAACAACCAGAGATAGAATGTTTTAAAACACCAAAACTTTAGCGTGAATAAATTGCTCTTATCAGCCAGCCTCGTGAATGGAGGCCTTGTGAGATGGGAGCCCAGTGTCCTGAGATAGGAGTCAGTCCCATTAGAGGCTAAAAGATAAAGAGTAAGGACCCCTGAAGACAATGCCACTTACATTATAATTAGTTCCTAATTTTGAGTGAAAGGAGTGGTGAGAAATTTCCAGAACTTATGGCTGTGTTCTGGATGTGTTGTCTGAGCCCGGGGTCTTTGTCTCCAAACTTCAAAGAATAAAAACCACTGACAACAGAGTGAGCGAAAGAGCTGAGGTTTATTAAATAGAGAGAGAAAGAGAAGAGAATGTCCCTTCTGTATGGAAGAGGTCTCAGAAAGGCTGAGCCCAAGAAGTGACTTGGTCTGAGGTTCTTATCCATTTTTCCAGGGCATTGCTCAATCTCTAAGCTAATAAGATGTGCAGAAAGTTACATCCTGGGCAGCTATGCTTGCAATGTTCTGATTGGTCATGCTCTAGTCTTCCTAGTGTGCTCATTCTGCTCAGTCCTGCTGTTCCTTCTTTCCATACTTTATGGTCACAGGGAGGTCATAATGGAGGTTTCCTGGGGACCTTTTGTCTTAGTCATGCTGTCTAATCTCAGCTAACTGCCTAGCCTACTTGCTCAGCTGCATTGTGCTCATAGATCCAGCTGCTGATAAGCAAGGAAGATTTAGTGATCAGTTTCTGTTTTACCTCCTGTCAACCAATATGCCCTTGATCAGTCAAGGAGGTGTGAGCTGCAGAGCCTCTGGTCTGCTGAAACACTCACATCCCAGGGAGGGAAATTAGATGACCTTAGCCTTTGGAAAGCACCTGCTGTAGCTCTTGGCTGCCTTGTTTCATTTGCACTAACTCCCAGTGTCCTGACATTTCCTAGACACAGTTGTTCTTACCAGCCTCATTTCCTTCCTTTTTGAAAAGGTCTCTATGGCCACCTCCAAATCAAAATGATAAATACCAACTTATACTTACCCTGCCACGGCAGAAATCTCGATTAGTCTGAGATAAATCACCTGAAGGTTTGAATAGGTGGATTTTTGGGTTTGTTATCATATTTAATTTTCAGAAAAGAAACCATTCCATCTTGGGGGGAATCACTGGAAACTATTTTGCTCTGCAAAACCTACACAGTCTCTCTCTCTCTCTCTTTCTCTCTCTCTTTCTCTCTCTCTCACACACACACACACACAGAATATCTACCTCATCACTTCCTACCTATGTCAGAATCATCACTGAGATGCTCTTGTCCCACTGATAAAGAACATTAGGGTATGTTTGATGAAATTGGGTGCGTTGACATTGGGTGCATATAGATTGATAATTATTATTTCTTTTTGGTCTATTTCCCCTTTTATGAGTATGGAATGTCCTTCTTTATCTTGTTTGATCAATGTAGGTTTGAAGTCTACTTTGTCAGAGATAAGTATTGCTACTCCTGCCTGTTTTCAGGGGCCATTAGCTTGGTAAATCTTCTTCCAGCCTTTCATCCTAAGCCTATGCTTATTTCTGTCGGTGAGATGGGTCTCCTGTAACTCCCTGTATAGCTATCCTTATCTCAACCAGCAAAAACCCTTGGTCCTTCCTATTATTGCTTATACTCTCTCTTCAACAAAATTAGAAATAAGGGCAAAATAGTTTCTACCGGGTATCGAGGGGGTGGGGGGGAGATGGAGGGGGTCGGAGGGTAAGGGAGGGGGTGGGGGAAGGGGGGAGAAATGACCCAAGCATTGTATGCACATATGAATAATAAAACAATAAAAAAAAAGAACATTAGGTTTTTAGGACTGTGTTTCTTAGACGACTAAAGTTCTGAAGTCACTGGCAATGACTTTGACATGGGTACAACAGGAATAGTTCCAGTAGGGAGGTGACTGGTTGGGTTGACTTGCTTCTGGTTGCAGTGGGTGGGACTTTTTCTCTGCCTGTCTTCTTAGTCTTCCTGCTCCCAATCTCTAAAACACAAGGCTTAGAATTTGCATCTGGTACAGATATTCCTAGCTTTGCCCATATCTTCAAACTCCAGCTGGTGCATCCCACCTTCAATGACTTACCCCACTCTAGAGGATTCCAGCTGTGCCTTTCCTCCTCCAGAAACTGCCTTCAGGTTGCTTCTGGAATTTTCTTTTTGCTTTTTTTTTCAACTCAACTCTGTCATCAGCGTGCTGCTAAATGACTCCTCTTAAAACCACAGTGGGGCTGGGAGCTCCTTTGGAAACATCTCTCCCAAAGCCAAGGCTAAAGAATGAGATGTTTTAACATTCCCCAGGGATTCCAGGAACAGAGAGAAGTTTCTAGAGCTAGGTGGAGCCTACAGAGAAGGTTAAATGCCACCAACCTGTCCTGATGACCGGCAGAAGGATTGCATGAGACACTAGAATGGTGCATGACACCATGACTTTAAGGCAACCCAAATTTCTGCATACATGATGCCCTGTAAAAATATTTGCCGGAACCAGCTACTTTAGGGTAGCCCTGCATGGTCCCCTGGAAGAAGCAATTAGGTTAAGACTGGACCTGGGCCAACTGCCTCTAGTGCTTCAGTTCCATGTGCAGGACTGGCTCACAGCAAGCTCTAAGAAAGTGAGTTATTATTAGGTTTTAAATGCCTTGGGGAGTTTGAGCTAAAAGTAACCCCATGAAAGAGCAAACTAGTAAAACAAAATGTGGTTTTACCTCTGTTTTAAGTCATAACTCAGGTTTTATAACAGAAGCTCACGTGTAAATAATTAGGACTGAGAGGGGTTGGTTAAGGCTGGGGTATTCCTTCCCAGGCTGGCCAGCTTTTCAGTGAGCAGACAAAGGCAGGCATTCTACAATGAAGAATTTGTCTGGTCTTTGCCTACGTTCCTGGGAGGGTGCTTCTAAACCCTTGGAATTTCCTGAGTGATAGAAGAGTCTTTGTTACTTATGGGGTGGTCTGTTGGACCACACCTGAGTTTATGCTAATGAGGTAACTATCCCCTGGACAGTTTCAGGCTGGGAGCTGGTCCTTCCAGAAAGACCAACCATGTGATTAGAGGGTTGGGGGAAGTGGAGAGGCTGCAGATTGAAATCAATCATGCAGCAAATGACTCCATCAATCACATTTACATTATAAAACTCCCATAAAAACTTTGGAGACTAAAGTGGTCTGTTAGTCAATTCCCCATTACTGTAATAAATACACAGAATAATCAACTTCTAAAGAGAAAAGGGTCATTTGTGAAGGTTTCAGTACATGCTCAGTTGGCCTCATTGCTTTCAGACCTGTAGCAAGCACAGGTGGGCACACACGTTAAAGCAAAGCTGCTCACCTCAGGTCAGGGAAGTAAAACAGAGAGAGCAAGAGACCAGGGTCCTATGATCCCCTTCAAGGGCATGACCCCAGTGACCTATACCCTTCCACTGAGCCCCACCTCATAAAGGATCCACCACCTTCCAATAGCACCCTGGGCTGGGGACCAAGACTTTAACACATGGGCCTTTGGGGGATATTCCAGACCAGTGCTCCTGGTTAGTAGTCATGAGTTGATGTGCTGAGAGGGCAATGTGGACTGGACACAAACCCTGCATTTAGGATCCTTTTGAAACAGAAGATTTGTGCAGGACCAAAGGCCTTCACTTAACCTCGCAGGTTTAATTGACACAGTGTTCAGCCAGAAGGAGGGAGGCATTCTGGGTTAAGATGAAACCAGAGTCTTCCTGTAGGATCAGGCTCTGCTGTACTGGCTAGGTCACCACAGCTCTTAGCTCAGTGACAGGGAGTTAATTCATGCCAAGTCCTTTGTCTCATGAAGCCAAAGAATGAGCTTCATGGACAATGAAGGGTAAGAAAAGGTAGAAAAGTTTATTAAGCAGAAGGACTAAGCTCCCACCTGAGAGGGAGGAGACCTGAATAGGTTGCTGGAGACTCTGCTTGGTCCAGGGGTATTTATTTGGCTGAAAAGCCTGTTGCTCAATCAGGTATGCTAATCAGGTATTGGGAATGAACACTTTTTATTGGTTCTTTACTATAGCCTGACTCTTAAAGGCCAATAGTCTTGTGGTGGGCTGAGTTAGCAGTCCCATGGAAGTTCTGCAGGCATTCTTCAATCAGGTCCAGCTGCTTTCTCTTCCTCCTTGGTCCAGGGGTTAAATGTCAGTCAATCTTGGTTCTCCAACTTTATAAGTCTACTGATTTTGGTGTTAAGGCTGCTTCACATCTATCACCGTAGACCCATTTCCTTATTGCCTTTTTTTTTTTTCTAGCTCCTAACCTCTCACTTTCAGACTTTACTCTATGAGTCTCTTTGTTTGGCCTGTCCTGATTTGTATCTTTTATAGTGAAACTGTAATGGAAGCACTGAGCTTTCCTGAATTCTGTGAGTCATAATAGGTAATTTTTTCACCTGAGGGGGTAAGTGGAGCTCCTCTGGATTTGTAGTCAATTGGTCAGAAATGTGGGTGGTCTGAGAGTTTTGGGGAGTCAGGGGTGTCGTGTAGGGGATTGACTGTGCTGTCACTCAGGGAATTCTGCGCCAACTCTGATAGTCAATGTCAGATTGCGCTGTAGCAGGAAAGAGGGAAGCCCTGCCCTATGAAGCTGTGCCAACGCAGGGAAGGGGTGGAAAGTGCAATGGTGTAGCCTGACCCCATTGGAGAAAATCCCCTCTCCCCATCTTTTGCCTTTTTGAGCATCATCCTTTATCCTCCCCTCAATAACACCTCACTGCCACAGTGTAGAAGCCATGTCTGAAACCCCATAATGTCCTCTCAAAAACCTCCAAAATTCTTCCTTATTCACAACCCTAGTTATTAGCTACCGACAAAGGGTGGTGACTGGGGAGGAGGAATTAGGCAGATTAAATGGATCACCAGTGCATATCCCATATCTGTATTTCTGCTCTCTTTCAAGGACCTCACATATTTAAGCCTGTGTCTGCAAGGCATTTCAAACAAGATGAAGTCTTTTTCTCCTGAATTTGGATTAAGAATGGCCATCTAACAGACTTTGTTGGTCATCAGAGGGGTATGATAAAGCAGTAATGGCATCAAAATGGAAATAAATGCCCTGAATCTTGTTCACCTCAGGGTCAGTGAGCCCTCTGGTGTTGGGGGGGTATGCCCCATCTCAATCATCCAGGGTTCAGAACAGGAATTCAAGCTCACTAGGAAAATGAATGGAGTTCAAAAAGGAGTTGAAGGAGAAACCAGTAAACCAGACTGGAGAAAGACTTGCATTTAACAGGCACACTGCTAAGGCTTGCCTGGGTGCCCAGCACAGTCAATGATGCCCTATCTTCCCTCTAGGCTTCTTGCATCCACCCCAGCTGGGCTGTCTTAGACTGGAGAGGAAGGGGATTTGCATATCCCTGGTGGCAGATCAAGTCTGACAGGAAGGTTCTCAGGTTGGAATCTCCAACTCACAAGTCACCTGTCAATCTAGGCAGCTTTGAGGCATCAGCATCCTGGCACTTTACGTGTTGATTTTAATCAGGTGAAGGCATTTCAATGATGAGCACCATAGGAGGGAATATATTAGTGCATCCATGGAGCCAAGCCAAGCCATAATGATGCCTCTGGCTCTGGATAAATGGAGTGAGAAGCAATAAAGAAAGGACCTCTCCTGACTTTTCCACTTTCCACCTTTTCCGCTCAACACTATTACAACTCTTTTTAACAATTTTTTTCTGCACATTGTTACCAATAAACCAAACACATCAGAAAGCTGCAGTCTTTGACTGCTCCTTCGAAGCCCACTGGGCACCACCTGCACTTCCCAACACTGATAGCACCAGTAAATGTTTCAGGAAGCAGGTTTTGGTTAGTCCTATAAATTAAGATTCACAATGAGCAGATTTCATTAAAATGTCACCACCATACCAAATTTAAGCCAAATGCACACAATCCCAATACCCTTAGCCTACAAATCTAAGCCTTTAATTTCAGCAGAAATTGGGGGAGAAAGAAAGATGAATTGGAGTTGTGAGAGATCACGTCAAGGCCATTTCTGAGCATTCGTGATCAACCATGGCCAAATCGATTGGATAATGACAAGCAGAGCTGGTTCAATTCTAAAAAGAAAAGCCACGCAGAAGAGGCAGAAGGCAAAAAGGGTACTTAATTTTTATGAACCCGTTGGCTGGTGCTCAATATTAATATTTCATATTGTCAATCTGCTTTTTTATTTTAAACTCAAAATGAAGAGCTAGACCCAGCTCTTAGCCAGAATTCTAGTGAAAGCCTAAGGTATTTCCACGTTCTGTGCTCTCCCCATATGATCCTAGTCAACGACAACACAAAATGTGTTGAACAGTCTCCTGATCTTGTCAAACAGCTACAAGTAAAATTTTGGAAATGGGTAGTAATTTTAAGGAACTAAATATCATTCTTCTTTTTCTCAGGCATCAGCCTGCACAGGGTCCAGCTTAGGGTCTGGAAGTAAATATGGGTGGTGACCTTGCATGCAGCAGTCTTGTTCTTGCCCCTCTATACTTCTACACCCTTTCCAATTTCTGTTTGGAGCCTGTGATGTGATTGCTACGTCACAGAAGGTAAATGGTTTTCTGTGTGGGGAGACGGAATGTTAGCAAAATGTGTATCTTGGCTCAACTCAGCAAATGGTGTCCCAGCTGTCAGAGGTGCACAATAGGTTGGAAGCTGTGATTCAGGAAGCAGCCTAGAGTGAAGGGCATTGTCAAGAGCAATATCAAAGGTCAAGCTCCTCTGTGGTGACTTTCCCTTTCCGTTTTCTTCTCAAAATGAATCTTTTCCATTGACCGGCACTAGAACAAGGTGTCCTTATAAAATTGCAAAGTATTAAGTTGAAAGGAGTCATTCTGTAGCCCCTCATATTAAGACAGGAGGGATTTAGATGCCCAAAGTATAAAAGGCAGTGCTTTTGTTTGTTTTGGGGGGAAGGGAAGAGAAGCCTAATCTGGTCTATGAAATAGTGCTGACATTTTCAAAGAAAATGACTAATTGACTCGTGAATGAAAACAAGAATTTCTCTTATGGTCCTTGAGGGGAAAATACTCAAACCTGACAGGCCTAACCTTTAGAGAAATGCACAGTAATGAAATAACTTGAACGAGCTTCCTAAGAATGCCCATGGCTTAAGTCCAGTCATAACATGTCAGCATTAGAGACAATGTTTGATGGCTCCCACTCTACCTGGGAGTTTGTAGCTTTACTTCATCTTAAACCACGTGCAATCATTAATTTACTGAGTGAAACTGTGTGGTAGAGTTTGGAGGAAAAAAAAAGAACAAGAAAAGCATATCTACTGTGTTAGTCAGATTTCTATTGCTGCGACATAAACATGAGATAAACAACTTAGCAGGAGGAAAGATTTATTTTTGGATCATGGTCTCAGAGATTTAGTCTGTGGTTGATTGGCTCCATTGCTGTTGGGCCTGTGGTGAGGCAGTGCATCGTGGTGGGGAGAGGATAGTGGAGCAGAGTTCCATCACCTCAGGGCAGGTGGAACACAAAGACAGAGAAAGGGGCTAGGGTCCCAAAATCTCCTTCAAGGGCACTCCTCCACTGACCTAATCTCCTTTCACTAGCCGTCACCTCCTAAAGGTTCCACCAACAACCAATAGAGCCACAAGCTGGCACAAACCTTTTGCAAGTGAGCCACTGGGGGACATTTAAGGTCCAAGCCATTAACATCTACTTTCAGAACCTTCCACACATGCAAACAATTATTTTTTTCAATGTGAGAGGCTCAAATTTATTATGACAAGGCAGTTTCATCGACAAGGCGATCTATGGCTTTTCCATATGTAGCCCTGTTTCTACTTCCATGTTTGGTAAGAGCCAGCAGCCATCAAAGTCCCATAAAATTATTTTAAATGGTATACATTTATTTTCAGACATTAAGTGATGGGAAGTAGTGGTAGTATCAGTCGTGTAGCATTTTATGTGTGCAAAGTCCTTTACCGGCATATTTTATGGCTTGTTCTACATAATAGTCGAGTGTGATAGGCTGGAGCAGCTTCTATTTTAGAGTTAGGAAACGCAGCACTCACGCACAGCAGTATCCTTTTCAAATGCTATTTGCCTTGGGGTTTGAATAAAAGTCATCACATTTTCTAAATTTCTTAGAATTTGCATCCTGCATATTTAGATTTGGTTCATGCAGTCTTTTAAACTCAAATTCTGACTTGTGCAGACCACATCCGTGTGCAGTTGCCAACATGAGCCACGGCCAACCTGACCCAACCCTTTCAGCCTCATCAGGATCAACAGCTGTTACCATAGTGGCACAGGAATTCCACTCCATTCTTTTCGTCACTTCTCCTCCAAGGTTGGGGAAGGATCCTTCTGGTCTCCATCTCCCTTTCCTTCGAAGGAAGTGATCCTTGAAGTGGTCCTTGTTTGCTTCACTCCTTAACTTTTGCTTTAGGTCTCTTGGGAACAGTGGTCAGAGTGGAACTTCCATAGACCAGCTTCAACAGAGAACAATCCATCCTCCCCACTACTCTCTCCTGACAACCTACAACTGAAGCACAACTTTTGGGGGGGCAGGAGTAAAGATCTCATCTAATACCATCCCTCTGTTTCCTCTTTCCATTACTTCAAGAATGAATTCTTGAGCACCACTGCCCAGGAAAAATGCAGTCTAGTGGGGAACCCAGAAAGGCCAAGGGGCAATTCCAATCAAAGATAATGGTGCTGTGAGAGTGCTAGAGAGCAGAAGGATGAACACCTGCTCCAGGTCTGAGAGGTCAAAGAGGGATTCTTAGAATTAGTAGCCTTCGGGTTCCATTCTTTAGAGATGGATTGGAAATGCCAGTGTATCTTTGACTCGGGAGAGACTTTGATTCTAAAGAGCCAAGGAGAGCTCCTTATAGTGGAGAGTGGGCTACACTGCACTGTCTTTAAGCTGTAAACAATCAAGGAAAGAAGGAAGAAAGGCTTCCTTTTGCGTTGCCATGACCCAAGCATGTATCATATTCTCATATGACAGCTAACTTTGGTTCATCCCCTGCCACCTATCTCTTGACACATGACAGGCAGCTGGGCAAGACTCAGACAAAGAAAAAAAATACCATCTTCTCTCGTAAATCCTAAAAGGACTGGATAAGCTATTCTTAAAATCACTGCTGACAAATTCCACAACTAGTCTTGGTGCTGAGTGGCAAATGAGGTCAGAAGGGGGAGTCAGGGAATAGCCTTTTATTTAATTTGGTGTGTGGCCTTAGCTGGTCATTTGACAACTTTGGGACTACTGCCTCATTTAATTTACAGGATTAATAATACCCTGCGCTACACTACTCACCAAGCTTGTTGGGAGGAGAGAATCACATTTGTCATGTATATATGAAAAGTTTAACACATCTAAAAATAAAGTCTATAACTGTGCTGTGTCTTTTCTTTTGCTTCTGCTTCTAGTTAAGAATTCCCCCTACTCACTGCTAAGTGTCTTGAGGTGCCTCCCCTTCCCACTATCAGAAATTTCCCCCACCACTCACCATGCCATATCACTTGATCAGCAGCTGCTAGTCACATGGCTGTGGCTGATTCATTCCAAGCACTGACTCATGTCGTCGATTAACATAATCAAAAAATTCAAATGACCCCCTTCGCTTTAAGTCCCCTGAGTTTATTCAGAGTCCAACACCGGTGGGGTATGCACCCAAAAGTGGCACAAGGAGGAAGGCCTTTGTCTGTGAACAAAAGTGCTGGGCTCTCCCACTGTGCCTGCATCACTCTTTAGGCTGAGGAAGGCATGTCTTCCTTCATTCCCAAAGATGATCTGGTGCACCTGCTGCCTGTACTTGGGGCTGTTGCAGCAATAATGGCAGAAGCGCTATTCTCTCACACTTTCTTGTCTGTCCTGGATAGGGTTATTCATGCAGAGTCTAAGTCAACTGGCTTATTAATATCTATCTGACCTTGACTGTGTCCTGACCAGTGGAGCTAACTGCCTAACACCTAGTAAGTGCTCAGAAAATGCTCTTCAATGAATTACTAGACCTAGTGATGGGCTGAATTATATTTCCTTCAAAATTCATATTTTGAAATCCCAACCACAAATACCCCAGAATATAATCATATTTGCAGAGTGTCTTTAAAGAACCAAAATGAGTTCTGTAGGGTGGGCCCTAATCCAATATGACATGTCCATTATGAAAAGAGATTAGGATACACACACACAGAGTAAAGGCCATGTGAGGACACAGTGTGGATGTGGTTACATGTAAGAGTGAGGCCTCAGAAGAAACCAGCCCCACTGGCACCTTGGCTTCTAGATTCCTTAGTTGTGAGAAATAAATTCATGTTGTTTAAGCCACTCAATCTGTGTGATTTTGTTATGGTAGCCTTAGCAAACACATACATACCTAGTTAAGAACATTGAAAGTATTGATCATGCCATAGACTAGCCATCAGTTCTTATCTGGAAGTTATAGTCTTAACAAGTAAGTAAATAACTTGACCATAGTGGGGCTCTAGTGACAAGTGTTTTTGAATTTGTCATTTTTTCTTGGACAGCCTTAGGGCCCACCAGAAGCTCTAGGTGATAAGTGACCAACGGTGTTAAAAATAAAAACTTTCCTATCAGGAGAGCAAGGACTGCTCTCTGGGTACTTGTGAGGTCTCTTTGTGTTAGATTAGGAGATCTTATTTTTTCCACTTTACAGAAACCAATCTGTATTCAGTTTAGAATAGAACCACAGCTGCACATTTTCCAACCACAATGTGACCAGCTGATGTTTGCCCTCTCTCCTTTCTACTTGCTTTGCCACAGATGGCAAAGTCTTAAAGGGTACACGTAAGTACATATATAGATATTTGGAAAGGCAGGGGAGGACTTGAAGGGTGAGCCAAGATTTAGCAATAGAAAAAAAGTTGTGAAAGCATCCTTGCTCAGGTAGTGGCCTTCACAGTTGGGACGAAAACTGAGAGTTCTGCTGGTTGATTATACCATGTCTCACCTTGTACTCTGAAGCTGGATTAAGTAGAAAATCCAGGGGTCCAAATACCAGAAGGAAGCATGCACACTGGGGAGATGATCAGAACAGGCAGCTGAACCCAAAGGGTCAAGGGCTGTGCTCTCCACTGAGCTGGAGCTCTTCAGCTTCCTTCCTCTTGCAGGAGTCTGTGTACCTGGGTTTGCCGTCTGTCTCCCTAAAGTGCCTGACTGATGTTTCCCTGAGTGGTGGCCTCCATCACCAGGCTCCTCTTTGTTCTCTTTTGCTTCCTCCATCATTCACAAGCCTTCTCAGGGCCCGCGTGGATGGCTGTCAGGAGCTCCAGCCCTCTCCTCCACAGTGGGCAGGAAGGAAGAATGTTTGCCTGGGTAGAGACTCTGAGGCTCCTGTCCACCTTCCTGAAGATTTATCTTCCCCAGAGCACTCCTCTCCCTGGTTACTGATCTAACCCATCCTCCCCCCAGGACCTCCTGCTTCTCTGCACTCCAGTCTCGAACCGGCCTCAGAGATACCCCAGACTCAGTGTACCCAGATTGCTCAGTAGCCTACAAGACCCCACTCAGACTGTCTCCCCTGTTTTCAACGTGGTCTGTCTGTTTCTCTCCCTGCTCTCCAGTTCCATCAAGCTGGCCACTTTTTGTTCCTTGAATGCTTCAGTTCTGCTCTGCCTCAAGCCCTTTGCACTTGCTGTTCACTGCTTTTTTGCACTGGCACCAGCACCTGCAGCAGTCCCTAGAATATCGAGCCATTTGTTGAGTGAACAAGCATGCTCAAAGCCCTGCTAGTTTATTGGAAAAAGGATCTGGGGTGGTCAAATAACTATAGGAATGGATTTGGGAATTGTTCGTAGTTTAAATTATCTTAAAGCCATGATGGGTTTGTTGACTTCTCCTCCACCCCTCCCTGAGTACCCATATCAGAACCCCCCCCAACCCCAGTTCATTGTATTCCTCTTTCTGGGTTCTCAAGGGAGGACTTCCACCTGGCCATGGGGACACCTGAGCCATTTGCATTGCTCTCCTCAAGCTCTCCACATCAGCTCGGTGAAGGCTAAAGGGAAAACCATGCCCATTGCAGATCAGTTCCCTCACACCTCTCCCCACCCTAGCTACTAGGGTGCGTTAACATATTGCTACTATTCTTCCTGCAGAAAGAATTTATATATATATATATTTGGTTTGCTTTTAGTATTTTTACCAAAGAGAGATATTTTAGCATCATTAAAATTGCCCTGTTTATGGTTACCAAATAGAATGAGCAGTATAATCCTATTTCTAAAACTGCACATATGAATATATATTATATATATGAATGTTTATATATCTTATATGTTTATAAATCTATGCATACTTATGTGTGTATTTATATAATATATATTCACACGCATATACATAAAGAATGAAAGAAGAGTCAGATGTGGTGGTTCACAACTATAATCCCAGCTACTCGGGAAGAAGAGATTGGGAGGATTGTTGTGGTTTAAGGTCAACCCCAGAAAAAAGTTAGTGAGACCCCATACCAACTAACAGGTCAGGTATGGTGGTGCACATCTGTGGTCCCAGATACTGGGAGGCATAGGTAGGAGGATCAAAGTCCCAGGCTGGCCCCAGGCAAAAACCCAGGACTCTATCTGTAAAATAACTAGAGCAAAAATAGACTAGGAGCATGGTAGAGCACCTGCTTAGCAATTGTAAGGCCCAACTTAAAAAAAAAAAGAATGAAAGACTATAACAAAAGGCTAGTATCTGCAAATGGTTAAAAAAATGTTTTTTTCATTCAATTGTATTTTCCACAATCAGCAAATGTTATGTATATAAGAGAAAGACCAATAAATTTTCCTATTTTTTCAATACAAAGCACTTGTTTTACTTTGACGCCTGCTAAAAGTCAATTTTCTGGCAGAGAAATCATCCACATTATCCGCTTGAGATGTGATTATTTCTTTTCCTTTGTGATTTTAACTTTGACGTCTGACTTAGTCAACTAAATAAATCCAGATCGAACTAGTAGTCAGAGTTCTCGAGTTTCTTTTTGCACTGAACATGAGCCAAACATGTCTGAGGCCAAGGTGGGCTAAGCAGGATTGGAATGATGTCAGCTGCTGCGTCACTTCCTTGAGAAACTTCTCTGGCATCAAAGCTGGCTGTGGAGTCTTAGAAATCTTGGGACATGGATCACCTGCCAGGGCACAGCTGCTCCCTTCATCACTTCCTCTCTTTCTCCTCTGGAGAGGATGCCTGTGCTTGTCATCTGCCCCTCTTCCTGGCTCCATCCAACGTGCTCCTCCAGGTCTCTAAGCCACACTAACTTCTTCCCCAAACCAGGGGTTGGGTTCGTGAGACCCAGGGCACAATTGTCCTTCATCCACCATAGTGCTTGGGTTTTGGATAAAAGGTCTTTGCTGTCTGACTGCATGGGAGGCACTGACTCCGGTGACTGTTATGGAGTTGACTATGGACGCCATCATGTGCCAGCTGTCCAGCTGATGGGTGCCCCACAGGGGCTCTGAGCTGGTCCTCCCTGGAACTAGCAAAACAGATTCTTCCCTATGGGGGTTGCCCTGATCCTTCTGGAACACATTTCAACTTGCTCATTGTGATTTATAGAATATCAGGTCTCTTCCTGGAGTCACAATCATTTGGTCCATGCCTATCTTCCCAAACTAATTTACCATAAATACCCTATCTGAGTCCTCCCCAGGACACTTCTCTTTCTAATTACTATGTTTTTGAATTAGCATACATTAAAATATGAGGGGGTTTCATTGTGATAAATGCATAGATGCAGAAAATGTATTCTGAACAAGTTCAAAGTACATTGTATGGACACTTCTCTTTGTGGCTTCTGCTTGTGTATTTGTGTATCTGTGCTTGTGCCTAACTCAGGAACCATTTCCACACTCTGCTTTATCAATTTGAATCCCATCCAACCTTCAAGTTCTCACTCAGGTATTCTTTATTCTGTCACTTCCTGTGACACTCCAGTTCATGATGACCTTCCCCACTCATTTGGAAACTCTCATATAATTTGAATAGATGCAAAAATTAAAAATGACAATCTCATACTGCCAGGTAAGAAGAGATGAGTCCAGATGTCTGACAGCCCACTCTCTATACCATAATAAAAATGATGAAATCAGGACTAAACCTTAGGGATAGATGACATAATAAAATCTCTATGGAATATATCACAAGTATATCCACTAGACATTGTGAAGATGTACATCTGATCATCAGCCAAAGAGAAGTCTTGGAGGAGACCCCAGCAGAAAGCTGTACAAGAGAGAATAAGAACTAAGAATAGTAAACATTTAGCTCACCATTTCGCTTAAGTAAGATATGAGAGGAAGATTCTGAGGGTAACCAGAGAAAGAGAACTCACCCATCCATTCACAGGGAGAAACAGAAATCAACATTTAGTGAAAGAAAGGATTCTATAGCAAAGGAGAATATAATCCTCAAAAGAGAAATCAAGATATTACCCTTTGAAAATGTTTGCCGTAGGAAACAGAACTAAATTTTGGAAAGAGCCCACATAGCCACACCAGTTTGACCAGACAAGTTGAGTCATTATACAGGAAAGAACTTCCTATTTTTTCCTGGGCAGAGGTGTATAGCAATGGGTTTTTCTCCCTGTGGAGTTTTGGAAAGGACACAAGAGTTATTTATTTCACATATGGAATTTCAACAAATCTCCTGTTTTCAACTCCAACTCTCACTCTACTTTCTGTCCCAGGATTTGATGGACATCCCTGACACACACAGTTCAAGTCCCACCTTCCTTCCGCTTCCATGCCTCAGGAAAGTGTGGCAACTTCATGTCCTCTGGTTTCCCTAACCATTATCTGAATTGTTGTGGGTTCTAACTTTCCTGTAGCTTTACCATCATTATTGGGAGATCACAAGTGAAAATAGATGTGTGTTTTCAGTCTGTCAGTTTCATATGGAAGGGCCTCAAAGTTTTAAAGGATCAGTTTTTTCCTAAGTGAAGTTTTACACTTGAGATTTCAATCAAATCATAAATGGGATATTGTAACAAAATTATTTAAAAATTTGTTTGGAAGGTCACAAAGCAGGATCATTTTGAAAGATAAGAATTATAGGAGATGTATAGCTATCCTTATCTCAACCAGCAAAAACCCTTGTTCCTTCCTATTATTGCTTATACTCTCTCTTCAACAAAATTAGAAATAAGGGCAAAATAGTTTCTGCTGGGTATTGAGGGGGTGGGGGCGAGAGGGAGAGGGCGGAGTGGGTGGTAAGGGAGGGGGTGGGGGCAGGGGGGGAGAAATGACCCAAGCCTTGTATGCACATATGAATAATAAAACAATTTAAAAAAATAATAAAAGGGTGAAAAAAATAAATAAATAAAAATAAAAAAATAAACTGAATAGAAAAAAAAAAGTTAAAGGAGAATGGATTCATACATCCAGATATTAGAATAGGTTATTTGTTTATAAAAAATTAGATTAGAATGGTTTTTGGTAACTTTCGGGTGGATACAGAAGAGAAAAACAAAGTATACACATAAATATACAAAGACACTAATGTGTGGTTAAGATGTGTTGGATGCTGAAAACTGTTAAACAACAGAGGATGGAAGAAAAGGGCAAGGAAGTGCAGTGGAGAGGGGATTAAACTGATGTAAGCAAAATGCATGCACAGGTATAATACCAAAGCAAAAATCCCACTGAACAATGAACAGAAACCTAAACAATAAAGAACAAGAATGAAAAACAGGTCATACTAAGGGGAGGGTACTATCGGGAGAGGAAGATAAAAGAAGGAAGTAGAGAAGGTAAATATGGTTGATGTAATTTCTGTACAAGAATAGAATTTTTAAACCTGTTGAAATCACCATAAGGAGGGAACTAAGTAAAAAAGAGAAAAATAGAGGAGATGAACTAATTTGGGATCTAAAACATGTTATTATGACATGGAAATGTCATAATGAAACTCCCTTACAGCTATCTTAAACGAACAAAAAAATGTCTTTTTTCAAAAATGAAGGACAGGAAGGTAAAACAGGTCCTGTTTAGGGGTTGGCATCAGTGGGAGGGGGGAAGACATAAGAAAACAGTGAAGGAGAGCGAATATGGTGGGAATATTATGTACTCATGTGTGAAAATGGAACAATGAGACCTGTTGAAACTTCTAAGAAATGGCGGGGGGGGAATAAAGGAGAATGATGTAGGGGGTGGCTCTAACTAAGCTATATTGTAATCACTTTTGTAAATGTCACAATGTACCCCCAGTACAACAAAAATATGCTAATAAAAAGTTTTAAAAAGATGTGTTTGAGCTGGGCATCAGTGGTGAGAGGCTGAGATTGGGAGGATGGAGGTTTGAGGCCAGCCCAGGCAAATAGTTTGTGAGATGCCATCTCCAAAATGGAGTGGCTCAAGTGGTAAAGAACCTGCTTTGTAAGCTTGAAGGCCTGAGTTCAAACCCCAGTCCCTTGAAAGAAAAGATGTTATGCTCATCAACTTTCTGTCACTGTGACAAAATACCTGAAAGAAATCCACTTAAGGGAGGAAAGGTTTATACTGACACACAGTTTCAGAGGTTTCAGTCCTTGGTTACTTGGCTCTGTTGTTTCCAGCCACGGTGAGATAGAATGTCATGGCTGGAGCACTTGATGCAGCAAAGCTATTCACTTCTTGACAGCCAAGAAGCAAAGAGAAAAAGAAAGGAAGGGGCTGGGGACAAAATATACTCTTCAAGGGCACATCCTCCAGTGAACTACCTCCTCCACATATACCCCACCTCCTAAAGTTTCCACCATCTCATTACACTATGCACCCATCAATGGACTAATCCATTGGTGAGGTCAGAGCCCTCAGGATCCAATCACCTCCCAAAGGACCCGCCTCTAAACACTGCTGCATTGGGGAACAAGTTTTCTTTGGGGGGACATTTAAGATCCAAACCATAATAAATGCTATTTCAAAATGGCTAGGGGAAGAATTAAGAACAATGTTGACAAAAAAGGTAAATGCCTTGGAATGAAGATGAAATGAAATTTCACTCTGCATCATACACTAGACTATATTGCAAATAGACTTATGAGTTTCCTGTTTACTGTGGGTTCTAGTGTGCTTTGGCACCAAGGGTTCATGTGTTGGAGGCCTGGTCCTCAGTGTGGCGATGAGCTGGTAGAACCTTTTAGAGACGGAGCCTTCTGGCAGGTCATTACAGCCTCTCCCACACTCTGGCTTCCTAAATGGCCCTTTGATCTCATTTCCCCATGAACTCCTACTACTGTGATGCCGTTCAGCGTGATGTGACCCGGGAAGAAGACCCTCACCAGAGCCATAGCCTCCAAAACTGTGAGCTAAACAACCATCTTGTCTTTTTAAGTTACTCAGTTTCAGACATTTTGTTACAATAATACAAAACAGACTAATATGTTTAAGAAAGAAGGAGAAGGGCTGGGGATGTAGGTCAGTGACTGAGTGTTTGCCTAGCATGGGAAAGGCCCTGAGTTCAATTCCCAGTAAGTACCAGGAAAAAAAAAAGAGAGAGAGAGAAAAGAAAACATATGCAAAACAAGATAAAATTAAAATTTAGCTAATTTGTGTTATTAGCATTAATAACACAAAAGGGGTGAAAGAATTCTAGAAGGGACTTGTTAACACTGATTATATAAAAAGGAAGAGTTTCTGTAAATTAGCAATCAAACAAACAAAACCTATCCAGGCACCAGTGGCTCATGCCTGTCATCCCAGCTACACTGGAGGCTGAGAGATAGAAAGGATTATTGTTCCAGGCCAGCCCAGGAAAATTTCATGTGACCCCTTCTCAACAGAAAAGCTGGGTGTGGTGGTGCATGCCTGTTATCCCAGCTATAGTGGGAGGTGTAAAATAGGGGGATCAAGGTCTGGAGAAGCCTAGGTAAAGAGTGAGACCCTATCTTGGGAATAACCAGAGAAAAAAGAGCTAGAGGCATGGCTCAAGCAGTAGCAAGCACAAAGCTCTAGTTCAAACCTTGGTACTACAAAAAAACTTTAAAAAAGTATAGCCACAGACATAGACAAACCAGGTAAAATATTTACATATGTGTCACAAAAGGATCATATTATTAGGAAACCTATAAACCCTCTCAGGAGACCAAGAGGAATGAAAACACAGTTTACAAAAGAAGAAACAGAAATGCCAATAAATAAGAAACCATGTTCAACTGTTCTAGCCACCAAAGAACAAAACTTGCACCATTCTATTTAACCAGCAAATTGGCAAATAGTAATCTTCAGAGCAGGTTATACAGGCAGCCAATAGATGATCTCATGTCTGGGGGGTGGAGTGTAAATTCCTACAACTCCCTCTTTCTTTCTTCTCTCTTTCTCTTTCTTTTGCTTCCTTCCTTCTCTTTTTCTATCTCTCCCTCTTCCTTCTTTCTTTCAACAGAATTTGGTCATTTGTGTTGCTTTTGGATCCTTAATTTATGGATGCTTCTCTACTTACCATGGGATTAGGTTCTGATTAAGCCTCTGTAAATTGAAAATATCATACACTGGAAATGCATTGAATACACTCAGCCCATGGAACATTGTGGCTCAGCATGGTGGCTCCTCGGTGCACTGTGGAGTCTCACTTGTTTCCGGGCGCTTGCGGCCAACTGGGAGCTGGGTGTCACTGCTCCTTCCCAGCTTGGCGTCACTGCCCCTGCCCAGTTTGGCAACAAAAGACTGTACTGTGCATCGACAGCCCAGGGAAAAGTCAAAATTCCTAAGTGCACTTTCTATTGAATGCATGCTGCTTCCCTACCATTGTAAAAGTTGAAAAATCATAAGCCAAACCATTCTACTTCAGGAACTATCTGTATTTATATTTTTCCGTCCATTAAATCAATATCTTGGGAATTCTCTTAGAGAAACATTTATAGATATACCCAAAAATGTAACACCCTAAAAAGATATACACTGTAGTATTATTTGTAATAACCAGTGACTCCAATCAACATAACTCCAAAAAAGATTTGTTAAATTAATTATTGTGCATCCAAATGTTGGAATATTTCATATCCATATGATAGTTTTTAAAATATTTAATAACTTTAGGAAAAAATTTAACTATAGTAGGTGAAAAATATATTTAAACATGTATAATGTAGTCCTAACTTTGCAGAAAGAAATTTAAACACATACTTTAAAAAAATCTATACCAAATGTTAATGGTGGTTATCTCTTGGTGATGGCATATGGGTGATTTAAATTTTCTTTCTCATATTTTTATATATTTTCCAAATTTCTACAAAAACATATGCCATTTTTATAAACAGAAAACATTTAAATATATATATTTATGTAGGTCTCTGTGCATAATGATTTCTAAACTGGATTTTCAGTTCCTCAAGGACATTTTTTATTAAATACATCATCCACAGCCTTGTAACTCCTTGAGGGTTAGGCCCAGCCTGTTATTTTAAATGTAGCAGTTAATACTGAAATATTTATCTGATTAGCAAACTACCTTTTTGGGTTTTTTTGTTTTCCTTTTCAAAAGAACATATAGCATATTTTAAAAATATTGAATACTATCTAAAATCTATTCTTTATGGGTATATACGATAAATACCGCTGAAAGAAAGGAAAACAGAGAATGCACACTTACAAACCCGTTACCTGAAAGGGTTAATTTCTGGCAGTTAAGGCCACCTGTTCAGCATCTGCCACATGGCCTTCATTTCAAAGGCCTCCAAGGCTCACCAACTCAGGAAAGGGATTTTGCTTCACAGTAGATATGTACACAAAGGCAGAGCCAATGCAAATAAGAAATTCCCGGTCCACAAATAAACATTTCTTAAGCAACCCAGACAATGAAATGGATGATAGCCTTTTCTACCAGAACTTTTTTGTAATTATGTTTTTATTGACTTTTTGGAGGAAATGAAAAAGGCTAACATATAATTTACTAAAAGAAATAGAGGTAATAAACCAAGCCAGAAAATGTCTTGAGGAAATGCATATCTAAGGTACAATACCTCTAATAGGAAAATCTATTATATTGTGTTGAAATTATATAATTACCTACACATACTGCCTGGCTGTGGGCGAGAGCTTGGTGAGGGCATGGTGCAGAGTGCAATGAGGAGGACCAGGCCTTTTGTCAAATCTGCATACCCTCTGTATTTAGAATTCTAAATTTCAAAAACACTTATGAACACTGAATTGTGACTTCACGTGAAAGAACTTTGGAGTAGGCTGGTGTGTGTGTGTGTGTGTGTGTGTAACTCCCAACAAGGTAGTTAATGAATTATCTCATGGTCCCCTTGTATCTCAGATTAGCTACTAGATACACACACACACACACACACACACACACACACACACAGACACACACACACACACAGACACTCACACTCACACACACTCACATGCACACACACACTCACACGCACACTCACATGCACACACACACACACTCACATGCACGCGCGCACACACACACACACAGACACACACTCACACACACACACTCACATGCACTCACACACACACACACACACACTCACATGCACACATTCTCCAGATGACCAGTAGATAGAGACTCGTCTGGAGTAAGGTGGTTAGTGATAGCATTGCATTATTTTCATTATAATTATTAATGTAGCCTGAATCAGCCATTCTAAGGGGCTAATCAGAGCCGTAAACAGGGTTGGGGAAAGAGGCTGTGGCTTTTGATTTACACCTTCCCTGCACCTCAACCCCCTCACACCAATGCCTTGGGTAATCACCCAGTGCTGTTGGTAGGAGAGTATCATTCCCCTCAGCTGGGAGGGGAAAAAGGTTAAGGACTGCTGACATTGATAAAAACAGAAAAGGCAAGCTGTGAGCAAATTATAGCTAATATTTTGATGACAGAATCATGCTCTAAACTGGTCTTGACAGACTGAAATGAAGAGATGAGTGTATTGAGAAGATATTTAGTAAACATGCATGTTAGGCCCTGCCTCTGGGCCCCAAGATCAATTGCACAAACCCATGGCGAGGATATGGCCATGTGGATGCCAGCCAGAAAGTCAGTCCTCAGCTGTACATACAAACTGACAGAATCTAGAATGAAGAGGTTGTCTACTTTCTCTTGCCTGGATCAGAGCACAATAGAAGGCTACAGTCTTATGACGGAAATTAAATCATAGATAAATTTCCAAAATGTTAGACACATTGTCGTGATGCTATGAAGGCGTAGGGATGAGACTCTGACCAGCCTGAACAAGGACTCACATGTTCTTCTAAATTATGAAGACAGCCCATGCCTCCCACTTCTTCCCAAGGCATTCCATCTGTAGATGCAATTCTTCTAGCCCCTTCTGCTGGAGTTTAAGAACCATTTAAAAATTCTCTCTGAGCCTACTTCATTGATTAATATGTCCTTTAAAAATGGTGTGGGCTTACATGTGACAGTAGCCCCAGCTCTGGACTCCTAGGACAGGCAGTAGCCCAGGGAAAAGAACCGAGTGTGGACGGCCACTAGGTAGCAGGAGGACTTCCCAGGCAGCAACTGGACCATGGAAGGCCCTTTAGGGATGCGTCTACATTCTTCATTGGGCTCTGGTTTTATGAATCTTCCTGGCTGCTTCCACTGCCCTCAAAAGAAAGAGAAGAGTTGTCAGGAATTTTAGCAGTTACAAAAGCCCTACTCCATGAGAGCAGAGAACAAGAAAGCACACAACTCTAACTATCCCCTAACTCCTCCCTCCCCAGTTCCATTCTGGATTTCCCATTTGGATGAGAACTGTCAGGTGAATATTGTCCACTTACCAGTTACCAGTGACAGGGGCTGCAGGAGCTCTCACAGTCCAAGGGTGAGCCAAGGGTCCCTGTCAGAGAACTAAATAAGACTATTTTCACAGTAAGCGTTCTTTATTTAATTTTAAAATTTATTTCATTTTAATGTGATACTTTGATATATACACATATTTTGGAATGATTAAGTCAGACTATCATATCTATCATTTCTCACATTCATCATTTTTGTGGTGAAAGCATTTAAAATCTGCTCTTTTAGCAATTTTGAAATACACACTACATTGTTACTATTTACTTTGGTGTACACTAGATCACTAAAACTTATTCCTTCTATCTAACTAAAACATGATACTCTTTTATTATTTGGCCGCACTGGGGCTTGAAGTCAGGGCTTCACACTTGCTAGGCAGCACTCTACCACTTGAGCCACTCCACCAGCACCCGGTATCCTTTAACACATTTCCCCATCCTTACTCCTAATCCTCCAGCCTCTGGAAAGCATCATTCCACGCTCTACTTTTTATATGAGTTCAATTATTTTAGATTCCACATATAATTTCAATTACCATAATGCAGTCCAGGATCACAAATGATATAGGTCTCTTATTTTTTAAGGCGAGTATTCCCTGGTGCATAAATACCACATTTTCTTTATCTGTTCATCCATTGATAGTTTGTTTCCCTCTCTTGGCTATTGTGAAAGATACTGCAATGAATGTGGGAGTGAATATATCTTTTTGTCATATCCTCACCAATACTTGTTGGTTTTCATCTTTTTGAAAAGTTATTCTAATTGGAGTGAGAAGACTTCTCACTGTGGTTTTAATCTTCATTTTTCTGATGACCTGACTAGGATGTTGGGCATTTCTTTCATGTATCTATGGGCCATTCATATGTCTTCTTTTGGGAAATGTTTGTTTAGTTTCTTTGCATGTTTTGCAAGTTATTTTTTAAGCTATTGAGTTGCTCAAATTCTTTATGCGTTTTGGGCATTAGCCCCTTATCAGATTTATAACTTGCAAACATTTCTCCCAAATCTTGCCTTTTCACTATTAATTATTTCCTTTGCTGTTCAGAGTTTGATGCTACTTCATTTGTCTATTTGTTGCTTTCGTTGCTTGTGATTTAGGGGTCTTATCTATGCAAAAATCATTGCCCAGTCCACCATTGTGGAACTTTCCCCCTTGTGTTTTCTTCTAAAAGATTTATAGCTCCATGTTTTGTGCTTAAGTTTTTAATCATTCCAAGTTGGTTTTTGTGTATGGTGTGGTATGAGAGTTCAATTTCATTCCACTTGTCCTAGTGGGATTGTCACAGTCCCACTTATTGAAAACACTGTCTTTTCCACATTGTGTGTTCTTGACATCTTTGTCAAAAATTAATTGACATAAATGCATGGGTTTGTTTCTGGGCATCTCTCGTTTCATAGGTCAATGTGTCTGTGTTTATGCCAGTAGTTTGCTGTTTTGATTACTATAGCTGTGTAACATATTTTGAAGTCAGTGTGATACTGCTAATATTGTTCATTTTACTCAAGACCTCTTTGGCTAATCAGGGTCTTTTGTCATTCCATACTAATTTTAGGGGTGTTTTTCTTGTTCTGTGAAAAAAATCATTGGAATTTTGGTAGGGATTGCATTGAATCTGTAGATTACACTGAGTAGTACAGACTCTTAACAACATTAATTCTTCCAACTGTATATACACAAGATTATCTTTCCATTTATTTGTGTCTTCTCCAATTTCTTTCATCAGTATTTTATAGCTTTCAGTATACCCACCTTTTACATCCTTGGTTAAATTTACTCCTTTTCCTAGCTACTATGTACAGATTTATTTTCTTCATTCATTTTTATGATAGTTCACTGATCATGCATAGAAATGCTACTGATTTTTGTTCAGGGACTTTTAGGTTTGCTTCTATATTCTGTGTCAGGCAGCCTTCAGCATTTTCAAAGGACACTGAAGCCCTATACAGAGAATGGATTAGTGCTGGCTGAAGGAAAACGTTACATATTAACTGGAGGAGAGCTACAGGCTGGGGATCCAGGTGAGAAGAAATTAATTGCTTGGCTCTCACACTGTAATATCAACAGTTCACTTCTAAAGCATCTATTCTGTTTGCACAGACCTATTTCAAAAAATCCCATTGCCTGCTTCCTGAATGACCTAAACGCTGCCCAGCCTCTAACTCTCTCCCTTTCTGTATCAAGGAAGAAAGAGTCCCATGAGTGAGCCTCTTCAGGCTCAGGTGAAGAGCAGAGATAAACTCAGACTCTTTTTAAATAGTAAGCAGGAGCATCACACAGACAGCAGCTAGACACAGGATATTGTGTGTGTGTGTGTGTGTGTCTGTGTGTGTGTGAACATATGAGATACACACACAGACACACACACACACACACACTCATATTTGTGAGCATGTGTTTTGGAAGTAGAAGCTAGTAGGTAGAAAGAAATTCTGCAGGGTCAGGGTCAGGAGAATTAAGAGTTTCTGAAATAATACCAAACCAGTTACTGAGATCTGTGTTGTCCCCCTAAGAGCTGCCAGAACCAGTTAATCTCTCATCCTTGGGCACTCTCACTACCCAAAGCCATCTTTTCACTGTGTCGAGGACTAATTAAAGGGATAATAGACACCGTGTTGCTCTAAGTCACTAAAGGAAGGGGTTTGTGTCTTCTGCACTGATTTGTGTGGGTATTGCAGCCATCCACTGACAGCCATGCCTCACCTCTCTGTCCATCACACGTGTGGGCCTGTACATGTCCTGGGCAACCTAAAGAGAACTTGTAGTTAGCATATTAACATACTGGGCTCTGTGACTAATGTTTTTGTTTGTCTCTTCCTTTGATTGATTGTTGGTTTTTTTTGGTTGGTTGGTTGGTTGGTTGTTGAGACAGAGTTTCTCTGGGTAGCCCAAGCTGGCCTCAAACTCAGGCCCTACTACTTCAGCTTCCCCAGTGTCAGGTTACATATATGTGCCACCAGACCCGGTGTTTCTGTGACTTGTATATAGTGGGCACTGTAACATCTCTATTACAAAGCTGCTGTATATATGAGATAATATTTATACTGCCCAGCACACAGTAAGCACTCTGTAATATTTCTTTCCTTCCAGGACAGAGAGAGCAGATGCCTAAGATCCTATAGGCCCACAGGCTGCTGTATAGTTCCATTTTTGGAACAATTCTTCTTTAGAAAATGTAGGCTTTGAACCTGGGAAAATTTGGTTCTCCTTCCCTCCCAAGCCTTCCCAAATTTAAGTGAGATATTTTTTGTCTCCTGCTGAGATCTGATTTGACAACTCCAATAAAAAACTTAGGCTTGGTAAAAAAAATACTGGAAGCTGGGAGAAATAAAAATCACTGGGCAAATTTTTTGGTAACTGGGATTACTTTATGTACTTTCATATACATTCTCTTATTTAAGCCCCAGAGATCCATATAGATTTTCTTCATCTGTGCATTTCCCTTTCTTAGTTGCAATCTGACTCCATCCTGTGCTGATCTCAAGGGAAGAATTGTTCATGCACTTATTCACTTACGTGCTCCACTAGTCTGCTTGGGCTGCCATAACAGAATACAACAGACTGAGTGACTTAATCAACAGAAATTTATTTTCCCACAGTTCTGGAGGCTGGAAGTCCAAGATCAAAGTGCCAGCAGGGTGAGTTTCTGGTGAAACTCTCTCTTTGGAAAACAGATGGCCACCTTCTCCTGTGTCCTCATGTGTCCTTTCCTCTGTGCATGTGCCCTCTTAGTGCCCCTTCCTTTTTTATAAGGAAGCCCCTTATAGTTTTAATATTCCTTAAAGACCCTATCTCTTGATTGGGTCATATTTGTAGTTAAGGCTTCAAACTGTGAATTTGGTGGGGACACAATTCAGTCCGTACCCTTGCTCACTCACACATTAATTCAACCCCCATCTACAGAGAGTTAGGCCTCTGTCAAGGGCTAGAGATACATAGAAAATCAGGTATGGTCACTGCTCGTGAGAGCTCTCAGGCGGCCAAAGCAGGTAGGCACTTTCTCTACTGCTGATGTTGTAATGAGTATTTTGGCAGAGGTATAAGAAGCAGTCATGAAAAAGGGGAAGGGCCACAGAATTCTTCCAGGAAGTAGCAGGGAAGACTATGACAAACAGATTAGCACTGAGCCATGAAGGTTCATTTGGATTTGTCAAGCATGCATGTTTGCAACAGGGCATTCCAGGAAGCCAGGGTCCTCAGGACCAACTCAGGGAAGCGGAAGGGTACACAGTGGATACAGGGTATGCCCAATGCGTTGACATGAATGAATAATAGGGGCTTCCAAATCCATTTCCAGGGATCTGGAATTGCCAGATTCCTTAGAAAGGGTATGGAAAACATGGCCACCTTCATGAGCCATGGGTGGATTTTTCACATTTGCATTATTTCCACTCCCACCTTTCTGATCCCGTTATGAATTTCGGAACTTGTCATTCCCTCTCTCCCTCCTGCTTATGGGATGCTCTCCTCCACCCTTCCCATCCCTCCCTTGGCTAATGCCCAATCATTTCTGCACTCAAATTCACCATCACCCCTCTGGGAAGCCTTCCCTGACCCTCCAAGGCTGTGAGGTCTCCCTTTCCAGATGCTCTCAAAGCAGCCCCTCCCCTACCACCACCCATAGCAGCAAGCATACCTCAGTGAGCATGGTGCTGATGGGTCACTCATTGGTCTCCCCAAATAGAAAGTATGCTCCTTAATGGAAGCCTAATCCTTTCTCATCTTTGCTTCTGAATATCCAGCATTGCCCCCAGAGCAGGGTGTCCAAAATTATATGTGGCAACAATGACAGCTGTGTTGCAAAGCTAGGGTAAAGAATCCTTCTGCCCCCATTTTCTCCTGATCTTACCTTTCTGTCTGAAGATGCCTGATGAGCAGAAAGTCACAGTGTGCCAACTATTCGTAGAATAATTTACAAATAAACATACAGCAGCTACTTACTGCACACAGGACCAGTAAGCCCCACAGAAAATGGGCAAACTAGATATTGGTCTCTCCATTTTACAGCTGACTTTCCCGTCACCTAGAGAGTAAGTAGCCCAGCCAGCCTCTTCCATCTTCATGAGTCCAAGCTATGGACCAGGACCTTGTGTGACATTCCTGCTGGAAGCAGGCACTGCCATTGCCTTTGTACTGCTTTGAAATGTAAGTTTTATACTTATGTGAGGTGATATCAGAACAGACAGCTTCAAGCAAGATGCCATTGTGGTTTGGCTCAGCAATGCCCACGTGAATTAAACAATATTCAGTTTGCTCAAAGAAAAAAAAAATAGGACAAGATTTTTGTGGGCAGAGGAGAACATACAACTCCAATAATTAACCCCAAAGAGCAAATTAGGATTGGCAATTAAATTCCCATTCAAAATAACACATTCCTCACATAAACAGAAAATCATTTCCTCGCAGGTTTCCTACAGAGCACACCAACTATACAAGAAGAACATGCAGTTCATTTAAATGGCAACCCTGAAACCAGCAAAGTCAACTTCAAAACACCCATGTGGGGCCTGGTGTGGTAGAACATGCTGTAATCCCAGCGACTTGGGAAGCAGAGATTGGGAGGATCACAATTCAAGGCCAGGCCAGGCAAAAAAGTTATTGAGACCCTATCTCAACCAACAAACTGAGTGTGGTGGTACATGCATGTGTCCCCACTTATGTGAGGATCGTAGTCTGAGGCTGGCCTGGACAGAAAGTGAGAGACCCTAACTGAAAAATAACTGAAGCAGAAAGGGATGGGTATAACTAAACCAAAAGCAAGTGTAGAGCACCAACCTCACAAGTGTGGGGCCCTGAGTTTAAACCCCAATACCATCAAAAAAAAAAAAAAAAAGAAAAACCACTTGCTTAGGGAGATCTGCATGCATCTAAAGGTTAGTGTCAGGTAGGTGTTTTACCTATATTTCTCATGGAGATGAGTAGAACAGGTGTGGTCATATTTATTCAGAATAGAAATGCAGACTATAAAGAAATCCTGAGTGTATGTCTATGTTCTATGTTCCATGACAGGATAAGAATGCTGAATGTTTGTGAGGCATACAGAAAGTCCTATCTGAGGACTCCTCAGGAACATTAGACTGTTTGATTATGACAAGACTCTAACCGTGAGGATAAGGTACTACATAGACCAGTACTGCTAGGTGAGTGCAACCAACAAGGCTCCAATATGACATGGAGACCAAGAGGAAGAGAATTCTCAAAACTAGGTGTCTCCAATAGCTGGGAGATTGAGATGTAATGCTTTCATAACTCAGGCTCAGCTGGAGTTCTCCAACTCCATTAGAACTAAGTAAGATTAGATTGACATTATTCGGTGGAATATCAAAGTCATTCCAAATATTTTAGGGAATTCTTAGAAGACATGTATTCTCAGGTCTTCTGACCTGTGGCCCTGCTTCCATGTTATATTGAATACCTTCTATTGACCCTCCAGATCAATGTTCCATCCTTCCCCACACTGTTCCTTGTACTGGGTGGTCACATGCACAGCCTACATCCATGGAAACCCTGTATTTGGCCAATCAGCAGCAAATCAGGGTGAACAAGGGAGAACTCAAGGCAGTTTTCCTCCTTCACCCCAGAAGCCCTCTCCCAGTGGCTGCCAACCTGTAGCTCCAGCTCCAGGCCTTGGATTTTGAGAACTGCCCCCCTCACAAACTCCCCACTGTTGCTGGTTCCTAGTACTCCCCCTTTCTGTGTTGGTTCCCCCCGAACTCTGCCTACCTGCTTGAAAACACTCGTTTTGTTAAACTTCCTTCTGTTACTTAGCTTGAGGGGGTGAGTAAGAAAAGTGAACTCTCACACAAAGCAATTATCCATGAAGTAAACTTGCCTCTTACTTGAGAGGGACCTCACACACGACACAATAAAGAACACACAATCACCTATCCATGTGCTCCTGATCCATCTATACCTCTTTCTAACAGTGGGTCTTTGCTCCTCTCTTTCTCTGTTCTACTTCCCACTGTGCCAGTTCCTTCAATAGACCAGCTATTCTACACTGTCTTGGGACCCTGGTGACATCTTTCTCTTCCTTCCCTTTCTTTTCTACTCCAAATCATTCTTCAATGAATTTTCCTAAACAAAGACATTCTTCTTCCTAAGAGAAAAATCTAGTGTTACTTCTTCACAGAATGATAGTTTCAGGTGTGTGGAAGAATAGGCACACAATATTTGTCAGGTCAACTTCAGGTGACCTTGCCCAGCCCAGGAGTCTAAGAGGTCCCAACTTAGGTCTCAGGCTTTGTTTTGAAAACCAAGGCCCAGGAGAGAGTTAGTTTCTGGGCAGTACAGTTGAGGGAAACCACATAAGAGGTCAGTTGTCAGCACCAGAGCTTTCCCTGGCCAGATGAGCTCAGGTGCCCTGGCACTTGAGCCAACCCCTCTCAAGTACTTGAGTCAAGGCAGTCTGGGAATGGGAGTCTGTCCATAGGCCACCCATCATAGGAGCCCGAGAACTCATGATGGAAAACATGAAGGTGGGTCTGACCCACACCACTCCTCCATTGAAATGTGAAGTTGTTTATCTTCATACTATCAAAGAAACTTGACTGTAATCAAAGACTAAGGCAAGAATCAACCACAGCCAAAGTACATTGGACACAAAGTGGCAGAGAGTGTGCAAAAAGGAAGAAAGAAACCAGCATGGCTATTAATGAACTGCCAGAAATTTCCTGTTTCCTATTTTAATATTACCATTGAATTCAAAAGAAACACAAAAAAGAGGCAAATACACTTACTCTTTTGAAAACTGTAATTGAAGGACAACTTCTGGTGGATGTTAACAATATTGAGAATAATGAAAATAAACACTTGCATAGTGTTTATTTACCTTTTACCTTTCCTAAAAAAAATTCAGATATATTCCATAAGCAAAATGGAGCCTTGGTGAGTTGTGTGACTCACATAAAGCACAGAAATAAGTATTGGTGTTATGATGACAAATTGCCCAGTCTCTAACACTAGAGCTAAGATTTTACCATGGTGTGACATGCTACCCTGTCTTGGGGGGTAAAAAAAAAACCAAGACACGAAGTGCTGGTTGAAGCTTGATGTGGCAGTTAAGAGAGAATCAGGGTACCACTGTCCCTACATGTCTCTTCCTCCTGCCATCGCAGTAGAGACAGCCACAGTTACGAGGGGCAATCACTCCAAATTATAAGGGATTGGAATTGGTAATATAGCACACATGATTAACTTACTGGCTGATGAAGTTACAATTTACTTATCAAATTTTCCCCATGGGGGAAAATAGACTTATATAAATGGTGTAATTACTGACTAGCAAATATCAGCCTTCAAACTTAACCAAGTGAATTGTTGCAGCCATGCATCTAAGTAACATCCCTACCCTGCTCAATCTTTCCAAGTTTAAATTAAACCAATGATAGACTTCTTGGCGACCAAAGGGAGTAAATATGTGCTTATTAATTTCTAACTCAATTGCAAGAAATTAAATAACAGTATTATTCAATTTAAAGGTAATCCTTTACATTGGTCAACTCCCCAGGCATCAAGGCTGGCAAATACTCAGATGACAAACATGTTTGCGTTCCATAATTTTTATTCCTTTGTGTAATTAATCAACTCCATACTAATTAACAGGCATACAAACAAACAGCTATACTTTGGGCAAGTGAATAGCAAAATGGCAGAATAATCATGGATATTTTGATTCTGTTCAAATGAAGAGCTCTTTGGAGCTATCTCCCAATATCACATCATTTTGCCTGTACCAGGTTTGAGCTTCAGCTTTGTAGGCAGCTGGCAATTCATAAGCATTGCTGTAAGGACTTTAGAGGTTGCTGAAGTGCAGTTAGTTGTATTTAGGAGCTGAACCTACTTAGGGAGAAGGGAACCTTATGCCAAACACTTTTGTTTAGTATTCCAAATTATTATCATCAGACATAGTGGGTAACTTTCACCAAGACAGAAATTAGGAAATGACTGTGTGAAGTCACTTAGATGTACACTAGCTTGAGTTTTGTTCAGCAAGTATTCCCTGTTTACCCCCTAACTCTGACAAGGTAATATACTCCCACCCCACCATTGCTAGTGGATTTGGCCATGTGAATTCCATGCCAGTGCAATGTTAGCAGAGGCTAGAATAATCTCCCCCATCTACATGCTCTTCAGCATAAGAAGACAAAGTCCCTGATGATTTACTAACTCCAGACAGATGACAGACATGTAGAACAAGTCCAAAACAAACCTGCAACCAAGCCCAGTAGAGCCAAGCCTAGATCAGTCAAACCAGAGTAGATTTGTAGACTTATGAGCAATAAATAAATGTCAACATTGTATGTAACCAAGACTGTCTTGGTTGTTGATTATACATCAACAGTTGTCTTAAAAGTAAACAATTCACAGTATGAAAAAGGAGAAAGGACCTGTGAACAGTAAGGGCCAAGCATTGAAGGGCATTGTTGGTTTGGAGGGTTCCAACACCTGCATCTGTCCCCAGGAGTAAGTCATCATGGAGTAGACTTGAACTCCAAGGAATTGGTTGAGTGAATGAAAGGCAAGAGCTACAGCCCCAAACATTGGGAGCCACCTCTTGTGAGGCTTCCCTTTGGCTGAGCCCTGCATAGGATATTACATGTATGCAAAACAGCACTGAGATGGGTGGGGATGGGTGCCAGAGGAGCTAGAAAGAAACAAGTCACATTTCTTCCAAGACAGTAGTTGGCTTCTTGCTGTTTTGCTTTAAGATACTACTTTGGAATGACATTGTTTATGATCAAAATTAGTGACATGGGGCTTTGATCAAAAGGAATATGGTGGCTCAAGTGAAGTCCACACTCCACACCATGACCACTAATGGGCTATGAACCCCTGGAACCTCTATCCCAGAACCTGCTCACCTGCACATGCTCCATCACTACTCCGGTGTCTTCCTGTGGTGGAAGAACTACTGAAGAGTTCATACACTCGTAGGTTTCCTTCTGAGGTCCCAGACACCTGCATATACAGTCCACCAATACAGGGAGCCAGGGTTTCCTTTGAAAATTCACTACCCTGTGATTTAGAGTTTTGTGCTTTAGTTCATCACTTGAAGTCTGGTTTTGGTAAAGTAGTTCTAATCAGACTGTTATCACCATGGAGAAAAGGGCTCCCTACATATCTTCCCTTGAATATGATGTCCCACTCCTAAGGGAACACATTTCTTGAGCAGTGGAAGTAACATTTTCCACAAAGAAACTGCTATTCCAAATTTGTTAAAATAATTTTGAGTGTTATCAGCAATCTATGGACAATGGAACCTAACATTTTTTTTTTATTCATATGTGCATACAATGTTTGGGTCATTTCTCCCCCCTTCCCCCACCCCCTCCCTTACCCTCCGACCCCCTCCATCTCCCCCCCACCCCCTCGATACCCGGCAGAAACTATTTTGCCCTTATCTCTAATTTTGTTGAAGAGAGAGTATAAGCAGTAATAGGAAGGACCAAGGGTTTTTGCTGGTTGAGATAAGGATAGCTATACAGGGAGTTGGCTCACATTGATTTCCTGTGCATGTGTGTTACCTTCTAGGTTAATTCTTCTTGATCTAACCTTTTCTCTAGTTCCTGGTCCCCTTCTTCTATTGGCCTCAGTTGCTTTAAGGTATCTGCTTTAGTTTCCCTGCGTTGAGGGCAACAAATGCTATATAGTTTTTTAGGTGTCTTACCTATCCTCACCCCTCCCTTGTGTGCTCTCGCTTTTATCATGTGCTCATAGTCCAATCCCCCTGTTGTGTTTGCCCTTGATCTAATGTCGTCATATGAGGGAGAACATACGATTTTTGGTCTTTTGGGCCAGGCTAACCTCACTCAGAATGATGTTCTCCAATTCCATCCATTTACCAGTGAATGATAACATTTCATTCTTCTTCATGGGTGCATAAAATTCCATTGTGTATAAATACCACATTTTCTTGATCCATTAGTCAGTAGTGGGGCATCTTGGCTGTTTCCATAACTTGGCTATTGTGAATAGTGCTGCAATAAACATGGGTGTGCAGGTGCCTCTGGAGTAACCTGTGTCACAGTCTTTTGGGTATATCCCCAAGAGTGGTATTGCTGGATCATAAGGTAGATCAATGTTTAGATTTTTAAGAAGCCTCCAAATTTTTTTCCAGAGTGGTTGTACTATTTTACATTCCCACTAGCAGTGTAAGAGGGTTCCTTTTTCCCCGCATCCTCACCAACACCTGTTGTTAGTGGTGTTGCTAATGATGGCTATTCTAACAGGAGTGAGGTGGAATCTTAGTGTGAACCTAACATTTTTCACAGAGCCATTAAGTAGCAATTTTTATGTTCCCTTAAAATGTCTTTTACTTGACTGATATCTGTTTTCATCAGGGATCAGAGAAACAGAACCAAACACAGAGAGGGGAGGGGGAGAGGAGAGTGGAGAGGGAGAGAGAGAGAGAGAAAGAAAGAGACTATGTATCTATCTATTTATGGATATTTATTATAAAGAATTGATTCGCAAATTTGTTTGGCCTGGAACGTCTGAAATCTGTAAGGCAAGCAGGCAGACTGAAGACCCAGGGAAGAGTTGAGGTTGCAGCTCAAATCTGAAGGCAGTGTGGATCAGAACTCCTTCATCTCCAGGACCTCGAGATCTGTTTCTCTTTGAGATTTTCAGCTGATTGCATGAGGCCCACCAATATTGTGGAAGTTAGCCTGCTCTCTCAAAGACTATTGATTTTTAAAGCTCATCACATCTAAAAAATACCTCCACAGAAACATCTAGACTGATATTTGACCAAAAACTCAGTATAAGTTGTAGCCAATGTGACACATAAAATTAACCAACACAGAAAAAATGATCTAAAAAAAATAACAAAATTGATGAAAGCCACATAACTGGTATAAAATACAAGATATATTATAGCCAACACATTTCTATACTATACACATATTTTTGTAACTGAACATTTTTATTAAAAGGATCCAGCTTTTTACTGAAATAATTGATAATCCTAAAAAAACTGTATTGCTTTATAAAGTAATACATGCATATGCTCTCACATACATGAGTTTGCTTATAATAGTCAGTCCATAAATATTCCATATTATAAAACCTTGGCAATGCAAAAATGTACTTTCATAATATCAGGAAAAAACATTTCTTACCAGAACACTAAATCCTTGGGGAAACAACCAAGAGTGTTTTAAAGTCTTGGATTTTCTTGGGTCAGAAATGGCTCCAACCTGATTCAATAGCTTTTAAATTTGAAGGAAATGATTACCTTACTAAATGGTGAAAAATGGTACAAATATGACTAAAGAGCTATCAGGAGTTGTTAGGCAAAGGACAGCTGTGATTTAAGCACCACCTGAAAAGTCTTCTTCACTGGCAGGAGTTACTCTGTCCAGAATCCCCGCCCCACCACTTCCCACTACTGCCACCTTGAGCAATGGCATTATGTTTGTTTGCCTTACTTTCTCTTTCTGCAAAATGGAGATAATGATGTCTACTTCACAGGGCTCTCAGAGAATTAAATGAGTTCCTACGTAAAAGTGACTCATACAGTTCCAGATACACAATGAGTGTTTGACAAATGCTAGCTATCACTGGCTTCATTTTGTTCTCATAAGCTATTTATTATTTGGACACATAGCCAAACTGGAAAAGAAAGCCATTTTCAGTTCACAAATCACACTGATAATGCAAAATAAAACCATATCCATGTTGTTAATTGAAGATGAGTCACATAGTTGCACCTGTTAGCAACTGGAAGTGTCCTCTCAGGGACTTTGATTATACCTGGGACATGCCAGCCTTACAGGAGCCATAGTACCTTCCTGGTGCCCATGTGACTTACTTGGTAGTTTTGGTAAGGTTGTGTTAAGAGAAAAAAAAAACCACATTTTCTATCCAATTATTTTCCCACAAATGAAATTAAAGTATTTACAGATAGGATCTTAAAAAGAGGAGAATTAATAATTCCGTTAAAGACTATGAAAACCCACATGTAGAATTAGATTTAAAGAAATGAGTACACAAGAGCAATTTTGTACCTTTCTTATTGACCCTTACACTTAGTTAAAACTCTTAAACCTTAGTTTTCCATCAGATCTGATTAGCACGCTTCTTTCTAAATCATTTGAATGCTTCTGCCATCTAAGCCTTCCAAGGGTGACTCTGGGATTTCAGGCCAGCTGCCCTCCCCCTTTTAGAAAGGTGTTTTATGTAACCTTTGATCTCTATGTGTTCCATCAGTTGACAGAGCTAACTAAAGGGCGGGGGCTTATTCTGTTTGCTTGGCTTTTCCTTCTAACCACTCATCCCTCTTCTGGTTGGAGAAGTTCCTGTGGTTTCTCCTGTATCTGCTGGATTCCGGCTTCTTATAAATGGAAGCAAAGAAAATAAATAAAAAGTTGTATGACAACCCTAAATTTCATAGGGTTCCCTTTTTCATTCAGAAAGGGAAGTATTTTCCACAAGCTAAAGGAGTCAAGAAACCTCAAAATAAGAAGAAGGACTGAGAGCTTGGTCCGCAGGAATAGGTCAGCCATGGTTTTATTTCCACAGAGTAGAAAGAGGCCCTGGTGGCCAGGAAGCTGACCCTTAGGGTCTGGAACCAAACAGGAAGACACTGCACCTGCAGGCACCAAGAGTTCATGAGTCCATACTTCATCCTGGCTCTGGCTGTGGGTCTGGGGAGGAACAGAGATGAGAAAGAAAAGCCTAGGTTGAAGTCCTCCTCAGGCCATTTACTCAGAGACTTACAGAAACTTCTGCAGAAGGAAGAGAGGAGGAGAGGAAAGCGGGAAAGGGGGATAGAAAGCGCCCTATGAAAAGAATACTTCCTCCACAGGCATCTAGTTCCACGGCCTATACCTGCAGTGTGATTCAGACAAGGAGAGCATTTCTCCCCACTCGTCACAAAGACTACTGAAGAAACCACAGTCATCTAGGGGCTCACCCACAGGTAACAGGAATGCTACTCACCATCCAGAGAGCCAAGGCCACAGAGACATTTCCTTAAACTCCCATGGCCAGACGTAGGGTGCTGGACATGGTTAGAAGGCTGGGGATTCAGAGGAGACTCTAGAAAAACTACCACTATAATCCAGCAGGTGCAGAAGGGAACACGGGGATCTCTCCAAACAGAAGCAAAGGGTTTAGGGGCCTAAGATTGGCACACCAGAGATTTTTCCATTGGGAGAAACACTAATGCTGTGTTTCTGTTCATTTTACTCAAATCCCTTGAGGAAGCACCTGTGAACAAAGGACACCAAGACCAGCAAGAAGCTGACTTTGGGAGGATTTCAGCTGATGGAGAACTGAGCAGAGCAAATGCTTTATTTCAACAGTCCCTCAATATAGTACAATATACCACAAAGGTAGAGTTCAGGTCACTGAACTCAAGGACCTGGAGTAGCAGGTGCAAGACCAACACAGCCACATAACTTGGGAAATTTCTGATAGGATTGTGGTAGCAACAACAAGTGACCATCCCACTGATAGTCAGACAGTAGACCAACTTCCTGCTTTGTGTAAGATTTTCCCTTATCTCCTGCCTTGTCCTGTTGTCTTGTCCCCTACTTCCTGGTTCAACAGATAAGGAAATCAGTTCCTACAACTGAACTGAGCACATGCAGTTGGTAAGAAATTCAGTCTGACTGCTATGACCTCAGGGTCCTCCAGCCTCCTGCAACCCCACTGATGCTCAGAGGCCAACCAAAATCAAGTGGTGGGCAGCATACAAAAAAAAGCAGCTGGGACAGCTGCCCTCCGTCTGACCAGCAGACCCCATCCATCTGTCCCTCTGTTTGTCTTACAAAACAGAAGAGGCCTTCACAGGCCTCCCCAGAGTAGGTAGTCACAGAACAGGTGGTCAGTTATGTGGGTCCAGTGATGTAACCGAGGAAGATGGGCAGAGGGAGAGGACAGCATCTGAGCTGCAGTAGAGAGGACTCCCAGCTGAACCTGCTCCACCAGTGTCATCATGGATAGATCTGGTGCCCTTGAATGGTTTGTCACATCTTGTCAAAAATCCTTCTCCTTCAGAAGCTTCAAGGGGTGAGACTGGATGACTCTAGCTTTTGAAAGGAGGGAATTATAGAAGTTAAAAAAAAAACACATGCAAATCAGAGAATGCTATATGACAGCCCTCTCTTAAACTTGTTTTCTGTTTACTTTTTATACCACCATCTCCTTGTTTGCAGACAGCCTCTCCTGTCCCCTTCCCTGTCCCCTTCCTGTCCCCTTCCCTACCCAGCCACACACTACCCAAAGGTCCCAAGTTGCAAAACACCTTCTAATTCAGCTAATTCCCCCGGGACACTCCCTTGGCCTCAGCATTCAGAAAGCTGTCAGGTGGGGGCTATGCCAAGTACATCCCTTGGTTTCAAGTGATACTGAAACTAGTTTTCCTCCCACTTAGCTGCCCCACCCTGGCTTTGAGCCCTTGCTCTGGAGTGGTTTATTTTGTCAACAGGAAGTGTTATCTGTCCATTTGTCTGCTAATGAACTGTACAATCATAACAGTCAACTAACACTACCCCCAAAAGAATGTGAGGGGCCCAAGCCACTAGCCAGGTTGGGGTGGGGGTTGGAAGGCAAGAGGAAGGGCTGTGGTTAAAGATGGAGGCAAAAAGACAGAGAATTAAAAAAATACTATTTATCTACCAATGATTCACACAGCTTGGGGGAGGGAGGTTGCACATATTATCCCCCATGTAGCAGATGAAGAGTCTGGAGTAGAAGGCTGAGTCTGAGCTGTAGGGAGGAAGCCAGTGGGATAAAGGCAGAGGTGAGTCCCTTTCTCCAACCCACCACTAGGGAAGAAGCGTAACTCCAACTTCCATAGTCTATGTCCTTCTAGCCACCAGGGTCTACTGACACCACGAGTGTATGGCTGGCCATGAAATTAGAACTTCTGACCATTATTTTTAAGCCACTTACAATGAAACGTCACGTACACTAAAAATGATTCTGTAAATTTACTAGAGTTGTTATCAGAAATTTAGAGCATAAGCCCCAGTTCTGGGATCCCAACAGACAGGTTCAGCCACCAGTCCCAAATGGACAGAGAAAGCAGAGTTAATTAGCATGGCCATGGGAAGAAAAGATAAAGGAATTCTGTGACCCCAAGTCTGTCTTTAGGTTTAAATAAAGGAAGAATTAGGGCAGGGGGTAGGAGGTATTCATAATTAATCAGTCTTGGTCAAACCGTGGTCTAGTTGATATTTATCTCAGTTCTAGTTCTTCAAGGAAGCCAGAAGAAGTCCTTATCACTTGAAGGGTCAATTGGATTCCTATGGGATAATTGTTCCTGCTTGAGGGTGATCTCTTCATGGGGTGCTCTGTCTGTAAGACTCTGCTATTCCTGGAACTTAAGGTAACCTCAGATTTAGGATGGTGACTAGACATTTTTCCAGTGCCTTTTCTGGGGTCTGGAGCAGGATATTGTAAAAGCCTCAGTTACTTTGATCTCTGTGCCTTTAGCCTTGAAGGGAGATGAGATAAGTTAGGTACCACTGGTTTTTACACAGGCACTCCTTAGTGATAAACATCCCTATGTGCAGAGTTAAGCAGAAATTGACCCAAAGTTTTTAAGACAACAGAGTCAGGTACAAAATGAAGGCAGGGATGCCAAACTTCTATCCTGCTTTTATTTACCTGTGGGCCCAAGTGAGGAGTCAGTGCTTTTCAACAGATGCAATTTCTAAGGCCCTATAGTAGTGCCTATCATTAAAAATCTACACATTGATTTCAACTATATACTGGGCTCCTCAATGCTCTCACTTTAGTTTGTAGACCATATAGCAAGGGCCAACAACCTAACAACATTAAAAAAAAAAAAAAAACTATGAGTACCAAGTGGTAATGGGGTGGCCGGGGAACAGTGCCCAGAATGAGCCAGGATGAAGGGGGACTAGATGTCTCTAGCAGAAACACCTGAGATGGAGAAAGCAAAGGGGAAGGAAAATGATGGACTGGAAAGAACAGGTTTTCATCAAGAATCACAGGAGAGAGTGTTATGGTTTGAGTCTGAAATGGCCTCCAAAAGCTTATGTGTTAAATGTTTGGTCCCCCACGCAGCAGTGTTCAGAGGAATTTTAGAAGGTGATTGGATCACAAGGGATCTGACCTCATCAATAGATCAATCCATTTATGGATTCATAGATTAATGGATTTGGAGGGAGTGTCTTCATTACAAAAATGAGCTCTCTCTCTCTGTCTTCTTTCCTCTCCCTCTCTCTCCCCTTCATGGCCATGAGATGAACGGCTTTGCTATACCTCACGTTCCCCACATGACATTCTACTTCACTACAGACCCAAAAGCCATGGAGCCAACTGACCATAGACTGAAACCGTGAGCCCAAATAAGTCTATCTTCTTTTAAGTTGATTTTCTCAGGTATTTTTCACAGTGATGGAAGCTGACTATCACAGAGAGAAAGAGAGCATATGCATAAAGAAGAATTCCCAGTCACACCACATAAGAAGCCCGATGTCTCTGACCCCACCAGCCTTTAATGCACCACTGTGGAAATGGAGGCATGTGAAGGGATCACCCATGCAGTGCAAGCTGGGGACAGGTAAAAGGGGTAAGGAAGCAGAGACTCTTCCTCTGACATTGGGACTCATTCAAACTTTAGAAAAGAACACAAAGGCTCTATTTGGCACTCAGTATGTTTGGCAGCCACATGTCCCCAGTCAGGGACATTCCTGTGGAGGAAGAACCCATAGAGCACAGCCACCTGCTAATGTGGGTCATTGGTCCCCACTCCTGGCTTGCTAAGTCTGTGTCCCTGACCTGTCAGCCAGTCAGGATCACAGCCTCCTCTGCTCCTAACTCTGTTCTCTATCCTTTACCCCTGGTCATGCGGCATCCATTTCCTCTAGAAACCTATGGAGCCAGCATTTAATGCCTTCCTGGGTGAATAAAGTTAACTTACAACAAAATTAATTTACTAAGTAGAAATCAATCACCAAGGGTAAAAAGAGGGAACCCCTTAAACAGCACTTCATCAAACCAAGCTGCCAAAGAAAACGGCTAATGGTGGGAGTTTAAAGTTTAACGTTAAGAGCACACTACGGGTTTGCCTGGGAGCCAATCCCTGGCCTGGGATTTTAAGTCAGGAGAATGAGAAGAAGGATGTCTCAATTATAGTTGTTCTTAGGATTTCTGCCCATTTTTGTAAGTTCCACTTTAAGAAAATGGCACATAAAAAAACTTAGATAAATGGATATGTTCAGTAACCTTATAAAAGAATGTTTTATTTTATACAAGCTTTTATAGCAGGATATCTGACTCTCAACATCATCTGAGAAAGTCCTGCACCCCAGGCATTAAGCTGGCTTTGGAATACAAAGTAGTGTATCCTTCTGTCAAAATCAACAGAAAAGGGCTGGGCAAAGTGGCTCAAGTCTGTAAATCCTAGCTACTTGGCAGGCAGAGATCAGTAGGATCATAGTTTGAGGCCTGCCCAGGCAAAAAGTTTGAGAGGACCCCATCTGAACCAATGGCTGGGTATGATCGTACATGCCTGTCATCCCTACTACACCAGGAAACACAAGTAGGAAGATCATGGTCTAGACTGGTCCAGGCATAAAGCAAGACCCTATCTCAATTGTTCCTTCCTATTATTGCTTATACTCTCTCTACAACAAAATCAGAAATAAGGGCAAAATAGTTTCTGCTGGGTATTGAGGGGCTGGGGGAGAGAGGGAGGGGGTGGAGTGGGTGGTAAAGGAGGGGGTGGGGGTAGGGGGGAGAAATGAACCAAGCCTTGTATGCACATATGAATAATAAAAGAAAAAGGGAAAAAAATAAATAAATAAAGCCAACCACTGAAAAAAAAAAAAAAAAACCACAGCAAAAAGGGCTGGAGGCATGGCTCGAGCCATAAAGTGCCTGCCTAGCAAGCTCAAGGCTCTGAGTTCCACCCTGAGTATGCTTAAAAAAAAGAAGAAAAAGCAACAGAAATGAACTAGGTATCAGCTGAAGTCACTCTGTCCATGAAGATTTATACAAAATTAGCTTCACCTCCCTAGGCCATGTCCTGTGGGTAGCCCTCAATCCCCTCAGCCCCACTCCAAGGCTTCAGCACACTTCCAAAGCTCTTTCTTGAAGGCAGCTTCTGGTCTGTATGCAATCCTTGGTCTCACAGCCATTCCACTCACCCAACCTTAAGACACGCTTTCCCTTTTTCCTACTGGCCCAAATGTAGAAATGTCATGTTTGGGATAATGCTAGCTGATACGAAAGGAACAAAAAAGTTCTATAGCCTAGGATTTCTTTTTCTGTCAAGCAATAGTTGAATGTGGCTATTCCTGGCTGGCCAGTAACTTCCCTCCTGGTGAAGATCAAGGATTCCTCCCTTCGTCCCACTTCAAGAAGACTTCTGGACCCAGTTGGCAGATAGAGAAGTGGAGTGGAGCCGGGCGCGGTGGCGCGCGCCTGTAGTCCTAGGTACTCGGGAGGCTGAGGCAGGAGGATCGCTTGAGTCCAGGAGTTCTGGGCTGCAGTGCGCTATGCCGATCGTGTGTCCGCACTAAGTTCGGCATCAATATGGTGACCTCCCGGGAGCGGGGGACCACCAGGTTGCCTAAGGAGGGGTGAACCGGCCCAGGTCGGAGAAGTGGAGTGGAGTGGAGAAAGTACCCCTAGTTGCCTTCTGACAATGGACATACATGCTTTTGCTCACATTCCATGGTAAAAACCAGTTAATCCATGGCCCCTCCTAGGTAAGAAATGTTCTCCTGTGTGGACAGCTGCTCCCCTCCACCAGTAGTAGCTCTGTACTACACAAGGGTGACGGGCTTTCATTGACCACTTTGCCATCAGTGTCAGAAGGTCATCTCCACTTTTCCTTTATCTTCTGTCTCACAAAAGGAGTGGGAGGAACTCTTACAGAAAGTTGGCTGGTAAAGGGAGACACACTGTGATGAAACAACTTCAAATTGAATTTATATATGCAAATTCCGAAGAATTCTTTGGCTACCAAGTCACCAGGACTTTCTTATTGGATATCTCATGGGAGGCTTTTTTAAAATCTCTTTTTCTACTACTCACACGGCCCCACATTCTTGTTAATTTCATGTGGGAACAGGGTAGAAATGGGCCAGATCCATGTAACCCGCAGCCTGGAACTGAGCCAGGCATGCACATACAACTTTATGGGATCCTTTTATTTTTTTTTTCCATTTCATTTTTCCTTTTTGCAGACACTGAAAATTCCCTTTTCTCTTTTCAATGAGTTACAAAGCTAGAAAAAAAATTTAGTGGAAAATCCCCAACTGTTTTGAAATTAAGCAATAACTTGCTTATTTTTAATCAGGGCAATTTAGGAAGATGAATCCAGAGTTAGGAATGGGACATGTCTCTGGCCCCTTGCATTAAATTAAGAGTGGGGGCAGGTCAACAATTGTGGGATCTCTTTAAGAAGTTCCCTGCTCCCCAGGATCTCCCCAACACCTTCCATCTCCTAGCTGCACCCCCTCATGGTCCACAGGCTTGAAATCCACAGCTTTCCTTTCACTCTTGTGCTCTTCCTGCGGCTGCATCTGCTATGGATCTGAGGTACTTGGAGTTCTTCCCCAGTCTGTCTGGTACTTCTCTATGTCTTCTAGTCTCTCTCCCTGCATTTTCTCCAGGGATTTTCACAGCTTCCTGTGGTGTTTGCTTAGTCTTTACTGGAATCAAACCCATTGGAGGTTTTTAACTAGCAAAATGCATGTAGCTTTCTATTGCAGAAAGTTCTCTTGGGCTGGAACAAGGATGGATTGAAGGAGGCCATTCTAGAGGCAGTGATCACTGAGGTGGGAAGGAAAGGCACAGTCAAGAGCTGCTGGGATATAGGTTCTGCAGAATCTGATGGCCAATTTGATGTGGAGGTCAAAGCATATGGAAGTATCAAGAATGATTCACTGGGAAAGAAACAGGAAGAGAAACAATTTGCTCCATGAATGTCAGGTTTAGTTTTGTTTTTTTAAAGCAAATTTGTAGACAGATGTTCCTCTTAGAGACCAGAACAGGCAGATTTGAAATCTTCCATTTCCCTTCTCTACGTTCCAGGATTCTTTGCCTTTGTGCTATTGGCCAGACCATGGTGGTCTCCATTCTAACAAAATGTATCTGAGCCATCTTGAAGGTACTGGAAAGTCTAGTACTACTGGCCTGTTTGCTATTTTTAATGGGACAAATTCAAAACAGGTTTTATTTGTAGAGCCAACCATTGTGAGGTAGTCATAGATAGTTTTATTCTGTACATGTTACATCATGGAGCTTCTTTTGGGATCTGTATTTAAGGATTTTGCCATTTGTTTCTATGATTTCTTAGTAAATCATTTTAGATGATATAGCAAATGTATAAAACATTTTAAAGAGAATTAAGATAACTTGAGCTTGTTTGTGAAAGAAACCAGTAATTGTGATGCTAGCAAAGCTCTAGATAGCATAATGCCTTCCTGACTTATTTTTGCAGAGGTAGATATGTCTTTTTAGGTTTCATATACAAACCAGACACAGAAGCACCATGTATATATTTTTGTTTTACAGACCCCCACATCGTCTGCTAATGTCTAATTCAGTCTTTTAGCTCCTTACAAATGTTGTACTCCTTTCCCCATTATCTTTCACAACTACAGGAAATGATGAGTACTTAGTCTTGAGAGTGGATAACTTGATTCCTAGTGTACATACGTTTTCCTCTGCCAAGTATTGCTACATGTCGCAAGCCATGTGCTTAACTGTGGGCAGAAAACAAATAAAATCTAAAGTGGAAAGAAATTTCCAAGATAAATAGACTGGACTGCGAATGAAAGCCCTTCCATTTGAGATTGAATTTGATTTTTTCTTAGAAAGGCTTGGGAGAGAGGAATCTGTGGTCAGAAGGAAAAATAGTTTCCTTTGTGTAGCTACACGTCAACAAAAGAAATAAAAGGACACAGGGCTTTGGTAATCAGCTGCTTTCAAGTCCTTAATTTGGGCTAAATCTTCTAGGATTTGGGGGTGCTTCAGATAACATTCTCACACTTTAAAGAGTATCAGCTGCCAGACACTGCTTTCTCTTTTGTTCCCCAGGTGAGCTATTGTTTCTCCTTTTCAAGACCTAAAATAACTCTGGGTGAGAACGCTTTGTTTGATCAGTTAGAAAAGAAGGGTGAGTGGAGTTATGAGTTCTCCTATATGCTTAGTGCTTAGTGTTATAGTTTGGATCTTAAGTGCCTCCTAAAGGCACAGGTGATCAAAGTTTAGTCACCAACTTGGCACGATCAGTAGGTAGTAGAAACTTGAAAAGGAGGGGCCTACTGGAAGGGAGGCCTTCAAAGGGGATACTGGGACCCAGCCCCTTCCTTCTTCTTTCTCTTCCTAGTATCCCAGCCATGAGGTGATAGGATTTCTCCATTATGCATTTCTACCATGACGTCATGACGTGCTTGTTCATCCCAGGCTCAAAAGTAACAGAGCCAACTGAACATAGACTGAGCCAAAATTAAAGCTTTCTTCTTTTTAAGTTTATCGCCTTTGGAAATCTGTTACAGTAATGGAAAGCTGGCATTAGGGAGTCAGACTTCCCTTCTTTATCAACACAGAAAGACATGGCTAATTACTTAGCTGGGAATTGTGGTACATGCCTGTACTTTTAGCACGTGGGAGGCTAAAGCATGAGGACCATGCGTTTGAGACCAGCCTGGGCTACATAGTGAGTGCAAGACTAGCCAGAGCTAAAACAGCGCAAAAAAAAGAAAAATTCTAATTACTTGGGAACTCTAGACAATGTTCCTAGTAATGCACATTTCTGCTGTCTTCCTCCAATTAGAATTTTTCTGAAAATCCGCTTTCTGATATCAGCAGCATTCTATTTTTGGGCTCACCCACTAACTGGGGCCTGCTGCTGTCTGTGAGATCTGGGATTCCTGAACTGGTGACATTGTTGGGTCAAAGTTTTACAAAAGGTGTACTCAGTACAGCCCAGGCTTCAGATTATACTGGGAAAAGGGCCGAGATAGGAAGTGAACAGCATGTAAGTGCTTTGGGAAGCACATGCAAGGATTTGTTAATATATTACAGTTGGTCAATTGAAAAGATTTTCAAATACCCCTGGGTGCTGGTGGAAAAGCTAAAGATAAGAATAAATCCCATATGTGAGAGAACTCAAAATAGCATCAAATAAGAGACTCAGAAATTTTTGGAGTAGGCCCTATCTGCAAATCTCACTAAAAGACAAGCAAAGAATCCTCCAATAGACCTTGGCTTAGTTTCAGGACTCAGACACCTCTGTCAATTGCATGTGTTCACTGTGAGATATTTTGGATTTGCTCCATTTTCATGAATACTCAATGACCAGTTCATCATTCAAAATGTTGCCAAAATACTTTTCCATGAAAAGATGTTAAGCAGTTATGGAAAAGGTGATGAAGCTTCTGGAAGGGACTCATATTTCCTGTGTCAAATAACTAGGGACAAGCTGAGGAAGAAAGGGACCTAGAGTCCTGAGACAGACCTCAGGATCAAAAGTGTGTAGTTATAGCCACAGGGAGAATCTGAGCTAAAAAGATGGGTCAGCCTCTAATTAAGACAAGATAACTGTTGCAACAAGGATAATAATGAATTAACAAATTGAGCACTGACTGTTGAGCTATCCAAGACCTTCCACCTGGGAAGTGATTCAAACCCAGAGTCTGTGGTACAGGCCCCTGGTTCTTAACCACCAGCCTGGGTTTCCTTGGTGAGCGAAACTTAGCATTTAGAATTCTGGTACCAAGTTGGCCATCTCCAGGGTATGTGTTACAAAACTCCAGAGGACATCATTCACATCATAGTTCATGTGACAGCCACCCTCACCCAAAAACTGCCCTGGAAACCAACTGCCAACTATAAATATGGCCCTACCGTTTCTACTCTTCAGTTGTGACAGGTGAGGCTCCTGACTTTCTGAGAGGCAAATGACTCCTCCCCAAATCTTTTGTTCCTAGAGAAAAGTCAGGATTAGCTGACAAAGGATATCTCTTACTTCTAGTATCCCATGGTGTGTTTTCCACTCACAGTTAATAAATCAAAGGAATATGTACACAGGAATTTAAGAAGATAGGTACAGAAATAAAAACTTTAAAAAAAAAAAAAAAGGCATCTGGTCTACCCCAAAGAAACCAAAGTCAAGGGTTGCCAACAGTGTGAGTAAGGTTCCTGAACTGCCTCCTCTCCCAAAAGCAAAGGAAAGACAAAATATTTTAGGCCAGTGATACTCTACAGGCAATTTATTAGTGCTGTGGAAGACTAGAAATGCTGTGTTAGGAAAATGAAATCAGTGCATGTCTCGATTTGTGTCTCACAAAGGAGCCATAAACACTTCTCTGTGCTGGCAGGGCCTGGCTGTGAGCACCAAGGATAGCTGCATTCTCTGTCCCAGGCATGTGCATGAGGACTGCAGAAAGATTTCTCAGTTACTGCAAGGTCACTGTGGGAATTGCTTTCCATTCCTTTTAGAGTAGATGAGCCAAGGCAAGGATGAAACTTTCCTAGGCCTGGCTTCTGCTGGCAGCTCTGCGGGCTTGGCTGACTTTGTTGTCTGTCTTTGAAAAAGGCAATGAGACTCTGAGCTCTTCAGAAACATACAAAGAAGGCCTGGCCGTTGGTTGGCTTTTCAAATGGATTCTAATTTCCCAGATGTCCTTTGTCTGGTTTCCAGACTTGAGCAAGGAGCTTTTTAAGCATCTGTTTCAGGCAGTAGCAGATTAGAAACAAAGACAGTCTTCATGAGCTTCAAGTCTGTCACTAGCCTTTGGGATAGCTTCACTACTCCTTTTTGCTCTCAGTCTCTGTTTACCTATCTGTAAAGTGGGGATAGAGAAACTTCAACTCAACAGTTTTGAATCCTAGGATTCCATGAACCACAGATGGGTTTGAGAGTATTGCTGCTTTTCTGCAAAGCTGTTTTAATTATTATTTATTTCAGGTTGTAGAACAAGGTCAACCTAGTCACTGGAATCTCAGGTGGACTCAATAAATAGACCACCCACATCCCTCTAAACAGTTTGAGAAATGAAACCCATCAGAGGAAGATGGAAGACCCAGAATAAAGCATGAGGTTTTATATCAGCCAGAAATAAAGAATTATCAGACTGGGGATGTAGTAGCTCAGTGGTGGAGCACTTGCCTAGTGTGTACTAAGAACCCAGAGTTCCATCCCCAGCACTACAAGGAAATAAAACCAAAAACAGCAACAAAAAAGAATAGAGAATTACCCTTTCTTTTCCAAGCACAGCTTCAAATTTCAATTTCAACTTATACTTGATTTCGCATTGGTTACATGGACACAGTGCAGTGTAGTAAAAAAGCATAGGACAAGGAGTCCAAGACCTTATTCCACCTCTACCATTTCGTACACAACTTAGCCATTTTCTCTGACCTATTTATATCTGTTTCTCAAAACATCTGCTCTGTAGTCTCTTTCCAGTAGATGGGGATGTGAAGAGCAAAGGTGGAGAGGAAACCTAATCCCTGTTGGGCCATTCAGACCCTCACTTCAAGAAATTTGTCACTGGAACATAGACACTGGTTTGCCAGGACCACCAACTGGGCACCAATTGGCAGGCCACACAGAGCCTAGGGTTGTCTAATGGAGAGATTAGGCTACTGAGGAAAAGGAGATGGAAACAGATGAGAAGAGAAATAGTTTCAAGAGTCACCAGAGCAAGAGAAAGAATAAGAAACTTCACTTTCTAAAGGTTTTAAGATTCTGGTTCCATTTCCTTCTGAGGCTCTTCTGTACTTCCTGCCCAGAGTCCTTGACCTGGCCTCAACCCTCACTTTGTCCAAGTGTGTTTCTCTTACAAGCAACCAAGCAACTTCTGGTAACTTCCACCTCACCATGGCTTTGTTGAGTGGCTCTATCTTTCGATGCTTTTATTCTCTCAGTTGTAAAATGTAGCAGCAATCATAAGTATTTCTAAATTTCTTTTCTAGTGCACTAATTACATGAAAGACTTTTATAAAACAAAGTAGGGTTAAGTCACAGTGACTCCCTTCCTTTGCTCCAGTTAATCAGATTCAGCCATAACAAAGCCACATCAGTCCATGTAAACAGTCTCAATAGCTGTTGTCTTAGCATGAGACTAATGTCCCTTCCAGAAACTGGCACATAAAATATAAATATGGACTTCAGATTCTCATGATACAAATTCAACATGCCATCCCTCAGCACTGCCAAAGATGAGGCAGAGAGCTGGCCCACACCCACACTCCTGTCTACCTGCACGGTCACTGTGGCTGAACATATATTTATAGCTCCAACCCGTTGGAAAATGAGGCTGAGGCTACAACAATGCCCTGGCTTCAGAGCTTTTCCTTAATCCTCTCTTTCAGTCCCTTCATGTAGATAGGCTGTTAGTGATTATGTGCAATTTTAATTGGGGTTTCCATTGCACAGGGATCCTCAGACAATCTATGCCTGCTTCGAATGCATGTGGCATTTCACAAGTGCCATTGTCTGCTGCAAAGGAATGCTATATGGGTGGCCTGGTAGTGTCTCTTTATAGCCACTGAGCTGCAAGGAAAAACAGAATATTCTGCAGCTGTAAGGAATTAGATTAGACAAAGCACATGTGCACACATACATGCACACAAGCGCACAAAACCTTCCCTAGGGTGGTAAGACAGTGGTGGATATTAAAAGAGACAATGTGTTAACAGAATCTCCAGGTATTTTTAGAAACAGCAGACAGCTTCCTCTTGGGTACTATTAGAAATTCAATCCTGCTTACAGGTCCAAGGATAGATTTGGTGACATTTCAGTGTCCTTTCCAGGTCTAGACTGATGACAGAGGCTCCATTAAAGAGTCCCTCTGTCCCCATTACACCAAATTCCTCCCAATTTCATCAAGTTACTATTCACTCTCCCATAAATGCCTCGTGAGGTCCACATTTATAACTTTTCTCTTTCCCACCCAGTACTCACCACTGACCTACCCTATCATCAATCTGCTCCCTCATTTAGGAGGGGCCCCTAATAGCAAAAGTCTGGATGTCATGAGCAGGTGGGTGAATCCCATCCATATCTAAACTGGCTGCCTCTGTGTAGCTGAGAACACATGCCTCATGCTCCTCACTCAAGGTATCTGTCACCAACCCTCCCCACTGCATGTATGAGTCCCTAGGTTGCCCTTCTGAGGCCTTCAAAGGCCTCCAGAGAAGCAGTCCCTCTCGCTTTACCTTCTGCACAAGGTTAGGAGGAAACTTGAATGGCAGAGCTACTTGACCACAAATAAGTCCATCTCAGGTCTCTAAATCCTAAGGAAGCTTGGCCTACGATGGTCAATCCCCATGGTGATCCTGGCTCATCTAATTGGCCCCTTGTGGAATGTCTGAATTTTAAAGAGTTACAGGAGAGGACATGGGACAAAGTTATTCTGTAACCACCACATCATTTAGTCAATATTTTTGTATTAAGGATTTAGAGTTTCCACATATTTCATCTAATCACCTTCTCTTCATTTGTCTTCATTCCCACAGTCATGGCCCTCTTTCAGGAAGAGGAAAGCAAATGGTGCTAACATCTCTTAGTGGCAGGCACTGTGTATTGTGTGCTTCATGTATATTATCTTGTGAGTCCTCTCTAGATTTATGAAGCAACCTTCTACGTGATCCCCACAGGCTGTCTCTTTCATCCATACTCTACACAGATGCCATAGTATCTTCCTACCCCATGCGCTCTACTTGACAACGTCAATAGTTCCTTGTTGCCTTTGGGTTGGAACTAGTTCCAGCCTCCTAGCATCTTCAATATCTGCTAGAGAGTTTCCAGTAGAGGAGGTTTGCCACACACTCAGAGTTCAGAAGGTATGTCTGTGGACTTTTCCTATCCTGACCCACTTACTTAAACTTCTTCCCATCCTTCTCATTTATTAAACTCTTCTTTGTCAATTTTCAACTTAAATGTCATTTGGTCTTTCTATCATTCCTAACTCAGAATTCATTAGGCCTCTGTCTCTTCTTGTAATACTTCATTAAAACATCACATTGTATTATAAAGCTCACATTGTATTATAGACCTGTGATGTGTTACAGAGGGCAAATCAACCATTATAACAAACAGCTGAAATGTTTCCATAGCTCCACACAACAAATGTCTATTTCTTGCTCATGCAGTGATTTAATGTGAGGACTGCTCGTGGAGGTTCCCCTCCAAGTGGTGACTCAGAGATCCAGGCTATGTCCACTTCATAACTCTGTTAAACCATACCTTGGAGTTCTGCACTCCTGGACATACAAGCAGTGAAAAAAGAACAGAGCAAGAGTTTTTAAGGGTTCAAGTTTGTTCCTATCTCCAGCCACTAAGCCAAGACAATAAGCCTTAAATCATATCTACTGACAATACTTCTCATAGGACTCTCCATTTACCATTATCTCTCACCTGGGGCTGAGAATTATCTTCAAAAGGAAAGAAAAAGAATGTCTGTAATCTAGTCAGTGATAACTCTATAGCCTTTGTACTTTTCAATGGATCCATTCCTCTAAGGGAGACCACAGTCAGGTTTGGGGTATTAGCAAGAATTTTTACATAATGGATCAGTTGATGTGAGACAGCTGGCATGTGTCCACAGCATCCATTTTTGTGTCTTAATACTCAATTATTCACCATTGTGGCAATCTAGGAAATTAAGTTAACAGAGAAATTTAAAAAGCTTATATTTACCATTAAATGGTATCCCTGACACATCCAGAATTTCTAAAACTCTGAAGGACTCTTAGTTACCTCCCTCAATTCTACAGCACACTGTTGAAGGCTAATTCTACCCAGTGATCAATTAGATCATTAGAAAACAAACAAAAAGCTGGTTTTTCCTTTTATTCCACATCAGCCTTAGGATATTTCAAGTAATATAGTTTTTTTGTTTTTGTGGTACTAGGGTTTGAACTCAGGGCCTCATGCTTGCTAGGCAGGTGCACTTCTGTATGAGCCATTCCACCAGCCTTCAAATAACACAGTTCTTAATGCTACATAAATAAATTCAGTGATCTTTATATCAGTATGTCCCTTTCCACTCCTCATTTTATGCAAGCTGTAAGGAAAATCTGACTGTCCAACCATCTTTCCACTCCTTGAACATGCCAATCTCCACTCTCCTCCAGGAAAGACTGACTCACACATTCAACAAGTTGTCTTCAATGAAATTTCCTCACAGCATTTAATGCTTCCTTATCATCAAACTTCTCAAAGCAGTACTTTTACATTTACTTATGGTTACCTGTTTTTCCCACCAGACTATAAGCCCAATGAGGATAGGACTATGTTCATTTTTGCTCATGATTACACTCATAGTGAATGCTTGGCACACACTAACATTCAATAAAAATCTGTCCAGTGAATAATAAAATAAATGTATCAGTTAGATAATTAATTAACAAACAATGTTTTCTTGCATTCCTTCCTGCTTTAAGATCCTGTTCTAGGTATTTAATCACATTAGATGACCCGTCATCTAAGGTAGTTATTCCCTAAATTTGCCCATGATTCACGTAATTTCCTCTTATGAAGAATTTCAGGAGAATGGTGTGCAAGTCTATGCTCATAGGTTTTATTTGAGATAACTGAGTTTCATCCTGGTATCTAAAAGTATGGCAGCACATTTGCAGAAATAAAGATTCTAGAGAAGGCAACTAAGAACCAGTAATGTATTCCGGTGAGGGCTCTGGGTTAGAACCAGGAGGCAGGGTACTAGTGCTAGCACTGGTTTTATCTAGCAGCTTGGGCTATGAGGATATCACTTTCTTCCCTGGACCCCCATTGAAAGAGGTCCTCTAAATGAGGAACCTTCTGCTGTCAACATTGATATGAGTCACAAGACTTGTTATCCCTCTGCCTCCTGTTTTCCTATATTACCAGAATTCTTCCCACAGGAAGAGGATCTTTCAGAGTCAAAGGCCTTTTCTTCTCTGGCTATATTTCTTCCGGTAGTTTTTAACCCACCACTTACAATGGGAATGTATCAAGAAAAATTAGACTTAGTCTCTATAGGTACATCTTCATTATACTTCCTGACACTCATCTTTCCAAGATCAGGAGTCTTATGTGCCAATGTCCCACTTCTAGAAATACTTGCAAAAGTAAAGTCTCAAAGTCAGGAGTCAGGACTCATGTCCAGGACCTACGCTTACTATCTGTGAGTTTGGGAAAGGTAATTCAACTTCCCTGACCCTCAAGTCTTACCTTAGAAAATATACTCCTGACAGATACACTTGCAACAACCATTTGGTCCCGATTCTCAGTAGAACAAGATGTTAACCACTCAATACGTCCTTCTCCTCAACCTAAGGTCAAAGCATTAAAAAAGGTTTCCCACCCATGCCCCCAGTGTTCATCGAAGAATTTCATATTTAATGAAAAGCTCACTTTGCAGTGAAATAAAGGCTTTAAACACACATGCTTAGAAAAATGAGAGCACCATCACCAAGTCAACATCAGTAGCAAGCGGCTAAGAACACATTACAGATATTCTCATACAGAGTATTATGTAGCATGAAAAGCAGTATTTGCCCAAGGAGATCTGCTTGCTGCTCTGGTTCAGAAAGAACTTCTTAGAAACACTGTCAGAAGCCAACTTCCCAGCTGATACTCAGAATAGAATTAAAACACTTACATATATGATCAATCGATTTTCAACAAGAGTGCCAAGGCAATTCAATGGGGGAAAGACATTCTCTTTGATAAATGGTGCTAGAAAACTGGATATCTACACATCCAAAAGATGAAACTAGGCCCTTACCTTATACCATAAACAAATGTTAACTAAAAGTGGAACAAATAAGTTTAAAATATCTAACTCCTTAAAGAAAATATAGAGTAAAAGCTTCATGGCATTTCATTGGTCAATAATATCTTGGTTTAACAACAAAAATACAAAAAGACAAATTGAACTTCATCAAAATAAAAAATTTCTGGGAACCAAAGGATACTATAGAGAGAGTGAAACAGCAGCCTACAGAATGGGAAAAATGTTTGTAAATTACATGTGGTAAGGCATTAATATCTAGAATACATAAAGAACTCCTACAACTCGAAAATAAAAGATGAACAGCCCAATTCAAAAATGTTCAAGATACTTGAATAGACATTTCTGCACAGGACATAAACAAATGGCCAATAAACATATGAAAAAATGTTCAATATCACTAGCCACTAAGGGTAGACAACACCACAGTAAAATACCATCTCATATACACTAAGATGTCATTATCAAAATAAATGGTGATGAGGATTGAAGACATTGTGCATTGCTTTGTGGGAATATAAAATGATACAGCTACTGTGGAAAACATTTTGGCAGTTCCTCAAAAAATTAAATATAAAATTACTATATGATCCAACAATTCCTCTTATAGGTATACATCCAAAAGAAATGATGAGATATACTCAGAGATACCAATGTGCATAGAGAATTATTCACAATAACCAAAAGGTGGAAATAGCCTAAGTGTTCACCAACAGATGATTGCATAAACAAAATACAGTATGACATAAAATGGAATATTATTTGACCTTAAAAAGAAATAAAGTTCTGCCGAATTCTATAACATGGATGAACCTTGAAAATATTACTCTAAGGGGAATAAGCCAGACAGAAACAGACAAACATTTTATGAATCCACTTATATGAAATACCTAGATGGGAAATATATAGAAACAGATAATAGAATAGAGGTTCTGAGGGGTTGGAGGAAGGAAGAAAAGAGCTAATATCTAATGGATATAGAATTCTGGAGATGGATGATAGCAATGGTTGCATAAAAATGTAAATATACTAAATGCTTCTGAGTTTTACACTTAAATGGTTAGAATGGTAAGTCATATACATTTTTACCACAATAAAAAAGTAGCTTGGAGGCCCCAATATCATGGAAAATTGTTTTCTGTCATCTGTCACAGACAGTATGTGTGTTGTATTTACTTAAGGATCTTCAAACTCAGAAAGGGAAGGTGGAATTGATGGGAAATAGCCAGAGCTGAGTTTCCCATTGCCTCCTGCAGCCCTTGCTCACACTCATCAATTTAAGTTCTCAGCAATCAATTTTCTTCTTTTCCCCTTTCAAATGCTCTTCATGATGGCAAATAAGGATGTCAAGCTCCAGCATCCTCATTTCTCTGGATAAGTGAGATGTCACCTCAGCCTGCAGTCATTGTCTGGATCTGCACAGCAAAAGCAAAGCAGAAAACTGAGTTAATGTTTCCTGTAAGTTGGGGTAGGAGGGGACACCACTCCATGGGTTTAGAGAGAGACAGTCCAGGGAAAGGGCTGAGAATGGCAGCAAGTGATACTCCAACAATGGCCAATTCCCTCTTCCTTGCTGTGGCAAAGACCTACAAAATACACAGGCTCATGTGTGAAATCCCCAGGAAAGAGCTTGGAATTAACAATTGTACCAGAAATGGTTCTCACTGAAGCTCTTGAATACAGCTTCCACTTTCCATGGCAGAACAATACCCATGCAATTATGAGAAAGGCCATATTCCAGGCTTCCCTCAACAATAGGATAATTCTTGACATCTGGAATTGTGACCACAACAGAACCAAGAGACCTGGCAGCTGTGTGACAAGCTTCTGCTTTCAGAGAAAGGTCTCAGGCTGGGTGATATAATGCAAACCATGAAGAACTAAGTGTTATATCCTTCACTTGCCTAATTGAACTCAATGTTCTTTTTTCAATTAAGAGCAGTCTTTATTTAGGCTTCACATCATGTGTGTTGGTGGCTGGTGGTGAGAGGAAATAGGATGGCTATGAATAAAGAGGAGCAGAGCATGCTTTCATAGGAAAAAGAACAGAGAGAAATCTATTCCCCAAGTCAGTTTCCTTCCAAAAGTGAGGACTGGATTTCCATATCCTCCAGCAGATTGCTCATCTTCATTTAACATCTCTAGGCTTGTGGTTTCTATAAAATAATGAGTGAGATACACTAGCCTCATCAGGAAATCAAAATATACTGCAAAGTTATAATAGATAAAACAACATGGTGCTGGCTCTGGAAGAACAGATCAACCAAAGAGAATAGACAAGCTAGAAATACACCTTGATGCTTGTAAGAATTTAATTAATTTAAAAGATAGCATCACAAAGATAGAAAGAATAGGATTTCTCAAAAAATGATTTTGGTGCAATTGGCTAAATCTTCATAGACTAGGCCAGATCTTATTAGATTTTGTTTCAAGTTCTGACCTCCACTCAATGTCCCAAGTTTTCTCTGAGTTTTCCAGCTCTGTGACACCAGAGCTCAGGAAGCTTTGCCTTGTTTTTTTCCTGTGCTGATCTCATTCTGGCCTCCCACCATTACCTCTGCACCCATCACTTTCCTCTAGTCACAGGTCCCATAGCCAACTCCCCCTCCCCACCCATGGTGGCTATCAGTCCAGGGTAAGAAGACCTCTTCTCTCCTGTGAGCTTCTCAGGTCACAGTGTAGACACAGCGCCTCCTTAACTCCCACAGTTAAGTGGGACCACTTAACTGTGCATCCAGTGCATCCAGGACCAGGACATCTTTGAAGATGTTTGGGGCTAACAAAAAGGAAAATGCCATGGTGACCAGAGATTAGTAGGGAGGGAGGGGTGAACTGGCAGAGCACAGAGAATATTTAAGAAGTAAAGCTACTCTGTATGACACCATAATGGTGGCTATATGACATTATGTATTTGTCCAAACCCATAGAATGTGCTGTAGGAGGAAACATGTTTCTAGCACTTGTTAAAATGACAAGGAAGGCTTATTTGGTACCATTGTGATAGGAGTCAAGACTGTCACAATAGGAGATGGGCTAAACGCCAAACACAACAAAGACAGCTGAGGATTGATAGCCAGTGAGTAGAGTGAAGGAGTTAGGGGATGGAAAATTACTAACAGGAGACAATAAGGTTAGGTGGGGTTCTTACTAAACCAAGTTAACAGGATTCTTGCTAAGCGCAGGCCAAGGTGACCAGACATGAGGGTGGAGTGTGAGGAATGTGCTCATATATCAAGCATGATCAGATTTCAAGGGTGGAGGACTTCTCACTAAATGACTTAACAAGATTATTATTAAGCTTTACCTGAGTCCTCATTGGAGAGGAAATTTTGAACCAGATTACCAGCTCTGGTGGCCATTTGATTCCTAAGAGATCAATGACCTTTGCCATAGCAATAGCAGAAGTGCTGGCTCTTTCAAGTACATCTCTTCTGTCTTATCATCCATTTCCATTTCTTTTTCTTTGTGAACACTGTGGATAAACCACCCGAGAGCCACTCACAGCCCCTACCCAGTGGGTCTAAAATAAGATGTGTAAGAAGGGGATTCTGAGAACTCTTGGTGACTATGAAGATGAAAGTTGTAGCCAAGGGTAGTGTACAAATAGAGGAAGAGACTAGAATACTGACATTGTGAACTCCGGACTTCTTGTCTTCAAGTAATTTTGTATCAGACAAATAAATCCTTTATTTTTTTTAAATTCCCCAATGGCTGGGTTTTATTTGCTTTCAGCAAACATAATGCCAGTTGATATGCTTCCCTATTCCCCAAATAGGCACAAGGAATAGATCTGCAAACCTGTTGCATAAACAAATATCCATGTGGGATATGGAACATCTAAATTTTGAATATGGTTTTAAGTGGGGAAGTATGTCCCACTAGGTGAAAAACTATGATGACAATGGTTTTCTCTTAAACATTTAAAAACAGAAAATGCAGGATACTGCATCTGAAAAGAAAAAGACTTCTGACCAGCCATAGTTTAGACTAGTGGAGGTCTGTGTGCTCTGGAAGTGATCTTTTGAACAATAATAATTCACTCAAAAACCTCCTGTGGTAGATTGCATTGCTTTTTTGTCCCATCGATGTTGGAGTAGGTGACTTGCTTTGGTCATGGAATATAAGCAGTTACAATGTGAGTGAAGGTTTCATAAATGCTTACTGGTTTGACTTTCCCTCTTGTCTCTCTGCTGACTTAGAAAGAGCAATGCTCTGGCTACTATCTTGGAATGGAGAGGCAATCAGGATTATTTTTTATGAAGCATTAGGCAGTCACAGCTAACTAATACATTCCCAATGACTTTCCAGCCAAATCTTAGTATAAAATGAAAGTTGCCAGACCGATTTAAAAGAATCCTATATTCTGGTTCCTTTAACGGTTCTCACTTCTTCAACTGCTCACTTACTTTCTTGCTCAGCTCCCAATATGCAAGCCTCCTTATTCCTTCTGCAACATGCCAGGTATGTTTTTACTTTAAGACATGGCACATACTGTTTGTCTTGCCTGGAACACTTTCTCCAAAATCCAGCATGGCTCATTTGTTAATTTTCCCCAGATCTTTGACAAACTCATCTCAGTGAGAACATCTCTGGCCATCTGCTTTTCAGCTGCATTCCCAGTACTCCTTAGCGTCTTCCTTGATTTACTTTTCTATTTGGCACCACCATCATCTATCCACCATCTTCCTATCACCCCACTAGGAGTAAGAGACTTTATTTTATTCACCGTGTTATTCCCAAGGTCTAGATAGAATAGTGTCTGGCAGATAGTAGGCACTTATTAATTATTCATAAATGAACAAATGGATAAGAGAATGAACTAAAATCTCAAAATAAAATATATAAATATCTATCAGGTAAGAAAATTACATTTATTTAATAAATAAAAATATGCAAGTGATATTTCATAAGAGAAGAAAAATTAAAAGATGGTTTTTAAAAAAAGATATGTAGGTGATCTTTATTTTAATGAAAGGATTAGGAATTAATGTTACAGAAAGCTACTCTTTCTCCTTTCAAATCAGCAAATGTGTTAAAGAATTTTAATACTCATACTGACGAAGATTCTCTTTTGACTGAGACAAGGATTTTGGAACACTGCAGGTAGAATTGTGTAGATTCATTCTTTTGAGAAAGCAGTCAAATATCATTAAAGTTCACATCTTTGGTCCAGCAAGTTCCCTTTCAGGAAGTCTTCCCAAGGAAGAAATCAGTGTTTGAGACAAAGAATTATGTATCTGAAAGTTCTTTATAGCATTATTCATAATGATACAAATTTAAGAACAACCTAAGCAATCAATAATAGGAAGACAGTTAAATGAATCACAGTACTTTCATAGTTTAATATATGACATTTTCAAATATTATTTTAATGACATGAGGAAATGCTGACAACATAATAAGTGAAAAAGGCAGAACACAAATTGCAGACATAGCATAATCCCAATTATGCAAAAATAAGAATATGCAGGACAGTAAAAAGCCAGGAAGGAATACAGTTCATCAAAATGTGAATAGTGATTATCTCTAGGACGTGGAGTTATGGATGATTCTTCCTTTTTTATACTTCCCTGCATTCCCAAGACTTTCTATTATGATGACGACATACTAAACCAAACAACTATATTTCTATTAAGATAAAAGGAGGGAAGATAGAAACTTGAGACCAACCTCTGTGATAGTAAAAAGTCCACCCACAATGCCAGGAAATGATACTGCAGAATGCCAGAGTCTTTCTTGACCATGTTTGGGTGGAAAAGTATATATGAATCCTGAGCTGTGCACTTAAGAGGAAAGAAGAAATGAAATGAAGTCTCAATTTAATCCACTTTTCCTGTGTTGCATGTAGCATCCTTTATTTCCCCAATACTTTATGCATAGCTCCTTCAAGTCAGAGACTATACCTTCTTTTTTGGCATCTGTATTAGCTTCACTTTACTATAACAAAATAATGGGGACAGACTACTAAAAGGTTTATTTAGCTCATAGTTTGGAGGTTTGTATCCAAGATCAGGCATTGCTTTGGGCCTCTAGTAATGGTGCAGAATGGTGGTGATGGGGAACATGCATCCGAGCAAACCCTCCTGAGATTCTGGTAATAGGAGGTGGGGTTTTACACATTGGTGGGTTCCAAAGGAATCTAGACTACACTTTATGACTTACAGACTGGCCTTTTTGGGTTTTGTTCATTGGGTGGGAGGGGGAAAAGAAATCAGGAAGCAGAAAGAGACTCAGGAACAGAGTGGGGTCATTGAGGACATACTCCAAATGAGTAAAGGACAATCCACTAGCCTTTACTTTTAAAGGCCCACATTATCTCCCAATACTACTCCTCTGGGGAGTCAAGCATTAACATAAGGACCTTTTTAGTTTCTCAGTGCTGGGAACCTGTATCTGGGCTTTGCACCTGCTTTGGCAAGAGCTCTACCACTGTGTTAAATCCCCAACACCACATATGAACCTTTGAGGGATAATCATCCAAAGCATAACAGTGTCCCTCAGGTCCAACCTAGGCTTGTCACACTGCATGGGGAACACAGAACATAGATGAGCTGAAATACAAGTGAAGAAACAGAAACAGGAAAGAAATAAGTACTGACGGGTGATAGAATGGAAGCATAAAACATGTGGAAGGATGAGAGATTAATACAAAGGGAAATGGAAACAGAAGTTGAGAGGAAAGGAGACATAGAAGACAGGAAACAGAGAAGTCACACACTGATGTCATACTCTGAAGATGTACTCTGGCCCCAACTGGTAAAGGCTTTGGATTAAATCCAATCTAGAGTTGACCCAAAACGGTACATTGTCACTGGGTCTACATTCTCCCCAGATGATTCCTGAGAAGACTGAGCCCAGCCACTATAAGAGTTTCTGTCCCTGTAGTCAGGTCTGCTAGGTCACAACTGACAATGAGTGACTCACCAGCCAGTGGAAAAACACAGAGATATCAAAAGCTTAGGTGAGTTCACTTGCAACATCCAAGGCCCATTGTGATCTCACCCCTGTTAACAGAGGTGAAGGAAGAGGATGAATGGGTGGCTGAGAGAGTACTAAAGTTGGAAGGAAAAAGAGGGGATGTAGATCACTCCAAATGGCAACCTTAATTTTATTTCCCTCAGGGCAAAGGAGGCACATTTTTACCTAGAAAGGGGATTCTATGGTTTGAATGTTCCTCCAAAAATCATGCTGAAATTTAATTGCCATTGCAACAATATTAAGAGGTGGCAACTTTTAAGTGTTGATTAGGTCATGACGGCTCTGCTCTTATGAATGGATTAATGTCACTATCTGGGGAATGGGGTTCTGATAAAAAGGATAAGTTGGCCCCCACCTTCCTCTCCACTTACAAATTCTTGTTTGCCCTTCTACCATATCATGAAGCTGCATGGAGCCCTTCATCAGGAGCTTTCACATGCTCTTCAACTTCCCAGCCTCCAGAACCATGAGCCAAATCAACTCTATAAACTACTCAGCCTGTGGCATTCTGTTATAGCAACAGAAAACAGAATAAGACAAGAAAGATGGAATGGAGCAAGAAGATGTGGCTGTCAGTTCAACAGGTTTGATATGTCCTTCCCCCTTTCAACATCTCTACACCCCCAACATGATCTGCAACCTTCCTCTGTCCACTGGGTGACCCACCCTACTCCTATGTGCCTCAAAGTGCCCTTCTCCACCCTCCCCCTGCAACACACAGGCATTGACAGAGACATTCCCTGAGGAAGTAACCCTCAGATGAGCCCCAAATTTTTCCTTCCTCTTTCTTTCTTTCCTTTCTTTTTTTCTTTTTTTTTTTTCAGTAGTGGGGCTTGAACTCAGGGCCTACACCTTGAGTCACTCCACCAGCCCAGTTTTTTTGTGAAGAGTTTTTCAAGATAGGTCTCTCCAACTATTTGCCTGGGGCTGGCTTTGAACTGTGATCTTCCTGATTTCTGCCTCCTGAATAGGTAGGATTATAGGCATGAGCCACTGGTACCAAGCTTTCCTCCCCATTTCTGATGGCTTTTCAAGGGGTTATGACTATGAGATGCTGGATCAAGATGGCAAGCCTCCTCTCTTTTTCCTAGGGTAGAGGGTAAAAAAGGCATTCTAGAGGCTCCATTGAGAGGCCTCTATTTCCAAACTTAAGTTGCTGAAGTTTCCTAAGCTGCCCAACAACCCAGGCAAAATGACCAATGACAGAGGCAGAATTCAAGTATTATGGGACTCTCTAAGGGGTGAGTAGGTCCTACCTCTAGGGTGACATGGGACTGCTTTGAATCCATTACCTCCTTTGGAGACTTAACATAACTTCATGGGTCACAGGTGATTATGGAGAATTAGTCCTTACACCCAGTCACAGGTTCGGAACACATTCGGCAGATTCCCCATGGAAGAGTTGACCACATTCTCAGAGGCATGGTCAGTAGTAGCAACAACAGCAATCCCCTCTTGCCAAGTGTGGTGCTGTTGTAACCAGCCCCTTGCACAGCACAATTCAACAGGAACTTCCTGGCTGTGAATTTGGGGAAGTCACTTAGCCTACCTGAGGATCCACTTCCTAATATGGCCTGGTAAATATGGAAATTACAGTTTAAGTGTCTAGCACAGTGCTTGAGCCAAATATGAATGGTTATTGTTGCTGGTGGTGTTGGTAGTGATTGTGTTAACATGCTGTTTTAAGTGCTGAAGTGTACAGAGATAGGTAAGGTATTTCTTTTAAAATCTATAATCTAACAAGAGAATATGATGAATGCTCAATAACTTCTACACAAAATAGGACTGTAAGAAGGTGTAAATTTCTATGAAAATGCAAAAGAATTTGCATGGAATACAGCCCTGGTGACTAGGGTTGGGGACTGCATCAGGGTAGGAAAGGAGTCCCCAGGAAAGGTGTCCTGATTCAACAGGGTCAGAAATATGATGTAGGCAAGTGTTCAGACAGAAAGATACAAAAACAAACACCACCAGGCAGGAGGACAAGGACCTGCTGAGAAATACCGTGTCATAAAGTTCAAGTGTGAGAAGAATTGAGATGAGGACAGAAGGGTGGTCTGGGCCCAGATGCCAGGCTGAGTTAATTCAGTGGTCAGTGGGGAGCCATTGGAGGCTCTCTTTCTAACTGTGCCAGACTAAATTAAGCATAAACTGTACTTTATAGGCGGAAAGGGAAGGCCCAGAAATAGCTCCTAACACTGAAACAGGCATAGGAAAAGGTAATGAGAAAGAGAGCTCTGATCAAAGCATAGAGGTTAATTAAATTTCTAATTACTGTGAAAGGCCAGCAAAAGCCCTAGTTCACTAGAGATAACTGCTATGAGGGGAGTGAAAACAGAATAGTACTCTTCACCTTGAGTGGGTACAGCTAAGGTGGGTGTTTGCTTTTGTCTGTGGAGGACAAAGTTTAAGGTACTTAAATACATGGTAGCTAGATGTGCATGTATAAATACTCTCCATAAATGCACATCTCAGTTCCCATACATCTTTGAGTCTATATAGCCTGCTCCACGACATCAGGGCAGTGACTCTCCAAAGCAATTTTACACAGTAAATGATGGGCCTCTAATTTTGACCTGTTATCCATAGCGTAGGTCCTAAGATAACTCAACTACATTATTACTAAAGTATCCCACAAATGGTTAAAATATATTTCTATTAAAAGGTGCTCCACAGCCATGGAAATAATTAGTAATCTACCAATAGGTTATTTTGTTAGTGACCAGTGGGAATTAGTGAACAGCTTTCCATGGACATCATTGATGGAATTGGCTCTGAATTATATCATTGCCTTGACTCTTTTTTGAGCAGTACTGGGATTGAATTCAAGGCTTTGCACTTGCTAGACAAGTGCTCCACTATGACCTTGAATTATGAAACAGTGTGACAATGGGTGCTAAAGCAGGACGGTACTACTGTCTTAGCATTGAGCATTACTTTGTGGTTTGCAAAACATCTTTACACTTCCTTTTTCACTACAGATACAACTTCTATTCTCTTTAAGCATTTGTGAAAACTGAGTCTCAGAAAGATTAAGGAGCATTTTCGATGATATATGCTAGTTTTTATCAGGAACGAATAGAAACCAGTCTTGTAACTTCTAGATCAATATTCTTTCAACCAAGCCAAAGTGTATATGCTAGCACTTAAAAATTACACCAAGCGCTATAATGAATGATCCCTGTCCTCATGAACAAAAAAACCTAAAGCCTGGCTGGTAAGAGAAAATGAACATGAAAATAACAAAGGGAAAAATACAAACCAGACTTGATGGTCATGGTGTTACCAGTTGGCTGGCTGGGGTCCTTTTGCTCTACCCAGATAGAAATCATCAGTAGGTTAAAAGAAACCCTTGAGAACCCAAGGCCTAGGGACTGGACTTGCATCACAGAACTCACACCTCCAGGTCCTCAGTACTAGGAGCCTGTTGCTCCAGGTTTTAGTAGCCAGAGACTTAGAGCTAGCTGTAGGAGGTACTCAGGTTGGGAATTCATTGCTCTGGACTTTTCTCAGCAGCCCTGGCACTTGGCAATTAGCAGCTTCCAGAAGCAGTGAGTTTGATCAGGACTACACAAGATGAATTAGATGGGTTAGAGACCTACTAGGAGGTTCTTTCCATCATTAGTCTATGGTTGATAGAGACTCTGCCTGAGGGAAAAGCCCTGGCTAGAGCCAAAGTGGTGAGAGAGGAGTTTCCCTGGAGTGAAGAGTTGCTTGGGAGGCTACCTTCCTTAAACATGTTCTTTCCCCCAGGTACCCATTCATCCTCCCTACCTGTGCTGGGAGCACATGATACCAGAACTGTATCCAAGAACGAATAATGGTTAAGCATAAGCTTCATGTAGGCACAGAGCCTAGAACAGATACTCACCAAATATTTATTGAATAAATGGCTACACAAAGAAATAAGTAGGGTGTAGGCCTTGAACACATTGGTTGGGTGGCATTGAACACCCAACCAAGACCATTAAAATCTTCTGGAAAAAGTCAACTATCACATGTTTAGGAATCTACACAGAATTGAAATTTATGAGTGTTTTCTGCAAACTGTCATAGCAATAGCTACAATCTGTGACATTGTAGAGTGAAGTAGGACATTAAAATATTCCCTGAGCCAAACCGATACTTATTTTCAAAGAATGCAGGCACCAGGCAAGCCTGATACATATTCTCATGCTTGTTTTCTTTATTTAAGTGCTCAGATTTCCTGAACTGGCTACGCCTGGGTTGTTCCAGTGTAACCATATTTCTGGCTCTTTCTTAAATACTCCAACTTCTATTCTATGAATGAATCAAAAAGAGGTTGCCTTGACAACCACTCACCTTTCTCTAATCAAGGCCTGTGAACACCTCAAGTGCTTTGGGCAGATAAAAGCCCACAGCACACCCAGAGTCAGATCCTCTAAGGCCATACCAATGCTGAGAGGCCCACCTGAGGTGTGCAGCTGTGATTAACAGCAAGAAAACACTTCTTCCCATCACTTTTCATTCCACCTCCTGCAGCACTCGCACTGGCACGTGAGCACTAGATGGAATTCTGCAAACCAGAAAAGAGGCTCTTTTCCAATGTCCAGATAACTGTGGCATTGTATGACGAAGTGACAGACCCATCACATCCTTTCTGTGTCTCTTACCCTGGGCAGTATGAACCCAAGCAAAAAAATATATAGATTGATAAGATAGATATAGATAGATGATAGATAGAATGGATATGTATTTAAGCCAAAATAAATCTGGATCAAAATATATTCTCTGAACAAAATCAAAATTTTATTCTACTCAAATATTCTAAAAACCTGTAAATTCATGCTAAAAATATTGCCAAAATTTCCTAGAGTGATGGTATCTCTTTTAAGCAGCACTAAATTTGAGGGTAAAAATTGCAAAACACCGTCATCATTATTATGAAGTCATTTATTCTGCAATTAGTATATTCCAAGTGAATAATTTTGTTTAATCCTCATAATCACTAGTCTTCTTGTCCCCAGATTATAGATGAAGAAATGGTTAGAGAGTCTGTGTAGGCGTCTCAAATTCCCACAGCCAGCCAACCATGGATCGAACCTAGGAATGTAATTTTACCATCATAACACTCTATCATAAGTGAGACTAAAAGAATGGGGGGGAGGCTAAGAAGGCAGTAGAGAGAGAGAAAGGAAGGAAGGATGGAAGGAAGTGAGGGAGGGAGGAAAGAAGGGAGGAAGGGAGGGAGGGAGGAAGAGAGGAAGGGAGGGAGGAAGAGAGGAAGGAAAAATAGAGCCAAGGTAAAAGTAAAACAAGAAGCCAGTCCTGAAATCCAAGTTGCTTATCTTGGTGAGACAAGAATCTGGCTACCTTGGAAACAAGAGGAACTATCTGGATCCTTATAGGCATGAAAATGGAAATTTTCATATGGAATGAAAAAGAAAGACCTAGATATCACAGACAGGGGTCTCAATTACACAGGTTTCATATGTTTCCTCTGACTTGGGTTCCAGACTTTTAAGATTCCTTTGGCTTAAGGTTTACCAGGATGCTGCTTTGCTTCCTGAAATTCTAAACCAAAGTACATTTACGCCTTACCTTGGAGAGGATCGTGGACAAGGTACTCAATTATATGGTTCTAAGGATGCTCTTGTACATTTTAGATAGAAAAAATAGCACATAAGATAGAGGCACGAGTCATTTCACTTTCTACAATAAAACCCCATGCCAGAATGGCAGTCCTAACAATGGTAGTTGGTCCTTTGGTTGTAATGTATAGAAGACTTTAATTTCAGTTTGGCTCTGACTTACTTAGAATGAAAGGAGGAAATGTATGCAAGCTGATAGGAGAAAGAAGCAGGCAGGGTACATCTGCTTTTATACTTACAGCTTATAAGATTTTTTTTTCTACAAGTGTTTCTGCAGATAAGTCTTACAGTGGAAAGTCCTTTGAGATGTTAGAAGCTGATGGATAAAAAATTATTTCAACCCTAACCAGAATAATATGTGAACTCAGAACAACTCTTAGCCAGGTATGAGAAGCTTAAATACTCGTTTGACCTCATGGAACACTTAGAAAAAAGCTAAAATAATTCTTACTCTCCATCCTATGAAATGAAACTAAGAAAGTAGATTTAATTTTTTAAGATGGAATGAATTAAATATCTAATGTGACTTAAATATTAAGAAATTTGCAACTTGAGGAGAGTCTGAGGTTGACTTAGTGATTAAATCATAAAATATTGAGCACAAACTCCCCCATACATAGATTAAAAACTCAAAGTAATTTATTCCAGGAAAATAGAAAAGTTATGCAGCAAAGAAAAATACACGTGTCCCTTTGTAACCTCGGGGGATTGATTCCAGGACACCCCATGCACACACCTCAGATCTACAGACACCCAAATTCCTTACATTAAAGTACAGTACAGAGAGGGGGTGGGGGCAGGGGGGAGAAATGAACCAAGCCTTGTATGCACATATGAATAATAAAAGAAAAATGAAAAAATAAATAAAGTACAGTATTTGCATATAACCCATGCATATCCTCCTGGATACTTTGAATCATCTTTCAATACCTAATACAATGTACGTAGTTGCTACTGTCTTGTTTACAGAATAAAGACAAGAAAAAAGAGCCTGTACATATTCGGTACACATGCAATTTCTTTTCCCTAGCATTTTCAATCTGAGGTTGGTTGAATCCATGGATGTAGAACCCATAGACATGGAGAATTGACTGTAATCACAGCTCAATATGTATCTGTTTCCATTGTATAGAGCACTTACATGTTCATAAAATACAAACAATCAAAATTACAATATAGACATATTGCAAGAATGGGAGCTCCAGGAAGGAGGTGGGTATGCAGGTTGTGTGTGTGTGTATGTGTGTCTTGAGAGTAAAGGAATCAAAGGAAACTAGATCCTCACTTTATAGATTAAGAAGTCATGATAAGTAGCAATATAAGCATATTATGTAAGGACGTGAAGGTTAGTACCCGAGATTCACCAAGAGTTGGAAATGGCTGTCTCTGGAGAAAGGAACACTGATTTGAGGGGAGTGGGACCTAGTGCTTTTTCTTAAAAACTCTTGGATGATATTCCCACTTTTTAAACCATGTGTAACACACGCACAGGAAATTAATGTGAGTCAACTCCCTGTATAGCTACCCTTATCTCAACCAGCAAAAACCCTTGTTCCTTCCTATTATTGCTTATACTCTCTCTACAACAAAATTAGAAATAAGGGCAAAATAGTTTCTGCTGGGTGTTGGGGGGAGGGGAGAGGGAGGGGGCAGAGTGGGTGGTAAGGGTGGGGGTGGGGACGGGGGGAGAAATGACCCAAGCCTTGTATGCACATATGAATAATAAAATAAATAAATAAATAAAATCAGGAAGAATTTCAAAAAAAATAAAATAAAATAAAATAAACCATGTGTAAATTTGATAGAAGAAGTAATGAAGTAAAAAGAATCATGAGCATGGTATGGTGCTAAACACAGTTTAGAGTCCAAGCAATAGTCCCCCTGTGAGCATGGCATATTGACATCTTCAAAACAAGACATTATCCTGAATATGACAGCTCTACAAAGCTTTCTGAAAAGCCCCATAGAGCACCCTCCCTCTGCCACATCCCCTGCCAAGTATAGCAATGACAAGTCCAACCCAGCTCTTTCTGCATGAGGTTCAGTTGGGTGGGAAGACTCAAGAGTGACCTTCATTTAGAACAAGTGCTGTGTGGGGAAAGGGGAGGGATCATGGGGGAAGGTGCTGTTCAGACTTGGGGCTGGTCCAGGGTGGCTTTTTGGGGCAAGGGGATCACTTTGGAGACCAAGATCAGCAACTGTATCCACTTTTCATCAGGCTATATGCTAACTTCTAAGTCAGGTACCGTGACAAGATAGGAAACCAAAGGTGATATTTACTCTCAGAACATCCCACCCAGCTAAGGAGTTTACTAAGTCCCAAGATCAAATGCCCCCTACTGAGAACAGACAGAGGTAAGAGCAAGATCCAAGGAAACCAGACACAAAAGAAACATTCAAACAGGGAAACACTAGACACCCTAGACTTCCTAACATTTAGAAGCGCCCCACAAACAAACCAGCAATTGACTGTCCAGGGATTTGCCATTTTCAGCAGCACCTCCCCACCATCATTTAAGGGCAGATTAATTCATGAGATTTTTCTCATTTTGCAAAATCTCCTAGATTGCATTGCATACGAGACTCAGACCATATGTACCCTAATCCCTGCCCAGTCCTCCCCTATTGCCTGACAAATTATAGGGTCTGGCTTCCAAGGCAAAAGTCACCTGACCTTGAAGAATAAGTGTTTTCATTATGCGGTTGGTGGTCAAAAATAATGGTATGAGCAGAGAGCCAAAGGTATGAAGAGTTTTAGTGTCAAGTGGACATTGTGACCTAATGATTGCGAGTTGAACCATGGCAGATCTGTGGTCATTTGGACAATGGACTTCACCAGTATTCTCCCAGTATTCGAGAGGGGTTGTTTAACTGAATGTACTAAAAATTCCTCCTCCTGATTTAGTTCCAAACAAAGTCTTATCTAAATGTCAGAGAGCTTTCTTTTGATCTATATGCTTGCCTGCTTGCTGTCTGTTTTTAACCAGAGACCAAAACTGTTGGGAATATCTATTTGATTCAGTCCAGAGGATATTTTGGTGTTCAGATTAGTTTTCAAAAATATAAAGAACCAATTCTGGTTCTAACTAGTTCAAAAAGTGGCTTGTTTTATTTTTAAGGCACACACATTTGGTTCATAGTTTCTAAGTTCAGTTTTTAAAAATGTAATTTGGGACTTGAACACTTGGTTCGGTTTATTCAGGGTTTTGGCACCTAATCTAATTTGAGTCCTGGCTCTGGACTCCTGTTGGCTGACGCTGAGGATACAGCCTGCTTGGCTTGGTTTTGCAAGCTTTTGGCAATGCAAAGTAGGACAGGTGCTGTGTTCTTAAACTGTGGCTAGCCAAGGAGAAGCCTGATCATAAAGCACAAAATGCTGGAGCTGGAAGGGCCCTCAGAGGCCAACTAGCTCAATGCTCATGTTTAGAGAGATGAGGAGGGACAGAGGGACATCATTAAACAGCTGGCAGCAGAAACTGAAGTCTTGATTCCCTTCCACCTTGCTGAGCTGTTTAGAAGGTCCCTTAACCTCATCTCATTTTAGGTGAATGAAGGGGATTTGAGCAGTAACACTTCAAAGTCACATTTTCCATTTAGGCTCTTGAATTGACATTCCAGGGAACAAAGCAAAACATTCAAAAGCTGCTCCCCAGGCTTCTCTACGCCCTCTGTATTCCCTGAGCTGTGCCAAGGCCCAGAGTGGGAGGAAGCATCTCCCAGAGCTCGTGCAGTGATTCAGAGAAGCAGTGGGTGGGTAGTGGAGCCAGCAGGTATTTTAAAAGACCTAAGGCACCACGTAGAAATGAGCCTATAAATTCTACCCAATCACCGTTGCCAAGGCAATGCAGGTGGGCCTGGAGCTGGCTCTCAGGCAAGAAAATCCCAAACTCCTCACATACACATCACCCTAGTTGCACGTGACTTTTTGAGGACAGCTCTCCTTCCTATCCAAATGACCAGGGATCTATTTCCTTTTCTGGATAAGGCTGCTCATTTTACCCAAATGCCAGGTGGATCAAAGTATTTTGAGGGCTGTGGAAGAGCCCAGGGTATTATTTGCCCTGAGCCCTGATCTTCCCTAGGAGATGCACCTGCCTTGAGCCTATATCCCCAAAGACTCAGAGATGTCCCACACTTCACAACATGACCTGCAACATGTCCTCTGATTCGAGGAATTTGTTCATAGTCACATGTTCAGCCCTTCTTGGCTCATCTACCAAATACAAGTCTGAGGACATCCTAGTGACAAACCTATGCTCCAGTCTTTGTCACTCACCAAAACTGATGTGAAAAGCACGAGGACTGAGTCTATGTCTTTAACTGCATGTGCAGAATGACCACAATCATAAGGAAAAGAAATGCAGCTATGTTTCAACTTCAAGGACTCTACTTCTGCTCTCAGCAAGGCCAAGTGTGAGAGTAAAGGGGTCAAGTCGCATTTTAACTCCATTTCTGTTTCTTTTACCAACCCCGAAGGAGTCCATAAAGTATTTCAAATTCCCTCCCCCATATAGCTGTACACAGACACCTTTTTATTCCTTACAAAGCTGCTGTTATTAATGATGACAGCCATGCCATATGGTGCCATTCGCTCTGCCCCATCAAGCAGCATCAAGCTTGCCCGAATGGTATTTATCCCATACTTCTCCGACAGACAAATTCAACTGCACCAAGAGTGGTCCTTCTACCAGTGGACATGGAGGATAAATGTAGATGTGGTACAGCTGAAAGTCTGGGGTTAGTCCCTGTACAGATCAGCCAAAACAGGGAATTAAGGACTAAGATAGAACAGGAGAAAGGTCTGCCCTGAACATTAACCTAGTGTCATTAGATAGACTATTGGTGCCTAATTAATCACCGGTTGCATCAACCAATGGTGACTGAGAGTCAAGGATATAATTTGATATAGATATGATCTACTTAAGTGCTGTAGTGTGGCAGCAGGGAGCCGATGTGAATGTACCAGATAGAGAGAGGCAGAGGGAGCCTCAGCCCCCAAGACAGTAGCAAGTCTGAGGAGGGACCTGAAAATGAGAGCAGCTGCCACTTAATTCTCCCCACTCTAACAAGGAAGCTGTGTCCCCAAAGAGACCTAAGTACCTTACTCTCATACCCTCTTCCTCTACCCTGAATTCCACCATTTAGGAAGATCTGGGGCAGTGTTTTGTTCTTCAGCCTATCTGAGGAAGCAGGTTCGGGTGTATGTGACCTGAAATCAATAAGGCCTAAGGTGATCCTGTTCCTGTCCAACTGTAGGGAGCTCCCTGTCTCATAAGGAAGGGCTGAGTTGTGCTTCACGGGTAGGGCATTTGCCCAGCATGTATAAGGCCCTGGGTTTGGTCCCTAGCACTGCACAGAGAGAGACAGAGACAGAGAGAAAGATCTAGGAAGCTAAAGACTATGAATAAACTTTCAAAAAGAAAGGATACTGAGGAGTGAAGAGGATTGAAGTATTATATACATTAGATGCATAGATAGATAGATAGATAGATAGATAGATAGATAGATAGATATTGATGGCATAATGAAACCCACCAAACACTGTTTGAAAAGTGGGGAGGAGAGGGACAGTAAGGGAATATAGAGAGGTGTTGAAATTGTTCAAAGTACACTATATGTATCTATAGAATTATCACAATGAAACTTCTTCATACTATCAATGTGTGCTCATTAAAAAGTATAATTTTAAAAAAAATTACAAGTAGACCAACATTACTCAAAGATTATGTGAATGTAATAAACACATTCATGTTTTTTGAAACAACTTGCTTGAGTATTCTATATTTTTTCAGTATTTGAAGAACATGACTTATACACTATCCCAATAAAATGCCATTGTCAAAGGGATAGCAATTCATATATGTATTTATATATATATATATATATGTGCATATATATAGACACAGCATTTACATATGAAAGTGAAATAAATCAATATAAGTGCTAAATTACTTTATTTTTAGGCCCAGTGAAGTTCTGGATAGTGTGTGGGGTTTGCACTCAAGCAGACCCAGCTCCTTCCCTAATCTTTGGGGGCCAGGACTGGAGCAATGTCCATTGTTGTTGGAAGTATGGGCCAAATCACATCTCAAATGTGGGCAGATTAAATAAGATAATGTGTGTGAAGCCTAGCTTATCATCAGTGCTTAATAAAAGTCAGTTCTTTCCGCCTTATTTCCTTTTCCCTCAAACTGTGGACTTATGTTGGTAGCCACACAGCTCAAAGAATAATGAGAAAAAAAAAATACCAGAGGCTAGAGGTATAGTGATAGAGGGCCTACCTCATAAGTTCAAAGCCCTGAGTTCAAAATCCAACACTGCTTTAAAAAAGATAGATAGAAAGAACAGCAAGGACCTAGTCAGAGCTATTTTTCCTGACCAATATGGGTGGAGGGCACATACGAATAAGAAAAAAAATATGGATGGAGGCCTACAAGGGAGACTGGCGTGTTACTGTATTAGAGAAATTAAGGCCAACATACACTAAATAGCACCTATTTGGACTAAGAGCCAGTCCATTCCCAACTTCCCCAACAAAGGATCAATTGTTGGTCCTTTCTCCCTTCTGTCCATTCTTGAGAAGAAAAGGAGGTGTCACAATTCTAGATGGAGGCTGTCAGAGTGTCTTACAACCTGCCTGAACAATTTCATGCATTGTCCTCAATGTCCTCTAAGTACTATTTTATGCAGATGTGGATGCCTGGTTCCAACTGTCAAAACAAGACACTGTCCCATGGGAGTTAAAGCATGCAGGCTTTGGCCTCTTTACAGACGGATGTTTCCAAACTCATAAGATGCTTCTGTCAGGCAAGGCCAATCCCAAGCTGCCTCTGTGCTGTGTGGTCTCTGAGCAGGGTGGCAAGGGGAGGGGTCTCAGGGAACACTTGATGGACGGCCAGCTGTAGCACTTCCGCCCTGCCCTCACAGCCATCTCAGTTACAACTCCACACACCAGGCCGATGAATGCCATTCAGGAAACGGTGCATCACTCCACAACTCACTGAGAGACACAGAAGCCATCTGGCTGAGAGATTCAACCCAAGTCATTGTTCCCTGAGCACAAAGGGACTTGGAGTTCTGTGCTGAGGCTGTGTGTCAGAATGACTGCATTGCTAGGCAAAAATACAGCCAGCCTCAACTGAAAGAGAATACATGTGTAGACTGGAGAAGGGTGCTTCTCCTACCCTGCCCCCCATCTCTAATCACCTCAGTCAGAGCCACAGAAGGCTTCCATTACAGCTGCCCCAGAGCACCAGAGGCAGGGTTTGGACCACAAAAATCTGCTTTATAAACAATCAGATCTCACAAAGATCACTTTCTTGTGTTGTTGTTGTTGTCATTGTCATTGTTGTTGTCATTGTCATTGTTGTTGTTGCTCTTCTTCTTCTCCTCCTCCTTCTTCTTCTTCTTCTTCTTCTTCTTCTTCTTCTTCTTCTTCTTCTTCTTCTTCTTCTTCTTCTTCTTCTTCTTCTTCTTCTTCCTCTTCTTCTTCTTTCCTCCTCTTCCTTCTCCCTCTCCTCCTCCCTCTCCCTCCTCCTCCTCCTCCTCCTCCTTTATGCTTCTTGTCAGAAATCCCCAACTGCCACTTCTATCTTGGACTCACCAGCAGTGGCAAGTGATTGCCATATTTGAACTATCAATTTGGAAAGAATATGAGGTATGGCATTCCTTAATGAGGTGCAATTCTTCAGGGACCAGTTCCATATCATCATGAAATTAATATGCATGTTAGAATGTGTGAATAATCTTTACATGCAGTGATAACAACCCACAAGGCACCAGGCATGAAGAAACATGCATTTCACACTGGATCAATAGAAAAATAGGAGTTAAGCTTTAGCTCACAAATTAGAGAAAGCATTAAATTCACTGAGAAATGGGCAAAATACAAGGCAGGAATACAGTCCATTATAGCCTTTGAAAAAGCATCTGCAATATTCAAGAATTGAGGACAACATCTCATCTTAAATCTACAAAAAAAGGCCACTTTTTCAGACTAAGAAAGAGAAAGCAGTGTATATTGCTCCCAGACTACAAAATTTGGGTTTATGGGTAAGAATTCAGCCTGTCATCATGGTCAGTAAAAATGACCACTTTTTATTTTTCAGAAAATTATAAAGGTGAAAGGGGAAATGCATCAGGGGTGAGAAACAAAGACTCACAAATCAACCTGTCCAAAAATAGAAATCCAGAAGGATGGCTTCCTGCTCTTTCACAGAACCATCTCAGCTGAGATGAAGAAAATTCACAAAGGAAGCAAGGTAAGTTATAGGACCAAGCTAAGAGTTTTTCAGTCATTCGAGAGAAAGCAAAGCCCATTAAAAACAGCCATTGTAGAGGTCATCTGGACCTGGTAAAGTAATTGAACCTGTCACTGGAAGATCACTATCTAGTGTGCTGTGGTTTGTACCAACAGGTAGGTATGGCTACATAGCTAAGACTATACTTCAAGATTCTAGCTTCAAGTGGATGATGGTAAATGGATTAAGATAATAAAGTTTTATAAGTGCAAATCTAAGAATATATTTTTAATGGCTGCTATGAAATGGGCTGGAATAAGGCCAGAGTAATAAAACAAAATTCTGGTCCATCCATCAGGCATTTGGTTATTTGAGAAAAGTAACAGAGGCAGGAAGTAGGGACATTGCCATCCTAGTTCAATGTGCAGTCACAGTCACAATCATTGTGAAGCCAGCACAGTGCCAACTGCTTGAGATAAAAAGAAGTTTCTTCAATCACTCACAGTTTGTTACCCAAAAGTCAAAACAAACAAACAAGATCAATGCAAAATGTATAGTAGGAGGCTGCAAGAAACAGCTAGGATAGCAATGAAGCCAAACTGTGGTCCTGAAGACAGAAACAAAAATCTTGTTGTTTTATTTTTTTTTTTGAGGAGGTCTGAACTGGAAGTCTTCTTTGAAGGTTTTTATGTGATAAAAGGAAAAGTCTCAACTGCATACACTTCCCCCTCCCTGTATGCAGATATGAGCAGAAGCTGTGGCAGCCATCTTGCAACCATGAATTAAAAGGTCAAGAAATTGTCAAAATCACTCTGATATCACCTTAACTGCACTTTCTACCTCCTGATGTCATTAAATAGACAAATCTACCCGATTTTTTTGGAGCTCTGTAGTTGGGGCAGCCAAATGCTTCCTAACTGATATATTTTCCAAGGAATCTCTTGTGCTATAACTGCACTAATCAAATACTTAGGCTGCTCCCATATTGCTGGTGAAATCTGAACTCTCTTGCTTTTTTGTGGGATCCTTGTTCATCTGACTTTTCCCTTCCTTGCAGCCTTATACTACCCTTACTCTCCTACTCCCCCTGGACCCCCTGCTCCCAATGTGAGACTCTGTTCTAGCCACTATGACCTCTTTCTTCTTGGTTACCCAGCAAACTGTATGTCCCATGAGAAACTCCTGTAGCCCTTGGGGTGCTGCACATGGATGTGCTTCTCTGCTTCCATCTGGTGTCCTCAGTTCTGGGAGCTTTCTGAGGTCCAAGGCTAAAGCACAGGTCCACATCTCCCATGACGAGACGCCTACTGTCTTGTCATGTCCATCATGGGAGAGAATAGCAGGATGACCAATGGGAGCAGACCTTAGCTAGATCCATTCCAACCTTGTCACTCGATTGGACAACTGAGATTCAAAAAGTAAAGGGACTTTCTCAGAAGTATTATTAGACCCAGAACTGGAACACCAGGCCACAGGCTCCTCAGTGAGCATATTTTCTGCACTACCTCACTGTCTAGAAGAAAAGTGCCAATTAGAGGCACAAAAAGTCACAAAGCTGGTGATGACTATAATGGATGATTACGTCTTTTGAAAGAGCATTGAAAAGAGAGCTGAGTAGAGGCTCAAGTGAAGAGCTTCTTCAGTATATAATTAACTGCTGACTGCTTTGGATTGTTTCAGTAATGAACTTGGCAATGATTTGCAGAACAACCTTGCCCTTGGGGTCAAGAGAAGCAGTGCCAGTCTCCCCAGAATGCTGCTGCCAGGTGGAGTGCAGGTCTTGGGCTGGCTGAGTCACTGGAGACGTTCATCACTCACATGGATTTACAATGACGCAGCCTTACAGACACTCCTTACTGCAGGCGATTGTCAGTCTGCAGTCTGCAAAATGCTGCGCTGGAGCTCTTGGGTCCTCCACATGCCCACATCTGATAGCAAAGGAAGGGCACCCAGAGCTCCCACAAGCCTCGGTCCTCTCCTTTTCCTAATGGGCCGAGGACTGTGTTCTGAGCCACCTTGAGAAATACAGCTTGTAAATAATGGAAGGCCACTCAGAAGACAGACGTGTATGTTCACATTCATAAAATCTTAGATTACTCAGCTAACACAGACCTTGCAGATGAGTTAATCCAATTTCTTTATTTTCAAGATAGGCAACTGGAGCCCAGAGAGAAAGGACTAGCCTGTGGTCACAGGGCCAGGGGGCAATAGAACTATCAGATGCTCTGTCACTCTGCACCTCCAAAAGGCACAAATGGCTGGCCACACCCCCTTGGCCCTGAGTCTCTGAGCTCAGAGTATTGACTATCTTTCTTTTTCCTTTGCGTGGCATGCTACTTCCTAGACAGACATGTAGATTTCTAACAGAAGTAGGTCAAGGCCATCACTTCCTTCTCCTATTAATCCAGGCACAAGGACCAGTAATTAATCAATTAAGGCATAAGGGCCACACTCTCCTGAAACATAATAGAAAAAGCAGTTTCCAGGCTGGTCGTGTAGCTCAGTGATAGAGCGCTTGCCTAGCATGCAGAAGACCCTGGATTTGATACCCATCATGCACACACACACACACACACACACACACACTATGAAATTAAAACAACAAATTGTATTAAATTCATAAGCAGTTTCACGTATGGTGAGTGAGGTATTTGGTAACCCTGGCAGCCCATTTGTTAAAACACAGAAGAGAGACAGACAGAGCAATGATGGTAAGCAACCCAAAATGCCATGCGACAACATGAGATTTTAAAACCTTGTTACTTAGCAGAATCAAAGAATGTAAGAGCTAAAAGGGAGAGGAGACTAAGGAGAAGAACTGCCTGTCCAGAGTCAAATACCTAAATAGTGACAGAAGCAGTATGAATAGAGAATGAAAAACCTGGACAAGGATGGCACACCAAATGAGGAAAGTCTACAAAGCATATAGCAAAGACACATACAAATAGAAATGTTGAATTAGCAGCTCGCACTGCAGTGGCCTGCCTGGGGTCCCAGCTGTGTCATTTTCTGGTGTCTGTGCTGTGCATCTCCTGAGGCTGCACCTCTAATCCACCTGGCTTCATGGATGTGTGACCAGCACAGTTGTCCAGAGCCCTGGGCTGGATATGCAGTACTCTAAAATCCCTGTCTTGAAAGTCCTCATTGTACCATTAATTTCAGTCATGTAACCGAAGTCCAGCAGGAAGGTGGAACATGCATTGGAGCCTCTGGTCTCACATAGGCCCTGCCTCTGCTTTCCTCCTGACTTCCCGGATGGGTCCTTCCTTGGCTGCCTCCAGGTCCTGTTTCCCTGTTCCACCCAACTTCCCTTTCCCCACTCTGTCATTTACACTGCTGTCTGCCCTGCCCAGGGCAGCAATGGGATTACTAGACTGGAAACAGTGTTGGGATGAGAGGTCCTTACCTGCCATCACTCTATATCCCCTGTGGGGGCCTGTGCACAGACAGAGATGCTGATAAGGTCAGGGATGTTGTGACTTAGTGCAGGGCATGGTGGCAGCTGCGCCATCCAATGCTGGCAGCACCATGACTGTTCCACAGACATCCTAGCATCTACCCCAATCCAGTCCTAAACACCAGTATCGGAGTTGCAATCCTTTTACAGTAACCCGTCCTCCATGAGTCAGGAATGACTTCCATGACTGCAAGAGTCCATTCCGCAGGGCTTGCATGCTAGAAGCTTGGTCCAAAGTGTGCTGATAGTAAGAGACAGTGGAACCTTTAAGAGGTAAGGCCTAGTGCAAAGTAATTGAGTTACTGCAAACATCATACTTGGAAAGAATTGATGCCGGTCTTGCAAAGTGAGTTAGTGCTCACAAAAACAAGTCATTATAAAAGAGTGAAAAAAATAAATAAATAAATAAATAAAAGAGTGAGCCTGGCTTGGAATCTCCCTGGCTTCCTGTTTCACAGTGTGATCTTTCCCTTTCACACACTGCTGTGATGCCATCGCCATGCTGTGACACTGTCAAGAGGGTACTCACTAGCCCTGAGAAGTGGGTACTGCCCAAACTTGGACTTTCATCCTCCAAAACTGAGAGCTAAATAAGCCTTGGCTATTTTGTTACAGTAACAAAAAATGAACTGATACAATAACCCTAGCTGGGCATGACTCATCCATCTGGTGGATGATAGAAGGTGTCCTGGAAGCTAGTGGGTCATACTGACAAGTCACAAGCAGTCGTGAGACTCTGTACTGGTTCTTGCAATTACCCTAGGGCTGGGGGATATAATATTTAGTAGCAAATTAAAGAAAAAGTCTTATATTTTAGAACATTCAACTTACACTTTTTAAAGATTTAAATAAGGATCTTGCAATTTCATTTTGCACTGCACTCCACAAATTATATAGCAGGCTTTACCTCAATTTTCACCCAGGCCCTATGGTTAATCATGTCCACAGAGGAGTTGAAGGGTCTGTGTTAGTCGCCTGTCCATCAGTATAATTAATACCTGAATAAAGAGAAAAGGTTCATTTTGCCCTACAGATTTCGTGGTTTTAGTCCATGTCAGTTAGCTCCATTGCTCTGGGATCTCATGGCAGAGTAAAACCTCATGGCCAGAACACAAAAGAAAGTGAGGGGAAGGGAGCAGGGTCTCATTATCCTGTGTAAGGCCATGTCTCTGGTGACCTAAAGACCTTCCCACTAGGCCTCATCTCCATAGCACTTCCCTATAGATCAAGTCTCAAACACTTGGGACTCAGAGGACATTTAAGATTCAAACTACATCAGTGTCCACGTGGACCATTAGTGCATTAAGTAAGAGAGTCATCCTTGCTTGAGTTTACAATGTGGCTCTCATTTTTACCTATGTTGTATTCAGTCTACCTACATTGTACGTAGAACTTGCTAAGTTCCTGTCTTGACCATTTTGCTTCACTCCCCATCTGGAATCTTGCTCTAGAATCCCAGTCCTTAGTTCTGCTACCAGATCTTCCTTAGGCCACCTTCTTGTCACAACTTCCATCCTCTTCTATTGGAATCTCTTGGGTCTCTTGTCCCAGGTCAGGAGCCCGTGAAGGACAGATGAGAAAGGCAACATCTGTTAGATGTCTACTCAGTGCCAGGGCTCTCCACCTACAGTCTTCAGTTCCTTATTCTGTCATCTGAAATGATACCAGCCTCAGCTGTGACATAAAAAGATGATATGATCTGTTTTGTACAACAGTTTCTTTTGTCTGGGTTCTCTGTGTTGATTCTGTTTGATCAGAAGTAACCAGTAATTCTGTGTCCACAAGGAAAACATAATGATTTGGGATTGTTTAATCCACTGAAGGATGGTTTGAAGAGTGGATAGGATTACCTATTACCTTTTGCTAGCAAAAGACACCTAGGACTGGTAGTTATTTGATAGAAGAGGTTAACTGAGTCCACATAGAAGTGACCTTTATCCAGGTGTGATGGCTCAAGCTTGTAATCCCAGCTACTTGGGAAGCTGAGGCAGGTGGATCACTTAACCCCAGGGAGTTCAAGGCCAGCCAGGGTTACACAGAGAGAGCCCCATCTCAAAAAAAATAATTTAAAATAAAATGTTCCTAGAATCCTGAAAACAGATTTGGATTTGAATTTACTTGCTTGCTATGTGACATTGACAACTTATTTTCTTCACTTATAAACTTGTAAGATGGGGATAATAATAGATACCTCATCGTTTTGCTTCATGAAATTAACTAGCACTCATGTGCAATAATTTTGTTTGCATTTTCATTGGAAACATCTTGGTACAAGGCAAAGAGGATGGTTTTGGAATCTGGCACTTCTCAGTCAGACTTCCAGATCTGCCAGTTATAGAGCCTCTTTTACCCTACAGACGCAATCCAATGCTGCTATAATGCAGAACTGGTTTGAGGTAAAAGGAGGTAGTCCTTAGTATGAAGTGTTTGGAAGACTGTCAGCACTCACATTTGCATGCACACAATGTCTGTAATCGGACTAAGAAAGTGAAATGTTGACAGATCCTGATTTTTTTTAAAGTATGCAAAACCCAAACACACTAGTAGAAACAAGTACTTGTGACATATTATTTTAATTTATTCATAGACAAGGCTGCTATAAGGAAAAAGAACCTTCTAGCGTGGCAATGGAGGTATAAGCGTCATTCAAACAATGGTCTTGTGCATTGAGGTGACCCTGTTTCGTGGCTATGTTTGGACATCAATCTCGACCACAGCCACTATGTTCTGCTGTCCTCACAGACCACAAGGCCTTCAAGCCTGAATCCCAAACACAAGCTTAACCTCCAGGTCACAGCTCCAGGATCCTTCCCGTCAACTAGCACATCTCTCTCTCTCTCTCTCTCTCTCTCTCTCTCTCTCTCTGCCTCCTTCCCTCTCTTTCCTCCCTCTTTCTCTCTCTTTACCTCAGAAGATGAAATGTCAATCACTATATTTATTTTTTAATAAAAAAGCAAATTTAAGCTTTCATTTGTATTTTAAAATAAATTCTCCTAGGACATAGACCCACTAGGGAACTAGTTACAAATGATCTTTAGTGACATACATTTAATGAATTTAGCCAAAGACAGGAAATTGCTGGTACGTATGATTTCTTTTATTCTTTTTCTCTTTCTTTTTTCTCTCTTTTACTCCTGAGTACTATAAATTCAACCTGTCATTTCTTTTTAACTACATTTGCCATAAAACCACTTATTTTACTGCTGCCATGACATAAGCACTGCAATTCCCCCTTATGATTAATAAAGTAATTAGTGCTGCCTGTCGCACTCTCAGCACAAAGGCTGGGCTGCAGATAATTCTGTTGCATTAATAGGTTTCCTAAAGCAGTGTGGCACACACAGAAGACTACCTGCTGAGGCCTGCAGGACGCATTTTCTAATGTACGTTGTAGAGATCAATTGATAAACTACGTCAGTCTGCGTTAGTCATCATACAGAAAATATCACTAGAGAGGGAAAAGGAATGAAAAGATGCAGGCAAGGGTAATTTGTTTTTCATCGTTGATTTATGTTACAGGACTATTCTTGTAGTCCATTACCAAAACATACAACGTCAGAACAAATATAAAAATTCTAGAAAAGAAGAGCCCACTACAAAAAGGTATGAAGTAAACAGGTAAGAATGACAACTCTTTTGAAACCAGTGTCCCATGGAGTGAACTGGAAATCCTATTTCTGTCTATGTATGCACTGTCCTTGGAGCCATACCAAATGCAGAACTGGACCTAAGGTGCCACTATGTCGTTTCTTCTAATACCTGTTTCCTTAGTGTGTCTTTGAGGACAACTCAGGGGTACAAGCCACGATGAGGGTGGGCTGGGAAGAGAGCCACCATGGACCATAGAGTGCTAGAATTGGCTCCTCTTGGAGATTTCAGGATACTGAGCTCATTCACCAGGGAAACTTCAGGCCTTTGTGGTTGCAAAAATAAAAATAAAAATTGCATTTATGCAAAGGAATTGCTGGAGAAAAAAAACAGACCCTTTCTGTTTTTAGAGCTTCTCTTGGAAATCTATTAAGGAAATTTGATTCTTAGGATGGGGCATAAATTTTCTTACCAGCCTCACAATCACTGACTTTATTGCCCCTCCATCATTCATTTAGCCAATGAGCAATTACACTACATCAGGCTTGAACTTGGCAGGGGGAGGGAGGGGAGGCAAAGGTTATTGTTTAGGAAGCCTGAAGCTCATCAGACATTCCAGTTTGGGTTCTGCAGTTAGACAAACATGTATGCAGAGGTTACTACTTATCAGGTAAGTGATTTTGGATAAGTTTATTTTTGTTTGTTTGCCAAAACCAGTCTGAAGTAGGGATAATAACTGTACTTACCTCCTTGGGTTGTTGTGAGGAAGAATTGAGGTAATGCCCACTAGAGAGGTGAAGATGAGTCATCTACTTATGAGTGTTCAGTAAGAAGAAGCTATCACTGGTATTGAGATTGTACCTGTACTTTCAGCTGTTTCTCTGGTGCTAGGAATGAATTTATATATGCCATCTGAATTCTCCCCTTGGGGTCTCCCTGGGATCCATAGCACATATCTGTGAATAGTTTTCTCAGACCAGAGAAAAACCAGTAATTGATAAAGATTGAATAAGACACAAATATTGATCAGTCCAGGGCTCCATCAATCAAACTGCCTAATCCAGACAAATCTCATTAGGAATGATGGATGCTTTGTCTACCTCTCCCTTTTCTCTACCCTGCCTCTTCCCCTCCCCCATCCTTCCTCTCTTCTTCCTTTGCTCCTCTAGTTCATTCTCCTCTCTCGCCTTCCTTCTCCCCTCCCCCTCTCACTTGCTATCTTAGACTCCACCATGATCTTAATATTTGTGTCTCTCCACAATTCATATGTTGAGATCTTAACCCTAATGGTGATGGTATTAGGAGGGGAAGCTTGTAGGGGTGATTAGGGCATAAGAGTGAAGCCCTAACAAATAGGATTAGTGCCCTTAAAGAAGAGGCCCAAGAGATGTCCCTGTCCTAACACACCTTATGAAGACACAATACAAAGGCACCATTTGTGAACCAGAAAATGAGCCTTTGATCTTGGACTTCTTAGCCTCCAAAACTATAAGAAAACTTTCTGTTGATTATAAGCCACCCAGTCTATAGTATTCTGTTGTAGCATCCAAAAAGATGAAGACAGACTCTCTTCCAATTTCCATCAAGAGAAAATGGTCATCTTATGATTCTGAATAATCTCTGCCATGCTCAGAAGGCCAACTGGAGTGAAATAAGAGTCTGCTACTTGAAAGAAAAGTGACCCTATTTCCTCAGAGCTAGGTGGAGGCTCCAAGATGCTTCCCAGCCCTTTGTCTGCAGGTAGGAAAAGTCTAATTTCCTTCACAGATGGGTGGGAGAAGGAAGGAGTGGTCTGACCTAAACAGTGCAGGTGTTAAAGTGGAGATGGGATGCTACTCAGCCCCTCCTCTCCAGGGCTAGCCTCTTCTTACTCCCGCATCTCAAGCCCAAGAAGTCATGCCCAGGTCACTAGTGCATTAGGTGCCTCCTAACTGCTGCTTCTCCTGATGCTAAAGATGCTCTGTGAGGATGTTTTAGATCAGTGCACTCAGTCAGAAGCTATCTACCATGGGTGAGCTTCCCTGTACACACTTGGGGAGGTACAGGCTTTCTTTTTTCTCAAAAGGACTAAAACTTCACTGTCTTCAGTTATCTCCCATGCACTTGTTTCTAAAATGCTATTTGTTGTTTAAAGAGATGGAAATGAGGACCAAACCTAGTGGATACCCCAGCCCTAAAAAATAACTGAAAGCAAAAAGGGATACATGCACAGCCCAAGTAAGTTCAAACCCCAGTACTAACAGAAAAAAAAAAAAAAGAGAGAGAGAGAGAGAGAGAGAGAGAGAGAGAGAGAGAGAGAGATGGCCAGGCACTGGTGGCTCATGCCTATAATCCTAGCTATTCAGAAGACAGAGATCAGTAGTATCATAGTCACAAGACAGCCCAGGCAAATAGTTTGCAATACCCTATCTCAAAAAATACCAACCAAAAAAGGGCTGGTAAAGTGACTGAAGCAGTAGAGCACCTGCCTAGCAAGCATGAGATCCTGAGTTCAAACCCCAGTACCACCAAAAAAAAAACAAACTATGAGGTAGAAGTGCTAATTACCCTGATGTGTCTGCAACATGTGTCTACAACATGTATACATATGCTAAATAATCACCTTGTACCCATAAATAGGTACAATTATTATTGCCAATTAACAATTCCTTAAAAAGAGAGAATGACAGACAGACATCTTTAGATATAAAGCCAACTTTCCATCAAGACCTTAGTAGAGGAGGGGAATGGGAGGAGAAGAACAGAAGGAAATACAGATATAAAATTTCACTACTCAAAAATAAATAAACAAATAGCACTTGCTCGTGACAGACACCAAGTTACCTCCCTTGTTAGTGCCAAGGGAGGGAGGGAACTTCCAGGAGGTCCTAAGGGCCTGATCAGAAAGGGGACTGGACACCTGGACTCCACACACCTATTCTCTCTTGCTGCCTTGGCCTCGTCTGCAATTGTACAGTGAGGGGGCTAATCTCATCTCTGTGTCCTCAAAGCATAGTGCTGGGCCCAGAACCTCACCACAGCCCCTGGAGCTGCTCAAAATGGTTCTCAGGTGCCATGGACTGGAGTGCCTGGCTATCCCAGTTTACCCTTAAGCCACAGCCAGATTCCTCTGTCCATCACTCAGTTTTGGCAAGAGAGGCCAAATGGAATTCCAACAGTCACCAGGAGGCAAAGGGAAGATTCCTGAAAGAGGGACATGACTGAATGGTTTGGAAGTGTTTCCTGCCAATTCCACTCTTTCCACTTCCACCCCTGCTTTGAGAGAGGACATATCCTGTCACCCAAGGCAAGCTAGAACTTAAAATTAAGCTTGAAACAAGTCCACATTTCTGGCCTTAACTCACTCTCCACCAGCCAGAACTTTTACAGCCCAGCCAAACCTTGGCATTATCTGCCTACAGTTTTTGGACAGCAATCCCCTAGAAACTGAGGGGTGTGACCTCACACAGATACTCACTGCCCTCAACATATGTGTCTACGCACATATGCTCAATCCTTTGTGGGCCCAAGAAGAGAGGAGTCACTGTGTGCTACTGCCGCGTGTCAGAAACATAATGGCCATTTCTACTAAAATCAGGAGACAAGTCTTCATTTTCCCAGGCATGTGGAAAGGAATGCAATCTTACCAACTTAGTCTTTCTGTAAGAGGGCAAAGGCAGCCATTCTGGCAGATTCCTTCTCCAAGCCTCACTGAATTCTGTCTTACCCTAGAGGGCAGGAAATCAACTCTGCTGTGTGAGCAGCTGGTGTAGCCATTAATCACTGTGCTGCCTGGCCTCCAATAACTGTCTCCTATACAAGATGTCTGTGGTGCTGGAAGGCAAGGACTGCTACCCTATCCCTACCATCCCCAAAGGGCTAGTTGAGGCCAACACTAGCTTCTTTAATCAGCAGTAATGGTCTAACCAGCATCTTCTGACTCTGGCCTCAGCTGCAGGATCATAGTCAGGTCTCCAAGCCCCTTAGGACTCTTCAGGTCTCCCAAGTCAGCTCCATCCTTCCCCAGTTGCCCTTGTGGCTTATTCAAAGATTGTTGGTAACTCTTTGGAAATTCAGCATTGGAAATCCCAGATCTGAGAACTCTTATCAGGCCAGAGCATGACCAGCTTATGTGGTATGTATGAAACTTTCCCCACACACCCTGGGCTCTGAGTTCTGTCCTCTGTGCTCCTTCCAGCAGTGCAGGTATCAGTCATCTTGAGTAAACCTCAGTCATCTCTGGGACATCAAGCTTCCAGGATCACAGAGAAGAAAGCCCTACAAATCCTCCCATACCACACACACATGTTCGTACAACATACACACAATACACACACCACATGACCACATTACACATGCATCACCTACAAGCCACCCCCCACACACTCTGCACACACACCATACATAACACACACACACACACACACACACACACACACACACACACAAAGTCCTTCTTTTCATTCTCCTTCAAGATCCAAGTCAAAAGGTCTCCAGTCTTCTGCAGCCTTCCCTGTCTTCCCACAACAGTGAATCTCCTCATTTTTGCTGCCATCGTACTTCCTTCAGAGCTACACTTGCTACTCTTGCTAGAATTATCTGGCCTGGCTTGTGGGCTCCCTGAGGCCTAGGACCTTGTCTTTTTCATGGCCATTCCTTGTGGGTCTTGCAGAGAGCTGCATAGTATAGTTAGTGCTGGACTCAGTAAACATTTGTCAATGAGGAACTCAAGAAAACACTGGCACAACCCCATCTCAATACACGGCGCCAATGTTGACTATGGGGGTGTTCTAGTTTGCTAGGGCTGCTATGGACGATATCCCAGCCTGGAGGAGTAGAGGAAATAAAGAACAGAAATTTACATCCTCACAGCCTTGGAGGCCAGAGTCCAAGATCAACGGATCTTCAGGGTTGGGTTCTTCAAATAACCACTACTTCCCAGTGTCTTCACACAGCCTTCCCTCTACATACCTATGCTCTAATCTCTTGTTATAAAGACTGCAGTCATATTGACTTAGGGTAATTTAACTTAATTCCCTCTTTAAAGACCCAGTCTCCAAAATCAACCACATTCTGAAGTACTAGGGGTTAGGGATTTAACATAGGAACTGGAGGGGGACATGATTCAGTCCATACCAAATAAATGAGCACACTTATAACTCCCACGATGTCTTTTTAGGCCCTGTGAAAAGTCTCTCATGCTACACCCTCTAGTTATCTCCTCACAGTAAGACTCCCTGTTCCTTGACAGAAGTTCTTTTTTTGACCTTACTACCCTAAGAAAAATGTTCCACTCTCCACAGCAACTATTATTATTATTATTATCCATGTGTGGAGAGTGCCAGTTTTATGGTTGAAGCTCATAATAAGTTTCAGTCTTGGTAAGCCAGTAGGTGGTTATGACCCACATGTTACAATAAAGCTTTGCCTTATTGCTGACTCCATTGTTATTCTTTCCTCTTGCCTATTTATTCACATTTGCTTGACTTTTCATTTATGCCAATTGGTCAAACAAATTTAATATCTTTTGATAAGATGCCTGGAGCCTTCTCCAAAAGAAAGAGGAGTATAAATTGTGCTGATCTATTTGCTGTTAACTGGCACCATCACCACTGTCTTTGAAGAAAGGGAACTGTACTTCCCAAGATCCCCCTTCTTTATATGGTTTTCCAATGAGAAGAACTCACACACGTGGAAGCCTAAAGGAAGTAAAAACCGTCAATCTTCAGAGATGGTGTGGACAGATGAGAGATCCTCCAAGACTTCCTAGTAAGGTCCAGCACTGTAGATGGACACAGCTGGTTGTGGGAGCTCCTTGGAGAGTCTCGAGAATTCCAGGCAAGCCTTTGAGAACCAGCTGGTTTGGGGTTTCAGGCTGAGATCCTCCATGTCAACTCCTTTGGCTTTTAGGACCAACTCCCCCCCACACTTATGGCATCAGCCTCTCTTTTCTCCATTCCCCTAAATCTTCCAATTTATGTGTGAGCCCTTAATTCTATTTTAAATTCTTTGCATGCAGAACAGGTAGAGTGGCTTCTGTTCTCCTCACTAAATCTCATCTTAAATAGATATAAATAATATAAGTAAACTTCTATACCCATGCACATTGCTGGGAGGAACATCAAATGGTATAGACACTGTGAAAAACATTGACATTTCCTCAAAAATTAACCATAGATTTACCACATGATCTAACATTCTAATCATGGGTATATACGCAAAAGAATTGAAACCAAGGACTCAAAGAAATACTTGTACAACAATGTCCGTGGCAGCAATGTCGATATTGCCCTGATTTACAATAGGAAAAAGGTGGAAACAACCCATGCATCCATTAAGAAATGAATGGATATATAAAATGCTGCATATCCATACACTGGAATATTATCCATCCACAAAAAGGAATGAAATTCTGATGCATGCTACAAAATGGTGAACCTTGAAGCCATTTCATGCTGAGTGAAATATCCTGTGTACAAAATGCTGTATAATACCGTTTACATTAAATACCTAGAATAAGCAAATTCATAGTAGATTATTGTCACTGGGCCTGAGGAGAGGGGTTTGTAGGTTGCTTTTGTTTAATGCATTCAGAGGTTGTATTTGGTATTATGAAAACGTTTTAGAAAGATACAGCGATGTGGGTTCAACAACACTGTGAATATACTTAGTACCTCTGAATTGTGTGTTTAAACATGGTTAAAATGGTAAGTTGACGTCATGTATATTTTATAATAAAAGTGAAGACATTTAAAAAGCCATTTGACAACAGCAGACTCCCAGACATTGCCTATGAATAACTACCCATTGTGTATTAGGTGACCAACATAAATAGCCTGAGGACACACAGGATATACAGGTTACCAATATGGCTTCCTAGAGAGAAAGAGTCCTATTTTATCCTGCTTTTAGGGAAAGCTCTACTGAGACTGCATACTAGGTTCCAAATCTAACCAATGCCCAGTCTAAGCCTTCTTTACCCCACTGATTCAAAAGATTTTCCCCAATTAGTTGAGATGTTTGTTGTCTTCAGCACACCCTCTCCCAGCACCTACTCCATCCAGTTTCCATCCCTCTTCAATCCCCAGTCCAGTACGAGGGTTTCTGAGACCACTTCTGGTCCCTAAGTTTATTTTTCAATACTTTTTGTTTGTGCTGGGATCAAATCTAGGGCCTCACACATTAAGGCAAGTGCTCTACCTCTGAGCTACACCAGTCTGGTCTCTAGGTTTCTCTTTACTACTATGCACCTTCCTATACACACATTTACCTTCCTTTGTAAACTATTATGCTCATGTTTCCTAGAAATAGAGGGATCTCCATGGTTTAATAATAAGACGTGTGTCAAGGGGGGGGTTGTGGGGGGAGTGTGGGTGAGAGAGAGAGAGAATTCATTCATGTCAACCCACACAATGAATATCAAAATTAAAGCAATTACCTTTCAAGATATACTCAAAGGGTCCATTCACTACATCACATTGTTCAATGGCCCAGTATGACTTTGCTTCAGTTCTAAAGGGTTTACATATAGTCAACCAGAACATTAAATCATAACTTTTAAAGGACAGAATTCTCCAGGTGTGTGATCAGTTCCACCCCTTTGTCTCAATTTCCATCTATATTACAAGATGTGTTTGTTTTGTGAAGGGTAAATATGCTCTAACCTGTGTATTGAATGATTATGAAGGTGCTAGACCAGTCTTTATTTGCATTAGGACAGTGTGAAAAACACCCTGAGAATCAGGGAGCTTGACTCTATTTTCTTCTGATCTATTTGTGAAGCTGAAAATGTTACTACTCTAAGCCTAAGTTTTTTCATGTTATAAAAGTGGGGAGAAGAGATTTGAATTGGTGAATTATTAAATTCTTTCTAGTCTAGGAGCTCTTTATATGGTCAAAGCAAATCCCAGATTGTCCCTGTTGTACATGCCCCTCCATTCTAGGGGCCTAGCATGCTCTATAAACAGTCTGGGGCAAGGCAACAACAGAGGAAGGCTCCCGGCACAAGGCAGCTAACCTCCCTTGAGACCTCAAGCTGAGCTCAGATGCCATAGCCTTTCATACAGACCATGCCACCTTTTTATCTCACCAGCTGGTTGACCCATCTCAAGTACTTTAAATTTGTGAGCACATAGTTTGCTATCCTTACGTAATTTTGTGATGGGGCATCTATTTTGTATACAGAATCTGTATATTTACAAAATTTACAAAAGTTCCTAATTACAGGAAACTCCGTATAGATATACTCCAGTGAAAACACTGGCCTCTGTCACAATTGCATAACAAGGAGGTAGGGAATGAGCTGTAAAGCATCCTTGCTCTGAAGGGGCTGCTGGTGGGCGGGGCCTCACAGGTGCTCACTCTCAGCACAGGCCGATTCCTTCTCCATCCCCCTAATGCCAAGAGCTGGCCCAGGCTGACTCTCTGCTCAGTTACCTTCCTTATATGTTCAAAATCCTACATCTACTACCACTTCTCTCCAGGCCCTATCATGACTTCAGATGGGTTAAGTCTTCCGGGGTGCTGTGTACCTACACTCCCAGCTGCCCAGCTTCTAATCTTGTTACTGTCGAAACATAATGGTATTTGGAGCGTACTTCCCATGGCTGTGCTAGTTCCTGGAGTTCCACCATGTGGCCACTGCCTTCTAGTCACACATTGCAAAGAAATAGAATATTGCGCAATGAAGTCATCCCCACTTTCATCTGTTTTAGGGATTGTAAAGTAATTTGCAGTATTTCTTTCTGCCCCGCCCTCATTGGAGGAACAATCAGGAGATTAACACTTGACCACATGCTACTCAGAGTCAGAACTGGACTCTGGAACTGGGCTTTTAGTCCTAGGCTACCACCAGTCTGTGGAAGCAAGCTGGCCCACTTTGGATCTCAGTTTCCTCATTTGTAAAACAAGAGATGAGATGAAACCATCTCCATGGCCCCTGCTTTAGGCAATAAGTCTGGCTGCTGAAGCAGAGCTGAGACGACAATGCTGAGCATCACTGCACACACAAAGCTGAAGCTGGGGATACGTACTCTGAGCCATGATGGGCCTCAGGTACACAGCACCTGTCTTATAGCTCTGTCCTCCTAGAAATTTTCCCTCCTCCCCTGGAATAGAGAAAGGGAAAGTGGAAGCCATCCTTTCTCTTTAAGGAAATTACATTCTTGCCTCGGGACTTGGACACATGGCCCCAACTGTCTGTCAAGGTGGCTGGGAGGATATGTGACCAACTAGAAATTCCATTCATAGTAAGAAGAGGAAAATGAATATTGGGGTGACCTGGGAACAGTGGCCGCAGACCTCCAAGCTGTAACGTTCTGAGTCTAAGGGGTCATCAGGGACAGAGGATATGAAAGTCACAGCAGAGGAAAACACTGCAGGGTCTCTAGGGACTGTGATGCCACTGTCACCTTTTTTGTGTGCAAGATAATCATCAGTTCAAAAGAGAAAATCCTATTTAAAGTAGTATATGCATTCAGCTTCTACTACCTGTCCACATTCTGTTAGAACAAGATCATATGAGATTTCCTAGGGCTTTCAGCAAATATGTGTTGGTGTCTACTGTGTCCTAGTCACCAGAGATATCAAAATGAAGATAGCCCCAGCCATGACTTCTCTCCAGGCACCTATATGTAAACAGAGAACAAGAGCCCAAAGAGCAAAGTTTAATATAATAGCATAGGTGCTTTAAGAGAGGTGAAATCTGGAACTACTATTTATAATTGAGGGAAAAAATACTAAAAATCCAAAATGACTATTGAGTAATGCAGGCAAAAACAGCCAGGTACTAACACATGTGTCAAGTACACATGTACTTAATCAGGAAGAAGGAAGGAGATTGTAGGGGATTATGAAACCAAGGCCTTGTTTGAGGGAGTGAGCATTAAGAAGTAGGCAGAATTGGAGTTAGAGGAGAAGGTGGTGAATCCTCATGAAGACTTTGCCTCAAATTTTCTCATGGAGGCACCATAGAGATTCTTGTGTGGAATTAGAGTTGAAAAAAAAAAGAGCTCTAAACCTCAGTGCAGAAGGTCAAGTTGAGCTATTTAAATGTCCATCTTTACCCATTTATAAAATTTCTCAATATTCCTCATGGCACAGTATTTCATGGGCTCATAATAACTCTATAAGGAATGGATCTTTGGGGCCAAGGGGGCCTTTGGGGTTCAGAGATGTGAGCACATATTCCATAAGAAGTGGAGGCAGAGTCCCAACTCAGGCACTCTGGCTCTAGAGTTGATGCTTCTTACAATGGGCCAGAATATTCTTGAAAATGGAAACTTCAAGAGTCAAATGATCTGAGCAGAGGAATAGAAGTGATACTGACACACAGGAGACTAGGAGCAGACAGAGATGAATGGGAATTTAGAAACAAGGCTACCCAGCAGGGTAAACTGCCTCAAATGGCTCATACCCTTGTCCAGAAGATTCATATAATGAGGCTGGGAACCCAGCACCCACAATGATCTGTGCCTCTCAAAATAAACTTTAAGACTGGAAGCAACCAAAGGAAAAACATAAAGAAACTCTAAACTTGAAGGTCATACAGTCCCTGGGAAGGATCTCTTTGGGAAGCTGTTAACTTCTTTGCTCTGAGGGGGCAGTGAAGTCTGCCAGACAGGAGATGGGACAGGCTACCTTCTTGATGAATCTTCCACTTTGTGATAACATAAGCCTACGTCCACAATGTAGCTAGGAAGACTCACCCTACCCGCTGTCTCCTGGGCCAGAGGATAGCACTTTCTGCCCACAAAGAGAAGTCATTCATAGGTCGCTTTCTCTTTAATCCAAAAGAAAAAGCGTGGTGATGAGTCTGTGGGCAGAAGTCCAATGTTATAAGAATTTCAATGGATGAAAATTGTTTCCTGGATAGGGGCTAATGACAGCTAATAGGCCAGTGCTGAGTACTAGGCAGATGACCTAGCAACAGCTTCCTATTTCTGTTGGCCATAATCACAACTTCCATCTGCTATTTTCATCCTCCTCCCATGTTATTGGCAGTGCGGCCACATTTTCACACTCCTACTTGTCCCAAAGGACGTCAGCATGCCTATTTTACATAGGTACACAAAAGCAGGCACATTCCCTCCTTGGCCTAATAGGAAATGAGCCTGCATGAGCCTCAGCTTACTATCCCGCCAATTGTTCCAATATATGTGCACCATCCAGTTTGGGGCTTGTTCAAAAGCAGAGGAAATGGAGTTACTTTAAATTTATGACCTAACAAGGCTCTGAGTAACAGTGAATCACTGTTGGATATTTCAACTAAACCTCAGATGGGGAGCTTGCTCCTGCTGCAGCTCTTTTTGGATCTTAAGAATTCATCAGATGATTTCTCGTGGCCCTAAGCCATGAGCTAAAGATGAAGAGCTGGACAAGGTCAAGGTCAGCCATGCCCAAGGACAGAGACTGCCATATCAGAAAGATGTTTCATATGGTAAAGACATCAGCCCAAGTGTTGGCAAAGCAATGGAAGGTGAAAGATGGGGGAACCGAGCTCTGAGAATATGGAAAGGATCATTCCTGCTTGAGCAGATGGGGTTCGGATTCTGAAGAAGCGTCCTACAGCAGAGCCCCAGAGCAGACATTGTCTTGGATTAGTTTAAGAGCTCTATTTTTCCCATCATCTCCCTGGGACACTCACCCCACCTCCAGCCCTGTGTATATGTAGAAAATGCCAATTTATCTTCAAAGAACTTGGAAAAAATGACCTTCCTTAGGATTCCTGCTTCAATTTCCCTAGAGGTGTTCAGTATGAATTAGTTTTTAACCCCAATGCACCATAAGTAGACAGTGATCATCTCATAAGCAAGGACTGAGTCTCATCATCTTTGTATCCCCAATTACCAGCATAGAGCTTAATAAATACCTTTTGGGTAGGGAGCAGTGAGGGAATAAAGACAGAAGGGAAGGAAAACGGAAAGGAGGGAGGAGCAAAGAGGGAAGGTTTAGCTTTCAACTTAGCAGGATAATTTGTTAAATCAGAAGACACGGTACAGGCTGGCTTGTTCTAGGAAAGAGCAAAGAGCAATTATATTTTTAATCTTCTTTGAATACTATTGATAAGATTATACATTTTGCATGCTTGACTGACAAGGAAAATAAAAAGACCTGGTAAGAGACTGAAAGACAGTGTTAAAAGGAGTGCTCATGTTGAGGACAATATGCTGCTCTGCCACCTGAACTGCCTGATGCTTTAAGATGTTCAGCCTTTTGCTTGTCAGTTCAGTGAATCAGGGGAGAAAGAAACTGGACCGTCATACTCACCACTTGGCTCCCCCAGGCAGGAGCACAGGGAGACTTCCCTAGCCAAAGGTTCCTGAAGGATGCTGACAGATTTCCAAATACCTGCCTCTCCTGTCAGGTTCAGCTCAGACCTTCTCAGAGAAATAAAATAAGACCATAGGATAGTTTGGAAAACTACCAAAACTCATCTCAAAGGCAGGTAAAAGGAGGGGAGGCCTCCCTGCTCAGTTTGAAAGTTTTATTCTTCTCTAGTTTCTCCCTCCTCCCTATATCCAGTTGGAATAAGAGTGCTATGGGAGGTATTTCTACCCATGCATCCTGCTGCAAACACTGGAGGCTCTGCATGAGCTTCTAGAGAATTCGAGAAGAGTCAAGACTTCTTACCCCTTTGCTGGATGACTTTGAAACAAGGGTGCATCTGGGAAGAAATACAAATCCCTGGCTCACCTTGGAACTCACATATTTCTAGGGGAATTTGTGAGTCGCGGGGAGGAAGCAATACAATTGGTACTTTTATGTGTTAACTTGGCTGGGTCATGCAATGCCCAGATGTTTGGTTTCATATTATTCTGAGAATTTCTGTGAGGGTGTTTTGAATGACATTAATGTCTAACTTGGTGGAGTAAAGCAGATGGCCCTTTATAACATGGGTGGACTCCATCCAATTAGATGAGGACCTGGATAGAACAAAAAGTCCAGTTTCTTCCTGGACTCTTTCCCTGCCCCCAGCAAGACAGAAATCTCTAGCAGCTATTTTCAGACTCCTCTTGCAACATTGGTACTTCCTGGTTCTACAGTAGACTGCCTTCACACTTGAACTGGAACATCGGCCCTCCAGCTTGTGGGTTTTGAATCTACCAACGTCTACAACTATTTCTATTAACAAACTTCTTTTTGTACATATATTCAATTTGCTGTGTTTCTCTGGAAAACCCTACAGTAAGGGGTGAGAGGCTGACTCATTAACGGAGAGACTGAATATACAAATGGACAATGGTCAGCCCACACACTGAAATAGAACTCTGACTCACGATGTTCAGCCACAAGCTCAGGAAGCTAACCCATTATCTATAGCAACCAACCCAGGCAGACAGCTTGCTATCTATAAGTCAGACATGCAGGATGTTAGACCACTACCTCTCCCAACCAGCCCAGGAAGCCACACAATGACCCGAACAGTCTATTGGCCCCAGTGAACAGGACTTGATCGATAACTGACAGCTTCCCTAATTTTTGTGCCCACTTCCAACTAGGGACCAACCAGAAAAAGCCAAATACATCCACCTAACTAATCACGTAGGGAGGATGCCCCCTTTCAACCCACCTCCAGCTTCCCCATGCAACAAACAGCCTTCAATCAGAGCACCTAATACATTTCCTTTTCTCCACTATAAATTTTTCCCCTTCCTCTGCCTGCCTTTGAGTCTGTGCCAAAAGCAAGTGGTAGGGGTTCATCCTTTGCCACTGCAAGCTCTGAATAAATAGCTTTTACTTATCCTCATTTGATTGATCTTCATTTATTTCCATATTACCAAAGAAACAAAGGATCCCCTGGAAACACTTCATCCAAAGGAAGAAAAAGTATGGCCCCAGAGTTCAATTCTAGACAATGGACCAGCCTCTGAAGGGAAAGCTAATCCAGCATTGCCAGTGTCTGTCCTCCTGGTCAGCCCTTAAGGGAAGAGGGCTAAATTAAAGACTAATCACTGTAGTGTTTAGTCAATCCCTTACTCCCTTACTATGGCAGTCATTGTTTTCCAGAGAAATAGAACTAATTGAATATGTATATGTACTGAAAGAAGTCTATTATAAAAACAGGGTCATATGATTATAGAGGCTGACAGGTTCAAAATACAATGAGGAAGAAACTACTACCTCTCACAGATGTTGAGAGTACAAAAGAAGAGTGTCATTGTTGCCCACATCAATGCTGGGAAGTTTGCAGCAACTTTGACAGTGATAGTGAGGTGAAATTCTTAGGTGTCAGAGCCTTGGGGCAGGACCTTTGTGATTCATAGCAGATGCTGAAGAAATCTCCATTGAGAGCAAGGTTAGAGAGAAGGCAGAGGCCATGGGTAATCAGATCTTCCCAGCCTTGTGAAGCCAACTGAGACAGAAGTTTGAAGGACTGGACTTTCAGGAAGAACAAGAACGGGCAGAGCCAAAGAGGCCTGGTGGGGTATCCTGGGCTTATCCCAGGCTGTACATGGAATTCCAGTAACTGCATTAGCAAATTCATTGTGAAATATCTCTTCTGTATTTCCACTTTTCTTTACTGCCCTTTCTCTCCCAAATTTACCATAATCGTGTAAGTATCACAAAGGGCTTAGTGCAGGTAAGCAATGGTTCCATGAAAAACAAGAGAAAGACATCTGTGTCTCATTGCTTCCTTATAAAATAACACAGCGAAAGACTATGGAGTGTTGTGTCATTTAACAATGGAGATGCATTCTGAGAAACGTGTGATTAGGTTATTTTGCGATTGTGTGAGCGTCATAGTGGGTACTTACTCAAACCTGAGGGCGTAGCTCAGTCATTAGATGTGGCCTCTTGGTGCAATCAAGATACTAAACATGAGATGTGTGAGGCTGCTGCTGGTGTAACCAGGCATAGTAAACCTTTTTTTTAATCGATAAGTGGAAGGAACACACTGTAAAATAATATAAAAATTATAGTATGGTAAATACACAAACCAATAACATAGGCATTTACCATCATTATCATGTGCATAACTATGTGTGTTATACCTTTGGAAATTAAAATCATGTTTTATTTGGGCAAGAGTAATTAATAAATCAATAGAATAGGACTGAGGGTCTGAAAACACACTTATGCATACAGAGAATTCCATGCATAATAAAAAGTCACATTTTTACAGCCCAAATACCCACAAGCAGGTAAAAGAGATTGTGAGTCACATCCACACAATCGAACTCCTCAACCATAACACGAATGGACTGTTGAACAGGGGCACAGCAGGGGACCTCAAAAAATCAAAACTTGGAGTAAAAGAAACTGCACCTGGAGAGAAAGACTAATTATGGTTCCACTCATCTGAGATTCTAAAATGCAAACCCATCCACAGTGACAGAAAGCAGATCAGCAGCTGGCTGAGACAGGTGCATAGACTCCCATGGAAACTTAAGAGCGGGAATTGCTATGTTGACTGTTGTTTTATGTTTGTTGATTGGTTCGTTGGTTGGATTTTTGGGTTTTGGTGGGTTTTTTCTTTTTTCTTTTTTTTTTTTTTTTTGACAGTACTTGGGTTTGAACTTAGGGTCTTGAGCTTGCTAGGCATGTACTCTACCAACTAAGCCACACCCCCAGGCCTTTTATGCTTTAGTTTTTATTTTTTAGATAGGGTCTCATTTTTGCCTGGGTCTGGCCTCAGATTGTGATCCTTGTACTTTCACCTGTCACAGAGCTGGGATCATAGGAATGCCCTGTGCCACCACACGCTTAATTGTGGTAGTGGCTTTGCAGGCCAACACAAGAGCCAAAACACATCAAATCATAAATTGGTAACATCTGCAGAGTACTGCAACTCAATTATGCTGAAATAAGGTTGTAACAACAAACTCTTGAGTCCGTGTTTGCTTCAAAGGGTACAATCAACAGAGTGAAAAGGCACCAACGGAGTGGGAGAAAATATTTGCACATCATGTATCTGACGAGGAATTAATATCTAGAACATATAAAGAACTCCTACAACTCCACAACAGCAAAAAACTGTCTATCTGATTTTAGAAGGGGCAAAGGACTTAGACATTTCCTCAAAGAAGATATGACTGACAGGCTCCTGAGAAGATGCTCAACGTGGGCTTCTCTGTGACTGGAAGTGCAGTAGGCTGTGTACACAGCATCACCGCTAACGTGTGGAAAGTGCCACTTCTACGCTCTGATGGCTACGATGTCACTGCGTGATAGGAAGTTTTCAGCTCCACTATAATGTTATGGGACCAGAGTTGCATGTATGGTCCACCATGCCAAAATGACTGCACGTTTCAGTGAAAGTGTTAGAGACACTGGCCACACAGTACTAGTGAGCTTAACAGTCCATCAACGAGCCAGTCAATTAAGAGATAAATGTTCCTTTATTTGCAAGCATACTGTCAAAGTTTTGTGTTAAAACAAAACGAAACAGAACACTTGTCTTATAGTTAAGACATTTCCCTGAAACTGCTGAAATACTCCATTTAAGTGAATTTAAACAAACATGTTTACACATGTATTTGCCTTTGGAATCATTTTCTTCATAGGTTCAATGAAGGAGCACATTGTTTTAAAAGGTAAGTTTGGGGCTGGCATGGCAGTGTATGCTTCTAATCCTAGCTACATGGGAGACCTAGGTAAGAGAATCGCAGTCCAAGGCCAGCCCAGGCAAAAACGGGAGAGTTTATTTAAAAAATAACCTAAAAGCAAAAAGAGCTAGGGGTATGGTTTAAATGCTAGAGCACTTGCCTAGCACACAAGGCCCTGAGTTCAAACCCCAGAATGCCAAAAAAGAAAGCATGGGTAAGGGGCTAGGGGCAAAGATCAGTCGTACAGCACTCACTAATACGCACTGTATTTGATCCCCATCACCAAAAATAGAAAGTTAAACTGGGCATGGTGGCATATGTCTGTAATCCCAGCACTTGGGAGACTAAAACGGAAGAAGGATCTCAAAAAGGGGAGGAGAAGGAAAGGAAAGGGAAAGACATGTTAGTATACCTATGTATTCACTCTATAGTCCTTAAGACCTTTGAAGAACAAAACATCAAAGAAACCCCTTTGCCCTTCTATAAAATGACATACACTGGGGGCTGTGATATTTATTTATACACTCAGATGCAACAAGCCTTCAAGGAACTTCATGTAATTCAGGCAAACACTGATGCAGCCTTTAAAGTAAACAGGGAGGTCAGTGGAGTCCTGGGGTATTCGGTGGTGATTTGGACAGAGCCTGCAGCTCCTAAGTCCCGGCATTTCCTCCCTGCTACATCCTTCTGCCTGCAGCCTCCATTGCCCTGTGGATCACTTTGTACTATAAAGTCAGATGAAAGGACTCCCCTGGAGGCACTCTGGCTTAGCTATTTATACATGATTTGCTGGTTTGTTATGTTTGTACCACTGATATACTTCGACTCAGTTTATGAGAGCCTACATTACATTTTCAAGAATTTTGTGAGATGGCTCTTAAACACAGCCATTTAAAAAAATTAAATCATAGATACTAACAAATAAATTACATTAAAAAAGTTAAGCTGAGTGTAACCTGAATACCTGTAATCCCACCACTTAGTAGACTGTGGCTGTAGGTTTGTGAGTTCTAGCCCAGGCTACAGTACATAGTGAAACTGTGTCAAAAAAGGAAGGAAGGAAGGAAGGAAAGAAGTTAAGTTCTCAAAACTCAGTGCTTCTAAATTATTTTACTTCTTATGACCCTCTATGCTTTCGAGCTATTCATACCTACTGTGAACGTACGGTGGAGATACCATACAGTGTGTCACCAAGCATTCTTCATAACAGCATGCTCAGATGTTACACTGGTAGCTTAAAATCACCCGTGACTGGTACATTGACCCCATGAAAATCAATAAACACTACAATGAGGATAAAACAGAGAAAATACTAGCACTGCAGATTAAACATTTAACTTTAATATAGCTAACGCATTGTAAATAGCACCAAGAAATGATAAAAATGTTCTTTTAGTATTTGAAAACTGTTTTCTGACTCAGCAAGTAAGTCACTGACATCATTGATGACCAAGTCTTAATTGTTCCACATTGTTTCCTCCTAAAGTAAACAAAAATATCTTCATATTGGAACTACACTAGCTTTCAGTTACAACTTGAAGTTAGGCACAGATATAAAAGTTTGGTAAAAATCAATAAATCATTCCAGGAAAATCAGTAAACTTTAAGAAATTTACAGTGAACTGTATTATATGTGTTTTTGATTTGTTAAATTGTGTGTTATAATTATAGCTTTTATACCAGTAAAATGTATGCTATCTTCCTCAGAGAGATGCTTACTAAACACATGCCAATACAAGACTGGTCTCTGCTATTCTAAGACTCAGTTTCCTAGTTGACAAACTCTAAAGCTGCATTACTTCTAATTCAATAATTTAGAATTACTCTTATCCTATAGTTCTAAAAAATTCTTCTACTGTGAATAGCTGACTGAACAGCAGATGAGTTGATGACTTTATTTATTTATTTATTTTGATGTTACGGGTGTTTGAAACACAGGTTTTCACACTTGCTAGGCAGGCACTCTACCACTTAAGCCACTCCACCAGCCCTTTCTTGTGTTTGGTATTTTCAAGATAGGGTCTTGTGAACTATTTGTCCAGGCTAGCTTCAAACCATGATCCTCCTGATCTCTTCCTTCTGAGTAGGTAAGATCACAGACGTGACCCACCAGCACCCAGCTGATGACTTATTTCTGAAAAGAAAATTTAAATAGAACCAAGAGGATGAAGTAGTCCCCCAAGATCTGAGCACAAAGAGGGGACATAAGTCCATACCCCTGTGCCTGGTAGCTTTCTTGGAGTGCCTTCCTAGAGGTCACTGTGTTCATCAAAATAACCACAGAAGGAAACTGGCTCTAATCTCAGGACCTATGGGAATCAGGCAGCAGTCCATTCACCAAGCAAATCTTGCTGAGCAACTATTACATGTCAGGTTCTTTTCTGGGCACTGGGGCTAAGCATTGGTGTCCATGGCCTCAATGAACTTAAAGTTTAATGAGGAAGGGTGGTTACAATAGGCAAGTACAGTATAGGGTACAATCGGCACAGCTCAGAACAAGAAGGCTCAATTCAATTTAGGTCAAAGGTCAGTAAACATTTTCTATAATGAGCCAAATAATAACATTTTCAGCTTTGTAGGCCATTTCATTTCTGTTTCAACTGTTCAGTTCTGCCACTGAAATGTGAAAACAGCCAGAGACAATAAGCAAATGTACATGACTATGTTCCAATAAAATTTAACTTACAAAACAGGTGATGCTAGTCCAGATTTGGACCACAGGCTATAGTTTGGGAATTCTTGATCTAGGCAGCCAGTAAATTGTTCTAAGAATGTGGAATATAACCTGGGTAGGGACTGGCCAACCAAAGGGTAAAGAGCCATGTTACTGGAGAGAGAGGTAGAGGACAAATTTTGGAGGGCCTTGTGACCTTCAATGGAATGCAGTTTAGCTACCTTCTCCCATACCAGCCAAGAAGGCATGGCCAGGTTTCCCAAAGCCCTTAGGACCAGGACAATAACTCTGATTTCTCAAACCTAAAAGATCACCCCCCCCAAAAGAAAATCAGGGTGACTCTCACAATGAACTTTGTCCCTCCTCCAGGGCTCCACTACACCATGCCAACATATCTTCCTCACCCTACAGTGCTCCCAACAATCAGCCCATGGCCCAGTGACATCTCTGATTCAGATCTATCCTCATCCAAAAATGCTGGTTTTCATCACTCTATCCAGTGACTTTTGGACTTAGTTTTCAGAAGGAAATGCAAGGGAAAAAAAGCACCGTAATAAAATTTTATAACCAAGAAAACTATAGAGTGATATTGATACAATAATATTATTTAAATATTCAATAAATATTCAAAATTTCCCAGTTGTCCTCAGAATGACTTTCATAGCTATTTTGTTTTCCTTTTTCAAGTCCAGGATCCAACCAACAATCTCATAATAAACTTCTGGGGAAGATGGCAGAGCGGAAACTTCCTCAGAGTGACTTCATAAGTGAGAAGAGTCAGTAGCAAAGGAGAGGCTATGTTTCAAAGAGAGAAAGAGAAGTAGGGCATCAGGAACATTGGAAGAGGGGACAGGGCAACTAAAAGTCCCAAAGAAAGGTGGTGCAAACAAAAGTAGGAACAGTCCACAGCTCCAATCCCAGATTTCTGCTGGGAAGGAAATAGGAGCCTCAATACAAGGTAACCCAGGCAGTCCTGGTGACAACAGACTTGCTGTCCTAGCCACAAGAGAAACCCACAGTTCTTGCTATCCTTAAATCCAGTGTGGTGATTTGGTGTGACAGAGAGTCCTCCTGGTTGGCAAGCTCAGATTGGAGAGGAAATCATTTGTGCTATAGCCAGGCACCATCTTGGAAGAAGGCTTATTATTTGACACTGAGTTATTCTGGATGTTTGAAAACAAGGGACAATCACAGGTAAGGGAACCCAGGGATGTGCTGCCAGTGTCTGGGTAGGAGATGGCCACAAAAGGCAGTTATGAGGGGAAGAATCAGATGCACACCTGCTGAGAATATTGGGCAATAGGGAACTCAGGCTGTGGAGGGCATGAAGTCAGTGGCCCTATCCTCCATGATGAGTAACAAACCCTGTCACCTAGGGATTACTGGACAGGCTGAGAACTCTGAGCCTATGGCCAGCAATGGCTCAGCTTCTAGAGCTGCCTTCCTGCTGTGTGGTTTGCTGCTGGGTGGGAGAGAAAGATCTGAGCCTAGGTCTTCTCACTCCCACAGTGAGGTTTCCCAGTGGTCAAGGTTTGAAAGTGCTAAAACAGATACAGTGTGCCAAGTTTCCTCAGTTCTCCTTTAGTGTAGAACTCAGTGCTCTGGTAGCTTCCTCTACTGTCCAACTCACTCAGGAGATACCACTCAAGTTGGATATTTGCCACCCCTGGGTGCACAAACTGGGGGATCTCTGAAGCAAGTGGGAATCTGCCTAGCCTACAGACCACAAAACTCACTGGGGCCAGCAGAAGTTTCCAGTATGCAAAGAAGGACTGCTTCTAAAGTGAATACAGACCCAATGTTGATAACATACCCTTTACTGGCCTGGCCCTCAACCTGTACAGTGGAAACAGAAAGGAACTGTAGTAGACTGAAGACCCACTCAACTACCCCAAACCTGGTGGATCCCTGTGTTACCGGACCCAGAAAGAAGCTTCTCCAATTCTTCAACTTTGTTAAATGTTTTTTTTACTATATTTTTAGTATTGTTTTTACTTTAATTTTGAATTTTTTTTTATTTTTTCCTCTTCTCACCTTTATTTAATTGTGTTTTTTCTTACATTGTAGTCAGATATTTTTAATATCCTTTTCTCTTCCTTTTCCTCACATTCTTTTCCCCTTTTCTTTTCTTTAACCTTGCTCCTTCTTTGTCTTTTTTTCCTTTCCTTGTCCCTTCCTTACATATTTATTTTGTTATTATTTTATTTTTATTAATCTTTAGCTCCTTAGTTTATTCTACACTATTTTTACCACTTTATTTTCTATGGTTACAGATGGGATAGACGTGGTATTTAAGTGATTTTTATCATAATTCTGTATCTGGTTTGCTTTGGTTTTACTACATTAAGGTGGTTTGTTTTCTCCTCTCTGAGGAGTACTGGCAATTGTGCCCTCGAGAAAAGGCCATTCACTAATATGATCCCCATATAAAAGTGGAATAGGCAGCCATCCCAACAGATGGATAAATCACAACATGGAAGCACAAGAAATATGAAGAAAGGCAGATGATGCCTCCAAAAGTTCATAACTCTTTAATAGATAAATCCAAAGAAATTGAAGTAGTTGAAATACAAACAGAATTCAAAAGTCTAGTGTTTAAAATGATCAAAATTTTAATATCCTCAAAGAGGACTCAAATAAACATATGAATGAAGTAAAGAAGTCAATTCAAGACTTGGATAAGAAATTCAGCAAGAAGACAGAGATTCCTTTAAAAAATTGGAAATGAAAAGCTTAATAAATCAAAATTTAAAAACTCAGTGGAAAGCATCACCAATAGGCTTGTTGAGGCAGAAGAAAGAATATCAGGTATTGAAGACAGGTTAAGGAATTATTTCATCCAGTCATCAATAAAGGAAAAACAATCATGACCACATCCAAGACCACTGGAATACAATCAAGGGATCAAACCTATGGATTTGTGCTGTAGAAAAGGGAACTGAGATACAGACTAAAAGCATGGGAAACCTATTCAATGAAATTATAGCAGAAAATCTTTCAAATCTCAAGAAAGAAATGGACATCCAAGTAGGTGAGGCATTTAGAACTACAAATAGAAATGACCAGAAAAGAATCTCTCCATGTCATATTATAGTTTAAATGCCAAAAATAGAGAACAAAGAAAGAATACTGAAGGCTGCAGAAGAGAAGTGCAAGGTGCTTAAAAAGGCATACCTATCACAATAATAGCAGACCTCTTGGAAAACACCCTAAAGGCCAATAGAGCATAGGCCAATGTACTTCAAGCCCTGAAACAAAATAACCAGGCTGCTCTCTATACAATAACTTTCTTCCCCATCGTCAGACTCCAGCATCTTGTGTTTGGCACCTTTTTCAACCTGTTTGGGGCCCAACACCCTGCTCTGTGTGCCTTTCTACTGGTAAGCTCTCCTTACCCTCCTCATTTTCCCACACCATGTCCTGGCAAACTCCTTTTGCCCTGCTTGGGCTCCAACATTCCACACTGAGCAGCTGTGGAGGAGATAGAGGGGAGGTCAGACAATAACACAAAATAAAAATAGACAAAATCAATTGCAATTGATTTCATTCAATGTGACATAATTCATTACTGTCCTCACTTATTTGATGCTGAACTTGTTTAGATTTGACCAGTGGGAGCTTATTTGAATTTGTTTCTGTCTTAGAGCCCTTCCTTTTTATTTCGTAGAGTAAGCTGTTCATGTTCTACTTTACCTGCCTGTGCCTTGGAATCAGTCATTCATTTCAAGGAGCTTCTTTTTAGTGAAGAATGGTGTTTAGAAACCAAATTTTGGTGCTAGGTGCACTAAATGTTCTTGAGTCCATATTGATGGAAGAAAGGAAAGAAAGAAGGAAACAAGGAAGGAATTAAAAGTTTGATGTAGAATAGGATATTTAAATAGCCTCAAAGTTGCTCCCCACAAGAAATACGTATATGTATTAATTACACAGGATAAAGGGTACATCAAACTTGAGAAAACTTCACTGGAGGCTTAGCTCAATGTTACAGTGCTTTCCTAGTATGCACACAGCCCTGCGTTTGAGAGAAAGAAAGAAGAAAGGAAGGAAGAGAGGAAGGGATGAAAGGAGGAAGGGAAGAAGGAAGGAAGGGAGGAAGGAAGGCAGGGAAGGAAGAAAGATTAATAATAAGTAATTTGAGAAGTCTGGCAAACACAAACCTGACCAGATGCTCAAAGTATATGTTCTTACATAACAGCATCCAACAGGAAGAATCCTCTACCAATCTGGTGTTCCTGCCAAAGACACAAAATCTGAACCTCATTGTGAGAATATATCAAACAAACCCACTAAGAGACCTTCTCAAAAATAACCCACCAATAATCTTCAGAAGTGTCAAGGTCATGAAAGTCAAGGGAGGAATGAAGAACTGTTCCTAATTAAAGAGAACTGAAGTGATACAACCACTTAAATGTGTAGCAATTTTGTGCTAATGGGGACAACTTACAAAACTTGAATGGGGTCTAAGTGTTTAATAGTAGTAATATATCACTGTTAATTTCCTGTTGCTGGCAATTGAATTGGGTTAAGTAGAGAATATATGGTTTATAGGAAATCAACACTAAAATATTTAGGGGTGATATTGACAACTTGTTCTCAAATGGCTCAGAAGAAAGGTCTTTTTACTGTTCACACACACACACATACACACTCATGTTTACACCTGCATATATAGCATTGTGTTTATGTAAGAGAATATAATCTCATTGTTAGAAAACAAGTGCTTAAGGATTTAGGAGTGAAATGTCACCATTCTTAAAACTTACTTTCAAATGATTTGGCAAAGCAAGAAAGCAAAATTTTAACATTTGGTGAAATCAGGGTGAAAAGAACACTTGGTTCATTCCCTCCACTCTTCTAGAGAATTAAAAAGTTTCCAAATAGCACCAGAGGGTGATGGCACATGCCTGTAATCTCACCTACTCAAGAGGTAAAGGTAGAAGAATAGCAGTCTGAGGACAGCTGTTTGGCAAAAGCGTAAGACCATGTCTGAAAAACAAAATAATGAAAAAAGGACTTGGAAGTGTGACACAAGTGGTAAAGCATTTGCCTAGCAAGCACAAGACCCTGAGTTCAATCCCCAGTACTGCCCCTTATCCCCCACCAAAGTTCCCAAATAAACAATAGAGGAGGGGAGCAAAGTGACAGAAAGTGGTGTAAACAGTGAAGTTTCTAGGAGTGCTGAAGGATTTCAAAAACAAAGATGAACAAAAACTGAGAATGGAGGCTCATACTTTAATGATGCTCCTGCCTTACTTTGTGATGTGGAAAAACATGTTAGACTTTGCTCTTTTTCCAAACAAAAGACAGTAACACAGGAACAAAGTTTGTCCTGGTGTTATAAAGAGCTTAGCTGTCTTCTACCTTCTATTAAACTACTTCCTACTCCCACTAGATATTCCAGGCCATAGCCAGGCTGGCAACTCTCCTCCAGCACACAGAAAACCACCAACTCTTATTTGTCCCCACCTTCTCTGGGTGAGTCACAGAAGGTTGTTCCTGACCTCCCACCTTTTCTCCCCACAGGACTCTATCCCTCCTCACTCACAGAAAGGGTCACAGAAAGCACAAGTAAAGAACAGCTTCTACAGGAAGGACCTCCTTAAGGGTCTCTTAAGGGTAGAGAAAGCCACTTGGTCTATGAGCATGGCGCCGACAGACTAGAACCTTTTCCAGAGCATACAAAATACTTTATATATAAAAAGAAAAATGTTTAGCTTGAAAAAGAGAAAAGTTGCCCCTAACACCAGGAGCTGGCCTGTTGCTATCAGCTAGACTTTGTGATCTCTATTGCACATAAACCCTTTTAAAGAACATCAACATCAGACAAGACCATCGTGCAAACATGTTAGACCAAGACAAAAATAAGACCACTCTACAATCATGTCAAAACATAGACAAAACACGAATCTTGTCCAAGCTGAAACATACCAAACATCTTCCCTGTCCCCCATTCTGGCTCATATAAATGATGGTGGCTGCTTTATCAATTATTATTTTAGTTTGTACTAATATGACCTCCTTCTAGATAAGGTTAATGAAGATACACAATCACTATTTGACATCATCAATTCAGAGCAAAGTCCCACTTCCCTGAACCTCTCCAAATGACCAAACTCAAGCCCAAATCCTATACTAGGTCCTTTCTAAAACCTTCTTACTAAGATGTCCTATGGTTCCACATGGTGTGTACTTTTCCTGTTCAAAAAATAATAAACCCAATTTGCTTACAAATGTGTTCCTGGTGAGTTTTGTCTGATAAACTCTGAATGCTGAAGAAAATTTGACCCCAGCCACATAAAGAAAGCAACTTGGTAAATACTAAGTAAAATAACATTTTGTCAACTTCCTTCATTGTTAGATTTATAATCCATAAAGTTTTATGACCTCTGAAAACAATTTTTTGTAAGATTAGATTTTCTTACTGCATAAGAATTCCCAAGTCTGTCAGCTGATTACTGAGAAATCACTGGCCAATTGTAAAATAAGCAAGTAGCCAGTTTCATAGGCAATTATAAATTATAATATGTTAGACAGAACCCAAAAGTTAGAATGCATGGGACCTATAAAGATTATAATAACCTGGGTAGAGAAAGGGAAGTGGAAGGTCTGTTTGGAAAAGGGGTGGATAAGGGACCAAGAGTGACAAACATCTCCAGCTCCTGATCATCAAACTAGGCCGCTTAAGATAAATACCAAGACATCAGAGAAAATGTTCTTTCTTTGGGAAGAAATCATCTGGCCCATGAGAAGGAATCCACTCCCTTTCTACGCCACAGCTAGCTATTTCTAGTAATAATCTACCAATTCACAGAGCAGACCCCCTGGTTGGGGTGGGGTAGACCACAAAGCAATGGGGCAGTCATGGCTGATCAGCATTCTGTCCCTTCATCAGTGTGGTTCCCAAACCATCTGATGCCTTGCTCATGGGATCTCCTGATCCTCCCAGCTGGGCTGATGCTCCTACCTCCCTTATTATTTTGGGGTGCTTTTCCATTACTTGGTCCCATCAATGCCTACACTTTGGCCTCAGTTCTCAGTCACATACATACATGAGCTCCTCTCTGACTCTATCATCTTGCTTCCTGCCTGCTGCCAGTGGAATGCTCTATTAAGTCTAAATCCTCCTTAACTGACACCTTGTCCTGCACATCCCCTGCTAGACACACAGAGGAAGTAGGTCGGCCAAAACTCAACAGAAGCCATCTGCTGGCTTCCTCTAAAGGAAGAATGCTCCTCTGAAGGAAGCCCCTGGATGAACTTCCCTTTTTTATTCAGCAGTCGTGTTTCTGAGGAGAAAATAAATAAAACCTAGAACCAGAGATTCTGAGACTTTAAGGAGGTAGGAATTGAACTTGGACATGACTGAATTCAATCCTGTCATTTTTCAGATAAGAAAACTACAGTACACGTGGTTCACATTTGTTCTACAAGGTTAGGAAGACCGGTTTTAGGTTTTATAATTTTATAGGAAGGAGAAATGTGCTCTTCCTTTCCTTGGTTAAACTTTAAAAAACAAACCATAACAACTGTGAAATGGTCTGTGTGTATTTATATGTATGCCCCCACAAAAGGCAGCACAGTATGAATTATATCTTTGTCAGTGCAGGTTATGAAATTACTCAAGAGAGTCATTTCTATAGAGACTGGCAGTGCGAAGACTGTAATTCAATGGAACACAGTTCCACTCAGGCTCAGAAAGCATAATTGATGGGAGGAAGCAACCTAAATTACCTTAGCATTCTTCATGCATAATGTCTCTGTTTCCCACACAATCTCATTTTGCACACGAATCAAAACCAGATTCAATCTCCCAAATCGTGTGGCTCCACCTGTTTGCCTTCTTTTAAAACTCATTCATCTCAACCAGCAAAAACCCTTGTTCCTTCCTATTATGGCTTCTACTCTCTCTACAACAAAATTAGAAATAAGGGCAAAATAGTTTCTGCTGGGTATTGAGGGGGTGAGGGGGAGAGGGAGAGGGTGGAGTGGGTGGTAAGAGAGGGGGTAGGGCCAGGGGGGAGAAATGACCCAAGCCTTGTACGCACATATGAATAATAAAATTAAAAAAAAAAAACTCATTCAGTCCACGTCATCCATGGCATGGCAACAGACTCTCCTGGGCAATTGCATCTGGCATTGGTCACGTGGTTGCCCACCCCCCCATTTCTCTCTAGTGTCCTAGACTTTCAGCCATTCTTTAGCTCAGATGGATCATTCAGGTGGCCATGACAAAAGCAGAAGAATTGAATTTTACCAAGAAAAGGACAGAAAACTTGGTTTTGATTTTGTGTCTGGGTGATTTTAGAGAACAGCAGATTCTTTTGTCCCTCTGCAACAACTTGAGCAAAATGGTTAGCCAAAAAGAAAAAAAGAAAGATAAGAAAGAGGGTGAGAAGGAGATGGGAAGGAAGGAAGGAAGGAAGGAAGGAAGGGAAGGAAAAGTAAAGTAACCACTTCCATGGTGACAAGATAAATGGTAGTGGGGAAGTATAACTCACTGAAATAGGTACATGATGAAAAGATCTCACGACTTTGAGGCCTGGTGGGGTTATGGAGACAGCAGAGACAGAATTGCATGGGTTTGCACAAATTCTGACTGAACTTTGTGGCTGACTCCTGAGAAGGGTGACCCCAAATCCAATTACAATATTCAAGGTGATGTTAACTTGGATACCCTTCCAGAGAATAACAGGTCTCCCTGTGGTAAGAGATTCTGGGTAGTGCTGCTACTTGTAGTTAGGTAGGCAGCAAATGTTGGGTATCAAGGGAGTCCATTCTCACTGAAGCAGGACTCAAGGCAATGGAGTCCATTCTCACTGAAGCAGGACTCAAGGCAATGGAGAGAGGGACAGAAGTCTGGACTTGTAAGGTCTTATCAAGTGCATTTGGACTGAACTATCAAACGAATTAGGATTAATTCTGCAATCAAGTCCAAGACTAGGATACCAGGAACCAAAGAAAAGATCCAACTGGAGGATAGAGGCGGGTAGCCCAGAGTTTACCCCAGACATCAAGCTTTGGGGTGGCACACTACTTATAGCTCTGCCCACCTGAACGGTCTACAATATGCAATTCAGGGACTGACATTGTCATTGTAGGGCTCCATTCTTATCCAGAACTGAGGCAGGCAGGATTCGGGTTGATAACAGCGAACATAAACTCCTGTGATGTGGGTGCATCTCACCCCCTTCCTCTCCTCTGTGAATTTAAAACAGCAAAGCATGAAGCAGGGATTATTTCTGAACTTTTTAGCTGGATCCTGACAGCTTTGGTTTGGGAAATGACATTTAGGGTATTTATAATCTCTACCAATTTTAAGTTCTCACTCTGTGTGTTTCTCTCTCACAGAAAATTCCCAAGTATTTGGCAGTGCCTGTCTTAGCTTTGTTTTCCACCAAGTTTAAAGAAGGGGCCCAAAACTTTGGCAATGGGTGCTGACAATGGTACAGTGACAACTCCAGCTCAGGGCAGTTGGTTCAAACAACCTTTTAAGATAATGTGAAAAGCAGCTTTAATCTGAACTGACACTTTCTTCTAAGGGCCTTGAGAGTGAGTATGAACCCGTCTTTTACTTCATTTAGTTGGTTTATGCTGCTTGGATTCATTCTCTTCCTATTCCCACTCCAGTTGAAATGAATTCCATTGTTTCTGCCACATTCACTCTAAGAGGGAAGATCACATCCACTCTAAGTGGACAGGGCCTATGGCTAATCCTAGAAATGATTCTGTAGCAGAATATACGTGTTCAATGTTCTGATATCTTTAGACTGATAGGGTACAGTAGGTGCAGAAAAGATATGTCCCTTTCAAAAGCCGGCTAGTGTTACATAACTGTAACAGAGACAGAGAGAGAAATTTCATTCATTACTTTTTATCATTTGATCCATACATATTCACTGTGGGGCTCATGTTCCAGGTAAGGTCTCCTGTGTGGGATGGACACAATAAAACTCAGTCTTGCCCCTAAAGCAGCTCACAATCTAGGAGAGAATAGCAAAGACCCCAAGCTAAGTAATTAGAATGACCCCAATAAAAACATATGAGAAGACACCAATAATTGTCTGAAGGATGGAGAAGACTTCACAGTGAATGTAGTGGTGGACAGCAATTTATTTTCTTGAAATAAGAGTAGATGGCATAAGTGAGAAAGAGACAGAGATCCCTTTTATCCCCCCTACTTCTTATATGGGCTGTTTGGCTAGATCAAGGAACACAATTAGTACAAGAGCTGATTAACAGGTACAAAACACACAAGTTTTATTAAATGTACATGTATACAGGGATCTTCACAAGAGTGAAGTTGGAAGAAATGACCAATGCAAGAAATTTTTACCTTTTTTAGACAAAAGAACAATGGATTTGTGAAGGAATTATGAGACAGATGGCCCTTTCTGAGAGTTCCTCAAGAGATTTCAGCTTGAAATAATCAACATACCAATGTAACATATTTTTATATGGCACTTCCTCCACTCCTTCAAAAGTGTTAAGAGGCTGGGGATGTAACTCAATGATAGAATGCTTTCATAGCAGACGAGAGGCCCCTGGTTCCATTCCCAGCTCTGCAAAACAAAACAAAGCAAAACAGAAACTCTCAGCCATGAGGCCCAACACAACTGAGAGTAACATGCAGCTGCGTATGGCCAAGGCTGAAGCCCTAGAGCTGGTGAGGAGACAGCATTCACTCATTGATCCATTTCAGTGGGCCTCTCTTTCTGTATGAATGTCCTACTCATTTGAATTTTCCCCTGATAAATTAACTTTTCCAATGGTGTAGCTCTTAGCTAATTTTCATTCTGTGTGAATGGATTATTTTTGAATAACAAACGTGGATAGATTTTTACTGGGCTCTCTGCATCTGGGCCTCCTCTTCTCCCAGTCCTCTTAGCATATGGTCTTGCTGCCCCGTGAGGTAAAAATGAACCTCATGAGACATCCCCAAAACCTCAGACTTTTCTAAATGAACTCTTTTCAGACTCTGTTGAACCTTGGCAAGTGAACATACCAAATTTTCAACCCTTTAGTTACTGTGGCTTTTGTGAGACCATCAGGACCAATAATGTTGAGTGAAATTTAATCAGCCAGTAAGTCACAGCTATAGGTACTGTTCATTACCAATGTACTTCCCTGAATTAAATTGAGATGCATGTGTGTCTGTGTTTGTGTGCATGTGCAGAAAATCAAAATGAATGACTTGCATTCTGGGTCTATTTCATACTTCATTATTTCAGTCCCTGAAGACTCTAAAAAAAATCTAGTATTATATAAGCCCACGAGATGTTGATGCAGACGTCGGTTCCACTTATGCCCAACTTGTCTGTTACTGTCTTCCCCAGGGCTCTTGCACTAAGTATTCCATGCTTAACATTAATATTTTTTAACAAACAGCACGTTCCAGAGTAATGTGTATCTTCCCATGTGGTGGATATACAATATTCATCTTCCACCCACTCTACGTAAATGAAAAGTGATGATGTGAGTTGATTGCAACCTTGGGTCCTTGAGCTTGCAAGTACTCTGGACCTGCTTCTCCCTTCCTGTCCTCTAAAGAACTGCAAGGTGATCCTGAACTTCTGAGTCCCCCTTTCTTATCACTCCTTTAGAGGTTCACCTTCTTTCAGAAATGGGGCACAGGTGGGTAATTTTTACTGAGAAATGAAGCAGAGACCATGGTAGAGTGGAAAAGTATCTACTGCAATCCCAGATGGAAAGTCCTGGACTGTTACATTAGAAGGAAGAACAAATGTATAGGAAGCAACCAGCCAAAAATAGTGAATCTTGTAAACTTGTGTCACGTCCCAACTATGTCACATCCTATGCTTCCAAGGTGTGGATCAGAATGTAATTTTATCTTAACGTGGCACAAATGCAGTGGCTGACTCAGTCCTGCTTTAGCAGGTTCTGTTCTGTCTTTTTAATGGCACCACTGCCATCGCCTGCCTCTTGGGCTTCTCGGGCTGGTAAGCGATTTTTAATATCCTCTGCTGACTTCTCAGATGCAAAGCCAATGTGCCCATACAATTCAGCACTGGTGAGACACAGATTCTTCCGGCATTCAGTAGCACCTGAGTCCCAGCTCTGTACCTACCATCTGTGTGATCTTGGGCAGGGCACCCCAATCTTCTTATTTGCATCTTTTTACAAGAGCCCAATTTCCACTAAGGGTTCTTAAGGTCTAAGTGAGACCTTGCTTTTTAAAATGTTTAGCCAATGCCTGGCATAAAGTAGCTCAATACATGTGAGCTAGTTTAAACATGGTTGTTTCACAGTAGGTGTTTGTGCTACATTGATAACAATCACTTTCCTGCTTGGATGTGGTGGATGTAGGAAAGGCAGTGGCTGGAAACGGATCTCCAGGTTAGGAAATTTCCTCCCCAGGATGACTCAGGAATCCAGTCACCCTGACTGGCCCAGCCATCCCATAAAGGAAAAAGTGAGAAATAGAAATTTAAGGTGAATGAATGAAGCTGAAGTGTTTTCTAGAGAGAATAATAACAAGGAAAGGGTGGCTGATTATGCTCAGCCTATGTGGGGATTCTTAGGCATAGGAGACATAGAGCACAGTATATGCCACTGAACTAAATAATTGTCATGTGGTATAGTGGTCAGATTCTCTTATCAGTCACCTATTTAAGTAGGATGTAGAAACAGTGCTTCAACACACCAAAACAGAACAGATCAAATCTAGTGGCAAACCCTATAGCTACCAAACTCAAAGCAAGAAAAGGAAGGAATTGCTCTGCTCTGTGGTAGTGATGTTCTTAGATAACCAAGCTTGGCAGTCAAAAACCTTGGAATGGTCATGGTCAGGTGAAATGTCCTAGACACCATAATGGTCAGCCTATAATGTCATACAGCTGTGAAGACCACAAATTTAACCAGCTCTGAATGTCCACCCATCTTGCTGAATGAGCAGACATCTCCCAGCTTCCCTTTCCAGGTGTTTCTATAGTGTTCTCTGTTGCTACCAAGAATGCTCATATATTCTGCAGGTCAGTCTTGGCATGATTTTTCTCTAGGTCAAAAGACCAGTTCCAGACTGCAACATCCTCTTTGCCTGTGGGATAACAGCCTTCTACTACAAGTCACCTTAACCTGCCTGCTGGCCCCCATTTACTCATAGTCTGGTCCCATGAATGGATATACACTCTTGTATTACGCCCCACAACAATCACTGAGACCAGACTTTTGGATAAGTCTTGACTGACAGTATTGAAACTAACCAAAGAGAAAGAGGACATAAACACTGGAAATGCAATGGCAACAGAAGGTGTCAGACTAGCTATTGGGTCCCTTCCTGTTGAGTTTCCATTCTAGTATGAGCCCCCAAAGACAGAAGAATGTTCTACCCTTTCTTACTCTTCCCTTTGTCTATATCTTCATCCATTTTCTTTTGCTGTAACATATACCTAAGCATGAGAAATTTCCAAAGGACAAAGGTTTATTTTGGCTCACAGTTCAAGAAGTCCCAAGAGCATGGCACCAGCATCTGCTGACTTCTGGTGAGGGTCTCGTGGTGAAAAGGGAAGGGCAAGCAAGCACATATGGAAGAGAGGTCACATGGCAGGAGAGGAAGCAAAAGAGGTAAACTTGCTATATACAAACTCACTCTCTAAGTAACTAACCCACTCCCTCCAAAACTCACACCCCTTCTGCAGGTGGCACTAATCCATTCGTGAGGGCTCTGCACCCATGACCTAAACACCTTCACTACATTCCACCTTCTAACACTGTGGTGTTGAGAAAATAAGCTTCAACACGAGTTTTGGAGGGTACAAACCATATTTAAACCATAGCAGTCCTCTTCCAAACAGCCACACAGAAAGGCCCGGATCCACCTCAATCCAGATCCACCTCAACCCCAAGATAAACATCACCAAGCAGATCATCATGTCTTGGGGTAAGCCATCTAGAACTAGACTGCCTCCCAGCTCACCCCTCCAACAGTAGCCACCTGTTTTGCCACAGGTTTAACCCTAGGCCATATTCACAGGCTTCAGGAAGCAATAATGTCTCTAGCCAAAGGAAATTGATGTTTTCACAAAAACGACTAGCAGCTTTTAAATCATTTTTCTTAGTTTCTACTCATCAAGATTTCAAAATCTTAGAGCTTGGCTTCATCTTGGACACTAACTGCCCTGGAACTGAAGTTACTTTATAAAAAGAAACTTAAGGACTCAGATCTCCATCAGCCAAGCTTTCGTGATTACCATCTTATGCAGGACCCTTGGCCATTCAGGCACAAACCCTCCACACTGAAGCAGCCTGTTCTTTGTCTCTAGCCTCTCACGTCCTCCACAGCAGAGCTGCACTCACAGTCACTTTGTGCCCTGCATAATTGTCACTGCTGAGAGCTGATGAGTCACCCATCACTTCTTTTTTTCATTCCTTCTTTGCGTCAGCTGAAGTCAGTCAATGTAATGTGCCACTATAACGTTTGGGATACTGTAAAGAAAAGCTTTTATCTCATCATCATTTTTGAAATTTAGGCTTCATTAGACTTAAAAAAAATAACTAGAATGTGCCAGTATTTGCCATGATATCAAGCACTCAATAATGTTTTCTATGTTGCAATTCCTTAGCAATCAGCATAGTTTCTTATAGATTATATGAGCAAAGAATTGAATTTTTAAATATCTATGTTGGTGTAAAGGCATTTCTAGCCCACTGCTAGTTTTGGAGCATGGCTGCCCTCATCTATAGGTATCTCTATAGCAGAATTCACTCCAACCGGAGTCCCTCTACCTTGAGGGACTCCAGCCCCTCCCTCCCTCCAGGGTCCTGTTGTCCCCTTTTGGGGAAGCTAGAATCTCCCTAGGAGCTTTTTTTTTTGACTTTTTTTTTTTCATTTTTCTTTTATTATTCATATGTGCATACAAGGCTTGGTTCATTTCTCCCCCCTGCCCCCACCCCCTCCCTTACCACCCACTCCACCCCCTCCCGCTCCCCCCCTCAATACCCAGCAGAAACTATTTTGCCCTTATCTCTAATTTTGTTGTAGAGAGAGTATAAGCAATAATAGGAAGGAACAAGGGGTTTTGCTGGTTGAGATAAGGATAGCTATACAGGGCATTGACTCACATTGATTTCCTGTGCGTGGGTGTTACCTTCTAGGTTAATTCTTTTTGATCTAACCTTTTCTCTAGTTCCTGGTCCCCTTTTCCTATTGGCCTCAGTTGCTTTAAGGTATCTGCTTTAGTTTCTCTGCATTATCCCTAGGAGCTTTTGATGGAAGCTAGAGTCTCTCTAGGAGCACACAAAGCTCTGGGAGATAGAGTTGGGATGGGCAGGTGAAGGAATTCTAGAATTCTCAGGGATCTAGTTCAGTAGGGAGAAGAGACCTAAAATCAGGAAAGAAAGAACTAGGTCATACATGAGAGAGAGAGAGAAAAATGCATCAGAAAGTACATGAACATTTGAATGAGCTTGTCTCAACACTTAATTGGAGAATTAGCCTTGACATCTTTCCTTCCCTCTCCGTGGTGGTGGTGTTTGAACTCAGGACTTTGCACTTGCTAGGCAGGTGCTCTACTGCTTGAGTTATATCTCTAGTCCTTTTTAACTCTGGTTGTTTTAGAGATAGGAAGGATCTCACTTTTTGCTCAAACCTTCCTGGACCCAGATCTTCTTATTCCCCCCCACCCCTTAGCTGGTCTGACAGATGCTCATCACCACACCCAACTATTGGTTGAGATGGGGGGGGTCTCACCAACTTTTTGCCCAGATGAGCCTCTAACCATGATCTTCCTGATCTCAGCATTCCAAGTAGCCAGGATTACACCCAGCTAGCCTTGACATCTCTCAGGTCAACAAACTGAGCATCATAGTTGCCTGCTGGTCTTCAGCAAACATCTGGCAAAGCTTCAGGAACTCCTTCCTGTATACCAGAATGCCAGGAGATGGTGGTACTTCCCCTGGAAGCACACCAAGACCTGGAGAGAGGCAGTGTCTACCCTGGCTGATGAGGGTACTGGCAGCTAGGTAAACAGAGCTTGCTATGAGAGCAGACTGGACCAGCTGGAGCCATCTAGACTGAGGACATCAGAAAAGGTTTCATCAATGTCCATGCACTGAGGAAGGACCAATGTCCACCTCCAGACACAGATGCACTTCTATCAAGACACCACTCCCCCACTCCCAGCTCCTATCTAGCAAACTCTTTTAGCAACAAAAAGAACCTTGCTTATTGAATCTGTAACAAAACTAACCCCACTCTGATCTCCAGGGCCACAAGAGCTGACAATGACCTGACGCATGGAATCCATCATTCTGGGAGAAGCCAGGAGGAATGTCCCACTGAGGAACAGCTAGAATAGAAGGAGCATTCACGCCCTGGCTTAGCTGCTCCCTGCTGGCTCTGCAGCACAGCTTCCTGCTGCTCATCCACCCTGGGAACAACACACTGGCTTGCAGGCTTGTGCACACAGCCCAGATCTGGAGGAGCAGACACTTAAAGCATTTTGTTCCACAGCAGGTGAGCAGCCCAATCTAATTCTTGACTCATAGATCAGGGTGGGGAGCAGGCTTCCAATGGAAGCCTGCCCTCCTCCCTCACAATGTCCTGGGAGAGAGGTAGCAGGACTAACAAAAGTCTGATTGGCAGGCTCAGGGGCAGGGGGAGTGCAGCTCATAATTGGAAAACCCGAGCAATAGACCCCATGTTTGCCAAAGAGGAGAAGTCTCCTTTGTTCTAAAATAGCACTTCAGTGTTTAGTTAAAAGACTGGCCCTGGCGACCCTTAATGACTCTGAGCAGGTTGCTTTATCTCTCTAATAAGACCTACAGCTCTTTGGCTCATTTTAAATTACTACCAAGTGGTGTGTGGGTTGGGGCTTCTTCAAGGGGGAAAAAAATCAATCTGAGAGGAAAAGCTATTCCTTAGCAACAAAGGAAAAAGGAAGAAGGCAGTTCCTTTAATGCTATCTGAGGTAGGATATGGCTTAGCAAGGCCAAAGCAAAAATAGCTTTCATCTGATCCACGTGCCTGAGTTCCACTTAAAGGAAGTTAAAGAAGCCCTGGTCTCAGGATGCCTAAGACACAGGCAGCATCTCCAATGTGGAACACCCTCAGGGCAGAAGGACACAAACTTCACATAGCCAGGACATCAGGGGACAGTAACACAGTCATTTGGTTGATCACACACTTTTTTCCAATTACAATAAAACTGAAAGGAAAGTGGTTTTAGCAGCGTGGGGAACAATGTTGCCAGGGTAATTGTCCACTATGACATTGGTTAGTGCACCTGCAGAGTGTGACTAAAATTGAATCATGCGTTTAATTACAAAAGCTCCATCCAAAAAGATTAGAAACAGTTTCTAAGTGGCATTATGAACTTCCAGACAAAAACTAAGTGGGGAAACAGGAGGAAGGGCAAAATAAGTGTAAAAACTGTGGGCTAAAGCAGAGAATAAAGTGAGCCCAGCAAACATGTAGGGGCCTTTGTAGTTGTGTGTGTGCTAAGATTAGCGCATCACACACCAACGCACATACTCTATGGGTCTACGCAGCTGAATTGTATGTGCACATATGTTCAAATGTGCACAAGATCCTCCAGCTTGAGTGGCAGTTGTAATCCACCTGTAATTCCTATGTTGGCCTCTCTGCCTGTCTTAATGAGGGGCTCATCAAAATGTCCCACTCTCTGGAAAGAATTTACTCCCATCTAAACAACAATATAATTTATAGTTTGCTGACTGCAGAGGGAAGTTAGAAGAGAGTTTTACCTTACACACATGCCAGTGAACTCTTTGAATCTACATTTAATATTTGATTTCTCTCCAACTTTCTATCAAGAGGTCTCTCTTTCCTTGTGGCTTTCATTCCCAGGATTCCAGTCTCCAGCTCCAAAATCCTCTTCTGGGCCTCTTGATCTCACCCTTTCTTTCATATGCTCCCTACAACTTCACAAAACTCTGCCCATGGATCAGTAAACCAAAGATTCTAGTCCCAGGATCTGCTCATTTTAGGACATAGGGCAATAATGTTTACATTTTGTGTTATCAAATTTATCAAGAGGATTTTGATGCAGAGTTTGGAAGTAACATCCAATAAAGCGACAACCTATCATCAACCCATAAATTATCTTGATACTTAGGAATTTCACAGAAGCAGAGCAACATCTAGATAGTATTTCTTCTAGAGTCTTACTTTGTGATATTGCAGGGAAGCAAGGACCACAGCCATGTCTGTAATTAGGTGACTGTCATTACTACACAAAAATGCAGGACTGTTTCATCTTTTCATGTCACTTGTACAAAATATGATCCAGAATCCTGGGATTCTTTTATAAGACCATGCTCATTTTTAGCATGTTTGAGTTCAATATGAAATTTTATTGCTTTTCAGCCTCCAAAATTATCAACACTAGTCACAAATGCAAATTAATTCATTCTTCAAATATGAAATGTCCTCATTGCCCAACTTTCCTCCAGTTATTCATCAATTACCTGGATGGGGTTCATTTCTAATCTACCCACACTCTCCCCTGCTCTGTTAGTAACACTTTCTGTGCAATGTTAGAAGTTTTAAGACTGCAGAAAGTCTGTAACCACTAACAACATCCTCTCAAAACAGAGCCTTCTGGACTCATCAGAATTGTGTTCCAACAAATAATTTGAACAGCCCTAGGCCTCACCTATGCTCATCAATAAGCAGGATTCTCAGAGACAAATTCCTCACTGAGCTTGACAGAGGCTCAGCAGAATGCAAAAGACTAACAATTAATAGAGTTCCAAAGTTAACCCAAACATTCATTAGTCTTATAATGGCATTTTACAGCTACAAGGAAGATCAGTGATCAAGTTAGCCACCATATAATGACTGAAGAGACTCAGAGAGAATCAGTGGATTGATTATATGACTTCTATGAGCCAGAGAAAGACCTGAGCTCAGGTGCACAGCTCAGGTGAGCAGCTCAACACCTGCTGGATGAACACCTGCTGAATAAGCACTAGGGTTGGGCTTGCCAGGGAAGTCTGAAAGTCTATGAGAGACCAGCTCAGAGTCATGACATATTTAATAACTAGAATAAATGTCCCTCTCCTCCAAGATTACTGAATAACAAATGACTCTACTTTCCCAGAGTCTTCCTTCGCTGGTCATGTCCCCAAAATAGAATTGCCTATGGCCAGATGAAACTGTGGAAAGAGAGAGAAGGCGTTCTGGAAAAGCCCCTGCTTGCTTTTACCCTAGGGAAGTAATTAAAGCTCCAGCAGCCTCAGAAGCAGGAAAGTGAAGATAATAAGTGGCAGCACTAACACAGGCACTCAGAAACTGCTCTTGCTGAAAAGCACTGACTCCTTTCTTGGGCCTGAAAATGTACCAATAATGCAGGACAAAAAGTTGGCATCCCTGCCTCCATTTTGTTTCTGTCTTTGTTCTGGGTCATTCTCTCCTGCAGTCACCTTGGAATTCAAGAAAAATAAGACTGATCAATAACATCTTGTTAAAAAGTAGAAACTGCCCCAGACAACGTCTTTCTTATCTTGATCAGGCACTGCCTGACCATCATGAGATGAGGATCAACCAGACTTCACCTGTGACCAGGACTGTTAAATAATTATGTGTACCTCTCACCTCCTTCCCCAGTTCTTCCTCTGTTTAAACCTAAAGCTCATATCTGTATCTTGAAGATGGGTGGAAGTGACTACTTTGTCTCTTTCTGCCATGTGCCTATGACACACAAAAAAAAACAAAAAACAAAAAACTCCTTTCTCTGCTCTTCACCATGATTTGCCTCCTGACTGGGCATACTCGAGTGAGTGGCCAGACCTGACACGTGAAACCCCCTGAGTTAAGCCTCTGGCCTAGAACTCTAGTTGCAGTACTTGTATGAGACTTAAAATGTGCCAGACATGGTGTAAGGGCACTAACGTGTACTAACTCATTTAATCTTCCACACTACAGGTACTCTTATTATCCTCCTTCTTCCAAGCTGGAGTTTGAGCCTGCTTCCAGGGGTGTCTCACCAACTTGGTTTATGTTGTTCTCATTTCAAATGTTTTATGTGCTGGAATTATGACCTCATCTGCACAGTCATGCCCATCAGTTCAAATTTCAGGTACATGATTTGCCCCCAGTTGCAGAATTCCTCCCACTCCTCTGATACAAGCTTAAAGAGTAGGGGGCCGGAAGTGGATCCTCCCCCATGCTGAGGTTGTGAAAAGGATGAAACATTTCCTTCTAGACCTTTAAAATTCCAATGAAAAGATTAAAATGTGAAAGTACTTAGACTTGCTCTTTGACAGACTGTCTGTCTGTGTGACTCAGCCAACCGATATTCCTGGGCCTGCAGGAAGAGTACATTTTTGTCCTTCCCTTCAGCAGATAATTTACTTCCTCGAAACACGTCACTGGAGTGGAAAAGTTGGCTTTGAATGGAATCATTCTTGACATCTCTATTGGGCATCAGTGTTTCTTCAGTGCTACTATTCATCTTATATGCAAATGTTGGATGGTGGTCTTGCCCTACCCTCAATAAGATTTGGAAAAGACTGAAGCGTAGGTCAGGGTTACTGTAGCTAGGACATTTGCAAGTACATTATGGGGTTGAATCTGCAAGACACAGTCTTCCGGTGTTACCGGATGGATGGTCTCTAAGGCCTCTGGTTAGAAGATTTCTGGGGATTTGTATCCCACTTGAGAAGTCAAGCAAAATGGGAAAATGTAGTAAAGTTTATTGAAAGTGAGCGGAAGTCAACAAAAGGATAAGCAGTGGTGGGCCCCGGCCAGGTAGGCTAGAAGAGTGTGCTGCTCTTTCTTTGTTCAAGGGGCCTTTATAAATTGAAAGGGCAAACTCTGGCCGTCTTTGCAGGATAGGCTAGGGTGATTGACAGGTTTGACTGACTCTTGTCATACAACATGGGGCACTCTGTGCATGCACTTATGTTAACTCTCAAGTATATTAACTATTGTATGAAGTGTGACCAATATTTATATTTTAAGCAAAGGGCTTTTACCTGAGAGGTAATCCAAGGCAGAATTTCCTCAAAGCTTCCTGTCTGAAAACTGCAGAGGATTTACAGTTGAAAAGGGCTCTGCAACTGCCAAGACTTTAAAATTGAAAATTTACAACTGTGACAAATAGCATTGGGTTGAGAGAGGAGTCTAACATGAAATGCACTGGGGAAAGTGACATCATGCCTGAAAGTCCCATGGCTTCTTTTCCTATTTATTAGCCTTCCTCACTGGCAAGCTGGGTTCTCCCAGAGGTATTGTGTCTAGGGCTACCTTACACACCTGGCATAGTATAAGCATACATGATCTACCCATTGCCATTTTGCCATGAAATTTTAATGGATTGTCACTAAATAATAGGATTTTAAACACTGATGTTTGACATCTACTTTTTAAAGATGAGAGAGAGCAAAAGTTGAAATAAGAGGTAAAGATGGATCATACGAACACAACACTTAGTGACTCCTTCCTTCAAATCCATAAGGGCAGGTAGTGAGAGTAGATAAAACAGAAACTTCAAGGCCATGCAGACTAGATTTTGGATCCTGGAGCAGACCAGTTTTACCACGTGACCTTGGACAAGTCAGAGTTCTTCAAGTTTGAGTTTTTTCCTCTATTTAAAAAATCTTTCTCTAGTTTTGTTGTGACATGAGATCATAGATGTAAAGTTTACACCCAGAGTAAACAGTCGATAAACATGGCTTTTCCTTTTCTTGGTATTCAATAAACTCTGGTGTGTGACTTACATGAGACTCCTGCTGAACTTTGTCATGGGTAAGGTCCTACAGAGTACACTCAAGAAAGCCTCCTCTTTGCCTGCTTCTCTTTCCAGGGACATACAGTGTCCCAGGACACATTCCTCTCAGATAGATCATCACTACCCTTAAGCTCCTAGCCCTAGACATTTAACTGAAAGCCGTCTTTTCCCGATAAAGATGAGCTCTCACACCTTCTCCTGCTCCACTCACTTCTGCCTCCCTCTATGCCCTCCCAAGTAATGCCACCATCCTTCACCCCACTCTTCCCTGCCCTTTCATTCTTTCATCATTCACTTTGGTGAACATATGGCTCTCCATATCTGTAAATAAGCCATCAAAACAAGGAAGAGAGTCAAGACTCTTAAGAGTTTAAGGGATGTAACTTGATAGTAGCATAAGAGCTGTAGTACGTTGAAAGGTAGCCCCTAAAAAACATACATGCACATCCTGGAACCCATGACTTTTTGGGAAAAGGATCTTTGCAGACATCATTAAGGATCTAGAGTTAAGATCATCCTGGCTCATCTAAGGGTGTTCTATTTAATGTAATGATGATGTCCTTACAGGAATACAGCAGAGGGAGAAATAAGAACTATGTGAAGAAGCCTGAGACTGGAGTGATGTGGCCACAAGTCAAGGAATACCTGAGCCACCAGAAGAAGGCATAGACAAAATGCCCAAGAGCCTTGTGAGAGAGCCTGCTTGACACAAAGCAGGCCTGCTGACTTTATTCTAGACTTCTGACTTCCTGCACAGTGAAAGGACACATTTCTATTATTTTAAGCCACCAAGTTTGTGACCATTTATTTCAGCAGCTCTGAAAAACACACACAAGACCTTAAAACCCAACTCCACTGCTTTTAATGATAAGTTGTAACATCCCATAGAAGCCTTAGCAGGGAGATCTAAATGATTAAAGGCTTCAGACCTTATCCACTCCCCTCTCCCCACTCCCCCCACACAACACCAAACCATACAAGGAGTCCTTGTCTTTCTGAAACAGATGCTCCCAAACTGTAGGTTAAGCAACCATTCAAAGGCACTGAAGGAAATGAAGATTCTGTGTGTATATTTGCCATCACCAGACTGTTCCTCTAAGCAAACACTAAGAGCCATAGAGCATATCTCACTGCAAACAGGAAGAGAATAGGATCCTTCCAGATCAGTGCTTGAGCGAACACCACCCAGTGGGTAATGGCCTCAAGAGCACCTGTTCTCTATTTGCTCTTCAGAGACTCCATGCATGTCTCAAAGGGTGCAGCATGCTTGTGGTTCCTAACATAGGAAACAGGATGACTTGTTGTACCTTCATTTCCATCCTATCACTTCCTCTCTCAGGATTTCTGGGTGGCCCACAAATTGATTGCAATGTCTAAAAATCAAATGGCTCAAAATCATCCCAAATATTACCTCTTCCTACTTCACCTGGCTTTTGCCTCTAAAGGCCCCTCCTCAGCCCCTCCTCATCAAAAATTCTAAACTGTGTCAGCCTTTGAAGTCTATCCTAATTGTTTTTGAAGGGTCAGTCTGGTTCCCAGATTGCTCCTGCAATGATTGCTCTTGCTTCAGGGGGTGGGAGTGATCTCATCATGAGGCAATCTGTCAGCAAGGCTCTGCTACTGTTGGAACCCAAGATGACCACAGGTTTAGGATAATGACTGAAGACGTTCAGGCACCTTTTCTGGAGTCTGGAACAGACATTGTGAAAGCTGACAGTAAGATCCCTCAGTTACTGTTATCTCTGTGCCTTTGGTCTTGAAGGGGGATGAGATAAGTCAGGTGGCACTGGTTTTAGAAAGACACTCTTCAGTGATTAACATGCCTATGTGTAAAGTTAAACAGGAGTCTGACCCAAAGTAAAGGAGACAGACACAAAATGAAGGCAGAGATGCCAAGCTTTTATTCTGCTTTTAGTTACCTGTGGGCCCAAGTGAAGAGTTAGTGCTTATCAGCAAAAGCAGTTTCTAAGGACCTGTTATACTGTTAGTCACTTAATAGTCATTGAAGTTATCAGTTACATTGTTGCTTGTGTATAGGGTTCAAGCATCATCCATGGTTTCAAGCATTTACTGAGGGTCTTGGAATTCATCTCCCATGGGTAAGGGGACTATTACAGTTTGACAGAATACTCTATTGATAGATGAAATATGTGTTTAAAACTAATCGTACTTGATTTTTTTTTTTGTTTGTTTACTGTGGCTACTAGTGACTTGCATTTGTAGCTAACACTCCATTTCTGTTGGACAGTTCCACTCCAGGCTACAGAGTAGGGGATCCATGGCATGAGGACACTTCTAACACTGGCCACTTACAAACCTAAACGCTTTATGAGCTCTTTTTCTCTGCCTTCTCTCTCAGGCCCAGCAGAACTTAGGGTAACAGCAGTGACTTTTTGACTTCTCTTTCACCAGATAAATAAAACCTACACTTTGATCCATGGCAAGGCACCCTCTATAATTATGAAAAAGCTGCCTCATAATGGGGCAAGCTAAGATGTGGCAGGAAGGCAGGGAGGGGGAAGAAAGATAATGAGGGAGATAATGAGTGCAACAGTGAAACAACAACAGCAAAAGACGGATTTGAGGAATGTCACATAGCACCTGGGGTGAGACCAGAGAAGGGTCACCTTGCCCCAGAGGTTAAAATGACCAATGAAATAGTATGTGACCAGGTGTGGGACAAGCTGTACCCCCAATTTCTGTAACCTGCTCTAAATGGTACATAAGGAAAGCCCCCTTTGCTCTTGGAGCTCAGCCTTTGGATGCTAATCCACTGAGTCACTGTCAGCCTGCTTAACAAACTTGCTTCCCAAAAGCTGTGGAGCACTGTCTCCCTATCTGAGCTGTCCTGCAACATTCTGGGGGCTCGGTTCTGGGATTCAGAGGGTGGTGTTTTCACCTCCTTATCACTGGCTCAGCATCCCTGGCCCATCTGGACGGCCACCCCTGCCAGGTGCCACCAGACATGTTGATTCTAGGGGAGGGAGAATCTCTCCCAGGGAATTGAAGAGGCAAGTTTCGGGTTACACAAAGGAACCCGGCAAGGCTCAGGAACCAACTTGGGAGCCCTGCTCATCAGACTGATAGAACCCTGGTTCAAATAACAGGCCTGGTTTTAGGAGGCAAAAGGGGAGCCTGATAAACTCCCAGAGACACCCTAGTAACCACCTTTTGGGGTGAAACCATGTCTCTCAGGTTCAGGGAGTGGGGTGGAAGTACTGTGCTGTATGAGAGTGTATGAAAGTGAGAGTCTAAGATGCAGTCCAGCTACAGAGCGAGTATGGAGTCCTGATCAGCAGGTCTGTGGTGAACTCATATGGTCTAGAGTGAGCCCTAACAGGGCCTAGAGTCCAGAGTTCATATGGACTCACAATGGCTAAGAGACACCTAAATCTCAGCAAGGGGAGCATCTGGAGACAAATGAAGTGAGTGGTGTTATTTGTTTTCCCCTGTGTGCCAGAAAGGAGAACCCCTTATCTCCTCTCCACAACCCTCATCCCTTCCATCTCAGTCTCTGTCTTGATGTCTGGCAACAGAAGTAATGGGAGGAGGTCAAAGTAAGAACAACCCCCCCCGCCCAGGGTACATGCTTAAGGACTTTAAAAGGGGATTTAATGGAGATTACAGAGTCAGACTGACTCCTGGCAAGCTTAGGACCTTCTGTGAAATAGACTGGCCTGCTTTTGGTGTAGGATGGCCCTCAGAAGGGTCATTAGATAATGTCATAGTCAATAAAGATTTTGAAGTGGACTGATCTGGACACCCAGATCAGTTTCCTTATATTGATTGCTGGCAGGATGCAGTTCTCCGTTGGTCCACATGGCTAAAGCCCCACCTAGAGGAAGCATGTAGGGTCATGGTAGCCAGAGTGGCAGCAGCTTCTAAGTGTAGGGGGGGGGGAATGTAAGAAGCCAGAGAAAGCCATATTAGTGAAGGGCCCTGAGGAGACCCCACTGAACCCACCATTTCCACCACCTTCTGCCCATTCACCCCCATCCTCAGAAGGGGAAGCAGCATCCAACAGGGAAGCCCCAGCAGCAAATACATCTACAAGGCTGGGCCCAGGAGTCCTTGAGACTGCAACAACCCTACCTTCTCAGGTCCCATGAATCTCATGCTCACTCTGAGCCCAGTAGTCTTCACTCCACATCTCTCTGCCAGATTGGCCCCTAAGTTCAACCAGGAACATTTGAACAGTTCCACAATGGGCCTAACCTCCCTGCTGGGACCCACCACCCTACAGATGCTCCTGAGAGAGGTCCAGAGCCCAACATATTATGACCAGCACAGTCAGATACAAGGAGGAAGGTGGACATTCATCTACCAGCCCTTTACCACCACAGACCTCCTAAATTGGAAGTACCATACCTCTTCCTTCATAGAAAAACCTCAGGCTTGGATTGATTTAATGCAGTCCATCATCCAAACTTATAAGCCCACCTGGACATACTGTTGAAAGCTTTCTCTGACTCTAAATACAATCTTGGAAAGCATGAAGTAAGGCATGAGAACCTCTACCTTCCTGATTGCTCTGTGGCCTTAATAGGCAGGGATTTTTTTTATTGTTTTATTATTCATATGTGCATACAAGGCTTGGGTCATTTCTCCCCCCTGCCCCCACCCCCTCCCTTACCCCCCAACTCTGCCCCCTCCCTCTCCCCATAGGCAGGGATTTGTTGTGCAAACTAATGGAACAGATAATTTTTGACTCTGATGGAATGGCAGCCTTAAAATTGAGAGGGCCTGAAGCCAAGATTCTAACTCTCATGATTGCACAAGAGGAGGAATGATGACTCTATGCCCCTAAGAAAAAGATTCCTGAGATGCTTGAGTTTCCCTTTAAGATTACAAGAATATGGGCTGAGGACAACCCCTCCCCCCCAGTCTGGCTCCAAACACCACCTCCAGTGGTGGTAGAATTAAACCCAGGAGCTATTCCTGTTAGCCAGGGGCAATATTACATTCCTCGCAAGGCCCAAATTGGGATCTAAAAGCATCTTAACAGACTCCTGAAGTATGGGATCCTTCAGCTTTGTCAGTTTCTCTGGAACACTCCCTTACTGCCTGTCCAAAAACCAGGGACTAAAGACTTTAGGCCAGTTCAGGACCTCCATAAATTCAACTCAGCATCTGTTACTTTACACCCTGTAGTCCCAAACCTGTACACATTTTGGGGCCTTATCCCAAGTGAGGCAAAGTTCTTTACCTGCTTGGCCCTTAAGGACACATTTTTCTTCATCCTTCTGGCCCCACAGAGCCAACCCATCTTTGCCTTCCAATGAGAAAGTTCTAGTACTGGAGAGAAGGGACAATTGACTTGGACTTGGTTGCCACAAGGCTTCAAAACCTCTCCCACTACCTTTGGGACTGCCTCAGCAACTGACCTAAAGGCTTTTTTGGCTGACCAGCATGGCTGCACAATCCTCTAGTATATAGATGAGCTTCTATTGGTTGGACCAACTCAGGAGGATTGTATAGAAGGAACTCACCTCCTTCTCTCCCTTTTGTGGAAGGCAGGATATAAGATTTCCCAAAAGAAAGTTCAGAATTGCCAGGATACTGTCAAATACCTTGGGTTTCACTTGTCACAAGGACAATGTAGACTGGGCCCTGAGGGGAAACAGGCCATCTGCTCCATTCTGACCCCCAAGACCCATCGACAGATTAGAGAATTTCTAGGAGCTGCAGGTTTCTGCTGGATCTGGATCCCCAATTACTCTCAAGAGATAGTAATTTTCAAGAGGTAAAACCCCTTTATAAAGACACAAAGAAGGGAAAATGGGAACTCATGGTATGGGGAGAGGAGCAAGAAAAGGCTTGTAAAGAAATTAAGAGGGCACTCACAAACGCCTCTGCTCTGGGCTTGCCAGATGTGATGAAGCCCTTCTTCCTATATGTACATGAGAGAACAGGGTCAGCTGTAGGAGTCTTGGCCAAACTGCTAGGTTCCTGGCACTGCCCAGTGGCCTATTTATCAAAGCAACTTGATGCAGTTTCCCGAGGCTGGCTGCCCTGCCTGTACACTCTGGTGGCCACTGCTGTCTTGGTGACTGAAGCAGACAAACTTTCTTTAGGACAAGAATTCACAGTTCAAGTTCCCCACTCTGTTTTGGCTCTTATGGAATATAAAGAAAGTTATTGGCTGACAAACTTCCGAATAGTCAGATATCAAAGCATCTTATGTGAAAACCTGCGTATCTGACTAGAGGTTGTTAAGACTCTAAACCCAGCCTCCCTATTGCCAGTTGATTCAGGTCTCCCATAGCATGACTGTTTAGAGGTTATGGATGAGGTGTTCTCCAGTTGGCTGGACTTGACTGATCAGCCTGTCAGTCATCCTGATGTTGAGTATTTCAAAGATGGCAGCAGCTTTGTCCAGGATGGCATACATTTTGCCAGATATGCAGTAGTGACTCTGGACGCTGTCAATGAAGCATGTCTGCTGCTAGTCAGGACCTCTGCACAGAAAGCTGAGCTCATTGCTGTCATGTGAACACTCCAGCTCGCTACAATAGATAGCAAGTAAACATCTATACAGACTCTAAATATGCTTTCATTACCATTCATGTCCATGGAGCACTACATAAGGAAAGGTGGCTCATTAACTTGGGAGGAGAAAGTGTTAAGTACGGACAAGAAATTCTGGAATTGCTAGAAGCTGTATGGACCCCTAAGTAAGCAGTGGTCATGCACTGCTGAGGGCACCAGAAGTGGGAGACAACAGCTGTTCCGAGAAATTGAAAAGCTGGTAAGAAACCCAAACAACCAGCCCTCACAGAAAGACAAACCTCAGCCTCACTGACAGCTGCCTGTTCCCATGCCCTTTACCTGAATGAGACCTATGGTATACTTCACAGAAACAGGCTTGGTTTGAGACTGAAGGAGGAAATTTCTACCAAGTAGCTGGTGGAAATTGGTATTACAATTCCAGAGTCACTGGCTCCCACATTTGTCAAACAGTTCCATGAAGGAACTCACTTAGAGCAGACAATTCTCAAAATCACATTGGCCCAGCATTTTTCTGTCCGTAAGTTCTCCATCATAAGTAAGAAAGTATGTGAAGTCTGTGTGTCAAAAACAATCCCGGACAAGGGCCAAGAGTGCCACCCCAGGTGCAGAGTGTTGGAGAAACTCCTTTTAAAAACCTGATTGTGAACTTTACTGAGATGCCACAGGCCATAGGATGCAAATACTTGCTTGTATTTGTCTGCACCTTCTCAGGATGGATGGAAGCTTTCCCTAATCAGACTGAGAAAGCCCAGGAAGTGGCCAGATGCCCCTTAAAGGAAATCATCCCTCAGTTCAGAATACCTGTGTCTGTTGGATTGGACATGAGCTGGCCTTCACAGCTGAGGTGGTACAGTTGGTGGCTAATGGCTTAGGAATAACCTAAAAGCTACACCTGGCCTACCATCCCCAGAGTTCAGGGAAAGTACAATGTATGAACAAGACTCAAAATTACAATTGGGAAAATTATGCCAGGAAACTCATCTACAGTGGGATCAGTTATTGCCCACAGCCTTGCTCAGAATTAGGTCTAGCGCCACCAAGCAGATGGGTCTCTCCCCTTTTGAAATTCTTTTTGGGTGTCCATCCCCTTTAGTCAAGGGCCTGCTAGGGGCCCTTAGGGAAATAGGTGGCCTCACCCTGAGACAGCAGATATAGGCCCTCAGGTTATTCTCTCAAAAATCAATGACTAGGTAAGAGAGAGACTCCCTGTTAGCCTGACAACTTCCATGTACCCTTATAAACCAGCAGATGGTGTTTGGGTAAAAGAATGGAATGTTCAACCATGAAAACTCCACTGGAGGGGCCATTTTGTTTTTGTTTTATCCACACCCACCACAGTTAAGGTAACACAGATCGTTCTCTGGATCCACCACAGCCAAGTGCAGCCAGCTTCCCTCAAGTGGGAATGCATCCTTGACCCAGCCTCACTGTACAACACCTGGACCCTCCCCCAACAGGACCCTGCTTCCCAGAAGATAACAAGAGACCAAGAACAATGAGGCATCAGCCCTGCTCTAGTCAGTCCTGAAACTGATCAGTCTATGGATGGCAGAAATTTATGGAGTCACCCATCTCACCTTTGAGGATCAGTCCTTTCCATGCTTTCTTCTTGCCTCTGAGCCTTCTTTTCAATTGCAAATATGTGCAGACTATTCATGCCCTAGCCCAGGGACAACTCAAATCACCACCACCTTAGCCAAGGGACCACCCATACCCCCTTCCCACTCTTTGATTGTTGGAGATCAATAATCACCCATGTTTTTCCCCTTCCATGTGTTAGCATCTGGAAACAGGAAGAGCACCCTGTTTCTACCTTATACCTTGCCCATTATGGCTGTTTGTAAAGTTTCCCCTAACCTTAATAAACTCTCTTACCTCCCTTATGATACCTGTGTTTCCTGCCTGGATACTTCCATGGGGGAAACAAAGAATTTGGGATCTTCTGATCAGAAACTATTAAGTATGCAAAAACAAAACGTTAGCTAGTACTATTGTTGGTTTTGTTTCTGCTGCTGTAATTTATCGCTGCCTTAGTCATCCAGTACATTATACATTACTCCAGGAAGGGTACCACGCTTTCAACTTCATTTATCACTTGCCAACTCTAGAGTCCCTGCCACATCCTTTACCACCTTTTAGGATAAATGACAGATCAACCAGCAGCCTCACTCTCCCTCACAGTAGCTTCAGGGCAAAACCAAAGAGAATTGACTCAGCCCTTAAATGTCAAATGAATCACGATGCCAAAATGATTTATCACCACCTTAGAATACAGTTAATTCAGTCCACCTCAGCTGGCTTGCCTTTGACCTCCTCAGAGTTCTGATATTACATTTATTAACCTGACATGGGGACTGCTCTTGAGTGTTCAGTAACCTGTTGGGGTGGGAGGGACTTTGAGACTTGCTGGATTGAGTCTCCAGCTGCTCCCTGACCAAGGAATGTCCAGAGGAAGGTTTGGGAGCCTGGCCAAGGGATTTCTATTGGAAGGTTTGGGGGGGCATATTTAGGGGTAGGACTGACCTGAAGAGCAGGTGAGTGTACAAAGACTGCCTGTAGTAATCACAAATCCTTAGATAAATATTTGCAACAAACTGGGAAATTCAATCTAAAGGAAGAGTAATTCATGATTTTGTCTTTGGGGTTTTTTTGTGGGTTTTTTTTTTTCCTTAAGCTTCCTCTCCTCAGGAAGCCTTCAATTCCTTATTTCTTTGTGTTTACTTCTCAAGATTATACATCCTTCTGCCCTCAAGGGAGTGTCCTTCCTGGTTTACAGCCATTCAAACAAGATGGCCATCTTCAGTGCATTTTCTGGAAGACGCATCTTTTAAATCTGTCTTAGAGGATGAGACCTTGCTCACTGACATTTATCAGTGTTGACATAGAAGACTAACTGAGCAAGATGAACTGGTAAACAGAAAAAAATCTGAGAGTTAGTAACCCTCAAGTCACCAGAACTATGCTCACTTTGCAGGTAGGATTTACAAAGTTAACTGCCCAGGATCTCAAAAGTATGAATTCATTAAAAGATTTGGAAATGCTTTCTTCTCAAAATTTGAAAATGGCATGTGACAGGCCTCAGGCTACCACACTAGAAAGGGTTGTTTGGAAGCAAATATTCTTTTTTTTTTTTTTTTTTTTTCATTTTTCTTTTATTATTCATATGTGCATACAAGGCTTGGTTCATTTCTCCCCCCTGCCCCCACCCCCTCCCTTACCACCCACTCCACCCCCTCCCACTCCCCCCCTCAATACCCAGCAGAAACTATTTTGCCCTTATCTCTAATTTTGTTGTAGAGAGAGTATAAGCATTAATAGGAAGGATCAAGAGGTTTTGCTGGTTGAGATAAGGATAGCTATACAGGGCATTGACTCACATTGATTTCCTGTGCATGGGTGTTACCTTCTAGGTTAATTCTTTTTAATCTAACCTTTTCTCTAGTTCCTGCTCCCCTTTTCCTATTGGCCTCAGTTGCTTTAAGGTATCTGCTTTAGTTTCTCTGCATTAAGGGCAACAAATGCTAGCTAGTTTTTTAGGTGTCTTACCTATCCTCACCCCTCCCTTGTGTGCTCTCGCTTTTCTCATGTGCTCATAGTCCAATCCCCTTGTTGTGTTTGCCCTTGATCTAATGTCCACATATGAAGGAGAACATACGATTTTTGGTCTTTTGAGCCAGGCTAACCTCACTCAGAATGATGTTCTCCAATTCCATCCATTTACCAGCGAATGATAACATTTCGTTCTTCTTCATGGCTGCATAAAATTCCATTGTGTATAGATACCACATTTTCTTAATCCATTCGTCAGTGCTGGGGCATCTTGGCTGTTTCCATAACTTGGCTATTGTGAATAGTGCCGCAATAAACATGGATGTGCAGGTGCCTCTGGAGTAACAGTCTTTTGGGTATATCCCCAAGAGTGGTATTGCTGGATCAAATGGTAGATCGATGTCCAGCTTTTTAAGTAGCCTCCAAATTTTTTTCCAGAGTGGTTGTACTAGTCTACATTCCCACCAACAGTGTAAGAGGGTTCCTTTTTCCCTGCATCCTCGCCAACACCTGTTGTTGGTGGTGTTGCTGATGATGGCTATTCTAACAGGGGTGAGGTGGAATCTTAGTGTGGTTTTAATTTGCATTTCCTTTATTGCTAGAGATGGTGAGCATTTTTTCATGTGTTTTCTGGCCATTTGAATTTCTTCTTTTGAGAAAGTTCTGTTTAGTTCACATGCCCATTTCTTTATTGGTTCATTAGTTTTCGGAGAATTTAGTTTTTTAAGTTCCCTGTATATTCTGGTTATCAGTCCTTTGTCTGATGTATAATTGGCAAATATTTTCTCCCACTCTGTGGGTGTTCTCTTCAGTTTAGAGACCATTTCTTTTGATGAACAGAAGCTTTTTAGTTTTATGAGGTCCCATTTATCTATGCTATCTCTTAGTTGCTGTGCTGCTGGGGTTTCATTGAGAAAGTTCTTACCTATACCTACTAACTCCAGAGTATTTCCTACTCTTTCTTGTATCAACTTAAGAGTTTGGGGTCTGATATTAAGATCCTTGATCCATTTTGAGTTAATCTTGGTATAGGGTGATATACATGGATCTAGTTTCAGTTTTTTGCAGACTGCTAACCAGTTTTCCCAGCAGTTTTTGTTGAAGAGGCTGCTATTTCTCCATCGTATATTTTTAGCTCCTTTGTCAAAGATAAGTTGCTTATAGTTGTGTGGCTTCATATCTGGATCCTCTATTCTGTTCCACTGGTCTTCATGTCTGTTTTTGTGCCAGTACCATGCTGTTTTTATTATTATTGCTTTGTAATATAGTTTGAAGTCAGGTATTGTGATACCTCCTGCATTGTTCTTTTGACTGAGTATTGCCTTGGCTATTCGTGGCCTCTTGTGTTTCCATATAAATTTAACAGTAGATTTTTCAATCTCTTTGATGAATGTCATTGGAATTTTGATGGGAATTGCATTAAACATGTAGATTACTTTTGGGAGTATAGACATTTTTACTATGTTGATTCTACCAATCCATGAGCATGGGAGATCTCTCCACTTTCTATAGTCTTCCTCAATCTCTTTCTTCAGAAGTGTATAGTTTTCCTTGTAGAGGTCTTTCACATCTTTTGTTAGGTTTACACCTAGGTATTTGATTTTTTTTGAGGCTATTGTAAATGGAATTGTTTTCATACATTCTTTTTCCGTTTGCTCATTGTTAGTGTATAGAAATGCTAATGATTTTTCTATGTTGATTTTATATCCTGCTACCTTGCTATAGCTATTGATGATGTCTAGAAGCTTCTGAGTAGAGTTTTTTGGGTCTTTAAGGTATAGGATCATGTCGTCTGCAAATAGGGATATTTTGACAGTTTCTTTACCTATTTGTATTCCTTTTATTCCTTCTTCTTGCCTAATTGCTCTGGCTAGGAATTCCAGTACTATGTTGAATAGGAGTGGAGATAGTGGGCATCCTTGTCTGGTTCCTGATTTTAGAGGGAATGGTTTTAATTTTTCTCCGTTAAGTATAATGCTGGCTCTAGGTTTGTCATATATAGCTTTTATAATGTTGAGGAACTTTCCTTCTATTCCTAGTTTTCTTAGAGCTTTTATCATGAAATGATGTTGGATCTTATCAAAGGCTTTTTCTGCATCTATTGAGATGATCAAGTGGTTTTTGTCTTTGCTTCTGTTAATGTGGTTTATTACGTTTATTGATTTTCGTATGTTGAACCACCCCTGCATCCCTGGGATGAAGCCTACCTGGTCGTGGTGAATAATCTTTTTGATGTGTTGCTGAATTCGATTTGCCATTATTTTGTTGAGGATTTTTGCATCAATGTTCATTAAGGAGATTGGCCTATAGTTCTCCTTTTTGGAGGTGTCTTTGCCTGGTTTTGGGATAAGTGTAATAGTGGCTTCATAAAATGTGTTTGGCAGTTTTCCTTCCCTTTCTATTTCATGGAACAGTTTAAGGAGGGTTGGTATCAGTTCTTCTTTAAAGGTCTGATAGAATTCAGCAGAGAATCCATCAGGTCCTGGACTTTTCTTTTTGGGGAGACTCTTGATTGCTGCTTCAATTTCATTTTGTGTTATAGGTCTATTCAGGTGATTAATTTCCTCTTGGTTCAGTTTTGGATGCTCATATGTATCTAGAAATCTGTCCATTTCTTTTAGATTTTCAAATTTATTTGAATATAGGTTCTCAAAGTAGTCTCTGATGATTTCCTGGACTTCCATGGTGTTTGTTGTTATCTCCCCTTTTGCATTCCTGATTCTACTAATTTGGGTTTTTTCTCTCCTCATTTTAGTCAGGTTTGCCAGGGGTCTATCGATCTTGTTTATTTTTTCAAAGAACCAACTTTTTGTTTCATTAATTCTTTGTATGGTTTTTTTGGTTTCTATTTCATTGATTTCAGCTCTTATTTTTATTATTTCTCTCCTTCTATTTGTTTTGGGATTTGCTTGTTCTTGTTTTTCTAGGAGTTTGAGATGTATCATTAGGTCATTGATTTGGGATCTTTCAATCTTTTTAATATATGCACTCATGGCTATAAACTTTCCTCTCAAGACTGCCTTAGCTGTGTCCCATAGGTTCTGGTAGGTTGTGTTTTCATTTTCATTGACTTCTAGGAACTTTTTAATTTCCTCTTTTATTCCATCGATGATCCATTCTTCATTAAGTAATGAGTTATTTAGTTTCCAGCTGTTTGCATGTTTTTTGTCTTTACTTTTGTTGTTGAGTTCTACTTTTACTGCATTGTGGTCAGATAGTATGCATGGTATTATTTCTATTTTCTTATATTTGCTGAGGCTTGCTTTGTGCCCTAGGATATGATCTATTTTGGAGAAGGTTCCATGGGCTGCTGAGAAGAATGTATATTGTGTAGAGGTTGGATGAAATGTTCTGTAGACATCTACTAGGTCCACTTGATCTATTGCATATTTTAGATCTTGGATTTCTTTATTGAGTTTTTGTTTGGATGACCTATCTATTGATGATAATGGAGTGTTAAAGTCTCCCACAACCACTGTGTTGGCGTTTATATATGCTTTTAGGTCTTTCAGGGTATGTTTGATGAAATTGGGTGCGTTGACATTGGGTGCGTACAGATTGATGATTATTATTTCCTTTTGGTCTATTTCCCCTTTTATTAGTATGGAATGTCCTTCTTTATCTCGTTTGATCAATGTAGGTTTGAAGTCTACTTTGTCAGAGATAAGTATTGCTACTCCTGCTTGTTTTCGGGGGCCATTGGCTTGGTAAATCTTCCAGCCTTTCATCCTAAGCATATGCTTATTTCTGTCGGTGAGATGAGTCTCCTGTAAGCAACAAATTGTTGGATCTTCTTTTTTAATCCATTTTGTCAAACGGTGTCTTTTGATGGGTGAATTAAGTCCATTAACATTAAGTGTTAGTACTGATAGGTATGTGGTGATTCCTGCCATTTAGTTATCTTAGTTGTTTGAAGGTTTGATTGTGTGTACCTAACTTGATGTTACTCTCTACTGTCTTGCTTTTTCTTATCCTGTGGTTTGGTGCTGCCTGCCTTTTCATGGTTAAGTTGGGTGTCACTTTCTGTGTGCAGGATCCCTTGCAGAATCTTTTGTAATGGTGGCTTTGTGGTCACATATTGTTTTAGTTTCTGCTTATCATGGAAGACTTTTATTGCTCCATCTATTTTGAATGATAGCTTTGCTGGGTAGAGTATCCTGGGGTTGAAGTTATTTTCATTCAGTGCCCGGAAGATCTCACCCCACGCTCTTCTTGCTTTTAATGTTTCTGTTGAGAAGTCTGCTGTGATTTTGATGGGTTTACCTTTGTATGTTACTTGTTTTTTCTCTCTTGCAGCCTTCAATATTCTTTCCTTAGTTTCTGAACTTGTTGTTTTAATGATGATATGTCGTGGAGTAGTTCTATTTTGATCTGGTCTGTTTGGTGTCCTGGAGGCTTCTTGCATTTGTATGGGAATATCTTTCTCTAGATTTGGGAAATTTTCCGTTATTATTTTGTTGAATATATTACGCATTCCCTTCGCTTGCACCTCTTCTCCTTCTTCGATGCCCATGATTCTCAAGTTTGGTCTTTTGATGGAGTCAGTGAGTTCTTGCATTTTCTTTTCACAGGTCTTGAGTTGTTTAATTAGTAGTTCTTCAGTTTTTCCTTTAATTACCATTTCATCTTCAAGTTCTGAGATTCTGTCTTCTGTTTGTTCTATTCTGCTGGATTGGCCTTCCGTTTTGTTTTGCAGCTCTGTTTCGTTCTTTTTTCTGAGGTTTTCCATATCCTGGCTGTTTTCTTCTTTATTGTTGTCTATTTTTGTCCTGAGTTCATTTATCCATTTATTCATTGTGTTCTCTCTTTCACTTTGGTGTTTATACAGTGCTTCTATGGTTTCCTTTATTTCTTCTTTTGCTTTTTCAAATTCTCTATTTTTATTGTCTTGGAATTTCTTGAGTGTCTCCTGTACATTTTGGTTGACCCTATCCAGTATCATCTCTATAAAATTCTCATTGAGTACTTGTAGTATGTCTTCTTTTAAATTATTCTTGTAGGCTTCATTGGGTCCTTTGGCATAGTTTATCTTCATTTTGTTGGAGTCTGGATCTGAGTTTCTGTTCTCTTCATTCCCCTCTGGTTCCTGTACTAATTTTTTGCTGTGAGGAAACTGGTTTCCTTGTTTTTTCTGTTGGAAGCAAATATTCTTATTTCTTCCTTAGCCATAGGCCTGAAGTGTGAATTCTAATACTAGAAATATGCAAAGAACTTAAAGGAATCCCTAGGCTGACCATTTCTCTCAGGAAAGTCATCATGTGGACCAACAGCTTCTGTCTCTCTACTCTTCACAGATTATGAGTTTCGAAGGCAAAATGAGCAAGGTCCAGCAGGGATCAGTTCATTGCCAATCAGGATTAGCTGCCACAGAATGTTCTTCCCAACCTTTGTGGAAAGTATTCAGATAAATCCAACTAATTGGGTTTGATTGGTCTGAACCTTCAACTAAAACAATAATCCCACTGAACAACTTAGTGAACAACTAACTAAAAAATGGCAGTTAATAAATGATCTCAAAAAAAAAAAAAAGAAATGAAAAAGAAAAACCACCAGTGGGGGAAAAATATCCTCAATAGCATTCCAACAATGTATATTGATACCAGATAATTTTTAAATTAGGAAATATACAGGTGACAAACAATTCTCTAGCAATAGCCACAAAATAAAGCTTTTTAGAAGAAAAAAATTAGTAAATACAAAAATAATAATATCCACTATTGATCAAAGTATGGGAAATTGGCATTTTCATATACTGCTTTTGGGAATGTAAGTTGGTACATGTGTGTAGGTGGGCAATTCATCATATATGAAAAGTCTCAGAAATGCCTATTCTTCAATCCTCTAATTCTTCTCCTAAAAATTTATCCTGGGATATGATTTTTTAAAATTAAACATTACATAAAAAGATATTAAGCTATATTTATTATAATAGAAATGGAGTCAACCAGAACATCCAATACTAAGATAGTGGTAAAAATAAATAATGAAACATTAATATGACAAAATACTATCATTAAAAAACAATCTGGAAGCAAGTGATTCTGATAATGATGTAATAACTTATATGAACTAATCATTCTACTGAAAACAATTAGAAACGCTTCACATTTTTTTAAATGACACACTGGAATGTCTGGTTTCTGATTCAGTTATAGGGAGCTTGGAAGTTGTCATTCCCATCCTTGAAGAAAGCGGCTGAATAAACTGCAAAGCAACAACTCTTTCTACATCCATCAGAAAACCGAGGTCACAGGGCAAACCAATTCTCCCCAAACTGAAGAGACAGACAGGTGGATAACTTATTGGAGCCAAAACCCAAGAGCAGAAACCTCCATGGGAACAAGTACTGGAGGGGGAAATCCTAAAATGTAAGCAATAAGTCAATGGAGGCTCAGTGTGGACAAATCTGAGAGTTAAAAGCCCTGGGGAGACAACTACTCTTTCTGCCCCTTCTCTTCTACTCTTTCCCCTGTCTTCACCTGCCCTTTCCACCTCCCCCAACCTGTCACCACACTACCCCTCCCTCCAACCCATTTACTACCTGCTGACTAGCCCACTCTACCAACTGCAAACAACCCCAGCCCCCTGCAATCCCTGACACATACACCCTCCACTAATACAACAATAATACACCCAAACACACACAATAGCCACAAAACCCAGCAACCCCCATAATTCTGAACCAGCCCACCCACACCCTTTCCCACCCCCCCCTTTTTAGTGCCACCTTTACCAATTCCCCAAAATCTAGAACTAGCCTGATAAACATTACCACCTCCCAACTCTGACTGTTTATAGGTATTATCATCAAAGGGTTTTCTATAGAATATGTTAACAGCTGGTCTGCCATTGAACTTGTGAACTTGTTAATGCTGAATTACACCCTCAGACTAGGGTCAGATAGAGTACATCAACCTAGCAAACAACCAAGTCTGCTAGAACACACAAATTAAATCAGGGAAAGAAATCTCTGAGAAATTCTTGGAGAAGGTATTAGACATGGTCAACCAGAATGTACAGGATGCAATCAAATCTACCAACTAACCTACCAAAAATATTGTGACACAGCATCAAGTGGAGCCATGGGAAGAAGAAGAAGAGACGGAAACCACTCTTCTCAAAAAAATAATTCAATACAGGATTCAGTGGAAAATGAAGAAAATGGATACCCAGTTCCTGACCTCAACAAACCAATGATAAACGTAACTAAAGAACTTAGTGATGCACACAACCCTCAAAGAAGAAATCTCTGAGAAATTCTTGTAGAAGATATTAGACATGGTCAACCAGAATGTACAAGATGCACTCAAGAAATTTCAAGACACCAAAAATACAGAACATGAGAAGACACAGAAACAAATAAAGGAACTCAGAGAGGACCTCAACGAACACCAAAGTGAAACAAAGGACACTATAAAATGAGAGATATATGAATTAAAGAGGACAACAAAAATTATAAAAGAAGAGTTTAACAAAGATTTGGAAAATTTCAGAAGAAAGAATCAAACAGAAATCTTGGAAATAAAAAGTCCCTATAGTCAAACAAAAAACACAGTGGAAGGCCACACCAGCAGACTAGAACAAGTATAAGACAAAATCTCAGAGTTCAAAGATAAAATAGAAATTAAAGAAAAAACAGAAGAAATCTGAGTCAAACAACTCAAAAGTTGTGAAAGGAATATGCAAGAACTCAGTGACTCCATCAAAAGACCAAACCTGAGAATCATGGACATTGAAGAAGGAGAAGAAGAGCTAACCAAAGTGATATGTAACATATTCAATAAAATAATAACAGAAAATTTCCCAAATCTCAAAAAAGTTTTGCCCACTTAGGTGCAGGAAGCCTCCAGGACACCAAACAGACTTGACCAAAATAGAACCTCCCCACAGCATATCATCATCAAAACAACAAGCATAGAGAACACAGAAAGAATATTGAAGGCTCTAAGAGAGAAAAAACAAATGACATATAAAGTTAAACCCATCAAAATAACAGCAGATTTATCAACAGAAACCTTAAAAGCAAGAAGGGCATAGAGTGAGGTATTTCAGGCACTGAATGAAAATAACTTCAATCCTAAGATACTCAGCAAAAATATCATTCAAAATTGACAGAGCAATAAAAATCTTTCACAATAAACAGAAACTAAAACAGTATATGACCACCAAGTCACCACTACAGAAGAGTCTACAAGGAATTCTGCACACAGAAGATGAAAGCAAACAAAACCACAAGAGGATGGGAAGCATCAAACCATAGGAGAAGAAAAGGCAAGCAATCAGAGAATAGCACTGATTCAGCTGCACACAATCAAACCCTTAAACAACAAAAACAACTAAACGACAGGAATCACCACATACCTATCAATGCTAACACTGAATGTTAACGGACTCAACTCCCCCAACAAAAGGCACCATTTGGCAAACTGGATTAAAAAGGAAGATCTGACAATCTGTTGTTTACAAAAGACTCATCTTATTGACAGAAATAAATACTGGCTTAGGGTGAAAGGCTGGAAGATTTACCAAGCCAATGGCTCCTAAATATAAGCAGGAGTAGCAATACTTATATCAGACAAAGTAGACTTCAAACTTATATTGGTCAAATGAGATAAAGAAGGACACTTCATATGAATAAAAGGGGAAATACATCAAAAGGAGAAAACAATTATTAATCTATATGCACCCAATGTCAGTGCACCCAATTTCATCAAATATATACTAAAGGACTTAAAGCACAAATAGACTCCAACACAGTGGTAGACCCCTCTATCACCCATAGGTCATCCAAACAAAAAATCAACAAATAAATACTAGAACTAAATGCCACCATAAATCAAATAGACCTAATTGATGTCTACAGAATATTTCATCCAACAACAACAGAATATACACTGTTCTCAGCAGCCCATGGTACTTTCTCCAAAATAGACCATATCTTAAGAAAAGCAAGCATCAGCAAATATAAGAAAATAGAAATAACTCTCTGCATTCTATCAGATCACAGTGTATTAAAACTAGAACTCAACAAAAAAAAACAGCAGCAGAAAATACTCAAACAATTGGAAGCTGAACAACACGTTGCTCAATGATCAGTGGGTCTTTAATGAAATAAAAGAAGAAATTAAAAGGCTCTTGGAAGTTAATGAAAATGAAAACACAACCTACCAGAACCTATAGGACACAGCAAAGGCAGTCCAAAAAGGAAAGTTTATAGCCATGAGTGCATATATTAAAACGACAGAAAGAGCTCAAATAAATGACCTAATGCTACAGCTCAAACTCCTAGAAAAACAAGAACAAGCAAAACCCAAATCAAACAGAAGGAGAGAAATAATAAAAGGGCCAAAATTAATGAAATAGAGACCAAAAAAAACATACAAAGAATCAACAAAACAAAAAAGCTGGTTCTTTGAAAAAATAAACAAAATTGACAGACCCCTGGCAAATCTGACTAAAATGAGGAGGGAAAAAAACCCAAATCAGTAAAATCAGAAACACAAAAGGAAAGATAACAACAAACACCGAGAAAATCCAGGGAATCATCAGAGACGAGTTTGAGAACCCATATTTCAATAAATTTGAAAATCTTAAAGAAATGGACAATTTCTAGATACTTATGACCATCCCAAACTGAACCAAGAGGATATTAACCACCTAAACAGATCTATACACGAAATGAAATTGAAGCAGCAATAGTCTCCCAGAAAAGAAAAGTCCAGGACCTGATGGATTCTCTGCTGAATTCTACCAGACCTTCAAAGAAGAACTAATACCAACACTCCTTAAACTTTTCCACAAAATAGAAAGGGAAGGAACACTGCTCAACCCATTCTATGAAGCCAGTATTACACTCCTCCCAAAACTGGACAAGGATGCATCTTAAAAAGAGAACCACAGGCCAATCTCCTTAATGAACATTGATGCAAAAATCCTCAATAAAATAATGGCAAACCAAATCCAACAACACATCAGAAAGATCGTTCACCACGACAAAGTCAGCTTCATCCCAGGGATTCAGGGAAGATTCAGCATACACAAATCAATAAATGTAATACAGCACATTAGTGGAAACAAAGACAGAAACCACAGGATCATCTCAATAGATGCAGAAAAAGTCTTTGATAAGATTCAACACCACTTCATGATAAAATCTCTAAGAAAACTAGGAATAGAAGGAAAGTACCTCAACATTATAAATACTATATATTACAAACCTACAGCCAACATCATACTTACTGGGAAAAACTGAAACCATTCCCCTTAAACTCAGGAATGAGACAAGGGTGCCCACTCTCCCTACTCCTATTCAACATAGTCCTGGAATTCCTAGCCAGAACAATAAGGCAAGAAGAAGAAATAAAAAGAATACAAATAAGTAAAGAAACAAGTCAAAATATCCCAATTTGCAGATGACATGAACCTGTACCTCAAAGACCCAAAAAACTCCACCCAAAAACTTCTAGATACCATAAACAGATTCAGCAATGTAGCAGGATACAAAATCAACTTGCAAAAATCAGTAGCCTTTCTATATACCAACAATGAACAAATTGGGAAAGAATATAGGAAAACAATTCTATTTACAATAGCCTCAAAAAAATTAAATACCTAGGAGAAAACTTAATGAAGGATGTGAATGACCTCTTCAAGGAGAACTACAAACCCCTGAAGAAAGAGATCAAGAAAGACTACAGAAGATGGAAAGATCTCCCACGCTCATGGATTGGCAGAATCAACATAGTAAAAATGGCTATACTACCAAAAGCAATCTACATGTTTAATGCAATTCCCATCAAAATTCCAATGACATTCATCACAGATTGAAAAATCTACCCTAAAGTTCTTTTGGAAACACAAGAGACCGCGAATAGCCAAGGCAATAGTCAGCAAAAAGAGCAATGCTGGAGTTATCACAATACCCAACTTCAAACTATACTACAGAGCCATAACAATAAAAACAGTATGGTACTGGCACAAGAACAGACACGAAGAGCAGTGGAGCAGAATAGTGGACCGGATATGAATCCACACAGCTGTGCCCACCTTATTTTTGACAAAGGTGCCAAAAACATATGATAGAGAAAAGACAGTCTCTTCAATAAATGGTGCTGGGAAAAGTAGTTATCTACCTGCAGAAAAGTGAAACTAGATCCATGCCTGTCATCCTATACTACTATCAACTCAAAGTGCATTAAGGACATTAATATCAGACCCAAAACCTTGTTGTTAGTACATAAAAAAGCAGGAAATACCTTGGAAACAATAGAAATAGGCAAAGACTTCCTCAGTAGAACTCCAGTAGCCCAGCAACTAAGAGAAAGGGTAGACAAATGGGACTACATGAAATTAAAAATCTTCTGCACAACAAAAGAAATTATCTCTAAATTGAAGAGACCACCCACAGAGTGGGAGAAAATATTTGCTACCTATACATCAGACAAAGGACTGATAACCAGAATATACAGAGAGCTTAAAAAACTAAACTCCCCAAAAATCAATAAACCAATAAAGTAGTGGGCAACTGAACTAAACAGAAATTTTTCTAAGGAAGAAATCCAAATGGCAAAAAAACACATGGAAAAAATGCTCACCATCTCTGGCCATAAAGGAAATGCAAATCAAAACCACACTATAGTTCCACTTCACTCCTGTTAGAATAGCCATCCTCAAAAACACTACCAACAACAAATGCTGGTGAGGTTGTGGGGGAAAAAGGAACCCTCATACACTGCTGGTGGGAATGTAAACTAGTACAACCACTCTGGAAAACAATACAGAGGCTTCTTAAAAACTAATCATAGATCTGCCATATGATCCAGCAATCCCACTCCTAGGGATATACCTGAAGGAATGAGACTCAAGTTATTACAAAAGCATCTGCACACCCATGTTTATTGCAGCACTATTCACAATAGCCAAGTTGTGGAAACAGCCAAGATGCCCCACTACTGACGAATGGATCAAGAAAATGCAGTATTTATACACAATGGAATTTTACTCAGCCACAAAGGAGAATTAAATTTTGTCATCACAATTAAATGGATGGAACTGGAGAACATCATCTTAACCAAAGTTAGCCAGGCTCAGAAGGCCAAAAATCACATGTTCTCCCTCATATGTGGACTTTAGACCTAAAACAAATGCAGTAATATTATTGGACATGGGTGACACACTAAGGGAAGAATGTGCAAGGGGGGAATAGGGAAAGGAAAGGAAACCTAAAACTTGAATGTGGTTGATGTGTCATGTAGAGGAGAAAATAAAGTAATCTTAAACTGACAAAGGCCACTATGGGAAGAGAACCAGGAAGTAATGAAGAGGTCTGGTAGAAATTAACCAATGTGTGGTTGCAATATACAAGTGAATGAAAGCAATACTAGGAATCTCTCTGAATAGCTATCTTTATCCCAAACTAGCAAAAACGGTATGACTTTCTTATTATCTCCTATGTTTTTTCTTCAACAAAATCAAAGAGGGAAGAACAAGTTCTGCCCGGAAGTGGGGTTGAGGGAGCAGGTAGCACAAACAATGTATACATGTAAGTAAATGTAAAAATGATAAAATAAAAGGAGAGAAAAAAAATTAAAGGAAAAAAAATCGTGGGGAGAAAGAGGAACAGTTTGAGAAGGTCACCACACTTGTATAAATTTTATATCATGAAATACTACCTGGTTTTCACAATGAATATCAGAGAAAAATCCCCTCAGCTTCTGTCAGGGAAAGGAGGGAAAGTATGTTCATATAGAAACATTCTCTAAGAACTCTTTTCTTCTTAATAAGGTCTACTCTCAACAAAGCCTAAACAACTGAAGTTCTCCCAGAATCTGACCATGGAGAAGGAAAATACCTAACTCAGGCCGACTCTAACCTTCCACATGGGGGAAGGGAAATAACCCAACGACAGCCCTGTTAGCCTTCTTACCTCACTATTATTGTTCGGATCTTACATGTCCTCCAAATGCCTATATGTTAAAGGTTTGGCCATCAGTCTGTAGCATTATTCGGAGGTAGTGGAACATTTAAGAGGTGAGGCCTAGTGGGAGGATGCTAGGTCACCGGGGTGTGTTCCCTTAATGGGGATACTGAAACTCTAGCACCTTCTCTGTCTCTCTTCTCTCTTCTTTCTCTTCTTCTGACTTCTCTTTTTTATCTCTCACAGCTATCATGAGGTTAACAGCCTTTCTTTGCCAAGTACTCCTGAGGCCTAAAGCAACCAGGCCAAGTGACCATGGACTGAAGCCTCTGAAACCATGATTCAAAATAAATCACTCCACCTTTAAGTTGACTTTCTCAGGTATTTTGCCACAGCATGAAAAAACTGACCAACACACTCACCTAAGTGGGAGAAACTCAGAAGCACATGTGAAGGTCCCAGCCGAGGGACAAATGAAACCTAACCATGGGAACATGAATGCCTCCCTTCTCATCTCCCACTCCTCACCACCACTCAGACCTTATTCAGAAAGTCTCTAAGGAAAACCAAAGGGAACAGGGGAGACAAAAATAAGGACAGCAGAGGCCCAACTCCAGTCAGGTAAACATAAAGCCTCACACTAATTAACCTCAGTTCCTTTTACCCAGTATATCAAGTCCAGCTATTAAGAAAGAATTTCAAGGCAAAAGATCCACAGTTTGAAGATACAGAGCCAACATTCAGACAAGTGGGGGAGGTCAGAATTATGACTGTGAATTTAAAGTAACTATGATTATTATGGTTCCAGTGGAAAAAGTGGGAAGCACACAATAATGTATTGAAAGTACATAAATGGAAAACCTAATAAATAATTTAAAGGAAATACAAGAAATGGAACACTGTGACAAAAAATGAAGGGTGCCTACAATGGACTGCTACACAGAATGAACACAGCTTGAAGAATGTCAATGGAAACTTCTGGAACTGAAATACAAAGAAAAAGAAGAATGAAAAGACAGAGCAAAATATCAAAGAGCTGTGTGACAGTTACAACTATGTGTATAATGGGAATAGAACAAGGTCAAAAAGAGAAAGAATACCAGGGATTGTTTTTGAACCAATAATGACTGATAATTTTCCAAAATGACTGTTAAATGCCAAACCACAGATCCAGGAGGCTCAGAGAACCCCAAGCAATATATAAACACCAAACATCTACACCTATGTATATCATATTCAAGCTGCAAAAAATCAAAGACAAAGAGAAAATTTTGAAAGAAGCTGTTTGGATGGAGGGGAGCAGGAGGAAGAACACCTTGCCTATGAAGGAACAAGATGAGACTTCTCTTCAGAAACTGTGCAGTAAAGAATAGAATGGAGTAGAATATCTAAAGTAGTAAAAGAAAAAAAAAGAAACACCAACCTAGAATTCTGTATCCAGACAAAAAGGGAGACCGGGTATTAGAATATAAGGCAGTGGTTCAAACCTATAATCCTAGCTACCCTGGAGGCAAAGATTGGGAGGATCACAGTTTGAGGCCAGCAAAGGCTCCTGAGATCCCATCTCAACCAATAGTCGGCCTCAATGGTACGTGCCTGTCATCCCAGCTACATGGCAAAGCACAAACAGGAGGATTGTAGTCCAGGCTGACCCAGGCATAAATGTGAGACCCTATCTCAAAAATAACCAACACAAAAAGGGCTGCCAGAGTGACTCAAGTGGTAGAGCCTCTGCAGGCAAGCATGAGACACTGAGTTCAGCCCCCAGTACAGTCACACACACACACACACACACACACAAAAACAATTGAAGAAAAATAGACTTTGTCTGACGAGAATTGAAGGAAATTGTCACCAGTAAATCTGCCTTGCAAGAAATATTTATAAAAATTATTCAGAAGGAAGGAAAATAATATGTCAGAAACTTGAATCTGCATAAAGAAAAGAAGAGTGGAAGAGAATCAGTAAATAAAGGTAAGGCAAAGATCCTCTACTTTCTTACTCTTAATTGATCTTACAAAAACCATTTATTGAATGTAGTAGTAACAACAATGTACTTAGCGGTTGCAGTTCATGGATAAGTGAAAGGAACAGCAACCATGTCCCATAGAATGGGAAAGGGGATTTGAGGATCTGCAGTTATAGAGCATTTGCATGACTCTTGCAGTGGTAGAGGTACTTGAAAAATGACTTTGTTAGTTGTAAATGTATATTGCAAATTCAAGAGCAAACACTAGAAAATGTTCCAAAAAGAAAAGTACAGTCATGCCTAACCTCATGACAGGGATACATCCTAAGAAACAGCATAATCATGCAGTTTCATCATGGCATAAACATCAGAGAATGTGCTACTCAAACTAAGACATGGTCACATGTCACTAGGCAGTATAATCCTGCGGACCATCATCATATATTCAGTCCATCACTGACCAAAACAAATTATGCAATGCATAACCGTATAATTGATATGCTAAGAGAAGAGAAAAATTGGGTCAGATGAAATGTCCAGTAAAAATAAAAGAAGGCAGAAAAGGAGCAAGAAATTTTAAAAAGAAACAACAAGGGCAACAAGCAGAAGACAATAACAAATATGGTAGATCAATAATCACTTTAATGTCAGTGGTCTAAATATACCAATTAAAAGACAGATTGCAAAGCAGCATGAGACAAAAACCAACTATACTTGTCTACACAAAAAAACCTCATATTAAATATAAAGACACAGATTGAAAGCAAAGGGATGGAGACACATGTATCACACCATACTTCAAAAACATTTACAATTTTTATGTTGTAGCACCATCAGTCAGCTAGTCATAATTGACATCTACAGACTACTTCATCTACAGTGAACACTTTCTTCTCAACTCACATAGAACAGGACCTTTATCAAGAGAAACCATACTCTGAGCTATAAACCACACATTTAAATTTTTTAAGAATAGAAGTTACACAAAGTATGCTATCAGACCACAATGGAGAACTCCAAAAGGTTAGCACTTGAATAGTACATAAGACAAAAAAAAAAAATCCTTAAGAGAAATTTTTAAATATTTGAACCAAATAAAAATGAAAAGAGACTTTCTCAAAATTAGGGAAGAGTAGAAGTGAGGCTGAGAAAAATTAATAGCATTGAATACATATATTTAAAAGAAAAATATCTAAAACAAAAAAAAACTGACCTTCTACTTTTAAAAAAGTAGAAAAAAACCTAACTGTGCTACATAAAATAAGAAAAAATATAAATGAAAAAGGTAGAAAAGAGTGAATTAAATCCAAAGTTAGCAGAACAAAAAAGAAAAGCAGAAATCAAAGAAATTGAAAATGAGATAAATGTTAAAAATCACCAAAACTGAAAGCTGGTTCTACGTGAAGTTCAATGAAATGGATAAACCTCCAGCCAGGCTGAGAAAAGAAACAGAGGACATTAACATCAAAATTGAAATAGGAGCCATTACTACAGAATTCATGTACATTGAAAATGTAATAAAAGAATATTTTTAACAACTCTATGCTGGCATATTTGATAACCTAGATGAGATAAACCTTGAAAGGCACAATCTACCAAAACTCACTCAAGGCTAAATAGATAATCCAAATAGATCCATATTTATTAAACAAATTGAATCAATAATTATTAATTTTCTAAAATAAGTGGGTTCACTAGTAAATTAAACCAAACATTTAAAGAAGAAATTCTGCCAATTCTCTATAATCAGAAAAATTATTTGACAAAATACAATATCTATTCATGATTTTAAAAACAAAGAGAGCAAAAGCAAAAACAAAAAACTCCTAACTGGGCACAGTGGCTCATGCCTGACATCCTAGCTACTTGTGAGGTAGAGGTTGGGAGGATCAGAGTTTGAGGCCAGCCTAGTCAGAATGTTCACAAGACCCCATCTCAACCAGTGGCTGGTCTCAGTGGCATGTGCCTGTCATCTTAGCTACAGGGTGAAGCAAAAATAAGAGAATCATCATCCAGGGTAGCCTGGGCATAAAACAAGACACTGTCTCAAAAATAACCAATATGGGGTGGAGCAGGGTTCAAGCAATACAGTGCCAGCATAGCAAGTGCAGAGCCCTGAGTTCAAACTTCAGTACCATCAAAATAATAATAATAATAAATAACCAATGCAAAAAGGTTGACAGAGTGGCTCAAGTGGCAGAGTCCCTGCCTACCAATCATAAGACCACCCCCTCAAAAAAAAACTCAGAAAACTAAGAATTAGCTAGAAACTTCACCAACTTGACAAAATACGTCTACAAAACCTACTTAATGGTGATAAACTAGAGCCTTCTCACAGGCTAGGGGCATGGGGTGTGGCTCAGTGGTACAGTGGTAAAGTGAAGACCTGGGTTCAATTTCCAGCACTGCAAAAGAAAAGCAAGGATGTCACTCTCATCCATTCAACATTATCCCCAAAGTCCTAATTAATGTGAGAAGACTAGAAAATGAAATAAAAGATATATGAATAGTAAGAAATAAAATTATCTTTATTCAAATGGAATGTTCATTTATGTAGGAAGTACTCTAAACATTTTTTTTAACTCATGGATCTAAGAAGTGATTTTAGGAAGGTTGCAGAACACAAGCTTAATACACAATGTCAATCACTTTCCTATGTGTCAGGCATAGATAGTGGGTGTTTAAATATCACCTATAATTTATGTTAGCACAAAAAAAAGAAATACTTAGGTATAAATCTAATAAAATGTAACAAGATCAATAATGAAGAATGCTACAAAACTCTGATGAAAAAAATGAAAGAAGATCTAAACAACTGGAAGAGATATTCCTTATAACAAGAATAGGAAAATTCAGTATTAGCAGATGCCAGTTCTTCCCAAATTAATCTATATAGCCAATGCAATAAAAATTAAAATGTCAGCAAGTAATTTTGTAGATATCAACATACTGATTTTAAAGTTTCTATGGAGAGGGAAATGACCCAGAACAGCCAACACAGTATTGAAGGAGAACAAAGTTGGAGGACTGGCACTCACCACCTGAAGACTTACTCAGTAGTCATCACAGTACAGTGTTGTGTAGGGGCAGACACACAGATCAATGGAACAGAAGGGGAAGCCCAGATCTTACATCCCTCACACAACTTAACCCAAAATTGGTCAGGGACATAAGCGTAGAATGCAAAATTATAAAAATGCTAGGAGTTACCATGAGAGAAAATCTAGATCATCGTGATTTCATGATTTTTTAGATATTAACACCAAAAGTACAATCTATTAAATAAAAAGATCTCATAAGCTGAGCTTCATTAAAATATGCCCTACTGAGGACACTGCTAAGAGAATGGAAAACACAAGCCACAAAGATTTGTGAAACACATGTCAGATAATGGATAACCCAAACTAAAAAATAATTCTTACACCTCAGTAAGAAAACAAATAGCCCAATTTAAAAATGAGAAACTGAGCAAGCACAGTGGCACAAGACTATAGCCTCAGTTACTCTGGAGGCCAAGAAGTTTCACTTGTACCTAGGAGTTTGAAGTCAGCATAGGCAATGTACCCCATCTCACAAAAATGAACAAATAGTCTAAACACACTTCACACATACACAGACACACACACAAAAGAACATACCAATGGCAAATAAACCTATAAAGAAATGTTCAACATTATACATTGTTAGGAATTCAACAATGAGAGGTATATTCCATTACATATCTATAGAATGGCCAAAAACCAAACATCACTAAATGCGAAAAGAGCATGGAGGAACAGGAACACACATTTTTATTGGTAGGAATGTATAACAGTACTGCTACTTTAGAAAGCAGTTTGGCAGCTTCTTACAAAACATACTCTTGCCATTCAATCCAGCAATCATGCTCTTTGGTATTTACCCAAATCCATTAAAAACTTACATCCACATTTAAAAAAAAAAAACCTGACTGTGAGCATCCCACCTAAGTGACCAGGTGCACCAGTGTGATACGGCTGGTGACAAGTTCTTCTTCTTGTCCTCCCATGACTGTGACCTATCGTGCCTTATGCTTTGTACTTGCCCTGGCCCCAAGTAAAGGCACTTGACTACTGATTCTTGTTTTCTCTTTCTCTCTCTCTCTCTCTCTCTCTCTCTCTCTCTCTCTTTCTGCTCCCCATCTTCTCAGTCAAGTCTACTCACTGGGAGCAACTCCCACAGGCCCTTGAGCATAAAAATTCTTTAATTTCATATGCTTCTCAGAGTGTAATTTCTGCCATGTTGGATTGACCTTTAAAGACCCCACCAGGAGGACTTATTGCCCCATTTACCACATACAATAATAATGGGATATTATTCAATGATAAAAATGAGCTATCAAACCACGAAAAAGATGTGACAAACCTTAAATTCACATTGCTAAGTAAGAGACTCCAATATGAAGACTGCATTCTATATGATTCAAGCCACATGACGTTGGAAAAAGCAAATATGGAGACAGTAAAATGATCAGTGGCTGCACCGGGGATGGGTTGGTGGAGCACACGAGATGTTAAGGTAATGAAACTGTGCCAGTGGATGCTAGTATATACTTATCAAAACTCATAGGATGTACAACACCAAGACTGAATCTTAATGTGAAATATGAACTTTAGTTAAGAATAATATAGGAATATTGGTTCATTAATCACAAGTGAACACATTCATGCAAGACATTAAAAATAGAGAAACAGGAGGTGGGGTGAGAGAGTATAAGGGAATCCCCTGCCAAAATGGATAAATAAAAATAAGATACAACTATATATTACCTAAAAGACACATACTTTTAAATAAATATAAGGACACAGTAAGTAAAAGGTTGAAAAGATTAAAAGCATGTCATCCCAACAAATGTGGCTATATTTTAATGTGACACAAAGTAAATTTTAAGATAAAGAGTATTATCAGAGATAAAGATGGTTATTTCTGAATGATAAAAGTCAATTCATCAAGAAGATATAATAACCTTAAATTACTTGCTTTTAATGTCAAAGCTTTATACATAAAATAAACCTGACAGAGTTAGAGAAATAGCAGATCCACAGACACATGGTTCTGTCTTAGTAAACTGATAGAACAACTAGACAACTCATCAAGAAATTAGAAGATTGGAGGGGGTCACAGGTGGCTCATGCCTGTAATCTTAGTTACTTGGGAGGCTAAGATCAAGAGGATGGTGGTTTAAGATCAGTCTGGACAAAAAAGTTTGCAAGACCTCACCATCAACAGGGGGGATAAAAACTGGGTGTGGTGGTGTGTGCCTGTCATCCCAGAGATGCTAGGAAGCATAAAATAGGAGGATCACAGTCCAGACAGGCCTGGGCAGGAAGTGAGACCCCCATCTTCAAAATAACTGGAGTGAAAAGGATTGGAGGCATGGCTTAAGTGGTAGAGCACCTGCCCAGCAAATGTGAAACACTAAGTTCAGACCCTGGTATCACCAAAAAAATATTTAGAAGACTGGAACAACTACATCAAAGCAATTTGGTCTTACTAACATTTACAGAACACCGTCCTCAACACTTGCAGAATATTAAGTGCACATAAAACATTCACCAGGTTAGACCATGTACTTGATCATAAAACAAGCCTCAAAAAATTAAAATATACAGACTATGTGCTCTGACTACATACTAATCACTTTAAAGTAAAAAATATTATTTTTAAAAATAATAAAAACATAGCTAGAAAATCCACTTAAATGATTTACAAATGGTTTTGTAAATTAAGCAACATACTCCTAAATAATCAATGGGTCAAAGGAGAAATTACAGATGATACAAGAAAATATTCCTAACTAAATGACAATTGTTTTTTAAGCACACCAGAATTTGTGAAATGAGGCTGAGGCAGGACTCACAAGGAAATTATAGTTTTATATATTTACATTAGGAAATAAGAAGTTTAAGAATCAATTATCTGAGTTTCCCTCTTAAGAAGCTTTAAAAAAAAAACAGGCACAATTGCTCATATCCATAATCCCAGTCACTTGGGATTACAGTTCGAGGTCAGCCCAGACAAAAAGGTTAACAAGACTGTCTCAGAACAAGCAGGGCATGGTGGCACATGCCTGCAATTCTAGCTGCATGGGAGGTGTAGGTAGAAGGATTAAAGTCCTAGGGAAAAAGTGTAAGACCCTATCTGAAAAATAACTAAAGTTAAAAGGACTCGGGTATAGGTTCAAGTGGTAGAGCACCTGCCTAACAAGTGTGAGGCCCTGAGTTCAACCCTAGTAGTAACAACAAAAAATAATAATAATAATCTAAAAGGTAAGATTAAATTGAACCCAGTATAAGCAGAAAAGGGGAAATATAGAGACCAGAAATAAACAAAATAAAATAAAAATAATGGGAAAGGGGACGTCTGAGAAACTGTCACAGTCTAGAGGAGCCTGAGGAGGCATGGGATTCTGGACGGGATCATGAAATAGAAAACAGACCTTAGGCAAAAACTATCAAAGTAACATCTAGAGGTTCATTATAATAGTAATGAGTACACATACTGGCTCATTAATTATGATAAATTCACCATAGAAACGTCAGTTGTTAACAATAGGGGAAACTGATTACAGAGTTTAGAGGTATAGCTGTTATATTCTTGCAACTTTTGTATAAATCTTTCCTTTCCAGTTCACCTTTCCAAGCCAGGATAAGTCTAATCCCAAAACGTAAAAAGAACATTACAAGATAAGAAATCTCTAGGCTGCTGCAGTATGGATCCGGAAGGCCCTTGTTAAAGGCTTGGCCTGTAGCACTGTTGGGACGTGGTGGGAATCTGAAGAGCCGGGGGGCCTTGTGGGAGGCTTTCGTTCATCTTGGCTATGCCCTTGACGGGATGGTGGGAGTCCAGCCTCTTGCTCTCTTTTGTTCCTGGCATGAGGAGAATGACTTGCTCCTCCATATGCCCCATATGTGATGTGCTGCCTTGCCACAGATCCAAAAGCAGCAGGGCCAAGCAACCATGGACCAAAACCTCTAAAACTGTGTGCCAAAATAAAGCTTTTCTCTTTAGGAGTTGAAGATCCCAGGTATTGGTCACAATTAGAGAAAGCAGACTAGCAGACAGTACCATTGGTTATATGTATGTACATCTGTGTGTGTGCATGCGTGCATGTATGAAGGATAATGGAAAATGACAAAATATGATTTATCCCAAAATGCAAGACTGGTTTAATAACTGAAAAATCAATCTATTTAATTCACCAAGTTAACAGAATAAAGGAGAAAATCATTTGATTGATTATCTCTATAGTCCAGGACAAAATCTAACATTCATTTTAATAAAGATTTCTAGCAAGATAGGACTAGAAGGACCCTTTTCACTCTGATAAAGGCCATCTGTGAAAAAGCCACAGCCAACAATAAACTTACTGTTGAAATATTGAATGTTTCTCATAATATTACGAATACATACAGGATACATTTTTTAAACCCATGAGCTATCTGTGTTTTTTATAAATCATTTGTGTATTTCAAAAAGTTTCACTTTAATTTAGCATTTTGGAGTATTTCCTAGGTGCAAAACAGCTTCCAGGTGTTGGGGATTTTTTTAAAGGTAAAGAGAAGCCCACTTATTAAGAAATGTTTAAATAAATTTAAAAATAATACAGATATTCATTATAAAGAAACATATAATTTAATATATACTACAAGGCCAAATAGGGTGCTAGATGATAAATAGCTCAGGCTTTCAGAATCCACATTGTGCACAGTTAAGGAGTTTAGGTTTCATTTGACTGTCAAGCTTTCTTAGCCCCTGTTTTAGAACTTTGAGCTGAGGGATGATACAATAAGAAGATTCTACAATCAGCATCCTCAACATGACATACAACCAGGACTCTTCATTTTATTACAAAGCAACTGGTGATGAGAGAGGTTAAGAGAGGTTGATTGATTTTCTTAAAGCCATAAGGCAAAATTAGGAATGGAGTATGGGAAATTAGTGTGAAAAACAGAACCTGAGTTTTCTTCCATCGTAGGATTTCCACTGCCCCCACTATGAGTTGGGGATCTTGATGAGTAGAGAACTATAAGTAGGAAACATTTTTGCTTTAGCAAGTTCAGTAAAGTCCAAAATATCTAATATGAAAGTTTGTCTCAGACAATGGTAACCAGGGAAGTGGGGACTGGAAGAAGGAGAGGAAATGGTTAAAACTGACTATAAGGAACAGATGGTCTGCTCAACTGCATTCCCACCTTCCTCTCTCTCCTACACTGGCCTACCCACCCATCCAATCATGCACTCACACACTCACACACACACACACACACTCTCTCTCTCTCTCTCTCTCTCTCTCTCTCTCTCTTCAGGAGCTCCCTGCTGTCAGTACTGACAATTAATCCACTGACAGAGAAATCTGTCTTCCTCCCATTTCAGGGGCTAATTGGGAAGCTGTCCACTGGCATGAGTATAAGCAGATGCAGAAATTGATAGTGATCTGGATAAAAACAGATGAGATGCTGAGAGCAGGCCACTGGTAATGAGCCTGCAGGGCTCGAAGGAGACAGGCTCCAGAACCATAATGCTCATCCCAAAAGGTGAACCAATGGCAGGCAAGGGAGTGAGGTCAGATCAATCTGGGAAACAAAGTGCCCGATTGTTAGCAGGTGCTCCATTTCATGAATGATTGTTCCTCCTCATTTAATGCTACACAGAGAAGACACACGCCAGACTGGAGACATTTTGGAGTCACTCTACACAGAGGGTCAGAATCTCTGTCCTTGAGGAAAACAATCAAAGAGTCTTACAGGGTGACAGGTTGACCCAGTTTGCCTCAGACTATACAATTTTAGTAATGAAGTCCTACATCCTGGGAAATCCTTCAGTCCCAGGAAAGCCAGGATAGTCAGCCACCTACGCTTGAGATGCCCTCTAATACCAAGAATGGAAGGTATTAGGTATGAAGCTATCATATAACAGATTCCACTCCAACACATTGTACTGTAGACCTCCAGGCCCCAGAACTTGTGCATCTACATGAGTCAGGAAAAACGAAATCCCATTCCCTTCCTCTGCAGTCCACTGTAATGAGAGAGCGCTCCAGAAGAATACTGTTACTGGAGTAGTAAGGAAAGGAGATTTTGCTTTCCGGTATTCTGGTAGTTCTGAGAGACTTGGGGGCTTCTCCTCCCTTGCCCTTCTCCCTTGACTCTTCTGTTTCCTTTCTTCAAAGAGAGGATGTGACAGAGTGAAACATGAGGAAGTAAAGTTATCTTCCTGGCTTTAGTTTCCAAAAGCTTATGCCCAGGAGGGGACAAAAAAACAAGGTCCTGTATCATGCCTCTTGGCAAGTATCAGGGGGGCAGCAAGACTTCCGAGAAAGAACAACTGTGTCAGTTTCCTAGACTGGCAAGAGACAGTCTACCAGAGGACTCCCATGTCCAACCTGGCACACAAGTACAACCACCAAAGCTAACGTGGTCTTGGTGACAGTGACAGACACAATGGTCCTGCACAGATGACTGGGAACCAGACAGAAAGACAGATTCCCCAGAGAACACCTCCACAGACAAAAGACATTGAGGACACAGTTCCACCCTCTTTATACGGTGCCCATCTAAGCCCCTGGAACTAGGTACCACCCCAAGGGTAGTAGCAACCCCAAGGGGTAATTGGCTAAAATTAAGTTTCTGTTGCTCTGCCACAACAGAGGTCTGACACAGTTGTTATAGAAAAAGACAGTTGCATTCTTCACAAATCTGTCTCTACACTGAGATTCATTCACTACACAGTATTATTCCACAGTGAGAAGCACACAGGTTAGACCTGACTTTAAGTCCTGTGTTACTTATTGAGAAATCTTTCCGCACGCCGTATGGCTTCTCAGATTCATTTTCTCATCCCACCCTCCATGAAGAGGAAAGACAGCTGGTGTTATCCCTCGTGGCCATCAACAGCTGGTAACTCTTCCCTTAAACTTTTGCAGACCAAACAATGCTGCTCTTTAAAAACCACCTCTCAGCCATCCCAGTTTGCATTTGTATCTGTTCATTGCATTCAAGGGTGACAAGTGTGAATGAGTGCTGGCATCTTTGACCTAAAACTTGATCGACAGCCCTTTCACACAAGTAAAGCCTTTGTTCTAGAGAATAACCACAACTGCACAGCCAAACTCTGCTTGTGGGCCACCCTGTGTGCCCCTGAACGGGCAAACATCATTGAGCTCCCCAGCTTCTCATCACTGTCCCTGTAGGTGACCAAATGAGGGCATCACTTTCCTCTGGGTTTCCCCTCTATGCAAGTGTGTGCCACCTGTGTGGGTGTAGCCTCAATCAGGATTTCCTAAGTGAGGTTCCAGAATACTGGTTCTTTAGCACAATGCACATTGTGTAAAAACACAGTGGGGCCTCATATGGTCAAACAGGCTTGGGAACTTCTGGTGCAAATGAGGTCGAGGGGGGCTTCTTTACCATGGGAACTTCGGAGTTTAGGACTGCTCAGGTGCACTATGAGTTTTCGAAGAAGGGAATCAGAATGCAGTGTTTCCCAAGCCTCCATGACCCAAACTTCCCAGACTAGGAGGACTGTGCTATGCTCCCACATGGTGGCCATACCTTCTGCTTTCCCTTGGCTTACTAGAGTGGCTCAACACAGAGACCCAGATCCTTAGGACTCTTTCCTGTCATGCAGCAACAATGACTTTCCGTGATGCTTTAGGCTGGCAGACTTTTGAAGGCTATCTGCTGTAGAATGCTGACAAAAGCTGACACTAATTGAGCACTTAGCGTGTTTTCATCTATGACTACAACTGACAACACTGACTACACAGTATAATAACTTGCATGAGTTCCTATGGCTGCTATAACAAAGTACCATAAACTGGGTAACTAAAAACAACAGAGATGCTCCCTGGTGGCTGAGGAGATAGGGTCTGGCACTCACCACGGTGGCCGGTGTTTGATTCCCAGTCAGGGAAGCCTTTCTTCTGTCAGCATAGTGGCTCATGCCTGTAATCCCAGCTATTTGAGAGGTGGAGATTGGAAGGATGACAGTTCAATGTCAGCTCAGGCAAAAAGTTAGCGAAATCCCACATCAACAAACAAGACCAGCATGGTGGTTCACACTTGTGATCCCAGCTACGTGGGAGATACAGGTAGGAGGATTGAGGTCCAAAGTCAGTCCAAGCAAAAAAAAAAGAATGAAACCCTATCTGAAAAATAACCTAAAGCAAAAAGGGCTGGAGGCATGACTCCAGGGGTAAAGTATTTGTCTAACAAGCATGAGGGTCTAAGTTCAAACCCTAGTACTCCCCCTAAAAAAAGTGGTATCTCTTATCTCACAGTTCTGGAGGCTAGAAGTCCAAACTCAAGGCCAGGCATTCGTGGGCTTGTGGATGCCAGTGGATGCCTCCAGTCTCTGCTTCCTTGTGGCCTGGCACTCTCTCTCTGCATGCCTTCACATTGTTTTGTCTCTGCACAAGTCTTTCTGCAACTCTTCTCCTCTTCTAACAGGGACTCCAGTCACATTGCCTTAAGGGCTCACCATATTCTTAACTAATTACAACTATTTCCAAATAAGATTATATTCCAAGATTCCAGGAAGGGTGTGAATTTTAGGAAGGAGAGGGGAGACACAACTGAACCCAGTAGGTCACCTCCACAACCCAATATCAGTTGGTGGGACTAAGACCGGGGCATCAGTATTCTTTAAAGATCTCAGAGGAGTCCAGCCAAGTTTGACAGCCACTATTGCAAGGATGTCACATATACTGTCCCTTTAGTCCTCATAATAAAACTGCAAGGCCCTATTAGTGTTCCCATTTCAAAGACAGACTCACTGAGACCTGCAGAGCTTAAAATAACTTGGCTAAGCCGGGCATTAATGGCTCCTGTTTATAATCCCAGCTGCTTGGGAAGCTGAACTTGGGAAGATTGTGGTTCCAGGCCAGCTTGAACAAAAAAAAAAAAATTGCAAGATCCCTATCTCAATGAAAAAGAAAAACTGAGTATGGTGGCATGTACCTGTCATCCTAGCTACAGTGGGAAACATAAAATAGGAGGATCTCATTCTAGGCCAGTCTGGGGCAAAAGTGAAACCCTATTTCCAAAATAACCAGATCAAAAAAGGGCTGGAGGTATGGTCTCAAGCAGTAGAGTACCTGCCTAGCAAGAGCAAAGCCCTTGGTTTAAACCCAAGTATCACCAAAATTAATAAATAAATGACTTGGCTAAGTTTACACAAGTGCTGAGTGGTTGAGGTGGGGTTTGAACTGAGGACCCCATAGCTTAAGAAGATAAACCATGCAGACCCTCAACTAACCTTTCCATAGCTCTGATAGAAGACTGAGGGGTTAAAGTGAGCTGTCTTTGGGAAGAACCCCTCTGGCTTTGATCCTAGCCCCAGTCTTCCTCCACAGGCTCAGCACAGCTCCCCTATCTGGCACCACTCTGGGAGAGGAAAGACAAAGTCTCTCTGAGTTGCCACTTCCAGCTCTTCATGTGACCATGGCTTTTAATAGCAACTACTGTGCTCAAACAAAAAAGATCCTGTTTCCATAAAGGGAAAAGCAGCTCAAATCCAAGGGCACTGCCATAGCCGTGACCAATGAATGTGGAAGCCCCCTGGGATGGAACAGGGCCATTTGAAAGGCCTCCGAGCATGAGGGCTGGCTGTCACACATTGGGGTGCCTCTTTGACCAGTTCCCAGTATCACACCATGGCCTGGGTCCAGGCCAGGCCTCCTTCCTGCTGCAGACCCTGCTGCTTTTCAATGGTCAGGAAGCTCAAACTTACTATTTTCAGAAGCCAGAGAGGCACCACCTAGGGGATGTCGGCAGGAAGCGACTGTTTTTTTTATCTCCCACTGTCCCTTTAAAATCTATTCCCAGAGAACCTGAATCACTCTTGCATTGTTCATGAAAATGGAAAATGCTACAGCCACTCTGGAAAAGGTTTGGCAGCTCCTTAAAGAAGCAAAACGTGGCTGGGCATGGTGGCACATGCCTGTAATCCTAGGGTAGAGATCAAAAGGATCATGGTTCCAGGCCAGCCCAGGCATGTCAACCAATTAAAAAAAAACAGAACTGGGCATTATGGCTCATACCTCTCATCCCAGTGACCCTATTCAAAAAGTGACTAAAGCAAAAAGGGCTGGGGGCATGGCTCAAGTGGTAGATTTTTGTCCAGCAAGCGCAAGACCCTGAGTTCAAATCCCAGTTCTGCCCCCCCATAAAAAGCATGCATCTATTATGCTATCTAGCAATTATTCCCCTCAGTATTTATCCCAGAGCAATGTAGACAAGCTCACACAAAAACATGGACACAAATGTTTATAGCTGCTGTATTTGTAATAACCAGAAACGGGAAAGAAGCAAGTTGTCCTTAAATGGGTGAATGGTTACACAAACTGTAGTTCATCCATAGTACCGAATATTATGCTGCAGTCAAGAGGAAGAAACGTCTGACATACCCCACAACTCAGATGACCCTCCAGAATGAGACTGGGTAGGAAAGAAGGACAAGAGGGGACTTCGTGAGGCTGGACTGTCCTCCGTCTCAGCAGTATCAGTGTCAAAGCCCCTGGTTGTGACATTGAACCATAATTTTCCCAGATATTACCCCTGAGGGGTTGAACAGGGTAAAAATACATAGGGCCTCTGCTGCATAATTACTTACAACTGCATGGGAATCCACAATTATTTTGGGGTTTTTTTTTAAGTTTTAAGTATGTATTCAGTGAGGAAAATCTCCCTCTGTCCCTAGATGAAAACCCTGGCCAGGCTCTAAGACAATTCGATTGGTCTTTAGTCCTAGAGTTGTGAGAACAGGAAACAGCCTCCAGTTACTAATCAGCACTTCCTCCTCACATAATTATCAAATCGCTAAATCTAGTTTAGAGCTGAATGTCCCCTCTTTCCTCAGGTTGGACCAGGCTGAGGTACTGCCTGTGATGTGGGATGAAAGGTGGTCAGCCTCCCTTACTCACTCACTCACTCACAACCTGCTCCTTGTAAATATGATGGAGGAAGAATGAGGAAGATTCCAGAACATTCTCACATATGACTTTTATGATGTCACCTTGTTGTTCTGAAGGGTGATTTCATTGGATCTTTGGAGTTCTCCTTGCTGGGCCTTTAGACAGTGGCTCCCAGGACAGGAGAGGTGAGTTCGTTTCCCTGGCTGATACCCCTCGACAGCCCCCAAGTTGTATGGGACAGTCCATATGACACTTCTTTCACATCCTGCCAGACTCTGAGCACTCACCCCCATACCAACCAGAAGCAAGCCTCCTGGCTTTACCACCGAAGCACTGAGCTCACTTCTCCCCCTCTAGGTGTCCCGTGAGAGTCACACACAGGTCCTCAAGACCCTCACTTCAGGGGACTCACATCAGACCGTCCCTGTAATCCTGGAGGAGACCCCTCACAGGCTTACAGAGGGGGGTTGTTATGGTTTGAATATGAAATGTCCCCCAAACAGATTCATGTATTGAAGGTTTGGTCCCCAGCTGGTAGCACTATTTGGGGATGTTCTAGAAACTTTAGGAGGTAGAGGCCAGCCAGAAGAAATAGATAACTGGGAATGTGTCTTAGGGCTGTATCTTATCCCTGGCCTCTTCCTCTCTCTACTTCTTGTAGAGATTCACCATGAGGTGAAAAATCTCCACCATAGACTCCTAAGGCCATGCCTACAGGGCTAAGCACTATGGACTGAATCCATAAGCCAAAACAGATCTTTACTCCTGTAAGTTGTTCTCTCAGGTATTTTGGTCACAGCCACAAAAGAGTAACTAATACAGGTGTAGACATAAGTAAGACCATCACAGTCCAGGCAAAAAGGAAGATCCCTATCTCCAAAATAGCTGAAAGTATGGCTCAAGCTGTAGAGCACCTGTCTTGCAAGTGCAATGCCAGGAATTCAATCCCCAGTACCACCAAAAAAAATTACAAAAATTAAAATTTAAAAATGAAATCAATAAAAATTGGGTCAAAAATAGCTAACACAGAGCACAATAAAATGAAAATGTGTGTACAAAGCGTAGTGCAATCTCCATCAAAACTCGGCATTCTTCTGAAAACCACAGTCTCTGTGGCTCATGATTTTTGAGTTATTTGTGATTGCTCTCCTTCCCTTTCACAGCCCCTGTCACAGAGAAGGGATCTGAAAAAGCGACCAATATCTCAAAAACCTTCACTTTCTTTCCGTATGTTCGATGTAGTCCATACGCATTACTTCTAGTGACTGCTCCAACAAATACCGCAAGCTGGGGCCCTTAATAGGTATGCATTCTCTTACAGTTCTAGAGGCCACAAGTCCAAAACCAAGGTGTCAGCAGGGCCACATCCCCCTCAAGGCTCTAGGGAAGTCCTTGCTTCTTCCAGCTTCTGGCAGTCCTTAGCTGTGGCCACATCAGGCCAATCTCTCTGTGGCGACACCCCTTCCTCCTTTTGTATCTCAAAGCTCTCTCTGCTCCTCTTTTATGATGATACCTGTGATGGCACTTTAGGGCCACCTAGTTAATGTAGGATAATCTCTCCCATCTCAAGATCCTCAATCACATCTGCAAAGTCCTTTCTTTCCATTTAAGGGAACATTCCCACGTCTCAATAACTAGGACTTGGGCGTATCATTTTGGAGTCTACCATCCAGCCCACCACACTGTCCCTACATCGTTTATGCCTGGGCCACCACTCCCTGGGCTCCTGGGCTCCTGGCCACTGTATGCAGTGGCCGAAAGAGTCCCATGTCAAGGCCATTTTCAATACATCCCTCCTCTCTCAAAATCTGGACCAACACCCCTCTTGCCATTGAGTCAGAGCCAGGTATGCCTTATCCCCAGGTCACACAACTCATCAGTGACAGGTTGAGGGATCTCTTGATTTTAAGCTGAAGCCATTGTCACGATACCATGCCATCGCTCAGCCTGGTCCCCTTCTATCCCTTCTATCTTACCCTATTTCCTTCTCAGCAAGCCTCAGCTGCCATAAGCCAATCCTCACGCTTCATTTCTATCTATATAGGAATAAACAACATTGCCTTCAAGTCGGATCTCAAAATTGCCTCTTTTAAAGGAAGTGTCTTCTGGTTAAGGTGTGCAACACTAACCACTTCTGTGTTCCATCTTCCCTCACAATTCTTAATTTAAGTTGGGACTGTTTAATCTCACCTACCTTTTTGTGACCCTTTATCTATTTTAAGTTTGTGTTCTGTCTGTAAATTTAACCACAGATTTTCTTTATCTTTGATATCCTGTCTCACAGTACTCAGTCTATAACGTTCCTTTTTTCTCTCTTTCTGTCTCTCTCTCTCACACACACAATAAAACACCATTGTTTTTTCTTAAATGCTGTCACCTAAGGGATCACATGCTATGAAGTACACATTCCGATGTACCTACATAGAGAATTTGTGACAAAACCTCATTGTTACTAATGTACTGAAAGTAAAATTGTAAAGAAAATCACCCATGTCTTTTTCTCTTGGATTTCTGAATACATTGCCATCACATTAGATTGCCAAAGGCACCTAGAGATGTTTGTATGCCTGAAAAAGCAGGTTTTCAACAGGAATACAAAAGGAATGGCAAGAATAATTTTCAGTTTGTGACATTTCAAAGCTAGATTAAACGATAAAACATTAGCCTTGAAACCAGGCTATTATGTTGAAAGTAGTTTTTCCCAATCTTACCTTGATCCCCTTACCCCTTTGCCCCCTCCCTTAAATCATTAAGGACTGAGGGTAGATAACCCTAATACACAAAAGTCTACTGTCACTTAGATTATACACCCTGTGTTAGTCAGTTTTCTGCCACTGTGACAAAATACCTCAGATCAACAACTCAAAAGGAGGAAAAGTCTCTTGTGGTCATGGTTCCAGAAGTTTCAGTTCATGCACAGCTGGCCTTGTTACCTTTGGGCTGTATTAAGACTCATGGTGGCTGGAAAGCAAAGAGAGAGAGGAAGGGATCAGGGTCCCAGTATCCCCTTTCAGTGCACACCCCCAATAACCTAACTTCCTCCCACACAGCTGTACCTGTTAAAGGTTCCATCACCTCCCAATAGTGCTAGCAACCGGCAACAAAGCCCTCAACACATAGTTTTTGGGAGGACATTTAAGATCCAAGCTATACGATGTCCATTGAGGCAGGAAAGCCAGACTGCGTACCACTCACCTGGTAGTAAAAAGGAAGCTTCCTTCTTCCTCCAGCCCCTGCCGGGAAGACTTGCAGGGAGAGGAGAGGGACTTTGGCCCCTCCCCACCACCATGAGGTCACAGGGCCCACAGCTCCCACCCCCATACACATTCCAGATGCCTCCATAGACCAGCTGCTATTTGAGGAAGAGGCACAGTGGGAGGGGGAGGCAATGGTTTTAAGATTCAAAGCATTTTTTCCTAGAAAGACTGAGCATTCCTTGACAACTCTGTTTAAAGGATCAAATCAGACATTCCCTCAAACCAAATCAGGCATTTAGTTTTTTCTTCTCGCTGGGGGTGGGGTGGAGTGCAGGGAATCATGAATTAAATGAAAAAAGCTATGAACAAAATACAGAAATTACATTTTCTCTTCATACCCAAACTGCTGCGGAAGGGGAAATTTTCATAGCTCTTCCACCAATTTGTCCTTTCTTGTGAGGCCACAGCTCTGGATTAATTTCAGAATTTGCAAAATACCCAGATAACGGTGAAGACAGAAAATTTTTTCCCTGAACTACAGAGAAGTGAGTTACCTAGCAATGTGTTGCTGATTTACCATACCAGCTGTATGTAAATTTAATTTAAAAACTCAAATTGATTTCAGTTCGTCACTGAATATTCAGGTGGCCTGCTGCATCAATTAGAATTGACGTGGGGGTTACTAATTCCACTCCAGACTTCCAGCTCTCGGGGGATCCACATCTTGATGTTGCTGCTGATAGCATTGTGAGGTGGGGGTGGGGAGCAGGGAGTAGATCAGGAAGCAGGGCCAATGAACCACCCAGGAGATGAATTTTTCACAACACACTCCCCTCACGCCTCAGCAGGATATATGACGTTCCCATATTGGCAGCCAGTAGCAGGTGCACTGGAAAGACACAGCTGGGCAAGGTAGAAATCAGTGACCTCCATCAGACACAAAGAGCTCCTCTCTCCTCAGCCACATGACCTCCCAACACAAAGGAGCTCAGAGCTGCCCATCCCCCAGAAACCCAAGCAGGACAAAGCTCCAGACACAGCAATAGGCTATTCCAGGATGGGGTTCTGAGTTTTGCAATGAGGAGAAGGAGGTGAAAAATGGCTCTGGCACCTATTGTAGACACTTGATAAACAGATGAATCACTGACTTATTAAATTCCTAGGAAAAGCAAACCAGCAGTTCCCTCATCAGAAAGCACCTGGCATACCAGGGCCTGGCTATCAGTTGTCACCAAATGCTCTTCTAAACAGGACACATGAATTCAACCACGCAATCTGTTTCAGCTCCTCTGAGAAGGCAGGCAACTGTGTTTGACAAGCTTCTAAAGGTGAGGTTTCTTGCAAACTATTTGTGAAAATTGGATGAGAAACCGCTCCTTCATCAGTTTCCCCTTGCTGCTGAATTCACCTCAATATATAATTTTTTTGGACTAAGTGCTGAATATTTGGCTGAAATTCCATTTTGAGGCCATAAATACTTTGCAAAGATCTTGACTCTGGATATAAATACCAGAGAGTGGGGAGGACAGCCTGCTCCATGAGAAGGCATGCTCGGGGCAATCTCTGGCTTAGTCCAAGTTCAAAACGCTCCCTCTATCAATCCTACAAACGATCCTAGAATAGAGTTTCCTCCTTGAAACGATGCTGTAAATGGTGTCCAGAATCCTGAACACATATCCAGTATCCGTGGCATGGACGAGGCACCTGTGGACAAAGTGGAGATTTTAATAAATCTTTCTACGTACGCTGCCCTGGGTAAGTCACTTCTCCATGTCTTAAAATAAGAATTGTGTTAATACCCAGCATTCTAGTTCAATTCAATGAACCACATGTCAGGAGGAGCTGAGGTCAGGACTTTGTGATCTGCAAGCCCTTTAGGAAGCCTTCTCCTGTTGGGTGACTATAGAAAACAATTACATACTATGCATCTTAAAAACTTAGAAGAAAGGACATTGGAGGTTTTCACCATGAAGAAATGGTAGGTGATTGAGGAGACAGAGTGATTTAAACATTGTATTTTATATATATATATATATATATATATATATATATATATATATATATATATACATACACACATATATATGTATATATGTACATGTATTTAAATGTATATGTATTTATATATGTATATGCATATATCTGGAAACATCACATGGTACCCCATTATGGTGCACAATTTATGTGGTTTTCATGTATCAGTTAGATTTTTTTTTACATTAATTGCATCACAATGAGCAACAGGGTCACTCAGCAGACTCTAGAAAAACCCAAACTGTGCCATTTACTTGCTATCAACATTAAGTTAGTTCCCTTTCCTTATCTATTAAAAAAGAAAAGACATCATAAGGGCAGTTTCATAGGGTTGTCATGAATATTCAGTGAGAATGTGTGTGTAAATCATTGGCACACTGCTTGGAATGAGAAACTCAATTCAGGCTGAGTGTTGTGGTACATGCCTGTAATCTCAGCACTCAGGAAGCTAAAACAGAAGGATCATGAGTTTGAGATCACCCTGGACTACACGTCAAGTTCCAGGCCAGTCTGGATTACATAGTGAGGCCCTGTCAAGAAGAAAAAAAATTTTAAAAACCTCAACCCAGTTAGTTATTTTGTTGTCATTTTTAATCAATAAAATGGCTTGTGGTGAGAACCTGGCACCATGAACAGTACTTAGTAGATGATAAATTATTATTTCTTTTCTTTCATTAGCATTGAATCTTCAAGGAACAATAAATTCAGATCCTTACAGAGAGAGTCACGGTAAAATGTGATAAGGACAGGCATAGACCTTATTAAGTGCTATGCTATACAAAGAAAAGGTTTAATCTGTGAGATGGACTGAGAGGCTCAAGAAGGAGGTGGGCACTGGGCTGAGGAGCCAGAACAGGACCAGAGTGGGCGAGGTCTTTCAGACTTTGAGCAGAGGCCTACAGTTTGAGCTGTGTGCAGCAGGCATGGGGAATAACAACACCAAAATTGACATGGTAAACCCAACGCATAGGCGTGGAACGCACAGGAGGAATCATTAGTAGATGCAAAGTTAAAAGGACAGATAGACTGACATCAAATTGCAGTGGTCTTTGCATGCCAGACTAAGAATTTGGGTTTAGCCCAGCATATAGTGTTACACGCCTATAGTTCCAGCAAGTCAGAAGGCTAAGGGAGGAAGAACACCAATTCAAGGCCAGCCTGGGCAACAAAGTAAGACCCTGTCTCAAAAAAAAAAAAAAAAAAAATAGAATTTGGGCTTCACATCTGAGCCAGTGTTTGCCAAAATGAAGCCCCTGGATTGTCTACATCAGAATAACCTGGGGTGTTTGTATGGGTTCTACCCCAGACTTAGGGCAGCCTAACTTCTGGGAGGGATGCCTATGTCATAAGCTCCCCAAGTGGTCCTGATGTACACTAAAGCTCGGGCCATTGCTATAGACCCCTTCTGTTGAAAGCAGTAGAAGGCTACTGTCCAAACTGATTTAGAAGTAGGACTGACAGCCATGTGAAGGAAGCTTTGGACAGGGTAGGAACTATAGGCAGAGTCCATTAGCAAAGTGATGCTGGCAGGGACTAAGCTACAGCAGAGGCACCAAGGGCCACAGCAGGCCAAAGCATGAGTCATGAGAAGTAGAGGGGGATGGTAGGTCAAGGTCACCATAGTCAGTTCAAAATGCAAAGAACCTGAGGTTGGAAGAAGAGACCTAGAAATTTCTATTCCTTTCGAGAGGAGCTAAGAACAAAAGAATAGAGTTTGACATCAAGCAAGGAGAAGTAATCCATGGTCAGATTTGCAAGGGCAGCTAAGAAATCTTGTTAGAGATCTTGGAGATTATATGTGCACAGGTGACAGACACTGTCTTCTTTTGAGTGGTGGAAGCTGCCAATAGCTGTGAGTGACAAAGCTCCACTTCCTTTATTTGGCCTTGGGACAATCCATTAGAAATCCTACCAGCTGACCTGTGAGAGTCAACAACAAAGGGAAATCAATGAGCCCTTCAGCTTATGATCTGGGACAAGAATGAGAAAGTAGCTTGGCCCTAGCACAGAAAAAGCTTGCTTTACCCAGTCATAAAATAGGCCCGGGAACTGCTAGGCATTTCTATAGGAAAAATATAGAGAGAGATAGAGAGTCTTGCTAAGGTAAAGCAGGCTAACGTCAAACCCAGAAAGGGCAGGATGACATAACAAAGCCTTTTTCCATTTTCTCTTCCATTCCTCTTGAATTCTCCTTACCACTTTTTCCAGCCACCCATCTATGTACATGTTATTTCATTAGAATATGAATGAGAAGCCCTTTGGGAGAATTTTATGCTGTCATGGCAACAGTTGCCATGGCAACTGTTAATTAATTGGATACTGATGAGTGGAGGAAGAAAAAAAGCCAACCAGAACAGATACAACCCTAGAGGAAGTCGTGGTGTGGAGTAATTATATGAATTTCATTCAGCAAAGGCATGCTGCAGGTCAGAAATGCAAATATCTCCCCCTCACCCACCACCTACTCACAGAGACCTGCTTTGAGATCAAACAAATGTGAATGGCTGGCTCCAACCTGTCCATTCAAAAACGTGTATGGCTGCCTCAACACAGGCAGAATCTGTAGGAGAAAAACCTTCGTTCTTTTGTGGGGAGTTGGCTGATTCAAAGGGTGGCCCTGATAGCACTTCTGACCCACAAACATCATTGCCTTCATGGCCCCATTTGAGAAAATGGTACCAATGAGAGAGGAACGTAACATGTGCCTGCAGAGCTGTTCAAACCTGAAGCATCTTCAGATGAAGGGAAGTTTGATTTGTCACCACCAACTCGTGGTGACACGGTGGCTCCTACACACACAGATGGCTCACAGATCAAAAAGAACACCAGTCCGGGGGTGGAGAGGAGGATCCAAATAGGAGAGGTCCTGAAAGAAGCCATCGCAAGTCAGCTTTCTGTTAAGAAAGCCAAGCAGAGAAGGAGGTAAGGGAATTACTGAGGTGTTTTTCTGGAGCATTGCCCTCCCACCTGGGAAACCGGAGGAAACATGAATAAACCCTCAAGCTTTGCTTGCTTTTAGTTTTTTGCTTTTATCACCAATTTTTACAGGCTCCCATTAGCCTTGCTGTGGGTAATACCCCAGATGCGTGGTCTCTATGGCAACAATCATTTAAGTTAGTTTTGTAGGAAGTTGGAGGGTGCTTTTGTCTATCTTCACTTAGGCCTGAGTAGGTGGGCAACCTCTTGACAGCAGAGAACCAAGAGCTCCACCTTCCGCATGCTAACACTGCTATTTTCTGAATGTGTCCTACGAGGAGCCGTGAGGTTTGACGACACACAACACAAATTACTTCACTTTTCCCTGCTGAAAATCATCTTTCCCCACACCTCAGACCACTCTGCTTCTTTGTCCCATTAATGACCCTAAGTCCCGTCCTCAGGGAGGTGGATTTGAGATTTAGGAGGAGGTACCACCTCCCCAGGATTGGTGCCTTGTGAATGAACTTTCTCTTTTACACAATGTGTCATTTCAGTGATTGACACAGTGTGCAGAGGGCAAAATGGGTGTCTCTGAGTAACACCTTCACCCTAAGCCATTTCCTCTTCCCAGTTCTCCAAATTATATTCACAACCCAGAGTATTGGGAACTTGATTCCTTGAATACTTACTTGAAATTTCTGTTTCACTTGCAGGTTGAGGTTAAAGCAGAGGAAACAGTTAAGATATGTTCAGCTAAGAGCATCACACCCCCCCTCCAGGACATCCCCCTTCATGGCTCCAGCCAAGAAACCTGGCAAATAGTACCCCAAGGCAGTGACTTTCATACCTTCAGGCAAGCTCAGACTCCTAACTCCACACTCTGCTGGGCTTTCTACAAGTCTACCCAGTGACCATGACTTACAACTTTTGTAAATAACACAATCTCAATGCTTGGAAATGGAATTCTGAAAGCAATCCCTGATGCTGCAGTCAGCTACCAACTGGTGCAGGGGACAACAGAACATCACCTCCTGCAGCAACGTCACTTTTTTCTCTTAACAATCATCTGAAAAATCTGTGCCCTTCTGACACTCATGGAAATGCCCCAAAAGTGTTTTTATTAGTACTGTTATCATTATCCAGAAGCACCTATCACATAGAGGCACTAAGCAAGGTGCCACCCACACATACACCTTCCTTCTGCCTTCAAAATTTTTATCATCTGAGACCAAAATGACATCATTAACAAGTACTTTTGTAGTTATAAAGATATTTTCAAGAAGAAGAAGAAAAGACACCTAACCTGTCCACACCTCTTCCTGGGAAAGAAGTTTTAAACCACCAAAAATTCACCAAATTCCATTCCAAGGAATTCCCCCTTCTAGGTTCTCAATACCCGATCAGGCCCCTGCCGGAAGCTAACATATTCGATATAAACATAGAGCAAAGCACAACATCTGGCCATTCAAAGGAGGAGAAGCATCAGCCATTCCAACACAGCCAATCCCCCACCCTTTTTTTCTCCCAGAAAAACAATTACTGTTTTTACTAATAGAAATGAAGACAGAGTGGAGGAAGGGAAAAGAAGAAAAGAGCACGCCTGAACCAATGATCTGTTTCCAATAATAATCCATGCCATCTGGTCTCTTTCCTGCCTTCCTGACAAATACCCAAAGCACCTACAAGAAGAAACACACAAAAAAAGAGAAGATTCCTTTGTGATAATATGCATAATGTACATAATTTGTCGCTTAAATGATTGACTGGAAAAGTCAATTTGGTCTGTGATAAAGGAAACCATAATGCCCCTCCTTGACCGCTGAAATATTTTTAAATTACTGTGAAGATGACCTCATTCTTGTTTGAGAAATCATTAAAGGTTCACCATACAATTTGCAGAATGTCACATTTTCTAAGTGGTAATAAAATCTCCAGTTGATTCAGGAAGGGGATTGAACTGGAATGGAAGGGAACATGGCTGCAGACGTCTCTGCTCCAGGCACTTGTAAGTTCTTCCCAAAATGAACTGAGCAAACTTACATTCCAGGTTCTCAGAGCAGCTTTCATTTCCTTCAAACAGAAGCCATTTTGAGGGGGCATGTTCACAGAGGCCCTCTGCACAGCCCTCCCTCTATTAACATCATCATGATTCATTCAAACTCAACTATTTTTGCATGTCAGAGCATGGCAAAGTGGCTCTATCAATTTGTAGTGATGAATAATACAGTTTAAGTGTTCACACCAGTTTATTGCATCCTCAGGTCAGTAAATTTATGGCAGGTCAGGAGAAAACGGATTTCTTTCACTTCCTCCCAGTCAAGTACAGATCTGTACAGAGATACCAAGATGATGGGGGAAAATGTGGGATGATGGATTTTGTTTTGGTTTAGTTTGGATTTTCATTTAAAATATATTGCAGTGCCTGGTTTTAAGAAAAAACAAAATATATCCCACTAGAGATCTAGAAAGATGCATTCAACAATTTTTAATGAGCCCTTGGAGTACAATATTTAAAGAACTTAGATACTTAAAAACTCAAACAAGATCATATATGCAAGCTAGGTATGGTGGCTCACATCTGTAATCCCAGCTAGGCAGGTGACATAGGTAGGGTGATCATGGTCCAAGGCAAAAAAACACATGACTCTATCTGAAAAATGACTGAAAGCAAAAAAAGGTGGGGGGTATGGCTCAAGTGGCCTAACAAGCAAGAGGCCCTGAGTTCAAACCCCAGTACCACCAAAAAAGATCATTTATGTATTAGTATATTAATAAATACATATAGATACAGCCATATGTGCATGCCTACACATACATGTACACACATAGGTATACATATGCACTCATGCACACACATGAGGTACACTCTAGATGCTGGCAGTAGGCAGAGATAAAGCACAGGCTGCCTCCTGGAACACACCATCCAGCACCATCCCATTCTGGAACACTCGCTCTCTTGCCTACCACATGGTAAACTGCACACTAGTAACTGTTCTCAGAAGTCTCACTGCCTTCCTCTTGTGCTGACTACCAACATGGTTATGGACTACAGAAAATTCTGTGGCCAAGCACCCTCTTAAATTCAGTTTCTTCTTTCTCCTGAAACTCTTAATTCCACATGATGCAGCTTTTGGTTATCTGTTTTGCAGGTCCCTACAATTCTCCTTTTGCCCACATGCAGAAATACACCCTCCTCTGAGACCCTTGCTTCCCAGTTATCACCTTTGACCCTTTCTGGCACTCTCATCACAGAGCATGTGGTTGCTACCCCTATCTCAACTAAGAACTCAGTCCCTTTCTCTTGGTCTGTCTCTCCTTTCCTGCTCCATCATCATCCTGAGGTGTCATGTCTAAGAGGATGATCTTGCTGACAGTCTGGCTGCACAGTTTCTCTACCTTTTGACCTCAGCAAGTCGCCCACTCTTACCCACTATCACAGCCATACCCTGGACCTTAGCGTCATGAGAAAGCAAAAGCCAAAATGTCCATTTCTGCCAACAGCCATTCTTTCTAGCCAACTCATTCCCTTAGGTCCCATCCACCTCCTTGTTAGTACATCCTATCAAGACTCTCAGATTCTCAGCTGTTCTCTTTTCCTCTGGCCCATCACCTCTTGAATTACTACTGATCTACTCTTATCCAATCTCATTTCCAGAAAGCATCTCTTCATTTTGCCAAAGTACTCAAGTTACTTGAACTTCTCTCCACTCTTCTGTAGCAACCTCATCACCAACAATGAAATGCACCCTTATAATCTTCCAGCTTCTCTAGTTAGCCATACACATGGTCTTTATGCAGGAGCTTAATGGAAACCATTGCAAACATAAGTCTCTCACAGTAGCTGACTCATGAAGGACACTTAGCCATCTTCCCTCCCCACTCACGTCTCTGACCCATTATCCTACAGCAGTTATTCCAAATCTTCACCACTATTTTTTCAGCAATCAGAAGATCTGGATTCAAGTTGAAACTCTGTCTCTTACTAGCTGGGGGACCTTTGTCAAATTAATTCCTTTAAGTGTCCCTTTTGTCATCTGTAAAGATGAATGTCTGGATTAAATGCCTGAAGGCCCTCCAGTTCTGGAACTCTGTGGTGCATTCTCTAAGGACATGTAGCTCCCAGTGGGACTCAACTTAGTCAGCTCATACCATCCATCATTTCTCTGTTTGATGTTTTATTTCCCTAATCAGATTCAGATAAATTTTCAGCCTCTCTGTCTCTTACTTGCAATCCAATAAAACCTATATGGATTTGTTTTCTATTTCACTTAATGTGGTTATTCATTCTAACAATCACTGCCTAACTATTTCTCTGCCTGCGGTATAATCAGCTGTTAAGGAGCCACAATGGCATGGTTTCCAAACTGGCATCCTCTTGTTCTGAGGTGGATTGATTCTAAACTGATTAAAATATCTCAGCATCTCAAATACAATTTTGAAAATGCAACAGATTTTCAAGACTCCCTCATGACTGTGCCATGCCAAAACAGTTGCCAATTCTTGCTGACTGCCAAGGAAGATAAATGAGTAATCCTGACAGTGGATGCCCAGTTCTTAGCATTGACTGGCCATCCTCAATCTTTGACTTTTAGGAGATTCAGAAGACATCAAGGCTGATACCTCAAGTTTCCCCCTGGAAGAACTGAATAACATCCTGGACCAGAATTCTCAGGTAGAAGACAGGAATCATTCACCATTTTCTTTATTTCACATTTGTGGCTTGGGTATGAAGTATCCCCCCAAAGGTTAACATGTTAGAGGCTTGGTTGCCATTGGGAAATGATTTGATTATGAGGGCTCTAACCTCATCAGTGGATTAATCCATTCTAGATTCACAATTTGATAGCATCTTTGGAATGCAGCAGAAAGTAAGAGGTGGGGTCTAGTTGGAGGAAGCAGGTCATTAGAGGCGTGCCCAGAAGGGAATACCTTGTCCCAAGCCTCTTTCTTCTCTATCTGCTTCCTGTCCACCATGAGGTGAACAGCTTCCTTTGTTTTGTACCTCCTGGTCTCCTGCCATGATGTCCTGCCTTACCACAGTCCAGAAACAGCAAAGGTAAGTAACCATGGACCAAAGCCTCTGAAACTATCAACCAAAATAAATTCATTCTTTTTTACATTGTTTTCTCAGGTATTTTGTCACAGTGATGAGAAACTAACACAATGGTCATCATCACCACCTAGCCCATCTTCTGACTCCCAGATACCCATCTCACCTACATCTACTCTTAACTCTTGGACATAGTTTATAAATTCCAATGAAATCAACCACAGGATTCAACAATACCAGCTTGAACTGATTACTGTGTTTTGATCACTTTGGTATTCTTTGGATGAGGACTATATGGAGAATCTAACTCCATCATAGACCAGATGGAAATGGTTCCTGTTGAATATCCCAGGCACCCAGACCCCAACAACTTCACTGATCACCTTTCATGGCCAGGAGCTGATTGAAGAGCATCAAAGTTATGTAGGGCTATGAGGTCTAACTTTTGTTTTCACTTTTTTGGAATGTGTGTTTTCTTCTTTTCCTTTTAACTCCTAAGACTCAAGCTAAAATCTAGGTATCTTCCCTTTCCACCTGTGTTAATGCTCAATCACTATAACAAATACCCAAGATGATCAACTTATAAAAAGAAAAGGTTTATTTTGGCTATGATTGTAGAGGTTTCAGTCCATGATTGGTTGACCCCATTACTTTTAGAGGGGGGTCCCACTATCTCCCTTAAGGCATGCCCCCCAATAACCTAAACACTGCCCATTAAGCCACCCCTTAAAGATTCCACAATCCCAATAACACCATGCTAGGGACCAAACCTTTATCACATGGACCTTTAGGGGACACTTAAGATCCCAACTATAGCACCATTCCACCATGGAATTAACACCTCATCATGATTTATCAAACATTGTTATTATGCTAACTATGGTAATGTGAAATCAGACAAAAGTTACCAAATCCCAGTGAGGTTAATAGATATCAAGGACCTGGACTTCATCATCCTATGAAGATCACATCCATCATCTTCAGAATGAATGACCCTACTACCTCTGTCCAGTGTCTCCTGCTGAGCGGCAGGAACAGAGACCTTGCACTGGCTGATACAATGGCCCTCCTGCCACAAGTCAGGCTGGATGACGAGAATTTCCAGGACAATGCACGTGACTTTAGATGTGTGAGTCAGCATCTGCATGGAGGCAGGTCCTCCACATCTACTTAAGGGCTCTTTTTTCATGACCTGATATAAAATTAAATGGAATGTTTCAACCCTAAGAGAAACACAAAAACAAAGTTTTCCATTCCCTAACTCATCTTGTCTCATGCCATTTCATCAGCTGACTTGTAAGTATTCCTCACTTTTAGGATGATGGAGATTCAAATTTTGAGTATAGGGTATTTCCTGATGATAGCTAAGCCAAAAAAAAAAAATCAAAACCAAATTATCTCTCCTTAGTATCAAAATATTCCTATTCAGTAAACAGATAGCCATTGAAAATTGTATCTGGCACATTACCTAATTAATGGGGTAATAGATGTGATCATATGTCCTTACTCTTCATGATCACTTATACAAATGACACTGACAAAACTGCATTTCATATGGAAAGCCGTTGTATCTGAAGAAAAATGTGGGGATGGTACAAGTAGCAGGAGAAGCAGGAACTGTAATTCCATAGTGCAGCAGTGACCAGCAAAGTGGGGGTTTCTTTCTCACACTCAGAATTGCTGGACACCAAAACCACAAAGTATTCAAGAGACGAAGTAGAAGACTTCTTGCCAAAGTGCCTGAAGCAGAGCCTATAGTTCAAGATTGCTTCTCAATGGTTCTGAAGCAAAACATGGGGTTTTGTAAATTACCATCACAGCTAAGCAAATTGATCATCTGCAATTTGAAACTGGCTCAGTAGACTGTATCCAGGGAAGGAGGGTGGATAGTATGTTTGGCTCAGCTGCCTATAATTTCAAACGCTTAATGGGATGATAATTTGGTGTTCAGTATGTTCATTTTCAAAAGCTTCCCTCATTCACAGGAGAAATGAATAAAACCAAGCCTTTTCACTCCAAATCTGTGTGAAAACATCAATATCCTTCCACCAAGGAAACAGGTGGTTAAGAAGATGTGGAAAACAGCTAGTATCCTGCAGAAAAGTTTGCATGTTGTGAGGTTGATTGTGTTAACTCACTGTGAGAAGCTTTCTACAAGTGAAGCTAAAATTCTAGTTCTTTCACACTATCCATCCCACTTCTTAAGTCCCCAAGAGGTTTCATGGTGCTGCACACTGAAGAGTCACAAATGAACAGGGAAGATGGTGGGGGTGGGGTTTCCACATCCGTGTGTCAAGTGATTGGAGCTGGTATTTCTTGGCAAGAGTTCATGTGAACATTTTTCACTCACATTAAAAAGTAAAAGTTTCTAATGACATGAATTTAGTTGTTTTTTTCCTTAATATAGCTCATGCCTTCACACATCTCTTTTTTTCCCTCCTCTCTCTTTGCATCTGAAATTAATTCTGAAGAAATCAAGTTGGTTTTTATATGCATTTGAGAGTTCCTCAAAGTAGATCATGTTTCTACATTGCATATTTACAAAGTGTAAAGATGCCAAAACATGAGCTTTTTGGGTGAGCTAGAGGCAAACGCATGCTATTAGTCCACATGAAGAAGAAAGGAAAATGACAAAATTTGGGGAAATATGCTCAGGAAGGGGAACAAGACCTTTGATTCCCCAACTTATCAAACATTGACAGAGCCCCCACTATGTAAGGTGAAGGATGAAATATTATTATTATATTATTATTATTATTATTATTATTATTATTAAGCAATCCCTGCCACTCATTCATTCTTTCATTATTTGAAGATTTATTTCTAGCTGGTGTCTGGCACCATTATAAGTTAAAACTCAATATGTATAAGGAACTTACACCCTGAAACTGGTGAATGTTTATGTGTTTATTGTTGTCCAGAGAAGACAGAAAGGGATATCATAGAAAGATGGGATTTTAACTGTATCTATAACGTTTTATTTCTATTTAAAACTAAATAAAAAAACATCTGCTAAATCTGGCTGGTAGGCATATCAGAATTTTCTATAACATGTTTCTGCTTCTTTTTCTGTAAGTTGGAAATAGTACATACTTAAACATTATTGTGAAAACTGGGTGATGATAACAATGGTGGTGGCATTGATGATGATGGTGTTGGTGATGATGATAATGATGATGGTGGTATTGGTGTTGATAATAGTGGTAGTGGCATTGGTGGTGGTGGTGGTGGTAGTATTGGTGGTGGTGGTGATGAAAATGTGGCATGATCAATGTTTAAAATATGCAGAGCATTGTGGGTGTTTACAGAAGTTGGTTATAATCCAGTCTGGGAAGAGTAGGTTTATAGCCTTCTCTAGGAGGTGCCCTGGATCCCACCCCAGAAGGGCAGAGCCCTCATGAACTAATCACCTCCCCAAACCCTCACCTGCAAGGTTAAGATCCAGCAAATGAATTTTGGGGGAACATAAACACTCAGGCCAGAGGAACTCCCAAGCAGGCAATCTTAGCTCTGCCATCCAGAGCCCTTAGTGAGCCCCTAGGAGCATCAGTTTGTCTTCCTACCCCCTCCAGTGGGATTCCAGCCCAGCTAACTGTCAAGTGCCTGGTTTCTTCCTGGTTTCTAATTCCTTGCTGGAAGTCAGACTCTTTCTGAAGCCAGACCATTCACTTGAGTCCTGGTTTACATTTCAGCTTGGTTGTAAGGCCCTGCTCCTTCCAGGACCTTGATTCATCCTTCATCTAGCTGTTCTTTTTCCTCATTTCTGAGGAAGAACTCTGAGTTAGCTACCTCCCTGACAAAGATGCAATTTTATACCAGAGAACTCAGAGACTTTGTCTTTGCCCACCAGCCATTAAGTACTAACTTCTGGGCATTTCAACTTGAACTGCTAACTGATCTGGGAAGCCTCCCCCCAATCTGGGCCTCATTTCCTGCCTCCTTGCTTTTTGGGGTTCTAAGATGACCTACATGCAAAGCCATGAAAAAAAAAGAAAAATAAACAGATTGTCGGTAGATGATTGACCACTCAACTAAAGAGTCACTGTGAGCAAATACATCACAGGTCAGTGCTTTTCAAACTTCCATTCTAGTGCCCACTTACACATTAACCACACCCTTGGCTGGGAGCAGCATGGACTCAGTCTTAACCCAGAAGAACACAAGAAAGCCAAATGTAAGCCCACCCAGTTAGGACAGGCATCCCGTCCAACTTCACAGCTGCCATGTTAGAGGGAGACAAACCACACTCACCTGGTCAGAATATCAGCCCTCAACTAATGCTTGTTTCAGAACAAGTGACAGGCTTTGACCCAGACAATAATCAGGCAAAAAGGTCACTGAAGGTAACACAGCCAGGATAACACAACAGCTAGCAATTGCTCGAGCTGTGGAAAGAGCTCAACACCAGGTAAACTGAGAACTTAAGCTCTGCCTTCAAAGGCTTAACACTAGTAGAGAATAGTTATGGAACATATATATGTGAAAGACAAAAAAGCCATTCAAGGACCTTTACAAAAAAGATGGGAATGAACTATACTTCTATGTAATAACTGGACTATTAATTACATATTCTGTACTAAAATGAGTTAAACTTTATTTTTGAATTTTTTGATGTTAGCTGAACAACAAAAAATGGGGGTAACTGGAACCATTTCAACCAGAACTAAACTCAAATAGCAAAATGTTCTCAGAAATTAGGCACTCTGCCACCAAGATCAAGTTACAGATCAAAACAAAAAATAAGTACATGCGAACACAGAACTGATGAAAGGGTTTTGCTTACTAAGACAATTGTAAAGCCTATCAATCAGCTTTTATACACAAAAAAACTAAAATTAAAAATAATAGACTACAAAAATGTTTCTATCAATTCTGACAAATAGGTAAAGAGTTTGCTCAAAATAATTTGTAAAAATCAATATCCCAGGCCAGGTGTGATGGCTCACACTTGTAATCCTAGCTACTTGGGAGGCAGAAATCAGAAGGTTTATGGTTTGAGGCTCCTATGGGTTGATAGGGAAGAGACCTCCCTATCAACTAATAAAAAATACTGAGTGTGGTGACACAAACCTGTCATCCCAGTTATGCAGTAAGCTAAAATAGGATTGCAGTGGAGGCAAACCCAAACATAAACAAGAGACCCCAAATGTATAAAGCAAAACGGGCTGAAGGAGTGGTTCAAGTGGTACAGTACCTGCCTAGCAACCACAAAGCACTGAGTTCAAGCCCTAATAATACACCCCACGTACACACACACGATTCCAGCACAGATAATACACACAAGAAAAATGTAATTGGTAAAATAAATGGAAAGTGATTACCTTTGCTAATAAAAATTAAAACTACTCCATAAAATCACTTTATATTTACTCTAATTAATAGTCTGGCAACTGATCTGGCAGAAGTGACACACTTGTACATTGGTTTTGGTAATTTATGGCGATACAAACCCTTTTAGAAAGCAATATGGCAATTTGTGGCAGTACTGAAAGTACTCATTCTCTTGCGTCATCCCTGGAAGTGCTGAAGGAAGTTCTTCAAAAAAGGAAAAAACCTATAAAAAGATATGCGCTGCGGGGTTTTTATAATAAGTTTTGGAAGTGTTTAACAATGAATGATGGTTACCTTAACTATGGTGCATCCGTTCTGAAATAATGCCACGGCTATAAAATAGTACTGATTTAGAGAAACAATGTAAGAACATGTTTATCTTAGAGCTTTAAGTGAAAAAAAATACACTATACAAAATTCTATTCATGCACTGATTATAATTGCACTGAAGTATGTTGGCAGGTGGGTAAAAACTTAAGAAAAAAACTTACAAGCACTTGTGCTTGAGCAGTGGGCTCATAAGGTTTTTATTTTAATTTCTTTGTAATAGTCTCAGAGTATGAGTACAGTAGACAGAGTAGGGCTGGAGCCACCAGTCATGGAAACAGGAGCTGGACCGACCATAGGTCCCAGTGTTAGTACAAGCGTGCAACAAACAGCAAGCTTCCAAGCAAAGAATCAGGATGCAGGAAATTTCAGAGCTGTCTCAGAGATGCTGTCCTTGGCTTCCACATGGTAAAGATTTTCCAGTTCCCCCTCAATCACCTCATTCATGATGAAGGAAGGAAGCACAGCTACCAGACAGGGTGACGACAGATATCCAGGCACTGAGCCATGGCGGAGCTGTTAGTTTTCATTCACATGGGCACGAGCTGGCTCTAGCAGATGAAAACCAGACCTACCCTCTTCCCCATGTGTTGTCATTGGGTTTTTTTCCTACTGCTGTTGCTGCAACAGCTAAGTGCCAATTATCTCCCAAGCATGAAAGCAAATATTGTGATAGCCCAACAAGCGCTGCCATGTTAGAGGACACTGGCCAGGCTGACCATCTAGCTTGGCCTGGTGTGTATAACTGTAGCAGCTCTCAGTAAAGGGGGAGCCTAGCAGGTGCAAAGCTCAGTGTGACACCTTCTGAATTTGCATTCTTTATTTTCTCATTTATCTCCTATATTCTGTCTCTGCTCCTCCAAATCCAGAGGAGGTGAGTTTGCTTTTTTTAACCACAAAACAGCTCCCTCATATCTGCCACCTATTCTCAGGGGCCACTTTAACATCAGATTACATGACAAAGACTGTCTTTGAATTTTTGAAAGCCTGAGACATTGTTCTCTGTGTGTATATTATGAGGGGTTTCCAGACCAAAAAAAAAAAAACAATAGAAGATAGGTAGATGATGATAGATGATAGATAGATAGATAGATGATAGATAGATAAAGGAATTGGCTTACAGAATCATGGAGTTCAGCAAAACCAAAGTCTCCAGAGTAGGCCAGCAGGTTGGAGGCCCAGATAAGACTTGGTTTTGCAATTGGAGTCTGGAGACAGTCTGGAGGCAGAATTCCCTATTTCTCTCAAGTGGTGTTAGTATGAATTTTCTTTTTTTAAAAACTCCTAAATCATAGTTTTATTTTGAGGATTAACCAAACAATATGTAGAGTGGATTCAATAAGTCTACATTTTCTTAAGGCCTTCAACTGACTTAAGAGGCCCACCCACATTATAAAAGGTAATCTCACCTTAAATATCTTCACAGCAACATGTAGACTAGTGCTTAAGCAAATATCTGGGTACCATGGCCTAGTCAATAGCAAGAATTAGATCAATGAGTAGATAGCACATTTTGCCATTCAGTAGAGTTGTACAAAAACCAAAATGGCTCATTTTGAAGTAATGTGCTCCTTATCCCAAGAATGTTCAAATTAATGCTGGATAATCACCTTTACTACTGGATGTTGCAGAGAAGATAATTTTACTGTATAGAAAGCTGGACCACAGGATCTCCAATGACCTCTACATATTCTTATGATTTTATTATCTTATTATTATTTGATTAATTCAGATAATTCATGCAAGCTACTTTTAACTCCAATAACATTAAATTTTTTAACCTCCCCAATCCCATTTTATGAATAAAGAAATTAAAATCTGAGGAGTTCGATGGCTTGCCTGAAGATTGCAATCTAGATCTCTTCTCACTACACTGTGTAAAGAGATGCTAATGAGGTTATTTCAGGACAATCACCGGCCACACCTTGTGTGTTAGTCAGCTTTCCATTGCTGTAGCAAGTACCTGAGATAAATTCACTTGAAAAGAGGAAGAGTTTATTCTGGCTCATGGTTTCAGAGGTTTCATTCCATGGTCAGTTGACCCCACTATAGCCTTTGGGCCTGTGGCAACACAGTACATCATGGCAGCCAGGAATTAAAGGGAGAAAAGAAAGGGCCAATGTCCTAATACCCTCTTCAAAGGCACATCTCCAGTGTCCTAACTCTTCTCACTAGGCCCTTCCCCTTAATGGTTCCACTACTTCCCAACAGTGCCATGGGCTGGGGACCAAGCCTTTACAGCATGGGCCTTTGGGGTCATTTAAGACCCAAACTATAGCATATTGTTACTTCTTGAGATAATTCCAAGCTTGCCTCCATTCTGCTTATCAACCTGCCTTCATGGAGGGGAAGCTTCTACACAAGTAAAGCACACCACGGGCTCCAAGAACAAAAAAGCGGCCACTGTGGAAGGAGGTGAAGTTTATATTGGATTAGTACCAAAGCACATCTTCATCAACTCCCCTTTTCTCAGCATGGAGTCATGCCCAACTTAAAAGTCCTGAAATGGGGCTCAGGGGCTAAGAGACTTGAAGAGGTAGAGTCCAGATTGCCAGAGAGGAAGCAATAGAAGAATCTGGAACTGAAACCCCAACCATTTAAGATACAAGTTGAGCATCCCTAATGTGAGAGCTCAAAATTCAAAATGCTCCAAAATTCAAAGCATGATGCCACAAGTGGAAAATTCCACACTTGCCCTTGTGATGGGTTGCAGTCAAAACATAGTACACAAAAAATATTGTATAAAATGACATTCAGATGATTGTGTGTAGGGTGTATATGAAGCATAAATGAATTTTGTTTAAACTTGGGCCCCAGTCCCAAGATACTTCATCATGTATATATAAATATTCCAAAAAAAGTAAGAAATACTCCTGGTCCCAAGTATTTCAGGAAAGTGATACTCAACTTGTATGTGGCCTTAACCTTACTTTAGTAACCTCTATTGAGGCCTCGCAACCTCTCAGAGTAAAACGTCTATAAGACAAAACTTGCTCTTGCTAATGGTGGCCACCTGGCCACCTTTCACTGAGTAACTTCAATGGAAAATTATACTAACAGTCTCTCTCTTTATTCTGTCTGGGGAGATAAAGTGGAAAAGGAAAGAGGCAGGAAAGGGAGATGAGAACTCATCTTCCTTGGTCACTATACCCAGATATCGAATATAGAAATAGGTTGATACTCGAAGGACATTGGAACAATGACATTCCACTTTCCAATAAAGATGACTAAAACACCAGGGACCTGCATCAAATCTCAGCTTAGGAGCATCTCAGTCTCCTCTAATAAAGAAAATGCAGGGGAGGACTCCTTTCACCATTAAAAGGCACAAATACCATTATCTCCCCCTCAGCCCCATGGCCCTTTTTCTATATTCTCTCCTTCCTGACATATCAGACCTCAAAGATCTCCCAATGGAATGCACTAGCACCTCTGTGGGATTAGCAAAGAACTTCCTTTAATGATACAGTTATTCTCTGCCTTCTTTGTTGGAAAGGAAATTTTTCCTTTGTGCTTCATGGTGTCTTTAGACCATTGAAAGCCTTTCTGACACATTTCCTTTTGTAGTTTTTAAAAAGAAGTAATTATATAATGGCTGACTTCTTTTGGTTACGTGAGAAATCAACATCTCAGTGGCTTTTTCAGGCATGCTTAATAAGAAAGCCATTAGGAAGGCAGAAGAGAACCCTATCATTATTTTCTGGTTTCCTCCTTAATTATAGACAATTGCTCTGAAGGAAAGGGGACAGCTTCTGTGACAAAAGTTGTCTAGCATTTAACAGAACAATTTAGAACCAGATTGAATGGATCAACGTTATGTCAACTAGCAGATGCTCAACAAAAACTGCTTAAGAGGTGCTGGGATGAATTGAGAAGCTAATTCAGCTTTTTTTTTTTTTTTTTGCTTTCCCTTCACTCAGAAAATACTGGTAGTTTTTGTTTTGTTTTGTACTGATTCTTTGTTCTTTGCTCTGAAAGATTCAAGTAGGTCTGTCTCAAAAACTCTTGCCAAAGGATGATACATCCCCAAATTCCTACTGTTTTACCTCTCTAACAAAAATATTGCTGCCATGATACAAGCCACTGAGATTTTTTTCCACTTCCATATACAGTCCTGTCTCCAGAAAGCTAATTCTAATGTTCTCTTATGTTGTCCTGGTTCTCAAATGAGTGTGCAGCCCTCCAGCCAAAGAAACATGCTTCTGAGTGTAGACGCCAGTGCTGAGGACGGGGAGGCTGTCACTCAACATGGACACAGTGAAGTCAAATGCCCCTGAGGCCAGAAGAAACATCTCTTCAGAAAAGTCATGGGAAAGTAAACAGAAACAAGATGCAACATGCCTACCTGTTTTCTACTCAAGGTGTTCATTTGCTCACCTGCCATACCATGTCCTCAATGTGCTGTGTGGACAGGCAACTGACAATGGGCCCCTAGGAGACAATCCACCAATGCCCTGCAAAGGGCACCCAGGCTTTTAACTACTTGAAATTTCTCATTCTGTCTTTTTTTTTTTTTTTCAGTGCTGCCAAGTAGTGCCCTATAGTCTCTGAGATGCAGTGAGACAGATCTGAAATAGGAGTCAGAAGACAGTGATCGTGTCCCTGCTGTCACCTACATAATACGTCCCTTTGCTGCATTCCAGCATGTCCTGACAAACAAGGACAAATACCTTCTTTACCTACTTCACTAGACTATTTGCAAAACGAATAAAATAATGTTAGTAAAAAAACACTGAGTAAGATAATGTTACCTTGAAAATTACAAAGCGTACAGCTAATTCTTCATGGTTTTCAATGGAATGAACTCTCATGGTGCAAATTTGCTTTCTGTGTTTCACACGCATTGCTTGGGTAGTCTCTATTATTACTGTCCCTGTTACAAGTCTCAGGAAGATGAAGTCATTTGACCAAGTAACATAGCTGATAAATAGTAAGGCTGAGATTCTATCAAAGTCTCAATGGCATCAAGAATTTGCTCTCATAAACACCTAGCATTTCTTCTCCAGAAATGCAAAGAGTGAACTACACCCATGTGAGGGTGTACCAAAGCCACCAACATAACCTTAGCATGCTCCTCACCACTCCCTCAACACCATACAAATGGGGACAGCAAATGTGAAGCAGGCATTCATTTTCTTCCTGGTAAGAATCTCTTTTTATAAAATATTTATGAATGTTTTTCAAAATATTTCATGAATTTAATTTAAAAATTCAAGTAGGACAGCTATACAGCAGAGTAAGGAGAGCTCTACATTCCCAAACTTCCTGCATCCCCACCCTTTCCCCATTCCAATCTACCACCCTGCTCTACCAGGGCAACCACTGCCAACAGTCCATGCGCTGTGAATATTCTGAATGTTTTTCTTGCACAAATAGGATCATTCCAAACATACTGTATAATAACTTGCTTTCTAATTTAAGCTATGTTAAACAGCATTCCATATATCTATACATATATATAATTTTAATGGCATAAACCATTGTATTAACATCCCTTAATGAATGTACACCACCACCTTAAATGGATAGTTAAGCTACTTCGTAGATTCTATGTGTTTGCTTTTGTTATTAGAAAGCGACAAGGAACAGCCTATACACATAACTTTGCAAATTTATGCACATTTATCTACAAAATAAATTCATAAAAGTAGAAATGGTGAGTCAAAGAATCAAGCATTTAAAATTTTTATAGAAGATTGCCAAATTTATCTTAAACACTTGTGTCAATTTGTTCTCCCAAGAATAGCAGTGTACAAGGGTATCTGTATTTATTTTAGCACACTCAGAGGATTATCATACTTTAATCTTTGCCAGTCCAGTAGCGGTAAATGCTAATTTTCCCATGTATTTTATATTTCTTTTATTATCAGTGGGCATGAGTTTTGTTGGCTTGTTTTTAAAACAGTTACATTGGTTTTATTCTCTTTAAGCCTTATCCCCATTTCTAGCCTTTTTCTTTTCTGTTTTTAGGAACTCTGTGGGAATTACAAAAAAAAAAAAAAGAAGAAGAAGAAGACTCCTTTGTTACCAGTTCTGCCATATTTGTTCCAGGCTGACTTTTCACTTTCTTTATGGCATTTTCATGTAGCATTTACTTATTTTTATTTGGATGTATCTGTTTAACCTTTTCTTTATGGTTGTAATTTCTATATTGTGCTTAAAAAAAACATTCCCATTCCAAGTTCACTTTTTAAATTCATAAGAATTTCATTCTAGTATTTTTATAGATCCATATTTTTAAATTTAAACATTTGGTTTTTCTGGGATTTATTTAGATGTAAGGAAGGAAGTAGGTGTCAACCTTTACCAGGTAAAGCAATTACTCTTGCCAGGAAACCATACTAAGTTCAAACATCAAAAGATTTATTTTGTACAAATATCACATATTGAATGTGTGGAGGCGGTGCAACACACCAGCATTTCCTGAGCTACCTCAGTCTTCACCAGCTCTTTACTTTGTCTGCATGATGACCCTGAAGTGGAGATCAGTGGCTCTTTACTGTTTTCCTCATTCAGGAATTCTTAACATTTCTGTTCAAGGGCCCACTTTGGCAAAAGAAACAAATATATTAAGAGTGCCATCCACTCCCTTATTGGTTAATGCAACTCAGGTTACTTGGAACTAATTTCCTGTGCCTGATGCTCCTAGTATATCACTTCTCAGAGACAAACACAAAACCCTCTCCCATGGATACATGTTCTTCCTGCTGCTGCCAGCTGATCTCTCTGAATCTTCTACTTCCTTGTGCCTCAGTGCCACCACCTGCAGTCGACCTATACATAGCTAGTATGTAATCCACTAATCCATATCAGATGAGCCCCTGGCAAGTTCCCAAGAGATGGCCTACATCGAGGAAAGTGAGCTTCTATAAAAAAATCATCTCATTTCTCTTGTCTTCTTGTGTTTCCATCCTTACTTTCACTCTTTCCCCCACCGTAGGTCAATGCCAACATCTCTTTCCCTACTGCTTTCTACAAGGGCATGTGACTACTCAGTCATCTGATTTACAACCATGTAGTACAGTCTTCTTACAATATGCAAAAAGAACATAGTCATATATTCCTGGGATTATGCAACTATAATGAATTTGGTTGTTCTGTTTATCCCTAAATTAGTGTGCCTTTCCTCAGGTCACCATATTGGAAGTCTTTCTGATTCCTGCCTTAGCAAATGAGTTGACATCAGAAGGTCATCTATGACATACTATTAACTGAGAATATTTTGAGAGCAAAAGGAAAATGAAAAGAGTAGATTTGGTGATGAGCAGAGCCTTTGTGAATGAGGTATAAATGGAGTTTGGCCTCGCACAAATGTAAAAATCTCACCTCCAGACACCAATGTGAGAATAAATGTAGCCTGGATTTTTTCTGTCAAAGGATTTAATTATTTGCTGTTACAAATGTTAGTCTCACTAACTCACTTCCCATACACTTGCTTCATGAACTCAGCTTAACTTGATAAAAGTTTCTATTAAAAATAAAGGGTTGTTATCCCCAGCAGGGCAAGAATTCTGCTAGATGCCCTGGTTCCTGATAACCACAAACAGTTATTGCTTCTCTGAACCTTTAAACTTCTTTGTTCCCAAAGCCCACTTCTAACTTCACCCCTATTCTAATTAACCAACTGCATAGACTGTGAGCCCAAAACCTGCCCGATACAGGAGCAGGAGAGGGACAGGAGGGCATCAGATAAAACCCCTGCAGACTTCCTTCCTGGTGTGCATACCTTTCAGACTTCCTGGTGCACTGTTCTGCAGCAGCAAATTTTGCCTTGCCTACTGACTTCTGAGTAATGTCATCTCTCTATGACATCCCAGTATATTAAAGATATTTCTAACAACCAAGAATTCTGAAAATTTATTCAGTGTGGTTCATCTGAGATGTGTAACATTACTGGGTCATTAACCTTTGCCTTACTCAAAGCCAGCTCTTGCATCTGGATCCATGATGTCAGAGCCCCCAAGAGTATCACCATACCAACTTCTGTAGCCCATGTGAGGCCTTAGACTTCAAAGGCCAAAGGAAAATCAGTAAGCAATGTTTTTGTTTTTTAATGACTAGAGAATACATAAATAAAGTCCAAAAATACATTATTCATTTTCATTCTCTCTCCATCTTTCCCCCCAAACCCAAACTCTATGCTAAAAGAGTACACAAAAGGAAAGAAATGTAAAAAATAATTGGTGACTTCTTGACAGAAGCAAATGACATTGTCAAGAAACTTAACATTTCTGTTAGATTGACCACTTGGATAGTACACACACACAAATAAATTTTAACTGCTAAATAACAAAATTTTCACAGAAACTACTACATTAAAAGGAGACTGTAGACGAGAACACATTTTTATAAAATTTAACAGCTGGAGTGTAAAGGTATAGTTATCATTAAAAACAAGGTAGTTTTCTTCAAAGAACATCATAAAAAATTTCAAATTATGAACCTGAGAAAATTTATTTCAGACTTCTTTCTGTCTGATATAAGATTACTTATTCCTGCATGCTCAACACAAGGCCAAGAAGAATCTTCAAAGGCCACCTAACCTAATGCCCTCCTACAGATGAGGAAATAGAGTATCAGAAAAGTTAAGTGAAGATCCAAGGTCACAGTGAGTCAGCAGAGAGCTGAGAAAAAAGCCACAGATCTGCTAACTTCATGACATTTTAACAACCCCATGTCACCTACCAAAAACAAATTGAGAGTTGTTTTACAAAACCCTGCTAGACTGGCTATCTTTCTTTGGCTCCTCATATTTTCCATCCAGCTTTCCCTATTTTGCTCTCTCATTATGTGGATCATCTCAACTGACTTCTTGCCATCTGGCTTCCCTTTGTAGTCAAAGGGAAGGTCCAGCAAAAAGATGAGTGCTAGATCAGTGTGCTTACTTGCTGGTTTCCATTCCATGTCAGCGTCATCCTGAGATTAGCGCTCCACACAACTCTCCTCCTTTGTCTCCCTCCAATTCTGCAGGTCTAAGGGTAAGTATTAGTTTTCCTAGGGCTTTTGTAAAAAATCACCATGCTTAAAACAACAGTTATTTGTCTTGTAGTTCCAGAGTCTACAAGTCTGCAATAAAGCTGTTGACTCTGTTTCTAAAAGGGCCAAGGGAAGATCACTCCTTGCCCTGTCCTGGTTTCTGGTGGTTGCTGGTGGTCTTCAGAATTTCTTGGCTTGAAGATGCATCATTCCTGTCTCTCTATCATCACAAGGTATTTTCCCTGTATCTGTTCTGTTCTCACAAGGACACTGTCATATCGAATGAGGACCTACCCTAACTTCATTATATTTGTAAAGATCATCTTTCCAAAGATCACATTCATAGTAACTGGAGATTACAGCCTCAATACATCTTTTTAAGGGACATGATTCAACCATAACAAGGTGGCAATAGCACCCTACTCCTATTGGCCCCAGGAAGTTTCATTAACCCTTATGATTTTCGTGTATTCGATCTGCATTGCTATAAGTGATTCTTTTATTAAGTATTCTTCAATTTCTACTTAGGATAGAGAAAGCCACAAGATAGTGTTGATCTCACCCTAAAGATGAGAAAAAGTCAAATAATTTATACAATCCTAACTTTTCTTGAGCCCATCCAAGATCTGAGAGCACAAAGTAACCAAGTGAAGTTAATGTCACTAAGAAGTAAGTTCCTCTAAGGACAAATGGAACACACTAACTATTTCCCTTTTGGCAAAACACAAAATGAAAAGGTGGTTGCCATAAAGTGGGTTAAAAGAAAGCAACTAAAGTGAGAACAAATTCTAAAAGGTCAAATATGGGCTAACAAGAGAGAATGAACTCCCAGAACCCTACATACAAGCAGATCTGTACCTATTCACCAGCTCTTTTTCATGAACCTTTACCAACTAGTCTTGAAAAAAGACAGGGCTGGACAGGAAACCCAAGTGTGTCCCCTTTAGTAGTGCTGATGTTCTGGCTATGAACAGCTTCCGTTGCAGTGGTACAGCACAAAGTCTCACCTACTTCCCAGACTTTCACATGAAGCAAACGTCTAAAGCTGCTAGGAGAAAGGCAGGGATACCTCCCACTTTCAGAATCCTCACAAAGTTTCCAACTGCTCTAGGGGAATGAAAAAAATGTTCTCTGCCACCAGAGTAAGAAAGCCTCCAGAGGAGTAAGAAACTCTCTCCAGCCCAAGATCCTGCCCCAATACAATTCAGTGTCCTATTGCCACTGAAGGCAGAAAAATCTGACCATACAAGAGTCCCCACAGATACAAGGCAGTCCTTGATGAGACAAGGAAAAGGGAAAGAAATATTGAGAAAATGCCTCCACTGCAGCCCAAAGAAACAGGGACTACCTAAGCCTAAAGGTGGACCAGAAAATAAAGACCCTTCCCTGTTAACATCACAAAATTCACACAAAATAACAAGCAAAAGCAAGCTGTATCTGAGGGGACAGGAGTGAGAATATGAATAGAGATTTTGTCTATAACAGAAAGCTTCAGGGTGGCTAAAAACTAATATTAAGATATGAACACTGAGTTAAAAAAACAAATCACCACTTCAGGCATCATTTCAAGTGCAAAGTAGCAGTAGTATGCCACTGAAGAAATTTGAAGCCCAAAGTTTACAGATAGTAACTATGCTGACAATAAAACCTAAATTCAGCATCTCTACCAACAAGAGTAACTCTGAATTCCCACACTTGAAAATAAGAAAAAAATTCCCATTTCAGAAGATAAGTGAATTTACTTCATTTTTTTTTTATTTTCAATATTTTTTTTTTCATTTTTCTTTTATTATTCATATGTGCATACAAGGCTTGGTTCATTTCTCCCCCCTGCCCCCACCCCCTCCCTTACCACCCGCTCCGCCCCCTCCCGCTCCCCCCCCTCAATACCCAGCAGAAACTATTTTGCCCTTATCTCTAATTTTGTTGTAGAGAGAGTATAAGCAATAATAGGAAGGAACAAGGGGTTTTGCTGGTTGAGATAAGGATAGCTATACAGGGCATTGACTCACATTGATTTCCTGTGCGTGTGTGGTACCTTCTAGGTTAATTCTTTTTGATCTAACCTTTTCTCTAGTTCCTGGTCCCCTTTTCCTATTGGCCTCAGTTGCTTTAAGGTATCTGCTTTAGTTTCTCTGCATTAAGGGCAACAAATGCTAGCTAGTTTTTAAGTGTCTTACCTATCCTCACCCCTCCCTTGTGTGCTCTCACGTGAATTTACTTCATAATACACTATTCTTCTACAAATAATGTCTGGAAGTCAATTAAAAAATAATGAGACAAAGTAACAAGATAAAGCAAATCACTATCAAGAGGTAAAGTAATCAATAGAACAAGACCCAGAGATGATTCAGATATTATCACTGCAGATTGAGTACCCTTAACCAAAATGTTTAAGTCTAGAAATACTTAAGATTTGGGAGTTTTGCACATTTTGAAGAGTATTTGTATAGATTTTACTGGTTGTACATCCTTAAACAGAAAATCCGAAACTGAAGTGCTCTACCATCTAAAAGATTGTAAGCATAATGAGCACTCAAAAAAATTCAGATTTCAGAACATTTCAGATTTCATATTCTTGGGTTAGGGATGAAAAACCTTTATCAGATAGGTTTTTAAAGTAACTAGAATTAATACATTCAATAATCTAGTAAAATAGGTGATAGCATGCACAAAGAAACAAGCTGCAGTAGACTTCTGATCAGAAATCATGCAAGACAAAAGCAAGAGAGTGACGTCTTCAGAGTACTGACAGAAAAAAAGTCCACTTAAATGTCTACATAAAGCAAACTACATTTCTAAATGAAGGCAAAATAAAAATATTTTCTGAATATGTCAGGATACAATAGAAACACCTGAACACCAATGTTATTGCAGCACTGTTCACAATAGCCAAGCTTTGGAAACAGCCCAGATGCCCCATGACTGATGACTGGATTAAGAAAACATGGTATATATATATGGAGGAATGAAACCATGTGGATTGAAGGTAAATAGATATCATTAGAGAACATAATGTTAAATGAACTTAGCCAGGCTCAGAAAGGCAAAGTTCACGTTTTCTCTCATATGTAGGAGATAGACATAATACAAACATAAGCAATTTTATTGCTTATGCTAAGGGAAGGTCACTAATGGGAGAGGAAGGCTTAAGGAAGTGGTTGATGTATTTTCTATACAAGAATGAATACAGAATTCTTAAACCTGTTGCAATCACCATAAAAAGGAGACTAAGGTAGAAAGGTAAAAAATAAAGAGGATGAACCAATTTGGGTTATAATACATATATACATGGAAATGTCACAATGAAACATCCTGTATAGCTATTTTTATTTTTAAATGCCTTTTTATCCAAGAACAGAGAATGGGAAGGTAAAACAGTTCCTATCTGGGGGTTAGTACCAGTGGGAGGGGAGAATGTAAGGAAAGAGTGTAGAAGGGTGAATGTAGTGGAAATATTATGTACTCATGTATGAAAATGGAAAAACGAGACCTGTTAAAACTACTCCAGGAATGGGGTTAAAGGAGATTAAATGGGGGGGGGAGAGGGGGCAAAAGAAAATGATGAAGGGGAGTGAATTCAACTATGATATATTATAAGAACTTTTGTAAATGTCACAATGTACCCCCAGTACAACAATAATATGATGATAAAAAATAAATATTTTCTGAGAAACAAAACCTGAGAGACTCCATTGACAGCAGTCTTGCATTAAAAGATATTCTGCAGTTAAAAGAAATCCTACAGACAAAAAGAGGATGATATAAAATGGAAATCTGGACCCACACAAAGAAATGAAGCAAAAAAACTGGTAAAACTCAGAATACATATAAAAATATTTCTTATTTTCAGTCTCTTTAAAAGAAAAATGACTAAAATAAAATAATATATTGTGATGTTTGTAGCCTATATAGGAGTAAAATATATGACAAATAACATGGAAGATGAGAAAATAAAAGTATACTATTAAAAAGTTCTTATACTGTTTAAGAAATATAATATTATTTAAAGGCAGAATGTTGTATAAGATGTATTTTGTAAACCCTACATCAATAGTTAAATAATAAAAAGAGATACAACCAATAACACAATAACAGAATCATAAAAAGTAAATAATCTCAATTAAGACAGAGAAGGCTGAACAGTAAAATAAAATGAATGACAAATAGAAAACAAGTAGTAAAACAGTAGATTTAAATCCAACCATGTCAACTATTACATTGACAATGAGCTCTGACTAGTCCCATTATAAGTCAGAGATTCTCAAATTGGAAAAACAAGAAGACTCAATTATATTCAGTTCATGTATATATAAAGGCAAATAAAAGCATAATCCCAATGACATTCTTCACAGAGGCTGAAAACTCAACCCTAAAGTTCTTATGGATGCACAAAGACCACAAATAGCCAAGGCAATACTGAGCAAAAAGAGCAACAGCTGGAGGTATCACAATACCCAGGCTTCAAATCATACTACAGAGCCATAGCAATAAAAACAGCATGGTACTGGCCCCAAAACAAACCTGAAAACCAGTGGAACAGAACAGAAGACCCATAAATGAATCCACCCAGCTATACCCACCTGATTTTTGACAAAGGCACTCTTCGTCAAAATGGAGAAAAGACAGCCTCTTTAACAAATATTGCTGGGAAAACTGGGTATCTACGTGAAGAAGACTGAAACTAGATCCATGTCTTTTACCCTGTAAAAGTATCAATTCAAAGTGGGTTAAATACCTTAATATAAAACCTGAAACTTCAAAACTAGTACAGAAGAGAGTAGTGAATACACAGGAACATATAGGCATAGGCAATAACTTCCAAACTAGAATTCCAAAGGCTTAGCAATTAAGAGAAAAGATTGACATATGGGGCTACATGAAACTAAAAAGCTTCTGCACACCAAAGGAAATGGTCACAGATTAAAGAGTCAGTCCACAGAATGGTAGAAAATCTTTACCAGCTATACATCTGACAAGCGATTAATAACCAGAATTTATAGGGGCTAAAATACTAAACTCTCAAAGGAACAATTACTCAATAAAGAAATGGGCAAAAGAACTGAATAGAAATTTTTCAAAGGAAGAAGTCCAAATGGATAAAAAAAAAAAATGAAAAAAATGCTCACTATCCCTGGCTATAATGAAAATGAAAATCAAAACTTCATTTAGATTCTACCTCACTCTTGTTAAAAGGGCTATCAGCAAAAACACAAACAACAAATGTTGGCAAGGATGTGGGGAAAAGAGACCTTCATACAGTGTTGGTGGGAATGTAAATTGCTACAACCTCTATGGAAATAGTATGGAGGCTCCTCAAAAAACTATAAATAGAACTGCCAGCAATATCACTCCTAGGCATGTATTTGAAGGAATGTTGTCAGAATACAGTAAAAACACTTGTGCGCCCATGTTTATTACACATTATTCACAATAGCCAAGCTATGGAAACAGCCAAGATGCCCACAACTGATGAATGAATTAAGAAAATATAAGAAATGTGTGTGTGTGTGTGTGTGTGTGTGTGTGTGTGTATAGATAGATAGATATAGATATAGATATAGATATAGATATTATTCAGCCATAAAGAAGAATGAAATTTTGTCATTCACAGGCAAGTGAACAGAACTGGAGAACACATGTTAAATGAAATAAATCAGGTTCAGAAAGACAAAGATCATATGTTTTCTTTTATATGTGGAAGATAGATCCAAAACAAATACAAGCTATATATGTATATATGGAGAGAGAGAGAGAGAGAAGAACATGTTTCTAAAACTGGGACTGTTAGAGGAGATTAAGGGAGGAGGAAAAGATGAAAAGAATGATAAGGAGTGAATAATATTGAAATACGTTACATATGTGTAGGAACAAGACAGAACAAAATGCACTGAAAACTGTTAAACAATACAGGGTAGGGAAGAGGGTAGTAGAATGGGTTAGACTGATTAACGTACAACATATTTACAGGTAAAATACCAAGGCAAAACCCCACTGAACAATGAACAGACATTTAAACAATGAAAGACGTTAACGCAAAACATCATATTAAAGGAAAGGTAACTGTGGGGTGGGGGGAGAGTAAATGAAGAGAGTAAAGGAGGGTGAATATGGTTGAGGTGCTTTCTATACATGTATGAATATGGAACATTGAAACCTGTCGAAGTCATTTTAAGAAGGGGAGTGGGGGAAGAAGAGAATAATGGAGGGATGAACCAAACTAGGGAACAATGTATGTAGATATGGAAATGTCACTATGAAACCCTCTGCATAACTAACCTATACTAATAAAAAACATTTATTTTTTTAAAAGACAAAAATGTGCTAAAAGGAAAAAAGGAACATATCAAATTAAGAGTAACCAAAATAAGTCTGGATCAGAAATGGTAGATTTCAAAACAAAGAGTAGGACAAGATATGAAGAACAATGCTATATATGGTAAAATAAGGACTGTTATAAACTAAAAGAATGATGTTGCATAATGATATTATAATACACCAAGAAGACTTAACAATGCTAAAGGTATATGCACCTAACACAAGTTTCAAAATATATGAAGCAAAAACTAATAGACCCAACTGAGAAATCAACAAATACACAATATGACACTGACATTGGAGAATCAAGATTCATCTATCAGCAATTGATATAACAAATTAGTATGTATATATGTTAGAAATAAAGTCAGTGGTGGTCCATTTTCAAGGCAAAACATTTAACCCTAGCTGCTTGCTTGTATATCAGCTTGTGGATGATGGGGGAGGGTCAACTGATAAGGGAACTTAGGAAATGGGTAAAAACTGTGTATGTGCCAGAATGCACATATCACAGGGAGACCTTCCCACCACAAGAGGAGGCAGATACCACTTCAAGCTCATTTCTAAAATATGACCAATCCCAAGAAAGGCACATTTTAAAATAACCCAATCAGAAATTTAGGTGATTTATGGGAAAGAATTACACCCCCATAGTACTCAGTCAATGAGGAACAGGGGAGGGACTTGTACACTAGACAATACAATGCTTAACACTTTGGGTATCTCTGCTCTCCAGGCACCCGATCTTGCAAGATCGCCATTGAAGTCTTGCTTTCACTTACAACACATGTCTCTGAGTCCTTTCTTTGAGTTTGGACAGGTGAGCATAATTCTCACAATAAAGAAAATCTAAATATTATTGTAAACCAACTTGATGTAATTGACACTAAACACCAGCAACAGCTGAATACACATCCTTTTCAAGTGTACATAAAATATTCACCAAAGACCATGTTCTCAGCTATCAAAAAAACCAGATTTTTAAAAGAATGAAATAAATGCAAGTGATATTCTATAACCACAATGAAATTAAACTACAAATCAATAACAGAAAGATCTAAGAAGCCCCTCCAATTATTTGAAAGTGAAACACACTTTTGTTTTATTTTTTTTAATTATTCATTTATTCACATGTGCATACATTGTTTGGGTGGTTTCTCCCCCCTCCCCACCCTCTCCCCCTTCCCCACTTCCCTTCCAGGCAGAACCTGCTCTACCTTTATCTCTAATTTTGTTGAAGAGAAGACATAGCATAATAAGGAAGACAAAGCGTTTTTGCTAGTTGATAAACACACTTTTAAATAAGAAAATCACAGGGTAATTAGAAAATATTTTGTATTAGTGAAAACCCAATATGTCAAAATTAATGGGGCACAGGTCAAACTGTTTAGAGGGAAACTTGTCACATCAAATGCTAATATTAGCAAAAAGATCTTAAACCACTTACCTAACTATCCACCTTGAAGAACTAGAAAAAAAAGAACAAATTACCCCCAAAATGAAAAGGGAAAAAATAATTAAGGTAAGAGAAACAAATAGATAAAAATAGATATTGGAGCTGAATGATGGTAACCATCATTGTGCAGCTCCAGCCAATTTACACAGTGTTTCCATCCAGATGGATTTGCTACACAGGGGTCCTATTGGGGAAGACAGTAGAGCAATATTTAGTAGTACTTACAAGGAGATAATACTTCCAGGTGAGGTATTCATATTAAAGCCAAGAGATCATTTCAAAACTCCTTTTCCTGATTCCCCTCCTACACTAGAAACTAGGACTGTTGTACAGGAGGAAAGTGTCTTATTCCTGCCTTCTGGGTGAGCCCAGAACAAAATAAATCAGAAGCAAAATCCAAAATGTTTAACCATGGCTGAATTATGGAACCATCAAAAAGTGTTCATCACTCTTGAAGAAATGCTTTTCTCACTAGTGTTTGTATATTTTAAAGAACACACCCTAGATGCTTCCTGAACATTTTAAGACCATTACCACCATTACCCCTTGACTGAAAATTTGTCTTTTCTCACTTAACAGAAAGACTTTTTCAATAGACAGCTGAGCATTCCCCCTTTGGGAATTAGTAACTCTCAAATTGTCTAAGAAACACCATAGTTGGAAGGTAATTTGGATGAACTCCTTTTCATTTTGCATAGGTGGTTACCCAACCTCTCCTTGAACAAAACCAGGACTCTGAACTAACTTCAGGACATCATGCTCTCAGAAAACAGAAATCATTAGAAAATCCCTGCTAAGTTATGTTCAGAACCATGGCCCTAATCGTATGCCTATAGTGACAGTATTTAATTAAAATAATCATTAAAATTTACTTAACCAGGAAAATCACAAGATACCATCATCAGGAAGCCCTTTCCAGTGGAAGCAGTAAAGGCAAATCATTTCTGCTAATCACCATTTGACTGAAGAGCAATTGAAGCCAAGTGAAGAGTGGATTTCCAACTGTATACAAATCGTTGCACGCAAGACTTTAGGACGATACGCTGAAGGAATCAAGAGCAGTGTCTATGCCTCAGTGTTTGTCCTTTTGAATGCATAGGGAAGAAAAGAAAGTATTTACTGTTTATATTATGGATTAGGCCCTTACTAGGCACTTTACAGTGATGCTCTCTGTTGATTCTTATAATAATCCTCACTCATGTATATTAATATGTGAATCATCATAATCATTTCTGCCTTCTGGATGAAATTTAGCACGAAGTAAGTCAGATCGAAACCAAAATGCTTACATGGCTGATGGAGAATGGGCAAATTTATTGGCAGTTCATTATTCAGCTATCACCTACCTTATACGCTTTCTGACTCCTTCCTCTGGTGGAGAACCCCGAAGGCCTCCAAGCACCACGTGGTCCGGGTCCGTTTTTCTAAGACTGCTCCCTGCTCCAGACAGACTCCTCATCTTGGCCTTCTTCCCCTTCATTGCACTGAAATTGGAGATGAAATCAAGCTTCGTCTTCAAAGCCTGCTTTATAACTGCTGAAAACTTCATTAACCCTTACTCAAATCCTACTGGAAACCATGGTATGTTAAAAGAAAAGTCCAGAACTGGGGATGGTGGCTCACACCTCTAATCCCAGCTATTTAGGAGGATGAGAATTTGAGACCAGCCTGGGCAAAAAGTTAGAGAGACACCTTCTCAACAAATAAGCCAGGTATGGTAGTACACACCTGTCACCCCTGCTATGTGGAAGACCCAGGTAGAAGGGTCCAGGTCTTTGGCCATCCCCAGGCAAAACTGCAAGATCCTATCTGAAAAAAACCTAAAGTAGAGAAGGACTGAAGGAGTGGCTCAAGTGGTACAGTGCCAGCCTAACAGGCATGAGCCCCTAAGTTCAAACCCCAGTACCTCCAAAATAAATAAATGAATGAATAAATAAGAGTGAGAGGAAATTTGGCGTTGAGGACATTAGGACATTTCATCTGAGTTTAATACACAATGACCTGATCTGTCCACGAAGTTGCCACATTTCCATTGTTCCACACCTGCCTTCCGGGCTTTCTCGCTCTTGCAGGTAAACAGAGCTGGCACGGCCTCTGCCTGCATCCTGAGCGCAGTCCGTGTCTTCTGTATCTTCATATTCCTAACGCCTAACCAATTCCTGCACATGGTAAGGGCTCAATAGCTCTTTGTTGAGTAGAGGAATAAAGGAAGGAATTAACAGCAAAACAAGAGACTGAATGGGGCTGTCCCGGTTCCAGCTCAATCAACTCAGCTAAGTTATCTCTCTGGCCACTGTCCTAAGAAAGCAATGCCGTTAGCCGTAACAAAAACATGCATTGCCACGTCTCCTTCAGAGAAAATCAGTCTGAATAAACAGAATAAGAACTCAGATAATAAGGAGACCTCATTCCAGAAAGGGAAGCATCCAACTCTATCTACTTGGCCAGGGATTGTGAGCATTCACAACTGAAGAAAAAGCACTTAAAAGACTTCTAGGGTCACTAAATACCCAAAGCCAGGTCCTTTTGTCATGATTTCATCTCAGCTTTGGAGCATTTTGGAGCCAGTACTGTACAACCTACACAAGTAGCTAAATAAATCCAGGAAACAAAGCAATTATAACTCACTTTTCAAATTTTATCTCATCCCTCCTCCTGCTATGATCTCACTCTAGAGAGAAAGGCAGAAATCTATGGAGGGTCCTTGTGGAATTCTGAGCAGAGAACCGACCAGCGTGTGCACATGGAGGAACCACAAAAGACGATGGAAGGGACCATCCAGAAGGTTTAGAAGTCAAGTGGTAGAAAGCTTGCCTAGCAAGCATAAAGCTGTGAGTTCAAACCCCAGTTCAAACGGAAGGTTTAGAGAAAGCCGTTCTGATTCAGAGCCAAAAATAGTGTCTGTTCTCCACCAGATTCCAGAAACTCACAACTCATGGGCCTCAGGTAGAGTCCTCAAGAGGGTGTTGCCTCAAAAGTGGGGAATAATTAGCCCTAGATTGAGTACTGCTCAGACTCACCTAACAAGTTAAAAAACTAAGCTTAGAAAGTATCAAATTATTTCTAAGTAACTCAACCACCTCCCAGAACAAAGCTCAAGAAAATCTACAGGAAATCAAAAATATCCATTGCTGCCTTGCTGTGTATGTTGCTTTTGAAAGTCTGACGCCAGTCTAATTCTCCTGATTACGTAAGTATTTCACCTTTTTGCCTGGAGAGAGACCTTGAAGACTATCTTTAGCTTTGAGAAGCAATGGTTATACCAGGATAAATCTGAGAATTGTTGTTCTGGCTAATTTTGCCGAGTGACTACTTTTACTATGTTGATTTAGGAGTTTCCCTACTTCTTTCTACACTTTTAAATACTAGCTCCCTTCCCTTGTTTCATTTTTCTTTTCACGGTCTCAGATAACATCGATGTTACCCATTATTTGCCTGTCTTCCATTTTACTTTCTGTGTCTTTTTACTTTTATTTTTCCTTTGCTTTTTTATTCCTTTGTTTTTCCTATTTTCTTCCCTGTTATTAAATTTTCATTTGATCCATTCTCCCTTTGTGCATCTTATAATTTATTCCTCATTACTGAGATAATTTTGTCTTTTTCTTTTATTTCTTTCCTGAGTTTAATGAACGTTTTTTCTTTACTCACTGCTTTTTAGTTCATTTCTGCTTTTAGTTTTTGAATTTTACATCCTCAAATGTTTGTTTCTGTACATTTAATTTGTTTAGGAGTATAGACCTACAATTTTGTTCTGTTTCATGGTTGTTTTTCAGGAAGGAAATTTTCCTCAGTTGATTTGCATGCAAATTCATTTCCTGATTTTCTGAAATGGTTCTCGATAAACTTTCCTTTCCTTTTGTTCATTTTTCTGATATTGCAGTATTTTAGAAAGCTCCTAGCTTAATTCTTTTTTCATGTAGAAAAACCCAGACACTTTCATGGGGGTCGTTTGTTTGTTTGTTTTGATGATGGTAAAGAAGTTGTGCAGCTTCCAGGGGGTTGGTTGGTTGGAGGGTGGGTGGGTGTGGGAGTGGGTTGGTTTGGTTCTTTTTATCTTGGAGGATCCTAAGTTCTTCCTTTTTCATCTTTTCCTCTTCATCATGTAGTTTCTAGAGGGTAATTCTTTCTTTTTGGTGTTTCTCCCCCAAGATTTCTTCCTCAGAATACATCCTTTTTTAAAATGATAGGATCTATCATTTTAAAATAAATATGGCTATTATTATCAATAATAATAATATTATTATTTTATCTGGTCCTTTAAGACCTGGACACTTTGAATCCCTTTTCTGCTGTCATGCTCTTAGTATTTTCCAGTTTAAGGTGGATTTACTCTTTCTGGCAGCTGCTTTGGTTCATCCCCAGGCCCCACCCCACTGCATTTCTTCATCCTCCCTACCACTTCCCTCGATCTGCCTTCCCTGTCACAAAATCCATAGTGTGACTAAAGAGCATGGGGACACACAGTACTAGGTTTGTTGATGTTCCACATTGTATATACATTTATTTTAGAGTTTCAGCCTTCTAATATTGAGAGATGGTTGTCATGGGATTTTCCTAGAAGTGAATTTATTTCTTATGATTTGGGGAGGAGAGACTTGAACAGGCTGTTTACCACACTGCTGCCATTTTTCTACAGCACCCCAAGTCCCCTCTTTTAAATGTTTTATTAAAGTACAACATACATAATGAAGAGTACTCATGCATAGAGGCTGTTGTTTGAATGAGTGTCCCCCAAAGGTGGTGCTCTTGGAAGGTCGTGGAAACTTTGAGAAGCAGGACTTTGTGGGAACTCCTAGGATATTAAGGTGTGCCCTCAAAGGGTATTGTGGGGCCCTGGCTCCTTCCTCTTTCCCTTTGTTTCCCAATCATGTGTGAGTGGTTTTGCTTGGGCACACACTCCTACTGTGATGTACAGCCTCACCACTTTCCCAAAGCCAATCATGGACTGGAAACTCCAAAACTGTGAGCCAAAATAAACCTTTCTTTCTTCTTAAGTGAATTACCTCAGGTATTTTGTTATAGTGATAGAAACCTGACTAACACAATAGGTACACCTCTTAATAAATTTTCAAAAACCACACATCCAAGACCAAGGAAAAGAATTTGCCAGTACCATAGAACTCACTTGTGTTTTCCACCAAATAGTGTTTCTCCCAAAGATTAACCATAGTACTGATTCATTTTGCCCATTTTTGTACGTTACAGAGATGAAATCACATGGTGGGTACTCTTGTGTCTGGCTTCTTCCATCAAGTTCATATAATTAATACATGTTGTATAATTTGTTCATTTTTACTGTTGAATACTATTCCATTTCTGAATATGCCACAGTTAATTTACTCTTCTGTAGCACTTAAGGTAGTCTCAAGTTTTTGGCTATTGTGCACCTTCTTGTACATGCCTTTGGTGAATATATATAAGCATTTCTGTTGGGTATATTCATAGAAACAGGAGGGGGCCAGAAGAGAATTAGAACAGTATTATGGCATAAGTCTCAAAGAAATAAGGCTAAAAGCAGGAGATGATCATCACAAAAACCTCAGAGAAGCAAAATACTGTGAGGGCTGGGGGTGGAGACAAGCCTTTGGATAGAGCAAATATATTGTCACAGGTGACAGTAGAATCGTTTTGGTGGAGCACTGCAGATGAAAGTCGTGTTATAAGACATTCCGAAATGAGCTGATAGTTGGCACATTAATAGAACACTCTACCAATGGCTTCAGTTGTGAAATGCTGAAAGAATTGTGTCAGAAATAAGAGAAGGCAGAGAGTCAAGTGGGAACTTTTTCTCTATGGAGATTTGTGCTTATTTTAAACAGACAGAAAGATGACCCCAAAAAGGAGAGATTGATTGATAATATTAGAAAATAGATGGGTATTTTCAGACTTAAATCTCCATAGAATAAGACATTTGGATATCCCTTATTGGAAGAGTAGTAAGAATTTAAAGATCTCTGCTTCTGGGAATGAAAAAAGCTCTAAAAACCTTCCTTCTACAATACAATCTATAAATGCCAGATAAAATATGATAACCATTTTTTAAGCGTATAAGTGAATGTGCAAGAAAGCAAAATTCTTGAATGACAGATAAGGAAGAGCTGAAAACTAGAGTGACAGCCTTCAAACTGCTGTCAGCAATGTGGGGAAGAGAGGTGGGCATTTTCGTTCGTACTAGGAGTTTTAGATTTTCGTGTGTCTGAGTGGGGATTAGCATTCAAGCCTCTGCTTGAAGATAGAAGCTTTTATGATCTACCTTCATGAAACAGTGCATTGGCAGAGGGAAGGGTGATAAACCAACTAGCAGCATAGGGACACATTTTGCTTAAAAAAAAAAACAACTGCCTCAGGCCTAGCTTTTGGTGGATACCCGGTCTCCCTTAGGACTGCATCCATATGGGTCTGGGCTTCGCACAGATTTTTTTGTTTGAGTTTATACCAGCCATATGATATGCTAACTAACCCTCTATCTAAGAAATCAACATAAAAAATTCATCCCAGGTTGCTAATCCACAGGAATGCTAATGTGAAACAATTCTGTAAGGCTGCATCCCCAATCCAGCCACAAGAAGTCCCACAGATAGTGTGCCAATGAAGATGAACTCAGAGTCTGAGAGCTGCAAATGCATTAGCAATTCTTCATACTGTAAAAGCACCAGGGGTACTGTAAGCTGCAGAAGTATCTTCAGTAAGTTCATATGATTAAACAATCTAAGTGAGACCATAAAATAAATATGTTTAAAATTATTAAGGATTTAAAAGAAGCTATGGGGGGAAAAAAACTTAAGAGCAGTATACACTTTTAAAATTTAAATGAGGAAAGAAAAAGCTAGGAAGGAAAGTACATGGAAAATGAGTAAAATTTCTAAGAATAAAAAATATCAAAATTTTAAAATTCTGCAAATCCATTAAACAAGAAAGTCAACCTGAGAAATCAGAGGATTGGTGTACACAAAGGTAAACCTGAAGAAATTGCTCAACATGAATCTTGAAGACACAAAAGAAGATGAGACTATTAGGTAGAGGTTGAGAGACAGAGAATAAAATGAAAAAGATTAATATCCACCTAAAAGGATTTGTAGAAAGAGAGCCAACCAAAAGAAAGAAAAACTGATTTTGTTTTTTGAAGACCCAAAGGAATGCAGAAACTTGAATTTTAAGATGTTCAAGTTGGCATGGTTGATATACTGGGTCTGCTCTCCTTTCTCTGAAGCTCCTTGGTGATTACAACCTACACCTCACAGTGCACCTCCTGTAACATACTTCCTTGCCTAGAGCAGAGGGTTTCGCACATGCCTGTTTTCCTCCCAACTAAACGTGGAATTCAAAACAGGAAGTCAATGTCTTCTGTCCCTGTTCTGATTTCCTACACTGCCTGGTATAACTTCATCTAAATCAGAATGTACAGACAGAAGGAATAGAATTAAAGGTTAAAACATGTATTTTAAGCATTCAGCCTATAATATTTTATTTTAATAAAAACATATTACTTATCCTTTTAGTAGACGAAACATATCCAATTCAAGATTATGCATGATTCAACCAAGCCTGGCTGAGCAGGAGTTCAGCTTAAACTTTATCTGCTGCTAAAAATTCCTTTAAGAATTCATGCTTTCAGTCTGCATCCAGCAAGTTTGCATGCTGAGCATATTTTGTAAATCAAACTATAAATAACCATAATAAATGTCATATGTAAATTGATCTATTTTCAAGGTTTCTGACTACAACAGAGGATCTGAATAATTTTTTGAATGGCTGACAAATACTTCTGTTTTTGCATTTGGATAGCTCCCAAACAACTGAGCAAATTTTCCAAAAACTTCATCTACAATTCTCTGTAAGGTAAACTATGGACTGCTCAAAAAAGTGATTAATGAAAGTCAAAGGCAACAGAAATTAATGGCCTGAGCGAGATATGTGATCCCTGCATTGGCTTTATTCCAATGACACAATACAGAATAAACCAGTAAAAATATGCACAGGCTCATAATTCATAATGGCACATCGCTGCATCTACTTCAGGATAAAATCCATTGTTAGGACACAAGTAAAGGGTACCCCAAGCAATAACCTACACTTCCTTCACAACTGCTAAGATGACTAAATAAAAGCAAGTCAAGTTTTAGAAAAGATTTCTACACCATCAAAATAACAAAATTCCTTCATAGCACTGCTACATTTCCCCTGTCAAGGAAAGATTAATTACTTAGCTGAGATAATATACTGGCCAAGAAAGAAACTGGTGCAGAGAAATTAGTACATCTGGAGATAAAAGCCAGTCAACTCAGAGGGAGAAAAACCTAGACACATGTTCTCTCCATCTCTGCCTTCCCCCAAAACACACACACACACACACACACACATATACACACTTCAAACAAAGGAAACTTCAAAGCCCAACAACAGAAATGAAAAACCACCAGTTGCCTAGGCTGCTTAGACTACCTGGGACTTCATTTTTGGCAGCTTGCTCCTCACAGAAAACAGAGCTAGAGACCTGAGGTCAAGCCCCAAGCATCCTTTGCTCATCTTAGTAATTAATTCTCTTCACTTAAAGACATCTATTTTATGAGTAGAGCAGTTGAACTGGATAATAATTGTCTTAGCCAAGAGCTAATATAAAATTGCAAATTCTCAATGAAGCCTGTACATGGCATTGTACTAACATGAAATCAACTGTGCTAAGACCCTCCACCATCTATGGACTCAGCTCTTCAGGCATGCCAAGCTCTCCTGTGGGGAAGGGGTAAACATGCAAATCAAACAGAACATGTGAAATCAATTTGTTGTCTCCTCATCTACTTTTCCAGTCCACCATGCTTCCAGCCACCCATTGAGGAAGGATTTTTAGCCATGAAACTTTCCAACAGAAGTCTGCCTACCTCCTGAGTAACAGCCAAGCGCTCCCTCACCAATCTTTCCTTGGGGATCTGGGGAATTAATTCCATCAGAGTTCAGTCTTCTCCATCTGCTTGCGATTCTATTTGTAAATGTGACGCTTCTAACTCTAGAGAGGAAGTCTAATTAGTAGCAAAGCAGAGGGACCTTGCACAAGTCAATCTGGAGCTTTGCACCCTGAGGGCACAATGGGGGAGGACCCTCAGTCCCACCTGTGCACCTCACAGAAAAATAACAATTAAAAGCTCTGAAGTCCCAACAAAAAACACAAGGCCTGTGCTTGTGTTCTCTTTTTTGGGCATTCTCTTTTGAAAACCAAATTCTACAATGTCATTTCAACAGTCAGAAGAAAGTATAAAAAGTCTCCTGTTTCTGTGAATCTAAGAGACATTGAGGGACGTCTTGTTTAGAGTGAGGGGCAGGAAAGAGCTTCCTATGCTAAGAAACCTAAATTACCTCACATATGCTGGTAAGCTAATGCTTCTTGGTTAAGTCAAGATCCTCAAAGAGGGTGGAACAGGTCCTGCCTGGGGGCTGGTACCAGTGGGAGGGGAGAGGAGGTGTGGAAAGGGTGGAGGAGGGTGAATATGGTGCAAATACTGTGTGCACATGCATGTAAATGGAAAAATGAGACCTATTGAAGCTATTCCAGGAATTGCGGCAGGGAGAGGGATAAAGGAGAATGGTGGAGGGGGTGAATTCAAATATGATATATTTAATATATTGTAAGACCTTCTGTAAATGCCACAATGTACCCCCACCCAGCACAGCAATAAAAAAATTAGTTAATTAATTAATTAATTAAACAAAAAAAAAAGACCCTCAAAGTTACCTGAGGGAAAACTTCTCTTTTACCATTAACCATTCTTGAATCAAGTCTTGTTTTCTAACCTTACAGTTTTTAAATAACCAAGTGTTACATTCATGCCACTCCAGTCCAGATCAGATCTCAAATAGAGATTGCTCTCTCACTTCTTGACTATTTGTATAGCATTCTATTTTCACCAGCGTGAGATGGGCTGTGCTGGAGAGGGCTCTGTACAACCAAAGATCAATCGTTCTGCAGCATTTTGCCCATCAGAGGCCGTCCATCAATACATCATTCTCAGATTTGCTAGATTAAAGTGTGCAGGCTAAAATAAAGAAATATCACGCAAAACCTGAGGATTTCGTGTAGAAGACTACTCGCCTGAGAGCCCTCTCTCTCACCTTGTAAAAAAATCAACTCAAAATGGATCAAAGACTTTAATGTAAGACCTAAACTGCCATTTGTTTGTTTTGCTGATACTGTTTTTTTAAACTTTGAGTCTACTAGAGGAAAACGTAGGGGAGACACTGCAAGATATAGGCAGAGGTCACAGCTTTCCCAGTCAGACTTCAATACTTCAGGAAGTAATAGCAGGAATTGACAAATGGGATTGCACCATGTTAAAAATTTCTGCACAGCAAAGGAAACAACTATCAAGCTAAAGAGACAGTGTGCAGAATGGAAAAAAAATCTTGTACAACTATTCATGACAAGGGATTAATGTACACAGTATATAAAGAAATAAAAATTGAACAGCAAAAAATAAATAATCCAATAATTAAATAGCCAACTGGATTGAACAGACAGTTCTCAAAAGAAGTACAAATGGCTCATAAAAACATGAAAAAAAGTTCTACATCTTTATTCTTCAGGGTAATGCAGATCAAAACTATTTTGAAAGGCAGGTGTGGTGGTACACACCTGTAATCCCAGCACTTGGGAGGCAGAAACAGGAGGATAGGGAGTCCAGGCCAGCCTGGACTGCACAGTGACAACTTCTCTCAAAGGAAACAAACAAAAAGCCAGATCTGGTGGTACACATCTATAATACCATCTACTCGGGAGGCTTAAATAGGAGCATCATGATCCAGGAGAGCCGAGACAACAAATGTGAAACCCTATATGAAAAATAACTTTAAAAAAGCAAAAACAAGGACTGAGGGCATACAAGAGGTAGCCCCCCCCTGTCTTGCAAGTACAAAGCACTGAGCACAAATCCCAGTGCCACCACCGAGATTCCATCAAGAAAACAAACAATGAATGCTGGTGACAATGATGCATCCTGCACGGGGAAAGGGACCCTTATCCACTGTTGGTGGCAACGTGAATTACTGCAGGCCTGGGGAAATCAGTACGCAGGTTCCTCAAAAAGCTAAAAATGGAAACTACTTTATGATCCTGCTGCGCTGCTCCTGTACACAGTAAGCCCACCTTATTTACGGGTCTACTACAAGCGGGTTGGGCCAGACATGGTTAAAAAATAATAATAAGTAAATAAAATCTAAAGACACTTCAAAGTCACAAATTTTACATTCCACAGCTCAGTGAATGGGGAGAAGCTCTCAGTGGTGTTTAAATCGTTGTATGATTTGCTGAGTGTTTGCCTGCCCTTGATTTTGTGAACCTCTGCCTCCCCAAAAGCAATTGGTGCCCAAAAAGCAAGGTGAAAGAGAAGGTACTCAGTTCAAGTGATACAGTAGAAACTGGACACGGTTGGAAGGCAGCCTGTCTTTAGGGGAAATTGGGCCTCCTAATGGGAAAAATGAATCAAGCATGCACAGTGCAGCACTGAACTCAACGCATCCTGAGCACAAGGAGGTTTTCCTCACCAAGGTCGCCAAGGGCCTACTGTGCCTGAAGGAATGTGACTCAGGTTATTCCAAGGGCACCTGCACAGCCATGTTTATCCTGCACTATTTACAATATTCAAGCTATGGAACCCGCCTAGGTGCCCATCAACTGGATGAATGGATAAAATGTGGTGTTTATACCCAATGGAGTGTTACTCAGCCATAAGGAAGAATGAAATCATGTCATTTGCAGGAGAATGGATGGAAGTGGAGATCCCCATGTAAACAAAATAAGCCAGACTCAGAAAGACACACATGTTGTCTCTCTGTAGATCAAAAAGAAAGCCAGAAAGTAGATGGGGGATTTGGGGAAGAGGAAAAGCACCAGTGAGAGGGGCAGAGGGAGGACAAGAAAGGGTAATGAGGGGTGAATGTGACTGAAGTACATTATATACATGTATGAAAATGTCCCAAACCCATTATCTTGTAAACTTAACGACACTAATGAACATTTTTTCTGGGGTTTGGAACTTAGCCTCTTGTGCTCACCTGTCAGGGGTTCTACCACTCCAGCCACCCCACACACACACACCAGCCCTTTCTGCTTTTCTTATTTTTCTCACTTTTATGCCCTGGGGGCCTGAACTGTCATCCTCCAATTTACACTTCCCTCGTCCTTGTACCTGAGGTGACAGGAGCACACCACCATGCCTAGCTTTTTATTGTTAATATCGATTCTCACAGACTTTCTACCCAGGCTGGCCTTGAGCCACGATGCTCCCGATCTCTGCTTCCCAAGTAGCTAGGATTACAGGCATGAGCTACTATGCCTGGCAATAAAATTGTTTTTAAAAACTAAGAATTGAAAAGAACCAAAACTCACTAATCCAACCCTCTTTTGAGGCTCAGAATGGCTGCATCTCATGGGTAAGAACCACCAGTGCCTGGATTTCAGGCTTGGGTCAGGAAATAAGTCTCTGCACCATACTCCTTATCCCTGCACAACTAAAGTGTCTCAGGACGCATATGAGGTACCAGCCGGGGGATTCAAAGTTACACACTATTCACTTTGGCCAGTACTGTTTACATAAAATGTCTACGTCATCTCCTCCAAGCCTCCATCTGAGTTCACCATTATGTTCAACCTCAATCAAAGCCACTGCCCTAGGTCACAGGGAGAGCCTCTCTTAGGGACCCACCTCTCCATTCCAAGTCTGTTTTCTTCAAACCACTTGAATCAGTGACTTCCAAGATTCCAACTAAAATTTTTCCTCTGCTCAAACCCCCACCTTCCATCAGAAAGCATAGTTTGGATTGACCTCCCCGCCCCCCTGGCCCACCAACCCCCGCTGTCAATATTCTAAAATCTTCCTCCTGTTTTCTGCACCCCACTGTTACCCTGAAATTACAACTATCCAATATGGCAGCCTCTCCACAGGTGCTATGTGAATTTAAATGTTGGTTGACTGAAACTTTTGAAAATGTGATCTTCACGTCCTCAGTCACACTGGTCCTGTGTCAAGTGCTCACCACCTACATGTGGAGGGTGGCTAAGACACTGGAGAGCACTGACACAGAGCATTTTCATCACCGCAGAAAGTCAATCAGACAATGTGCTCTAGAACCTGCAGGTTTCTTCCTAACAGGACTCCCCTTGCCCCCAGCACCCCCGCAGTTCACATATGCAGTGCATTATCACAACCAGGAATTTAAACGAGTGTGGTCCATTGGTTATTCAGACTTCTCTAGTCTTATGTGCCCTCGTTTGTGTGTGTCTCTGAGCACGTGTGTGAGTGTGGGTGTTTACTTCCTTGCAATTTTATTACACGTGCAAGTTCCTAGACCACCATCACAGTCAAGATTCAGAAGAGTTTCATCACAAGAATCTCTCCTGCTACCAATTTATATCACAGCCTGCTCCCTCTCCTTATCTCCTGACAGCCACTAATCTGTTTTCCATTGCTGTAAGTTTGTCAGTTTAAGAATGTTATAGAAATGGAATCATACAATACTTAACATTTTGAGATTGGCTTTTTCCAATCAGCATAATTGCCTCAAGACACATTCAAATTATTGGGTATCAGTAATTCATTCCTTTTTTATTACTGCTTAGTATTCCATTACATGGATGGACTACAATTTAATTATTCATCCAGCTAAGGATATTTGGGTTGTTTGAAGTATTTTTAGCAGTTACAAGTTAAACTACTGTGAGAATTTATATACAGGTTTGTGTGCAAGTGTACTTTTTACTTCTGTGATATACATACCTAAAAGCACAATCGCTGGATCATATGGTAAGTGTTTGTTTGGTGTCTTAAGAAACTGTCATGCTTTTCCAGAGTGGCTGTTCACTTTACATCCCCACTTGCAGTGTATGAGGATTCAGTTCTTCTGCGTCTTAACTCTGCACTTGGCATTGTCACTACATGTATTTTTTGGAGATATGGGGGCTGAACTCGGGGTTTTGTGTTTGCTAGGCACTCTACCACTTGATTCACACCTCCAGCCCTTTGGTTACTTGTGAGATAGGGTCTTGATTAATGCTAGACCAGCCAGGACCACTATCTTCCTATTTGTGCCTCCCTTCATAGCTGGGATGACAGGCCCACACCCATGTGCCCAGCCATTGAGATGGAATCTGGGAAATTTTACCCCAGCTGGCCTCATACTGCCATCCTCCTGATCTCTGCCTCACAAGTAGCTAGGGTGATTTTGACTTTCTAATGGATGCACAGTAATAGCTTTTGTGGCATTAATCACATTTCAAAGGGCTCATGATGCTGAACCTCTTTTCAAGTGTTAAGTTGCCATCTGCACAGCCTGTCTGGGAAAATGTCTTTTCATATCTCGCCCATTTTCTAATTGGGTTGTGTGTTGTCAAACCGCTGACTTTTGAGAGTTTTATGTATTCTACGCACTAGTACATTGTAGGTACATCATTTGAAAATAATCTCTCCAACCCAGTAGCTTGTGTTGTCATCCTACTCCCAGGGTTTTTGTTCTGCAAAGAGCAAAAATTTTTAATTCTCATAAGGTGTAATTTATTTTCCCTTTAATGCGTCCTGTTTTGGGTGTCAAGTCTATGAGGTCCTTACATTTTCCTAGGTCCCAAAGAGTTTCTCCTGTTTTTTCCTAAAAGTTTCATAGTTTTGCATTTTACATCAACGTCCACAATTCACTTTGAGTTAATGTTTATGCAAGGCTGAAGGCTTAGGTCAATTCCATCCTTTGCCTGTAGATGTCCACTTGCTCCTGCTCTGCTTGTGTAAATTTTATAACTTTTCTTCTGTTGACTTGCTTTTGCCTCTTTGGCAAAAATTAATCAAGTGGAAAACAGTTCTAGAGATTTGTAGCACAACATGAATGTGCGTAGCACTATCAAACTGTCCTTAAAATGGTTAAGATGATCATTTTTATATCATATACTTCAGTACAATTTTTCAAAATTCTTAATTGAAAAATTAATTGTTATATTTGTTTAGGTCTAATTCTGGATTCTCTATTCTGTTCCATTGATCTATCTGTCTGTCCCTTTAACAGTATCACACTGCCTTGATTTTTAGTAGAGATTTAATGTGTAGATATTTAAAAATTAAGTAGTGTGATTCCTCCCACTTTATTTTGCTTTTCAAAATTGTTTTAGCTATTCTGGACCCAATAGAGACATTCTGATTTTATCCTTCAAAAATTATGAAATAATTTACTTTACAGAAGGACCGGCATTGATCTCTAATCATCAAACATTTATTCATCAAGTAAATTGTCATTTATTGAACATTTCTTATGCTGGCATACTACACACAAGATAATATACAATCTTCTCAAAAACTGAAGCATTGTGCATTATCCTCTTTTCTACATACAAGGTAATGGAAGATCAGATAGGTTAAGTCATTTTCCCAAGAACATAGGGATGATAGATGGTAGATCTCAGATATGAAAATGGTTCTTTTCGACTCAAAGCCTCTGACTTGCCACTGTACTATTCCATACATCTGTCACAGTGTCTACCATTTGCTTGATAATCTCTTCTGTCTCAGCAACATAAAGGTGAGCAAAACATGGCTTTGATTTTGAAAATCTCTTAGAGTATTTCCAGCTGTCTCAGCCCTCAAGGTTAAAAGTTGATTCAATCAAGACATAATACTTTTTCATTTTCCCTTGTTGAAGTTGCCTGTGCCCTCTCAGTCTCATTTTCTCACAATGACTAGACATTTAATCCACCCAAATTTCTTATTCTGAAAAATTGTAACCATTGCCCCGACTAAACCTATCATTAACTCCCAGCTAGTGACAGTTCTATGTTATTCTACCCATTGGTAGAAGTGAGGAAAGACAGACACAGCTACTCCAGGTCAGACTTAGGGTGAAAGTCCAGTGCTGGGGGTAGAACTCAGGGCCTCCCACATGCTAGGCAAGTACTCTACCACTGAGCTACGCCTCCAGGCTTGAGTGGTTTTATCTTCAACACAGGCTTGCCAATAGCTGGAAAACCGCCTGTAGAAAGGTCTATAGGAGCTGGGAAGCTGTTTGGCAGTTACAGTGGCTTTTATGAATTCCACTGTCATACATGTACAGTGAACCAACCCAATTAAAAACACAATATTGACATTTTATTAATATCTGCTTTTGAGGTATCAGTCAGGAGAGGAAAGCGCAATATAAAGCTGTCTATCCCATTACACACATGTGACCTCTTAAGTTGCTGTAAGTTGCTCTTGTGAGTAGTAACATCTCTTGGCTTCCAAGAAGATTAAGAAAGGTCAAACTCAGTTGTCATTTTCTATCAAAAGATAACTGCTGGTTTCTAGAATGGGATTTCATATATATCTCCTCAAGAAAATGAGAGTTTCAGAATAAATTGATCACTAGAGGCAGATCATACTAAGGAGCTCTATTAGGCCTATGTTCTAATATTGTGCAAGATGTACAAAGATGGAAACAGATTGGCCCCTGACCTCGAGGACTTCACGATAGCAAATAACTATAATAAATTCTAAAATAAAGGTTTTCATAAAAGTCCACCAGATCCTGGAGGAAGAAAAAGTTTTGCTTCATCAGAAGACATCGAGAAAGCCTTACTGAAAATTGAGATCTGAGTTAGTTTTGAAAGGTTTAAACCCATAGATAGAAGTCAAGAAAAGGGCTGTCTTAGAAAAAAATTCTTTTAATTCCTCAGTGAGAAGTTTGCCTTCAGAAGTCATCTTCCACATGCACATCTGTCAGCTTACTTATCTGTTAAATAAGGCTGACAGCATCACTAACCTGCACAGAGATTGTGAGGAATGATTGTGACACTCTTGATGAAATGGCACCATTGTCAAACCAGAGCACAGCCTTCATTTGCAGGCTCCCTGAGTCATACCCATGCCAGGGGCTGCGCTTCACAGCAGAGTGTGACAACACAAATTTCTGCTAGACAACTAGCCCTCCTCCTCCAATGGCCACTGTGTCAAATCCACCAACCAAACAGCCAGAGACTCTGGAAAAAAATAGGAAATATTTTAAGCAGTGACCATGTTTGACAGCCAGACACTCACATATGTGTCACAGAGACAAAGATGCATGTGTGTGAGTCCTTCACTGAGATGTGTGATTCCAAGGAAAGGGTATGAGTGATAGTGTCAGCAAAGCAGGCAAGTAAGAAGCGCTAACTGGGCTCCGGTGCCTCACATCTGAAACCCTAGCTGCTTGGAAGGCAGAGATTAGAAGAATAGAGGTTGGAGGCCAGTCCAGGCAAATATTCATGAGACTCCCATCTCCAAAGTAACCAGAGCAAAATGGACTGGAGGCATTGCCCAAGTGGCAGAGCGCCTGCTTTGCAGACACAAAGCCCTGAGTTCAAACCCCAGTCCCGCCAAAAAATAAAAAGAAGGAACTAATACCAACATACATTTCCAAGTGCCTCCTCCCCATGAAAGTGGTGTCTCAGTCCTAAACAACTGACAAGCTAAGATCTGCACTCAGCCCCAGTATCCATCAATAGATGAATGGATAAAGAACATGTAGTACGTATGATACAATTCAGCCCTAAAAAAATAATGAAATCCTGTCATTTGTTACATGGATGAACCTGCTGGAAATTATGTTAAGTGAAGTAAGTCAGGCATAGAAGGCCAAATACCACAGATCTCACTTCTTTGCAGAGTCTAAAAAAGTTGAACTCATAGAAAGAATACCGTGATGGTTATCAGAGGCTGCAGAGGGGAAAGATTGAGGAGATACTGGTTAAAGAACACAGAATTTCAGCTGAAGAGGAGGAGTAAGTTCAAGACTTCAGTTGTGCAGCAGTGGCTATACTGAAAATTGCTAAGAGAGTAGATTTTTGTGTTCTCACCACAAAAGGTGGTACATATACCAGGTAGGCTTGATTTCGCCATTCCACAATGTATACTTCAGAAAAAGAAATCTGTTTGAGAAGTGTAAAAGACAGTTATGCCCTAGTTCTCAAAGGCCACTGATCAAAGTCCATGTCCCCAACACTTCCAGGCTATGCCTTTCTCAGTCCCAATGGGTCTCCTGTGCTGTGACATTGACAAGCAAGCCACTGGATGACAAGATGTGGTAGAAGAAGCCAGAGTACTCTGTAGGAAGCAGAGCAAGTCCCTTGCAGAACTGACCATCTCACTTTATTCTGAGAACTTATTAAAGTAAGTAAACAAAAACACTATATTTCTTTTTTTATCCGTCTATAGTTCTTTTAAAACTTAAGGAAGAAATGAAAAATGTCTGTCTACATAGTTTTGGTCAAGCTGGAAATCAAATAGAAGTGTCCCCATCAACATTAGAAAAAAAGATCTGAGAGAGGCACAATCCCATTTGCCCAACAGAAGTACTGAATGAAATGATAAATGGCATCTCTGCAGGTGTGACTGAGTCAGATCACTGGGAGGTAAGTCAGAAGGGGCCCATTTCATCCCTGCTATAGTTTGGATCTTTTTCCTTTTTCTTTTTGGCAGTACTGGGGATTGAACCCAGGGTCTTGTGCTTGCTAGGTGCTTTATCACTCTAGCCATGTCCCAGTCCTTTTGCTTTTAGTCTGTTTTTCAGATAGGGTCTCATACTTTCCCCTGGGTTGAGCCTCCTACCTCCATCTCCGCCATAGCTGGGATTATAGATATGCACCATGCTATACTATATAGACATAGCTATGCCTAGCTTCTAGTTTAGATTTTGATTATCCCCAAAGGCCCATGTGTTAAAGGCTTAACCCCTAGCTTGCTGCTACTGGGAGGTGGTAGAAACCTTTAAGAGGTGATTCTAGTGGGAGGCTTTAAGTCATTAGGGACATGCCCTTGAAGGAAATTCTCTCCCCATCCCCTCCCCCCTTTTCTTTCTGACTGCAGTGAGGTGAGTCCCCTCCTGTCTTGCCTGTCTTGACATGCTACCTCACCACAAACCCAAAAGTAACTGGGTCATCCGGCCACAGACTGAAACCTCTAAACTGTGAGCCTAAAGAAATCTTTCCTCTTCTTTCATCCATTACCTCAGGCCATTTTGTTACAATAACAGAAAGCTGACTAACACAGTTTCCATCCTCCAACTGAACTCCAAGTCGAAGGAAGTAGACAAGAGTTTGAGTGGAAAATTAGTTCACACATTCAAAGACCATCCAGGAACTTTGGCAGCTGTGATTATCAAAATGTAACATTTAAATCTTTTGTTGTTGACATTAGAATTTGCAGCAGACATCCAAGCCCAGGAACAGAAGGTACAACAAATTGTAAGAATAAAGCAGAAACTGCGACTAAGACTTTGAGCTTTTCTATACCTTAAATAGATGAATGACAGTTAAATGTCTCCCCTTAGAGCAAAATACACTTTAAATACATTATTAAAATACATGATAAAAAATGAAAGTAATGAAAATAAGTAGTTTTCGTGTAAGGAGAAGTGTATCACAATCCTTCTATAAGGACTATCCTCCTGTAATCTAGACTTTCTCTTAGTTATGTATAATTGCTTATTAAATTTTTATGGGGGACATAAGCGTGTAGATTTCATGGGGCTCTATCTGTTTCACATTAGCGAATTAGACATTTCCCAAGGTGGACTACATGTTATTAACAGAGCCTCTGTTAGAAGAGAGTTTTGTGGGAAGAGGTGTTTGAGGAACTCTGGGTTAAACAAGGGTAAGGGTAGCAAGGTAAGAGTCTTAGAGGACAAGGAAGGTGGTCTCCTGGTCATTGGACAATCTAGCCAATGCCTACCTTCTCACTTGAAAAAAAACATTTCCCATACAGTCCTTAAGCCAGTGAATGTTGACTTCTTTTCTCAATATTGCACAGGGATTGCTTTGGCAATGCCACCACTGACCTCCTACTTGTCAAAACCAGTAGACCTGTGTTGGTTTTAACTTGACCTGACTTAGGATCTCTATAGTATTTAACCCTCTTGGCCACTCAATCTCTTTGAAGAGGATCATTTATGTATTAGTCAGCTTGTCATCACTATAATGAAATAGGTAACCTGGGTACTTATACAGAAAAGGAGGTGTAATTAGCTCAGAGTTCTGGAAGTTCAAAGTCCAAGATTGGGTGGTCCCTGCCCATAACCTGCGTGGGTGTGCTGCGTGAACCTGACTAAGAGTGGCAGGGAATGAGAAATAAGACACACACAGACAAACAGACATAAAACAGAAAACTGGGACGGGAGGGCTGCAGGTTCTTGATGGGAAACGTGAGCGCCTGCCTGAGCCAGAGTGTTTATTTTATAGGTCAGTACAAGGAAAACACTCAGGTAAAAGTCAAGCTTCAGCAATTCTTTGATTTAAGGTAAAAGAAATGAGGTTTGGTGAGCTAATTTTCCTAAGGCTAATGAAGCTTAATTACAACACATCAGTTCTGGAATCATCAAGGCACACAGGACGCCTTATCTAAGGTATTGATTAATCTGGCATCAGGGAGTTTCCTAACAGTTCTGGTACTTTATCTAGTTTTGCATAAGGGGGCTGGTATGTGGACACAGAGGTTGTTTTCCTCAAGGAGATGTGGGAACAAAGGTCAAGACACCAGGTGCTGGGAAAAATGAGAGTAGGAGAGACTATGCAAACTTCTACCATGGAGAGGCTGTGCAAGCTCCATTATTTCCCAGTCCAGGGTTCATGCCTGGTCCCCAACAGGCCCTATTGATTTGACTTCTGGTGAGGGTGATAGATGGCTGCAGATCATGGCATGAGCACTGGAACAGAGAGTGGCCGTCTCCAGCCAGGACCAGAGGGGCTTTGTATTCTTCTAGGAGAAGAGTATTCTGTGAAGAAGGAATAGATTAAAAGTAAGTTACTTTGTAAACCAGTCTCTTTTCTGCAGGAATGTCACTTCACTGAGATTTGAGATTGTCAAAGCTAAGAGCTCTGAAAGTGCCTTGGGTTCTCAGATTTGTTTGATCACTAAGTAGCACTGTTCCTAGGAAATTTCACAGAACATACATGTGACAAACACCAATGTGAGAACCCCATCAAAGCCATGGTTTTAGAATTCTTTGTAAAGACCTGGAGTCACAAGATATGCCTCAGGCTGCTTGAGGAAGGGAAGAGAAGGATGAAGGTGGGAGTTTTTGAGTCAACATGGCTCTGAGCCTGTCATTCTTATAGCCAGAGTAATGTCACATCACTATGTTTTAACTGTTTCCATGTTGGATTTCAATTATCTAGAAACTCATCTCTTTTTTCAAAGTAGTACAAACACCTCATCTAGAGTCAGATCCACTAAGATGTATGTCTAAGGCTCCTCCACCATTAATTCAGTTGTAGAACCAGGCTCATGCCCAGTATTGGTGGAGCCTTGTCCAAGAATACACATGCAGGCTCACATATGTCACATTTTATAGGCTCGAATGTTTAAAAGTTACATATCATGCTAATATCATAAGTTAGAACATCTATAGTTCTACCTTGACAGGTGTACCTGAATTCAGAATCCTCACACTCCCAGAAATTCATGCCTTGGACATGATCCACCTTCTTCTTTTCTTCCTGCTCCTAGATCCTTCCCACACCATGATTAGCCCAGCAGAAACACATATACACAACCCAGACCATATGTCAAACGCCATCCATGGTTCTTGAAACAGTCAGTACTTTGATCATCCTGTGGCCAGGTACGCATACACAGTCAACGTGCTCCACTCCAGGCAGAAAAATCACAGGAAAGAAGTCCACAGAACTTGAAGGTTGAATGGCAACCATTTGGCAGAGAATCCTAAGGTCTTGTGTACCAGGAATATGTTCTAGAATCAAGAAATATGGGCACCAGGGAGGTACATTCTCTTGGACCCAAGGATTTTTCACTTCATGGAGGGTGGAAGACCAAAGGAGGACCTGAAAGCCTGGAGCCCAGGACAAGAGTCACTCTTTTCAGAGTTTCAGAGCAATGCTAATGGTAATGCAAGGTTCAAGCAGAAAAGGACAGATGGTCAAATAGGACCAGCTTACAACCTACTCATGACAGTAATAGCAAAAACTGTGCAGCTGGTCTTGGTATATCTGAACTTCTATTTTTCTGATGAAGAATCCCAAATTGTTTGTATTTAACTTTCCAAGAGAAGTTCTATAAGAAAAGAAAATCCCAGCTTTGATTGATGGACTTATTTTATTTAGGAGAAAATTCATAAATGGAGAAATTCAGGATTAGTCATAAATCAGTATGTTAGTCTCAAACCATTTTGTGGGAATTAATGAAGGATGATGAGTCATGAAGATGGGTTTCAAACAAACATTTACTCATTCATCCAACAAATATTGTTAGCATCTCTATCACAGTTACTAGGGATGCAGCATTGAGCAATTCAGACAAAGTCTGGCTCCCTAGGAACTTACATTCTTTTCACATCAGCATGTGGGCACACCCATACACCCTGTTGTGCAGTGATGAATTCTAGGACAGAATATAAATAGGAGGGTGAGTGGTGAGTGACAATCTCCCCAACGCTGTGTCACAGACACAGATGAAGAAAAGAAATGGAGTTTTGTATTCTTTTAGGAGAAAAGTGGTCTATGTAGAAGGAATAGTGAGTACAAAGGCCTTAAGTTGGGAATGTGCTTAGTTTGATCAAAGAGCAGATAGAAGGAAAGTACAGCTAGATCAGAGTGGACGAGGGGAAAGCACTAGAAAACATGAGGGTGAGAAGATAAGCATTGGACAGCCTGCACAAAGTGCCACCTGGGTCTGGAGATCAGGACAGAGGTCTGGACTCTGGAAAATATTCAGGAGTAACTGTAGGTGACAGCTAAAGCTCCAAGAAAAACAATTTACCCCAGGAGAGTAAATACAATGTAATGGGTCAAAATTGAACAAGAAGCGCTGGGAAGTATTGTGGGAGAGGAACCCACAAGGAAGCCTGAAAATAAGTTGCTATGGTTTGGAGTGTGGTGTGAAAAGCCCCCAAGGGTTCGTTAAATTGAAGGATTGGTCCACAGGGTGCCACTATTAGGAGGTAGTGACTAGTGGGAGTCCTTAAGTCACTGGGGATGTGCCTTCAGAAGAGATTGTGGGATGTCAGTCTGTCTCTTGCTGTTCCTGACTAGAGATGACCACTCTTTCTCCTCTGTGTAATCAAGGAGCATTTTTATTAAGATGGAAAATGCTGAAGTGTGTTTCTGGCTAAGAAAAAAGAGATAATGAAAGCCAGGTGTGGTGGCTCATGCCTGTAATCCCAGCTACTCAGGAGGATCATGGTTCAAGGCCAGTCTGTGCAAAAAGTTCATGAGATCCCATCTTGACCAATTAGCTGGATGCAGTGTTTCATGTCTGTCATCCCAGCTTCACGGGAAGCATAAATAGGAGGATCACAGTCCAGGCCAGCCCAGGCATAAACCCAAGACCCCATCCCCAAAATAACTAAATCAAAAACGGCTGGGGGTGTGGCTCAAGTGGTAAAGTGCCCACCTAGAAAGTGTGAGGTTGTGAGTTCAAACCCCAGTACCAAGAAAGGAAAAGAGAGAAAGAAAGGGGGAGACAGGGAGGGAGGGAGGGAGGGAGGGAAGGAAAGAGAGAGAGAGAGAGAAAAGAGAAAAGGAAAGATAATGAAAAAAGCAGAAGTTTGAGGTTTATGTGAGGGAATGTTACTGGAACAGCCTTCTCCATTCCAAATGTTTCTTGTGAAACATTAATATTTCAATTAATGTAACTGAGACCTCTCTCAACCCCTTTAATTATTCCATCTCTGTGGAGGAGAAGTGATTTATTTCATCAGTAAGTTTGGAGAGAGAGAGATGGCAACCCTAGATCAACTCTCCCCTTCAGCCTTGTAGGCTGAAGAATACCAACAGAATGGTCTCTCCTCTGTCTTGCCATGCTGCTGTTTTTTCCTGGGAATCACTGCCCACGACTTTCCAGTTTTGAGCTGACCCAGCTGAAAGCTACATCCTCCAACTCCATTCTGTCCTTAACAACACTGAAGCTTCTCTGTTCACTCTTTGATTTACTTTCTGAATTTTCAGCATCCAGGTGGAAAAGATAGAGGGCTACTTACCGGAGGGTTCTCAGAGACCTCAACATCAGTGATAATTTAGTAAGCAAAGTATTAAAAAAAAATAGGAGTGAATTTTACCAGAGAAGTGAACAGGAAAAATGATTTTCCATTTTCTCTGATCAAAGAGTAGGAGAGAAGGATGCGGGAGAGAGATGGAAGTTGAAAGTATTCATAACTGACACCATCTACCTTCTCTGTTCGGTTGGAAACAGCCATTTTCTGAGAGTGAGAAAGCTGAAGACTTAAAGCTTTAAGGAGATTGAAACAGTTCTTGAGGGAACAAAAGAGATTAGTAGATCAAGGACAAGTAGATGTGAAGAAAGTTCCATGGCTCACCATTCTGGTGTGGTTACAATTAAATTCGGCTTGTTCCAAACAAAGTCAAAGGAGAAAAAATAGCTACATAATCAGCTTATAGCCATGACTGCAACTGACACTCAAGATTCCTCCCTGGGTAGAGTTAGGACTTGGGAACCTGAATTTACACCCTAAGTCTACCAGAAACTAAGATATTAGGAGTTGACAGCATGGCTCTCAATGGTCCTTACCTCCTGGTGTGCACTCCCTTGTGTGATTCCCTCTGGGTGTGGGCTGAGCATACCGACACTCTCTCTGTGTGCATGTTTGCTCTGATGGGACAAGCTGAGGAGTTACACATGGCAAGGAGCTGAGGGTGACCTTCAGCTAACCACAAGCAAAGAACTGAGATCCTCAATCCAGCAAGGTTCCAGGAATTGACTCATTCAATAACCGCATCAGTGAATTTGAAAGAGGATCCTTCCCAGATAGGAATGCAGTCAACACCTGAACACAGCCCTGTAAGAGATCATGCCACAACACCCCAAACCATGCTGAAACATCAATAAGATGGCATTTGGCATTGGGGCATGAGGATGAAATGCTCCATCCTCATGAATGGAATTAGTGTCCTTATAAAAGAGACCACAGAGAGCTTACTTTATCCTTTATCTCTGTGAGGACGCAATGAGAGACAGCCATCCTGCAAAGGTTTGCCCTCAGCAGACACCAAGTCTACCAGCACCTTGATCTTGGATTTCCCAGCCTCTAGAAACTTAATAAATAGACGTTGTTAATAAGGATCCCAATCTATGATATTTCAGTATAGTAGCCACACAGTCTAAGACGGATTCCAAAGCAGAAGAGAAAATACAATTGTGTTATGGTATAATTTGTAGCGCAGAGATAACTAACACCTGTGGGAAATGCCAACAACACCTTAGGAGCAACTGATGCAACTGTGACAGCCACAAAATGCGTTCTTTAATGGGATGTCATTCTGTCCTTGTCCAAAGCAAAGATGAAGGAAGAAGGACAGACATAATGGCAACTCATATTTATCAAGTGCTTACTGTCTTGTAGGACTATAATAAGCACACAACTTAAATCATCTCATTTATTCTTCTCCAAAACTCTGTGAAATGAGTATCTCTTTTTACAGAAGAGAATTATTATTTAGATTAAATTACAAAATATACATAAAGCACCTAGCATAAGACCTAGCAAATAATGGGTGCTAAATGAAATGTTCCTTAGTTTCTATTTCTTTCCCTTACAGAGAAACACAGTGTGATGAAGAAACAAAGAAAGCAGAGGTTTGCACTGCATATTATGTCTGCAATTTCTGCAGTTCTAGAAGAGAGAGCTGGAAAAGTAAGTGACAAGCGAAGATGCAAAATTAATCCTGACAGTCAAGAGCACTGAGCCAGAACTTCCAAGAAGAAATGAAACAGAATTAATGTAAAGACTTACATTTAAGTTTGAAAAATTAATCAAGAAAATGTAGGAGAAACTTCACTAGGCAGTCACTTATATGAAACAGAGCTCGCCTTAATATGAAGCAAAAGTGATGCATGGCTCCTAGAAAAACAATAGTGTACCAATATGGGTCCAAAAGTAAATCCCAGAACTCCACACTGGTTAAAGCCCAGCTGGAAAATCAAGACTAAATGTGGACTCTATGTTTTCTAAAGAAATTGACAAACCAGAATTTGTCCAGATTAGAGTGATCAGGACAGTGAGGAATCTGGACTGCGCCACTCACATATGCTTAAATGAACCAAGACATCTCAACCAAACACTGTTTCAGCCTCTGTCCCTGCTGACTCTACTGGCAATGTCTCTATACTAGCTGAAACAATAGTGTCCCCTACAGCCACCACACCTATCAAGGTGGCTCTGTAAATGAAAGGATCGAGGTGTAACACAAGGATCAGCTCCCCACTAACTAGGATACAACCCTGAACAACCTCCAAAACTTCTCTGAGCTTCAGTTCCTTTCCCAATAAAATAAGAAAGTTGGACTAAAATCTCCGTGTGGTCTGAGCCCTGGAAACTGAAATTATTTGTGTTCAGAAATGGTCCAGTCTCCCAGCCACAATATTGATAGCACGAACTATACACTTCGCCCCCTAGGTCCTCAGAGACCACAGAGCCTGCAACCTGTGTATCACCTAGATCTGTGTTACCCAAGTGCTTCCCGGGCGGCAGCCTTTTTGGGTAATGCTTACTTAAGAATGCGCCCTCGAATCAAAGTTTGGGAAGGCTTCCTTGCTCAACTCTTCTCTTAGAGATTCACAAGGCCTTAGCATATTAAAGGTGCTGAAAATTTTCACAATCAAGAAATTAGTATAACTCTTCAGAATAACACTTTTAAACTCAGTGTGGACCCTTGTGCTAAATGTTGATCAACAGTCTCATTTTCTGAAGCAATTATTTGGATCAATGATAACCAGTTTCTTTATAATCTATATGGAGCCTTTCTGGTTTTGTCAGCCACAAAACATCATCCAAAGAGAATAGCAGACATCAGGCAGTCATATACTTGGGTTATGCATGTTTGTAAAGAAAGTGGGATTTTCTGTCAAGTGTGATGGTGTACATCTGTAATCACAGCACTTGGGAGGAAGAGGCAGGCGAATTAATATTCCCAGGCTGTGGTGAGGGATGGAGAGAGGGACAGAGGGAGGAAGAGAGGGAGGGAGAAAGGGGGAGAAGGAAGGAAGGAAGAAGAGAGGGATGGAAAGAGAAAGAAAGAGAGAAAAGAAAAGCTATACCTTTCATAATTATTCCATCACTATCCACAATTCTAGAGCAGGGACATCCACCCACTTATAACGTCAACCATGGGCACAACTACAGTCAGGTTTCAGAACTCAGCACTCTGGTACAAATGCTCTCTAAGGTCATAAGTCTCCAGAAGTCAGTCACTGAAGGAGTTGTATCATAAGACATTTAAATACAAAAAGCTTACCTGAAGTAATTCCTTACATTTCTAAGTTTTAACAAATTAGCCTAAAGCCTCCATCATCGATGTGTGTAGTACAATTTAAAGCCACACACACACACACAAAGAATAGACACAACTGAAATAAGGTATGAAAAAAGTATTTTTAAATCAGCAATTCATATTAGTGCTGCGCTGTTGTCTATTTTAGCATGAAATTAATTGTAAGGGCAAACTGTAGGGCATCCTACAGCAATAATCCACACTGTCTTCATGGCCTTTAAAAATAACTTAATGAAGGCAAAGTTAAGTCTTACAAGGTTTTGTTACCATTAAAGGAGTGGCCCGTTCACCAGACTCTTTCACAATGTGAACGCCATTTCCCTGGAATGTAAAATTTAATTACTGGGGGACATAATGCATCGCTGAGGGACCCATCTTGCATGGAAAATTGATAGTACAAACATGTCTTTACTCAGCTGCTCTGCCCTCCATCCACATCCAGTTTCTCTCTAAATCCAGGCCCTCTCTCTCTCTCTCTCTCTCTCTCTCTCTCTCTCTCTGAGCCTAGTGGCATAAATAAGAGCAGCAAGAACAAGCAGACACAGGAGTCCGCCCTGAGTGAGCAAGTGTACGTTACAGAACAGAACTGAGGCAGAAATGTTGACTAGATAGATAACATTGGGGGAATTAAAGGAGCCCTAAAATTTAACCAAAGGATTTCATTTGGTGTATGTAATGCAACAGTTCTTTGTATCCCAGATACCATTCATTTTATTCTGCTGTTGTTAGTTCAATGCAAAGCACTAGGTTCCAATCCTTACTCTGCCTCTTCCCAGACTTTTTACTTCAGGCAAGTTATATTGTCTTTCTAAATCTCAATGTATTAGCCTGGTTAGAATTACATTTCATGTAATTTTTCAGAAGAAAAATGAAAAATCAGTACCTTAGCAGAAGAGAAGTTTATTCCTCTCCAGTATAAAAGTTCAGAGATGTGCAGTCCAGGTTGACATGGAGATGCAGCTCACCAAAGTCCTGGAAGACTAAATGCCTTCTCCTTTCAATGTCATTGTCCTAGAGTGTGGTTTCATCCCCATGGCCTGATGTCGTGTCTACTTTCTAAGCAGCAGGATGGGAGAAGGGGTGTGTAGAAGGGCATACATACCCCTGTCATAGGAAAGTCAGGCATAAACTGCCACCTGATGCACTCTAAATCCCACAGGCCACTTAGTGACACAGCCACACTTAACCAGCAAAGGATAGGAAATGTCATATTTCCTATCCTGGGAAGTCATATGCTCAACTAGAAATACCTACTGCCATTGAAGAATGAGGAAGAAAAAAAATTAGGGACAACTAGCCATTTCGACCACACTACAGTTTGCCTTAAAATGGACACAACCCATACTGCATGCAATGTATTTGAACGAGGGGCCAAAATTAAAGAAGAACACATACACAGAGCACCTTGCACAATGCTGTATCAGTAAGAGTTCCCATCCTTCTCTTCTATATTCACAAAAATAGCTTATCTCCTGTCTACCTGGCATCTTTAGACCCAGATACAATTCATTAACCTTTCCATAGAAAAGCTAACATGCTATGCCATAATTTCTTCCCTTTTTAGCTTGCAGATATCAACAATCAAACACAAAATGCTTCCTGCTACACTTCCCAACTTTGCATAACTGTCTGCATTATATATTGTGACGCAAATAGTGGCGAACCACCAAGGAGATCCCACTTACCCTTGTCTCAGGCACGTGAGCACCACAAGAGTAGTGGCCTTGCCTGATTCATTCACACCAAAGCCCTGGAAGAGGACCTGACACATAGTTGATGACAATTAGTATTTGTTGAAAGAATTGAGAATGGAAGTATCAAATATATAGTAGAAAATAAAAATGTTCAATACTTAAAAGAGAAAAGTCAGCAGGATACATCATTAATGCAAAACATATCAGAGTCTTAAATTGGAATGGTGTAGATCACATGTTCAGAGAAAACTCTCCCACTGCAAGTACTTTTAAAAGCTGGAATTTAAAATAAAAATGTTTTTAACACACTAAGGAGATCGCAACAAAGTATTACCCAGAGGCCAGAAAAGATAAGTCAGCTCAAATCTAAGGAAGTAGGGCTCCAGCTAGACATTGCTTTTGGGATCTAAGAAGAAATCAGGGGTGTGGGGTATTGAAAATTTTCACATTGTAAAGAAAGACTTCAGGAGGGTAAACATCTTTTTCTAAGTAGATGACCTAGAAAGCAAAACCACCCCATAGAGGGAGTCAGCAGAACACATTGTTATCTCAATTTTGGTTCTAGGTATAGTTGGGAAAAGAAAGAAAAAAATTTCCAACCACAAATCTACCTTTAAAGGCTTTAAGATCAGAATTCATACCAACTTATAAGCTAAAAACCCTCAAACTAAAAATTGAATTTTATGTAGTTCCAGGTAGGTTAAATGTTCCCAGGAACCCAAAAAAACTAAACACATTGCTTACCTGAAGGAATGAATTTTTAAACCAGTCCTCAAATAAGTCTTACAGATAAAGCTCACAATCAAAAGTCACTAAAACAACAGGAAAAAAAAAAAACGGCATGAGGAAGAGTAGGCAGAAATAATTGACAAAATCCAAATGGCAAAGAGTAAGGTGGTGGAATTATCAAACATAGACTATAAAACAAAAATGTTCAATTGTAAGAAATGTTCAAACAGCTTTTGCTGAAAAGCCCTGACTCTTTCTTGGGCCCACAAATTAACTAAAAGCAGGAGAAAAGCATGGCATCTGCCCTCCATTTTTGTATCTGTCTTTGCTCTGAGCCATTCTCTCTGTTGTCACCTTGTAACCACCTTGGAATCAAGGAAGGACAAGAATGATGATAACATCTTCATAACAAATGACAGAAACTACCAACAGTAGACTTTCCTCAGGACAGACCACAATAAATCCAGATAACAACTTCAAAATCGCTCTCCTGGAATACTTGGACTGAGATAATGGTCAACCAGAACACACCTATGACCGGAACTGTTCAGCTATGCCTACCTTTGTCCCCAACCCCAGTTCTTTTTTCTACTTAAACCTATAACTTATGCCTGCACCCTGAAGATGGCTGAAGATGAGCTGAGTGCTTACTCTGCCTCTTCCCACAGCAAATGTCCTAAGCCATGTAACAAACCTCTTTTCTCTGCCTTTGCCATGCCTCTTTATTTGGCATGTGGAATCTCAGGAGTTTAGGCCTTGGGTCCAAAACTTTTGTTTCAGCTTTGGTGAGCCAGTATGAGAGAGGTAGACTGAAAACATAGACTATAAAACAAAAATGCTCTTTGAGAAAGAGACAGAGACAGACAGACTGAAAGACTGATAAACAATCAGGGATTATTGACACTAGCCAAGCAGATTTACTAAGGAACCAAACAGAACTACTACAAATAAAAATAAAATAACTGAAATGAAAAAATGTAGTGACAGATCAGAGCTGAGGCCCTGGGATGGAAGGAAGGGAGGGAGGGAGGAAGAAAATGTTAAATAACAAATTAGATCCAGTTGAAGAGAGAAATAGTGAACGAGAAGGCAAATATCTCAGTTAGAGTCCCCCTTGAAGCCAACTCTGAGAGACAAGAATTTGAGCACAAAGTAGTTAATTTTGAAGGTGAAAGAAACACCAGTAAAAAAAGATAGTAAATGATACAAAATGGCAAAGCAGCTAATTAAGTATAGATCATTAAGCCAGTTACCATTGTGGGAAATAGGAGATTAGTACCCCTAGAGACTCTCTGGAAACCAATCTAGAACACTTGCTTCAGAGTCATCCCACGTGAGGACAAGGGAGCTGGAGGGTATTCATTCACCCATCAGTCATTGGTTGAGGACTGTTCCCATGAAGACTTGAATTGCCACACACTTCCGACCTGTCTCTCTGGGATGGCAAAGTGGACTCTGAAAACCAGAGCAAAGAAATTTGGATGCTGGCAGTTTAAGGCTAGACAGATGTGCCCTGTGTGATAAGCACAGACAGATACATGTTGATGAGGTACTGACAGCTGCTACAGATGTTTTGAAGAAATTATCCCACATGCAATATAGAGAGACAAAGCATTGAAAGATGTAAAAGAAAGAGTAAGAGTCATGGAAGAAAGAGAGAGTGAGAACAATTCCCATGCCAGGGTATTCTACTTAGAGAAACCTAGGAAACATGTATGAGACTATGCATAGCAACACAGCTCATAATAACAAGAAAATTTTAAAAAACCAAGTATCCATCAAGAATAGATGGATAAGTAAATTGGGGAATGTTTACACAAAGGAATTCTGCAAAGCAGGAAGAATGAAGAACTGTTTACATTCATCACTGTGGATGAATCACTACAATATGGTCAATACAAAGCAGTGTATTGAACCACAAAAAGAAAATGTCACAAGAGAATATGTACCATATGATTCCATTTATATAAAGCTCAAAAACAAGCAAAACAAATAATATATTATTTATTAATTAATTATAATAGCCAGTCATTATAGCATCTACTCTGTGCCAAGCACTGGTCTAAACACTGTACAGATATTAATTTGTTTAATGCCAATAGTTACTCTATAAGTATTCCAAGATTCCCAGCTTATGAATAAGAGAACTGAAGCACAGACAGGTTAAGAGATTTTCCCATGATCACACAGTTAATATAACATGTGCAGTAAGACTAGAAAGAGGCACCAAAATAATGCTCATAGTCCAAAACCAGGTCAGTAGTTATCTCTGAAAAAGGAGAGCGTCAAAGGATTCTGGAAACATTCTCATTCTTTTCACATATGCTGGGGACAAATGTGTTCATTATGTTACTATTCTTTAAACATGTATGTTATATGCTGTCTTTTCTATGTATTTTTCATAGTTTAAATTTTTAAGAATGAAACACATTAGCATAAACAAACATTAAAAGGTGAAAGTGAGATAAAAGGCAAAAAAGGTCAACAAAGGAGATTTTATTAAAAAGTTAATTTGAAATCTAAAAAAAGAAAAATAAGAACAAAAAGCCAAAATAAGAAAAGAAATACTTTGAATTTACAGACATATTGCTACATGCATTAAAGAAGAATCCTATTTGGGCTAACAAATACATGAAGAAATGTTCAACATCCTTACCTATAAAGGAAATAAAAATAAAAATGACAGTGAGATTCCATCTCACCCCAGTCAGCATGGCCATCACCAAGAACACAAACGAGCCAGTGAGGATGTGGCAGGGGTAGGGGGAGCCCTTATTGGTGGGAATGCAAATGAATGCAGCCACTATAGAAATCAATATGGAAGTTCCTCAAGAAACTGAAAGTAGAACGACCATACGATCTGGCAGTACTATTCTTGGGCATCTATCCAAAGAAATGTGAATCAACATACAACAGAGATACCCACACACGATTGCTTATAGCAGTACTATTCACAATAGTCAAGCTATGGAATCAGCCTAGGTGCCCAGAAACCAATTAATGGATAAAAGAAAATGTGGTACATATACACAATGGAATATTATCCAGCCAGAGAGGAGAGTGAAATTATGTCATTTGCATAATTTGGATGGAACTGGGAATCGTCATGTTGAGCAAAATAAGCCAAGCTCAGAAAGACAAATATGCATGCTTTCACTCATGTATGGAATCTAGACATAATAATATGACATGATTACAAAAAACAATTGTTTGGAGACAGCATGAGGGGGTAGAGGGCAAAAGTAATGGGGGTGAGTAAGATCGAGGACATTATATGTATGTATGAAAGTAGCTATGAAACCTACTAAAAACTGTTTAAAAGATGTCGAGAAGGGAAGAGAGTTAAGAAAGAGTAATACAGATGAAGTTAATTTGATCAGAGTAAGTATATGCATGTGTGTAGATATCACAATGAAACCCCTTTATACACTCATTTATGCTAATAAAAATAAATTTTAAAAAGAATCCTATTTTGACTATCCAGATCAGTTTAGTGTAAAAGATTTACAATTGTGAAAGGACCGGTAACAGAAAGCTATAATTAAGTGAGAAAGAGACAGCACATGCTCTTAAGCAAGCACTAGAAAGAGACACTGCAAGATGTTTATTCATGTTTACAGCAGGGTTGTGAATGATGTCTGGCTTTATATTTTGGGGGATGGGACACTGGAGTTTGAACTCAGGGCCTCATGTTTGCTAGGCAAGCCCTCTACTACTTGAGCCATGCCCTCTGCCTTTTTTGCTTTAGTTATTTTTCAGTTAGGATCTCATGGTTTTTTGTCCAGGACAAGCATAGACTGAGATCCTCCTACCTATGCCTCCCAGTAGCTGGGAAGACAGACGTGTACCACCACTCCCAGTTTGTTTGTTGAGATGGAATCTCGCTAACTTTTTACCCAGGCTGGCCTCCACCTCCCAGTTCTCTAATTCCAAGTACACACATGCACCACCCTACCTGTCCTCCCTTACTTTTTAAAATCACAGGCTCTGGAGTTAGACAGACATGTCCTTCAATTCAATGTCGGTAATTCACGACTGTTACCTTAGAAAAGTCACTGTGTCTCTGAGTCTTCATTTCTTCCCATGTAAAGTGGTCAGAAGTGTTTTTGCAATGTTTAAAGGAGAAAATGCACCTAAGCAGGAGGGCATCTAGCTTGTAGAAAATCAACAAACAATGGTATTATTATTTACACTAAACACTGACCCTTCTTTACTTGCCTTTATTTTGGGACACCCACTCTTGCTCAAGAAGAGTGAGCCCACACTCTCTTGTGAAGAACCTGCAACTCAAACAAGGAAAGAGTTTTCTCCCCAAGACTTTGGACAGTCACAGGGGAAGAGGCACCATTTTTTCTCTGACATCCTTAAGCCCCACAGGTGTAAGATGTGAGCTAAAGCGCACTAGGGTAGAGACTGCCTGAAAATAAAATAAACTCAGGAAAATGGAGAGAGAGAGATAGAGAGAAGGGACCTGAGACAATACTGAAGCCCCTGAATCCACCCACTTCTAGACAGAGCTACACTTTGAACTTCCCTGTTAAATAAACCAATAAATAATTTTGCTTAAGCTAATTTGAGTTATGTTTCTGCTACTTATAATCCAAAAATCCTGACTAATGAATGAGTTAGTATATAAAAAGCAGTCAGAGCAATGTAAATCAACCATTACAATACTATCAATAATCATATTTTTCCTATGCTAAGTTTAGTTTGAATGAATTTTATTCCTTCTTTTTCCATTTTTTGCACTTTAACCATGTAAAAATGGTTTAACCATTTTAACCCTCCCCCCTTATTCATAAGGAATACATTCCAAGATTCCCAGTAGACACCTGAAACCACAGATAGTACCAAATCTTTCTTACACTGTTTATTCTGTATACACCTATGATAAAGTTTAATTTATAAATGAGGCACAGTATAAGAGATTCACAATAATAACTAATGATAAAATAGAATGATGATCATAATATACTGTAATGAAATTGCCAGCATCACTCCTCTCACATTTTGGGGCCATTATTAAGTAAAATAATGGTTACTTAAACACAGGCAGTATGGTCCCTAACAGTCAGTCAGTCTGCTAATGGAGACAGCTACTAAGTAACTATCAGGTGAGCAGTGTACATGGTGTGGAGACACTGCACAAAGGAATGATTTACGTCCCAGGTGGGAGAAAGTCAGGCAGCCCAAAATGTTGTCACACTGCTCAGAAAACATGAATTGTTTATTTCCGGAATTTTCCATATAATATTTTCAGATCACAGGTAACTGAAATGAACAGAAAACAACACTGAGGATAAAAGAGACTGCTATAGACCATTCTTTCGAAGTTCTTTTCAAAGTAATATATGTTTATTATGTGTTTCTGTTTATTTTTTGCCTTCTCTCTGAACATCTGGCCAATATATCACTGAATAGTTTAGCGATCAATATAAAACTTTACCTGCAGAGGGCTGCAGTCCCATCTGGCAGCTTGACTAATTCTAGATTCACCAACTAAATGGCCCCAGATCCTGCCCCTCGTAAAGGTCAGTGAATTTTTTTTTTTTCTTTTTTGGGTAGACTTCAGGGTTTTATTTATCCTGATCTCTTTTTTAATTATTATTACTATTGTACTGGGGGTACATTGTGACATTCACAAAAGTTCTTAATCATTGTTGAATTCACCCCTTCCACCATGGTCCTTTATCCTGTTTCTCTGCATTCTCAGGACAGTTTCAACAGGTCAAGTTAATGGGTGTTTGTTGTTTTCACTGCTAAATGTGGGATAGTGTGTTACATAGTTACAGATAATTGACACAATCTCTCTGCTCATTTATAAACTGCATACTTTGTTTGAATAAAGACTTTTCTTTTTCTTTGTTGTTTCCTTCATAAATAATTATTATTCAAATAAGTGGAATCACTAAGACACATCAGGCAACTATTCACATACAATTTTTCATATGTCATTCTTTGAAGCTATACTTCTCAATCATTTCTAAACGTTGTCATTTGCTGTATGAATCCCTTTCCATGGCTTCATGTATGTTGTACACTGCCTGCAGCCTGGTAACTGTTAGCTGCTATATTTAGCTTTATTGAGTCTTTCTTGGGTTTTTCACACATTTTTCCATAAGAATCTATTCTTGTTTCTCAGAGGAAATGTCTGCTTACATATATTTTTTAACAATCGGAGCAGATATTTTCTAAAATTGTCATCTGATTCATATGGTAAATCTATTTCAGATGCAAGCAGTCTCCCTGAATCACCAAGACAGAATAGCATAATGGCCAAGAGTACAATCTGGAATCATTTTGTCCAAGTTCAAATCCCAGCATTGTCACTTACTAGCTCTATGACCTTGGAAAGGTTCACTTTGCTTCAATTCTCTACCTAAAAAATTGGGGCAAGAGTAAAATCTGCCTCATAGAGTGACTAAACTAAAATTCATGAAGTGGTTAGAACCACTTCAATATATGGTATGTGTTCAAAAAATGTGAATTACTACCAAAACAATGGCCAAATCAACTTGTGCTGCAGTGTTTTCATACCACCTTGCCCACCTTCTGCTAGATTTTTCTGTTTTCTCATCTTCCCACAGTTCTGGCATAGAAGGAAAGTTAAGACACCCTGGGCTCAGACACAAGCTGGAGTAATACCTATCCTAATATTGATGAAAAACCAAGATTGTGTCTCTTCCTGGCTAAAGCTAAGGTTTAAAAAAAAAATAAGCCAAACACAGTGGTACATACCTATAATCCTACCTACTCAAGAAGCAGAGTTCGGGAGGATAGTGGCTCAAGACTAGCCTGGATAAAGAGCTAGAAAGACCTATCTCAACAAATAAGCCAGGTATGGTGGTGTGCCTCTGCAATCCGATCATGGGAGATATAAGGAGGGGAATTGTGGTCTGAGGTAGGCCCTAGACAAAAATATGAGACCCTATCTAAAAATAACTAACAATAAAAAGGGCTGGGAACATGGCTCAAGTAGTAGAGTGCCTGTCTGCCAATCATAAGCCCCTGAGTTCAAATTCCAGTGTGTCCCAAAAAAGAAACAAAATTTAAATTTTTTTTCAATCATCAAATGACTTACTTGGATATCAAGCAACTATAGATTGAGGACAGTATTACTACCGCTGACAATTTTCCCAACACAAAGAACAAAAGATGGCCCCTAGAGAAAGGATTCCTTGTGTGTTTATGTAATAGAAAAAACACACTCAAATCCAGTTCTTTACAGTATTAAATAGGACTTTTGACCCAAATTCCTTTCCCCTATCCCAAGATCCTCAAATCCTCATTCCCGCCCCCCACCCCCCAAAGCTGGGATGAGCTAGTGGAAAGTTGGGATAAATTTGAGCCTATTGCAAATGTGGGAGGGATGGGCACAATGGTCAAGAAGACAGCCAACCTCAGTATGAGCCTCAGTTCTCCCTGTCTGGGTGCATGCCCTCTGTTGTGTGTCTCTGCCACCCCATGAAGGAGAGCATCTTTCCCCACCCCTGTGGTTTGCTTTGGCTCATGGGACATTAGTAGGTGACACACTCGGGTTTGTGCCTCGTGCAGTGACTCTGCCTTCACCGGAGAAGAGCGTGCCCAGGCTAGCCTGCTGCTCCAGAAGGAGGACAAGGGACATCTGGAGTAGAACTGCCCCTGCCAAAGCCTAAAGCAGAGTGAGGGAGTGAGCTCACTCACAGGCACAGGAGAGCTGATTAGAAAAAATTGCTGTAAGTTACTGTGTTACTGAGTGGTTATTATGTAGCAAGGGCAAACAAACATTTCTGGTAGAAGAAAACATTGACACAAATGTCTTGTGTAATGTTATAAACTAAATTGTGCCCCCCAAAAAACTCATATGTTGAAGCTTATGCCCCAAAAGTCATTTGCAGCTCTCATCCATGACAAATAATATCTGCTTGACCAAACTTTAGACAAGCTTCTGAACCTTCTCCTAAGCCCATTTGTGCACTGCCTCATAAAACCTGGTTTTAGCGGAAACCCTGTTAAGTCAGTTTAGTAAGAATCTTCCATGCTCAGTGATATCCATTACTCAGGTTTGCATTGCTATAACAAAATACTTGAGATAATTAACTTAAAAATAGGAAAGGTGGGTGTAAAGGTTTCAGTACTTGTCTCTTGGTCCCATTGCCTTTGGACCTGTGACAAGGCAGAACATCATGATAGGTGTGGTGGAGCAGAACTAATCACTTCCTGGCAGCCAGGAAGCAAAAAGAAAGAGGAAGGGTCAGGGTCCCAACATCCATGTCCCATAAGGCCAGACTTCCAACTAAGCCCCACTTCTTAGAAGCTGCACCACCCCATAATAGTGCTTTGAGCTGGGGAGCAAGCCTTTAACACATGGGCTTTTGGAAGACCCTTACCCAAACTATAACCATATAGGACCAGAATTCTCATCCTCTACCATTCCCAAGTGTTAACTGACCATCCTGGCCTGTTTCAGCAGGAATCCTGTTAGGAAGGCGTAGCCAGAATTCCTCTTAGAAATTTTCCATCCATGATCCCTACCCCACTCCTGACCATAAATTCCCACTTGTCTATGTAGCATCCAGAATTGAGCCCAGTCTCTCTCCCACCGCAAAAATCCCATTGCAGTGGTCCCTATATCTGGCTCGCTGTTCCTGCATAAAGTCTGCATCATTATGTTGTAACAAGTATCACTGAATAGTTTTTTCTTTAACACTCCAATATGACCGTTTGGGGATAGGGCCTTTAAGGAGGTAATTACAGTTAAAGGAGCCTGGTCCTAAGGCTGGGACTCTAATCCAGCTGTGTGTCCTCACAAGTACAGGCAGAGATTGTTCTGCCAGCCAGAGTGCATGAGTAGAAGCACATGAGAACTGTCTGCAGGCCAGGAAGAGAGCCCTCACCAGACACCAGCACTGCCAGGACCTTGACCTTGAACTTTCAGTCTTCAGAACTATGAGAAAACAAATGTCTATTGTTTAAGTCACCGGTCTGTAGTATTTTTAATGGCAGCCCAAGCAAAATAACAGTGTGTATGGCAATTGCTGTCAGCTCCCCCCATGAGCAGGGAGAGCTGGCATTCTGCTCCAGAGTGCTCCCAGTTCTAATAAGCATGCCTCAAAACAAGGATCAGCTCCATGATGCTGGAAGACTCGGGATGAAAACTGTGAGAACTGGCAAAGGAAGAAAGAATGCCTTCGACCAGCAACTGGTGGTAAGAGAAAGTCAGTCTACTGATTATCCAAAGGTGGAGCAAGTTTTCTATGTGCAGATCTGGAGACAGAACCTCTTTGTCAGCAAGTTTAGACAGAGGTCCAAAATTGAGGTTGAACTCTCTGTCTGCATTTCTTTTAGTCCATTATACATTGGGGTCCTTAAGTGAATTAAAGTTCAGCTACTCTAGGTAATTACAGTAACTGTTTTGCTTTAGCCAGAAAGGTCAGGAAGAAAGCAAGGAGATGTGTCCTGCTCCTGCTCTCATCTCCTTTATATAAAACCATCTTTCTTCTCTTCAGTCTCATTTGTTTGATAAACAGTGGCATTCAATTTAATCTTGAGCCATTCTGCCACAGCTTCTCTTCTGAAAAGATCTTCTGAGAGTTTCTACTCATTAAGAAAGTAGCCAACAGGACAGAAAATGTGAGCTCTCCCCACTGAGTAGATTTATGGCTATATAAAGACTAGCTCAAGTTATCCTAACAGCAACGTTTGTTGAGTGCTTATTAACAACCACTGGGCTGTGTTGTATGCTTATCAGTCTCTCCTGTTCCAAGCAAGGTCCTGCCCCTCCCTGATGTCAATGTGTCCCTTCCTGTCTTTGGGGGCAGAATATGTCATCACCATTCCCAGAGAGATGATTCTCAGAAGCCCTGATGTGAGCACTGAGACTGGTGTGGAGGGAAGATTGGGAAACATGCATACTTTGTCCCGTTCTTACCTAAGTGTCACTTTATGCTACTAGCTACTTGGGAAGGGAGGTGGGAAGTGAAAAGTAAGGGAGCATTAGTATCCTGTATGATGTGGTGGGAGTATGATGAGATAAAGGATAAATGGCCTAACACAGGGTCTCTCGGAGAGTATAGATCTAACAGACATTTACATCAGATAAACTTCTATTGCACACATCCATGAATAATAAATATTTAAAACTTTAAATGAAAACTTTCTTTCCAGGCTGGAGGAGTGGCTCAAGCAGTAAAGCAACCTGCTTAGCAAGTGCAGAGCACTGAGTTCAAACCCAGTATCATTTAAAAAAAAAAAATTCTTTCCAACATGAGGTGGTGATATTCTCCCCCAATTTCTAGAGAGAAAGTGCCACAAACACCCAAAACACCAGTACAGCAGCCTCAAAGTGGTTTTGGGGGGTTTTTTTGTTTGTGCTTTGTTTGTTTTGTTTTGGGTTTTTTTTGGTGGGAGTGGGGTTTGAACTCAGGGCTTTGTGCTTACAAAACAAGCACGCTACCTTAGCAGAGTGTGGCTGGAAGCAGAGCCAGTCCATTTTGCTCTGGTTATTTTGGAGGTGAGTTCTTGAAATCTATTTGCGTAGGCTAGCCTCAAACTGCAATCCTCCTAATCTCAGCCTCCCAAGTAGGTAGGATTGCAGGCATGAGCATTTGAAGGAATTTTTAAGATTTTGTTTTATCAGTCCTGTTTCAATTATACATTCCTGGCACTGAATCTGAATTTATCATTGGAATTTGTAAGTTTGTTATAGCTACCTATGTTTGATATTAAGAGCGTGCTGGTATGTACTCAATTGAATTTGGCCTATTATCCCCACTCCTCCCCCCCGACACATACACACACAGGGTCCTGGGGAATAATTAAAGTATCCTGAATAGAGTAATGTTCTCTTGACTCCGCTGCAGTGGAGGCTGTGGTGGTGAAGACCTCTTGAAGGCAATCAGCAAGTCTCATTGATGACTCAGCAAAGCTTGATGTCTCCTGGGAAGCCTCAAGGTGCCACCTTTACATCAGTATTTTCTATAGCTGAGGTCCTAGGCCAGCTAATGAGTTTGGTCTACATGCAATGATACGGGAATTTCCCCCAAATATACAATTAAACCATACTTTGAAAAAGCAACCAGGGTACAGAAGGGTAAAAATTGCTGCCTTATGCATTTTTGTAAAGGATTAACATTCACAATGGTGAACTGCTGTAGTAGTGATGTGATCTTCGTTCTGATGTTTCCTCTTGCTCTGTGACCTTCCCACCATCCAGGCAGCCATCAGAATATTCTACATGCACGGCCTCAAAGAGGCACTACACTGGGAATAAAAATGTCACCTCCTGGCTTTGGAGTTTTTAAATAGGCTTTTGATACTCCTGCCATAATAGCCTTTCAAGGTTTAAAAGCCAATGCTTTTGAGTTATAAGAAACTGGCTTTTGAGATGCACGTCATGTGTTCCACCAGCAGAAGTTCTGGAAGAATATATGCTCAGTCAGATCCAGTTTTGTTCACTCTCAGACTAAATGAGGATTCCATGTACTAGGAGAGGAAAGTGTGTTACATATTGGGGCCCTAAGAAAGGGCTCTGGGCACTGCCACCACCCACCCCCACCAGGTGGCAGGGAGGATATGATGAATACTCAGATGAGTCTGGAGTCTGAGGACAAAGAAGGCCTGCACCTCACTGCAGGGAAAGGACACCAAGGAAGGTGGCAAACACACCAGAGCACCTCACATGCTGGGTAATGTGGAAGCAGAAGAGCAAAGAAAACAACGTGGAGTGCCCTGACACACCACTAATCTCCCCTGTGTGTCACTCACTAAGAAACAGGAAGAACCTGATACTTCCAGGAAGCCAGGAAGTAACTGAAAGGCCAGACCTCAGAAGCCATCAACTAGACTGAGTACAACTCCAACACCTGTCTGCATGGACTAATGACTTGACACTGAGCAGAACTAGAACCCCAAATGCTGGGGCGGCAGGTGACACAGAAGCACGCGCTTCACCCATCTCACACCTTGACTCTCCATCACCCTCCATCCACCAGCCCTCAAAGCTTCATCCCACCTCCAGGGAAAGGCCTGGGGTAAACCTTGAAATGTCTATGTGTAAGGTTATACCTCCCTGTGGCAGCTTAAACATAGAATTAATTTCTGTTACAGAAAGAATACTAATTATATTTCCTGCCACCTGAATGTATGGCCTGGATTTTGCCCCTGCCTATGCTCGTCTACATGCAGATATACATAGAGATAAATAGATAGATGATAGATGATGGATAGATAGATAGATAGATGACAGATAAATAGATAGGTGATAGATAGATAGATAGATCTACATATAGTCTTTACATTTCTGAAATGTGAAGTTATTCCTAGAGAATGAGACTAGAAAAGAAAGGAGGGAGGCTTGCATTTCTTCATTTTCTTCTCTGTGAGGTTAGAATTTCAACCATATGCAATAACATAATACTCCCTGTGCTTGGTGAAAGTATTGGGGAGAGGGGTCATTTCTGAGAATTGAGGCATTGATTCTATCAGAGCCTCGGGTTCTTGTAGCTTTGCCCAGGTAAATGTGTGTCTCTGGAATTGTACAGTAGCAATAACAGCTCTGTTTTCAAATCGCTTCAAGTCAAAACAGATCTCTGGACAGTATCTCCTGACCTTGACTCACTCAGTTGCTGATCGGTCATTCCCAGGTTGCAGTCATTTTCACAATGCCATTCATAATGTGAGAGGAGATCCACAAATCCCTGACTGCTTAGTGAACTGTACCCTCTGCTGTTTCAACATGTCCTTGAATATGCTCCAGACACCTTGAAACTTGCACTTGAACACCCAGCATGGGTATTCTCACTTGGCCTTGGTGGTCTGGCATTGTCACTCACACACCTTTGACAACTATTAAGGATCAGGGCAATTCACCAGAATTCAAAATAATCTGCAGAAAAAGAGACCACAGTAGAGTAACAGCATGCATTGCAAAAATACAGTCAAGTGGGGATACAGTGATAAACCAGTCATATCTGAAAATAATTGCAGTGTGGTACATTAACGACCATTGACCTAAGTATATAAAAACTGATGTACAGAGAGGGAATGGTATGGTCTGAAGACTTAGCTCTCCTTGACTGAGAGAAATTTGTGGAAGAGTGAAGTTCTGTAATGTTTGTGTCAAAATCTGTAAGAACCACTTACTTTAAACAGGACTGCTAGCTTAGAATTGCTGTGTTCTAACTAACACAAGAACACGCACAGAATATCTATCATAAAGTCAATTAGCATAAAGCCAGTGAATTCATTTGCGAAAGTATGGGTTAATTATGAAAGTGTGGAAAGTTTATCTATGGCTTGAGTGAGCAAATTCAATTTCCCATACAAATAATATATGGTTTTAAGGACTACAGCTTCCTACAACCACATTTTTTCAATATTCTTGGTTGTCATAATCTTTCCAGTTAAAATATTACTTTCCCAGGAAGTAAAATAAAAACTGTATGGTTAAAAAGCAGCCAGGCTGAGAAGCCTCTTGCTGCTTCTTCTTATGCGTCAGCAGGCATGAAGAAAGGAACTGCAATCATGATCATGAAAAACAAAGTATATTTAGTTTGGGGGGGGTTGGCAAAACTGGGATTTGAACTCAGGGCCACACCTGCTAGGCAAAACACTACCACTTGAGCTACTCCACCAGCTCTTTTTGTGTTGGGTATTTTTTTAGATAGTGTCTTGTTTTATGTCTGGGCTGGCCTGGACTGTGATTCTCCTATTTATGTTTCTTTTGCATAGCTGGGGATGACAGGCATGCTACTGCATCCAGCCATTCTTGAGATGGGGTCTTATGAAGTTTTTACCAAGATTGACAAACTGTGATCCACACTGATCTCCACCTGCTGAGTAGCTAGGATTACAGGCCTGAGCCACTGCACCTGGCCTAGTTTTAAAATAGGACCTTTGCCCCACAAGGCTAGTGTGTAAGGGGCACTTTGTTCATTGCTCTCTGTGGCTAAGGTACTCCATACTTCTCCAGTTTGCCTCACTGAGGTGTTGTAGTAGAACGACCTACACTTAAATTTTCAAAGGACTTACTGCAACAAGATATATCCTGTGGAGACGTCCCACAAATTAGAAGTTTCTAACTGTATGTAAGATTGTTTACAAGTTTGGTTTCTTTTAAAGTCAATAATTGTTTCTTGGGCTGGGAGAGCAGCTCAAGCAGTAAGAACACCTGCTCAGCAAGTTGTTAGGCACTGAGTTCAAGCCCCACTACCACAAAAACAGTAATAATAATAATTTTTAAAAATGATTTTACTCAGGAGGCAGCAATCAGGAGAGTTGCAGTGCAAAGCCAGCCAGCCCAAGCAAATAGTTCACTAAACCTTATCTCAAAAAAAAAAAAAAAACCTTCACAAAAAATGGGGCTGGTGGAGTGGCTCAAGGTATAGGCTCTGAGTTCAACCCCAACACCACAAAAATAAATAATTAATTAATTAAAAATAATGTTTCTAAGCTTTAGCACTACTCAAAAATGGGAATGTTTATGCAAAAATATATGTCCTATGCTGTTTTCTGTAATTGATTATTAGAAAAGTATTCCGGAGACAAACAGTGCTATAACAAATAAGTACTGCATGCAGCAGCATTAAATCATTACCATATATTACTTTTATAATGAAAAAGGACAGTTAATTGAAAGATAAGCAATTTTTTCTAAAACCTAAGGCCATTTTCTGCATCCCTATAGAGATGTAGAAAATGGGTAATCAGCATGTCCTCAACATTTGGATGCCCATGTTACCATTGTCCCTTTGCTCTCCTGTGATTGGCTGATGCCTTAGTGTGGGAAATGCCCCCTTTCAGATGTAAGATAGCAAGTCTTCTCTTACCTTCCTTCCTGAGGACACTGATGGGGAAGGAGCTGGGTTGAGGAACAGAGGAAGCAGAAGGAAAAATAACTACCATGACCAACAGCTGCAGTCTTCCCAATGACCAAGACACTCTGGGGAAGTGGTTCCAGTCACCTGGGAATGCTGTACCCAGAGCAAGACCAGTTGAGGATGCTAAACAAGGGAGGCGACAGATGGCTCCAGTAAGGCTTCTGAGGGAGGTTTCCTCATCTTACCCACACACACTCCAACCTCCATGGTCCCACTGCCAAGCCTTTGTCATGTGTTCTGGACCGCCTGCCATGCTCCATGGGCGGGCCAGTTTGAACAAATGCTATGATAAATGCAAAATAGGCCACTGGCAGTGGTCTCCTTGATAAACCCTTGTGTGTGTCCCTTAGAAAACCTCACACAAGTTTCTGGCAAGAAAGTTAAGACCCTCCCCAGCTTATGCCTCCCTTCCAGGTCTGCCATTATGAATGGGACGCTTCTGCTCAGCCACACCCCACTTCTGGCTTCCTCCTGCATGGGGGATTGAGTGCTCAATTCTCTGCTCGGTGTGGAACCTGAGCAGAACTGGAAGTGGGTGACACTTTGGGGCGAGCTTGTTACAAAGTCCGCTCATTTTCCCTCCCCACTCTCTGTCCCTGGCCTTCTGTTCTCACCTGCTCTGCACCTTAGGTCCTGCCCCCCACACTACTGCACCCCAAATGCCTCTTCCAGCAGCAGCCCACGAATGGTCACAATGTGGACTGGACCAAATTTATTAAGAAATATTGGGCTTGTGGAGTGAAAAGAAGTCAAATCTGGTGGAAATTCCTTTTCCCAGTTCACCATCAGGAAGACCATTTTATTTCTGACACTGAGAACCTTGCTTGCCACTCATCAGAAAGTATACCTTTTATCAGGCTTAAAGGCAAAGGAGATTCTTTTTTTTTTTTTTGGTGGCACTGGGGTTTGAATTCAGGGCCTCAGGCTTGCTAAGCAGGCACTCTACCACTTGAGCCACTCCGCCAACCGTAGGAGATCAGTTTTTAAGCTGTGACTTATGCAAGAGATCTATTGTACAGAATAGTGACTGTAGTTAATAGTAGAGTTTTGTACACTGGAAAACTGCCAAGAATTGATTTTAAGTGTTTTCAACACACACGCACACACACACTCACACGTACACATGAAGTGATATGTATGAGTTAACTAACTGCATGTATACATATTTCAAAACATCATGCTGCAAACTATAAATAAATACTATTCTTACTTGTCAACCAAAAACAACTGTGCAATTAAATGAAACATTTATTTAAAACAAATAAACAAATTGTGCCTTGTGGCAGTGAGATGAGACCAGACAACATTCACACTAACGTCTGTCCACAGCTTCCCGATTGAAGAGCAGCCTCTGTCGTTTCACGGGAAGCAGATCCTTGAGATGTCGGCCTTGCAGTTCTTGAGAGGAGGGTGGGTTGACAGCCATATCTGTCCTGAGAGCTCAGAGCTAAATATAACCCCAGCCCTGCAGATCTTAGGCCGGTGAGCGGCTGCTTGCCCTGGGCTACAGCGAGCTCTGATGTCTTGCAGTCCCTTCACCAACATGACCCGGAGGGACGGGCCCAGGTCTGCTGGCTTTCAACATGTGGAGCACAGACGCTGAAGGGCTGGTTTGTGGGGGTCACCAAGTGGGATGAGTGTGAAGAATACCTGTGTTCAGGATAAACATCTAAGTCCCTTCATCATCTGTAAAGTGAGGGTGATACTGTTTGATGGGACTCAGATAAGGGTTAAATGAAATGATGCATGTGAAGCTTGAGGCACTTAGCATAACACCAAACCCATGGTAAATGTAGGTCTTTTTGTAGTCAAGAGCATATAAAATGGACTTTTGAGAAATTTCAGGCCAGAAACTCAAAATCCGTGAAATAACCTTATCACACCATTGTCTCCCAATTCATGCATCTTTAATTTGGCAGTAGACTCGTTTGTCTTTCTTAACTTGCTAAATTATTTGTCTTTCCATCTTGGTAGCATTTCCAGGAACACTCACTTGGGGTCCAGGCCCACCAAGCCCACCTTCTATGGAATGAGGTTTCTCCCTTTGGCCACTAGCCTGTCCCCTAAGCAAGCTGAAACTCAGAGGCACAAAGCAGTTATAAACAGCATGAAGTGATTGTATTTTATTATAATGGTTGGAGTCTGAGTACAAGTGCTGAGTTTGAAGTTTAAACGTGTGGTTGATTTGTTGATTCACACTAAAAAACTGGTACACATAGCCAAGGTTTCCAATATGACCTCAGACATCCCCAGAATAATACCATAAGGTCTGTTGGGCCAGGAGAGGTCTGTCCTCTCCTCTGTTGTTACATCCGCTGGACCCTGCCTGAGTGTGAATCCTCCCGTCCTGAGGAAGCTGGCCCAGTAGTCAGCACCAACTGTCAACTTCCTCTTCCTCCTCCTCCTCCTCCTCCTCCTCCTCCTCCTCCTCCTCCTCCTCCTCTCTGTCATTTTTCCTCAGCTGGGAGGTAGGAGCTGTGACAACTTATCCCACTGTGGGCCAGGATCCTCCCCTTTACCACTGGCCCTAGAGCGCCATAAAGGAACAATGTACTTTGAGTCTCTGCTTCCTGTGTAAGAAGGAAGACTCTGCTTTTGGATGTGCCATTGGAACAGGAAGTCAGCTACCTAGAGGTAACACAAATAAGATGTTTGCTGCTTCAGCCCCCTCCCCAGAGAAAAGATCCTAGAAACAAAGTCAAGCAGATCTGAACCTAGGGAAGCTCTCAAAGTTACCCCAAAACTGAGAAAAGCAACATGTGGCCTTCTAACGCTGAGAATGAATGACTGTACCAGATATCAGCAAGGCTCAGCTGGAGATGGGATAGACCTTTCCCACATATACCAGATAGTTGCTATTCTTTCACTAAACAGTTTAAATTGCAATAATTTAAAATTTTTTATTTACTTTTATAAATGTCATAGCACCTGGGTAGGTGCTATGGTCTGGATCTAGAATATCCGCCCACAGGTCCATATGTTATAGACATGGTCATCAGCCTGTGCTTTGGGGAGGTGGCAACCTTTAAGAGGTGGGCCCTAGTGGGAAGAAGTGAGTTTATTGGGAGCGTAACTTTGGCCCCTTCCTCTTTCTCTCAGTTTTGCTTCCTGGCCACCATGAAGTGAGAGGTTTACTCACACCCTTTCCACCATAATGTCCTGCCTAGCCACAGGCCTGAAGTAACAAAGCCGACAGACCATGGCCTGAAACCATGAGCCAAAATAAATCTTTCTCCTTATCTCAGGTATTTTGTCACAATGACGGAAAGCATACTGTCACAATGGGCTTGCTTTCTTTTTCCTGCAGGTGTTGTAATCTCTGTCAATTGTCAAGAACAAAGCCTCTGTGGACTCTGAAACATTCAGGCCATAATATGGAGGCCTCTCCATGGAGCTGTCCAACCCAGGGAAAACTGAAAAAGCTCGACTTCCAGCTGTAGTCTCAACCCATCTTCAATTCCAAAAAACTCACAACAGTATTTGGAGTCTTGCTGGAGGCTTTGACACTAACAACATAAGAGGTTGTGTTTTCCTCAGAAGTGCTCATTCCAAGGTCAGTTACTGAATTTCCTCCAGAATCGATATCACATCCACCATTTAATATGGCTTTACAAGGAAGTGGACAAGCTCATAAGAATCATTTTCCCAATATGAGCTAGATTGCTGAGCTAGCTAATACATAAAACAATTGTCAGAGCAAGAGTGAATTCTCTCAGCAGCTTTTTCTCTAGCTTCAAATCTCAGATGTTCAGTCCTAAAGCCAGAATTCTGCAAGTCTGGCAACAGATTTGAATAAGATATGAGTTCTTCCTGGATCCTCCACTCATCTGTGAATTTTGGGGTGTAGGGGCTCCAGGAGGAAGCAGTGAGAATCCTTCATTTGGCTCTTCTCCCTCCACATCCTCTGCCTTCCACAAATGCAGAATAACCATACCTTGCTGCCCATAAACACATCCTTCCAGCTAACAGAGCAGTCCACCATTTGCACCTTACACGCTTATCCATGTAAGGAACTAATTCGAATGAAGCATAAAACTCAGAACTAAGGAAAATATTGAGAGCTACTTAATGTTAATTATCAGCTCTCAGCCCGAGCATGGAGGTGCATGCCTATAAATGCCTGTAATCCCAACACTCCAAAGGCTGAGGCACAAGGACCATGAGTTCAAGCCCAGCACTTATATATAAGCTCCCAACTCCCCATGTCTTCTCTCTCCTTTTACAAAGGTTCTTTTTCTTCTCCTTCAGTCATACTTTCTTTAGGTCATGAAGTCACACAACCAGAGACTCTTTCTACAGCCTGAGTCCTCTCTGCCAATCAAGACACCAATATTGTGCAAATCACACATACTAGCCCTCCAAGAGCTCTGATTTTTGAGATCCAAAACAGGTCAAGAAAACATTATTTTAGAGACCCTACACCTTTGTCAATGTTGAAACTCAGGGCACTATAACTTGCAGAGAGGCAGAAACATATATGTTAAACTCAATTATATTAATATATCAAATACAATAAATATTGGGCACATTAAATAATATAGACCCACCATATCAGGTTTTTATACTCTATTATAGTACTTTCTAAACTGTGCCTACAACAATCTCTGGCAACTGTTGTAACAAATTACCACAAACTTGTTGGCTTAAAAAAACAGAAACTTATTCTCTCACAGTTCTGGAGGTCAGAAATCCAAAATAAAGGTGTGGGTAAGGCTCTGTTACTTCCGAAGTCTCCAGGAGATATCCCATTCCTTGCCTTTCCAGCTTCGGGTAGTTGGTGGTGTTCCTTGGCTCTGACCTGAATCACTCTAATTTCATTTCTTTTCTCATGAGTCTCTATGTCTGTCTCAAGTCTCTGTTTTCTAAGGACGTGTGTCTTTGCACTTAGGGCCTCCCTGGATAATTCAAGATAATTCTCATCTCAAGATATTTAACTGCATGTGTAAATTCCTTCTTTTCAAATAAGATAACATTCACAGGTTCCAGAGATTAAGACTCAGATATATCTTTCAAGACTCAGTTCAGTGCCTCTTTCTTGACTAAATACCCCGATTACATAGGACTCAACATTGCACCTCTTTACACCCCAATGAACACTGGGCATAATTCTATCATAGCATAATTCTTTAATGTGCTGGCATGTATTCCATTTCCTTTCTATTTATTACAAGATCCCTGTGGGATCAGGTGTAAGTCCACCTGATTCATTCCTGCATCACTAAACACTTAGGATAAAGGTAACAGAACTTTCAGGTCAAATAGGATGATGCCCTAACTTTTCCTCTCACAGCTGTGTGACCTCAGAAAGCTCTTGTTACTTAACCTCTCTAAATTGATTGAGTTGATAGGATGATTATTGAGAATTAAATATTGATGGGAATAATAGTTATTATTTTAAGGCAGGGAGAACATTTAATTCAATGCCTGGCACAATCAGTGTTAGTTATCTAAATGGCTAAAAGTTCATAAAAACTGATTTTTCAGCTTCTTCCTGCTTATATTACTAGAAAATTGTTCCAAGATATTATAAACATGATATATGGCACAAATTCTAAAGTTCTCTTTTCCTGCTTTCAGATCACCAGCACAGACATTCCAAGTTCTAGTTCTCCACATAAACAAAGTCCTCTGTGATGAGGAGTCTGCCAACACCACTGCCAGTGACACCAATATGATGCCACTAATTGCTTTGTCCCTTGTATTTGGGTTACTTATATTCATGCTTTATTCCCATCTCTAGTCAAAAAAAAAAAAAGGAAAAGAATCACATTCCATCCCAGAGCCTACTAAAAGTATAAAAATCATACTAAGAAAAATTGAAGTTAAATTTCAATTCTCCAAGAAATAGCACTTATCACATGGACTTTTGAAGGTTTACTCAAGCTCCATAGAGAAAAGAAGAGGGATGAGGGCAGCTCAATGGTACAGCATGTGCTTAGCATGCATGAGGCTCTGGGTTCCATATCCAGCACCAAAAAGTAACAATCCACCCAGACACAGAAAGATTGCATTCTACCAATGTACACTGTACAGAGTAAAACACATTCAACAAAATCAATACAGAAAAATCCATACCATTTCTATCTACCAACAGTGAACAGTCTGAGAGAGAAATCAGGAAAACAATATCATTCTCAATAAAAATCACAAAAATTTAAATACCTAAGAATAAATTTAATGAAGGAAATGAAAAATCTATATAAGGAAAGCTATAAATCATTGAAGGAAGAGATTCAATAAGACGTTAGAAGATGGAACAACACCCTGTGCTCATGGATTGACAGAATCAGTATTGTGAAAATGGATATACTAGTGAAAGAAATCTATATGTTCAATGTACTGCCCATCAAAATTCCAATGACATTCCTCACAAAGATAGGAAAATCAGTTCTAAAGTTCATATAGAAGCACAAAAGACCTCAAATAGCCAAAATAATTCTGAGCAAAAAGTGCAATGTGGAAGGTATCACAATACCTAACTTCAAACTGTACTATAGAGTCATAGTAATAAAAGAAGCATGGTACTGGCACAAAAGACAGGCATAAAGACCAACGGAACAGACATAGAAGACCGGACAGAAATCCATGCAGATGTGGCCATTTGATTTCTTTTCTTTAAAAAAAAGAAGAAGAAGAAGAGCCTAAAATTTGTTAGAAGAAAGATAGCCTCCTCAACAAATGGTGCTTAGAAAACTGATTATTCACTTGATTGAAACTAGATCCCATTTTCTCACCTTGTTACAAAATCAACTCAAAGTAGATCAAAGATCTTTTTTTTTTTTTTTTTTGCAGTATTGAGGTTTGAACTCAGGGCCTCACACTTGCTAGGCAGGCGCTCTTACTGCCTGAGCTACTCCACCAGTCCAGGATCAAAGATCTTAATATAAGATGTGAAACTGCTATAGGAAAGTATAGGGGAAACACTGGAACACATAGGCATAGTAACTTTCTGGATAGAACTCCAGTAGCTCAGTGATGAAGAAGGATTGGTAAATGAGACTGCATCAAACTAAAAAGTTCTGCACAGCAAAGAAAATAATGACTAAAATGAAGATGCAGCCTAATGAATGGAAAAAATCTTTGCCAGTTACACATCTTGACAAGGGACTAATAACCAGAATATCCAGGGAGCTCAAAAACTAGCCCTACAAAGAATCAACAACCTATTGAATAAATGAACTAAACAGACAATTCTCAAAAGAAGAAGAACAAATTGCCAATAAATACATGAAGAAATGCTCAATTTCCTTGGCCATAAAAGAAATGCAAATCAAAATGACATTGAGATATCACCTTACTCCAGTCAGAATGACTGTCATCAAAACAAATGTTAGCAAGGATGTGGGGAAAAAGGAACCCTTATCCACTGTTGGTAAGAATGTAAATTAGTGCAGCCACTATGGAAAGCAGTGTGAAGGTTTCTCAAAAAATTAAAAATAGGCCTAACATATGATCCAGCAATACCACTCCTGGGCATATACCCAAAGGAAAGTAAGCCAGGATACCATAGAGTCACTTACATATCCATGTTTATTGCAGAATTATTCACAATAGCCAATCTTTGGAAACAATCCAAATGTCCTATAACTGATTAATGGATTAAGAAAATGTGGTATATATACACAATGGAGTGTTATTCAGCCATACAGAAGAATGAAATTATGTTGTTTGCAGGTGAACAGATGGAACTTGAGATTAACATGTTAAGCAAGTAAGCCAGGCTCAGAAGGACACAGGTCACATGTTTTCCCTCATATGTGGAAGCTAGACTTAAAAGATACATGTATAAGTACATACATATATGATCTTACATGCATCTACATATGTGTGCGTGAAAGAGAGAGACACCATGATAGAGGTGGAAGAGGAAAAGAGAATGATAGTGAATAATATCAAAATACATTGCATCTGTGTATGAAGATGGTGTAAGGAAATGCATTGCAAGCTGTTGAATAACGGGGGAGCAGAGTGATAGAGGAAGAGTAAGTAGTAATAGAGGGAGTCAATCTGATTAAAGTGCAATATACACATGTGTGAAATACTAAGATGAGAACCCTTGAACAACAAATATACACTTAAACAAGGGAGAGGGTAAAGGATGGCGAATATGGTCAATGAACTTTGTATATATGTGCGAAAACTGAACAATGAAACCTGTTGAAACTGTTCTAAGAAGGTGTTGAACAACAGAGGATGGGGGAAGGGTGAGGGAGTGCAGTAGTGGGGGTTACATTGACTTAAGCACAATGCATGCACAGGTATAATATTAAGGCAAAAATCCCTCTGACCAAAGAAACTAAACAATGAAGGACAAGAATGAGAAATGGGCCACACTTAAGGGGAGGGCACTGATGAGACGGGGAAGGTAAAAGAAGGAAGTAAAGAAGGTGATACGGTTCATGTACTTTCTATGCACAAATAATACAGCATTTTTAACACCACTGAAATCACCATAGGAAGGTAACTAAGGTGGAAAGGAGAAAAATGGAGAAGATCAACCAATTCAGGATATAATACATATATATACATGGAAATGACATAATGAAACACCCTGTATAGATATCTTAAACAAATAAAAATCTTTTTTCAAAAATGGAGGACAAGATGCAAAACAGGTCCTGTCTGGTAGTTGGTACCAGTGGAATGAGGGAAGATGTTAAGTAAAGGATGTAGGAGGGTGAATATGGTAGAAATATGTACTCATGCATGAAAATGGAAAATGAGACCTGTTGAAACTGTTCTAAGAATGGGGGTGAGGGATACAGGAGAATGACGGAGGGGTGAATTTAACTAAGATATATAGCAAGCACTTTTGTAAATGTCACAATGTACCCCCCAGTACAACAATAATATGATAATAAAAATTAGTAAAGTAAAAGAAAACAAAAAATATATAAAATACAAATTAATAAGGACTTCATACATTTCCCTAACATGACTCAATGTCTAGAAGATTTAACCATAAGTCCTAGTGTTATCTACATTAATTGTAAAAAAAACTACAAGAAAATTTTGAAGAATTTCTCATTTCTACTAATAATTTTGGAGTTGCTTTTCAATATATGTGTCAACCTTTTGAATTCCATGTTAGTGATACTAGGTTGTTACAAAATTGAATGAAGTAAATAAATAAATAAATTTACTTGGACAGACATACTTTTGAAATATATACATGCTTTTACATCAAAGTTACATCAGTTCTTCTAAAAATGAATGAATTTTGTCAAAGTGGAAGTGAATATTAAAGGAAAATGGTTTTTTATACTCAATCCAGTTATTGAAAGCCTTTGAGTAGGTATGAACAAGTAGTTATGTGAAGCTACTCTCAACTGGAAATTTAATGAAATCTTAAAACAGACCAAGGAGTCCAATTCTTAAGATGTTCTCAAAGCATAAAATACACACCAGATTTTGGCATCTTAGAACAAAAAAAAAATAAAATATCTCAATAATTTGATAGTGACTATATTAAAATGTTTAAAATTTTATATATTCTATGTTAAATAAAATATATATTCAAATTAAAAAATAGAAATTTTTCTAAGAAGGGGAGAGGAGGAATAAGGAAGAATGATGGAGGGGATGAATCTAAGATACACTGTGAGCACATATGTAAATGTCACAATGAATTCCCCCTGTACAATTATATGTGATACTAAAAAATTTTTTAAAAGAAAAATAAGAATGTTTAAATCTATATTTAATAGTTTGTCCAAGGAAATAACTAATATCTTATAACTCTGTATATGTTAAAGTGTTGATTTCATCACAGTAGACAGCCAAATATTTCAAAGCAAAAAGAATCTGCTTTGCATCTCAAATGACCCAACAGAGCTACTCCTGTGCTAGCACTTCAGTCACCAAATTGATCCTAGTGACAACACAATATGGCACTGGTGTTTGCTTGCAGACTCCAGGTACCCAGAGAATCAAACCCACTGCCTCTCAGATCTGCCAACATCAGCCAGGATCTTGTCGCTCCCTACTCGCCCCTCCTGTCCTCTGTCTTCCAGGCAGCTTTTTGAGTGCCACACAGGCCACTACAGTAGGCAAATGCCACTTATGGTTATGGCTAGTGAGGCTGGTGTCACTGCAGGTTTAAAAAGGTCCGGTTTTGACTGCTAGGATTGCAAGGTCTGATTTCTGCTTTAAAAGGCCAAATGCTTGTGTAATGACAAATGTCAACATGTTACAGATGGCAAATGAAGTGTCACCTTCTGACTCACCTAACATTTTTATTAGTGATCCAGGAGAGTTTAAATGGCATGTTAATGGTGTCTGCAGATCACACCAGTATGGGACAATGAGCATATAAGAAGGTGATGCAGACCATCTCTGGGGCTCAAATAAAGGAAGAGACCAAATGTCAACTGGGCAAAAAGAGAGGCGCTAATAGGCTTAGGAGGGATGAGCCAAACCACATAAATGGAAGGGCTGACCAGCCAGCACAGACAATGGAAACCAATGAGTAACTGCCCATCACACCTCTCACCACTCACAGGTGAAGCCGTCACTGTTGGGCCAGTCAGTGTGAGGCCCAAACTGCAGCAGGCTAGGTTAGGGATAGTCTGGGACTCACCCTCTTGGCTCAAGGGCCCCTTCCCCTAGCCCACAGGTGAGAGGAGCCAGGTGACGATGTATCGTGTCCTCACTTCCAAGTTCAAGGTGGTATAAAAATGATCTACCAAGAGACTCCAACCCTTCTTCTTCTCTTCCCTCACCTGGCAGAACGGGTGACTCCCCCTCCCTCAACAAAGTGATTCCACCTCACCACATCCATGAGTTCTACTTGGATTCTTCCATTTGGAATGCAAGGAACAAGATCTTCTGAAAACACCATTTGCTGATAACATCTATGGCAAGCCAGCCAGGAGTCAAGCAGCGAGATGCCAACAAGTTCCCAGGCCCACCTGCACAGGACCTCCGGAATTCCTGCCACTGCTGGTGGAACCTCCAGGGTCCACCTCGCAGGCTGCCACTGGGTGCAGTCCTCCAGCCCCTCCCCTCAGGTCTATACGCAGTGTGGGGCTGAAAGCCCCCCTTGCCAGTCACATGGCGCTAATGCACAGCAGTAATGTGCAGCAACCTGACTGTGGACGCAGTGGTGGCAGGAGCATGTGTGTTGCAATAGTTACCACCGCGGGTACAACATGCAAAAGGGGCTACACCACCTGCATGTGCACGTGAGCACACTTGGGCCCTCAGCATGGCCAGCAGCCTCTGCCCAGCAGCCTCCAGCTAGAAAGCTCCCAGTGCCTGAGATGGCTTAAAAGAGGGAGCGCAAAGGCATGGCAGCTCCACAGCCAGTAGGAAGGCCAAGGAGGCTGGGGCACCAGGGACAAGACAGGCAATGGCCCAGGAGGACCACACATGCTCTCCTCAGCTGCATCTTGCATGGCTCTCCAGCCCCATGGCAATGTGGTGACAAGAGGGACTGCATGTCCCCAAGACCTGGGTCCACAGCCCCCACTCCAGGGACCAAAGAAAATTAAAAAAAAAAAAATGGGCACCACCGCTGGTAACCAACGTCCTGTGCTTGGCCAAACTGCCTTCTTCCTATCTGCAACCTTCTCTGTCTTTGTCCTCTAACCCACTCCCTTTCTCACCTAGCTGCATGCCTGGCTATGCCATAGTGCCCTAAGCACCCCATTCCAACTCTTGCCTCTGTTCTCCTTGCCCCTGAGGATTACAGGGGTCACAGAAATGCTCACCGCAGGGTCACATTCCCTTGTCCCAGGGCTAACAAGGACTTGTCTGCCTATCTTAGCCAAAGATTCTAAATTTGCTTCAAAGGTAAAATCTGAATTAACATGTAGGTTAATCTGTGTTGCTATGGTGTTAAACGTTAAACATCTTTACATGTTAAGTGCATTTAAATTCTCTTAAGTATGTTTTCTAAAATTAAAAACAGTGCCATTTAACTAAGGATTTGACATCAGTAACCCATATAGTGTATATGTAATAAAAAAACATTGTAACTTATTTAAAATTCACTCTAAAAGCAAAATTTGGAAGTTTATTCTGTTAATAAGATGTAATCTTTTTACACTAAAATACAAGTTCTAAATATATACTTGAGATAAAGAGGACTTAATAGTACTAATTAATGCTGTCCATCAAAATTATTATTCTAAAATGCAATATACAATAAACATTTTAAAACATAATCTTAACTATTCTCTGCTGATAAAATTAGGCTTACTTACAGCCAAGAGGTTAAAAAGAATGTGCCCTTACATTGTGGGTATTTTAAATAGGCAATTTAATTGGAGGTTTTATTCTTAACAATCAATTATTTTTGTTTTAAAATTAATAAAACTTTGTTCTCCATAGCTCAATGCAGTATGTCAGGATCTAAACTTGTTTAAGGTCCTTTCCAAACTGTAGTTCTGTAAATAGCTGGGTTCTACAAGATTTTGATTCTTGACTTTCTAGGTGATAACAAAGCCCCTTTAGGAGGAAATCCAGGATCTGATTATAAACACCTGAAGTAAACTGGACCCTAACAAAGCCCCTCAAAGCTTAAAGGTTTACTGCCATTTGCTCTAGCCCTAGTAATCTTAAATTTAAATAAGGCTTTTAAACTAAAATAAAAGATGGGACATTATATTTGAAGAGAAAAAGTTCTAAAACCTATGACCAATTCTCCAAAACTATAAAGTGATGTCACATCCAAGGAGGCAACAAAACCTTTTAAACCACACCTTAGCTTGCTTCAACTATTTGGCCTTTTCATTAAGATGATTAACCCGCATGGACTCCTGTCTCTCAGGGGGAGATGTCCTTTTTTTCCTATAATAGATTGCTATTTTGAGCCTGCATTTTGCATGTAACACGTCTTTGTGTTCCATTTGACAGACCCTTTGGAGAGACCATGTGCTCACAGGATATCCTGCCACCATGATGGAGCCACCATGTGTTCAACACCATCTTGCCACCCCTTAGGGCTTGTGTTTAAAATTCTCTAGATGAATATAATTTCCATACATGTTGCTTTTACTGCATTAATCTGTTAAGGATTAGGCAAAGGGTAGAGTGTTTGTATTGGAGATCTGTTGTAAACTACTTAGAAATCTAGCTGACTAATCTACCAAAGATAATGACAAAAACTGATTTGAGAGTGCACTCTGAATTAATTTGATTATTTTATATGTCATTGTGTGGTTGTGTTCTTTCTGTGTATGTCTTAGTCTGTCTCCTATGTACTTGTGGCCAATTAATAAGCTCATAAATTTTGAGCTTATTATGTGTGCTTATATTCTTTGGCATGCCTAAATCAAAACATCTGTGGATATGCATGTAGCAGTCTTTAGGATGGTTCTCAAGCTACTTTTATAAAATTAATGTGTACAGCTGTCTCAAAAGTTACAAAAAGTTCTAATCCCAACCAGGCCTAACTGTCTCTGCCTTAGAACTAAAATATATATATATATATAAACAATAATATGTTTCATTCTATCATGAGTGTAGTTTACATTTAACTCTTTTATAATTAGGTTTATTGACCCATATGTTCTTATGGATTGATAATATTATAAAACTGGTTTAATTCAATTTTCTTCCTATGTCTTTTAAGGTATAAGATTACTAAGAGTTTTATTTAAAACAGTTTTAGCTAAATTTGGCTTTTTATAAAGGTTGTTTCAAGACACAAATAAAGGTCTTAAAGCTTCTTTAAAGTTTATAAATGTATAATTGGGTTGGCTATAATTTAAAGTTTGCTTAAAAGTTTTCTAAGGTCAAAATTTAAAGTACTAATGCTTATTTTAAAAATAGGTTTCTATTTTATCAAAATAATTAAAATTCAAAATCCTTTGGTGCTGTTGGCTGATAGAAAATTTTACCAACACCAAACAAAGCTCACCCTCCAAATGGGATGATAAAACCTTAAGTCTTCAAGAGTCTACAAAAAGGTAATTAATCCTAAAATACTAAATCATGCACATCATTAACTCTGGATGAATGAGCCTGTTGTTTTTGGGGCTCCATTGGCTACATGCAGGTCAACGACAACCCTGCTGTGTGTCCCAAGTCATGCTGTTCAATAACATCAGCAGTCTAGGATGTAATATCTTAACATCCAAGCCATGGCTGTCAGTCATTGGGTCTCCTAACTTTATGCTTATCCCCTTATCTCTATTTCTATATCTAATTATTTGAGACATTAATCTTAACAGGTTTATTATTTTAAAATGTACATGTTCCCCATTTTTCTCAGTTTACAAACTGACAACAACCCCATGGCCTGATAGGAAAACTGACCATGAGCGATGGGTTTGTATCAGCCAAGCTTACCTTGGTGCAATTTGGATTTGATAGTTAATTTTGTACTGGTTACAACAGTTCATATTAAGATGTTTTCCTTTTAACACTCAACAGATTATCTTCCTATCTTTTCATCCATGCTATTTGTTCGTTTTACATCTTGTTTTGGTATCAGCCTCTTTGCCTAGTGCAACATAGTTCTGATGTTTTAATACTTGGGTCAACATTCAGGATCAACATCCCATTAAAAACCCTTATGCAGGAGAGATGGGCCCTTAGGAGAACAGTTGACGTGCAAGACTGGGAACCCTGCCACTCGCTTGCTCCAGAGATGTCTGACGGAAACAGGTCAGAGGGAGCAGTACTGAGGCTTTCAAGGTACAAAAGGGACACTGTGTAGACTTCAAAAGTTCTCAGTGTCTCTCTCTGAAAGGGCAACTTTCCTCCTTTCTTTTCCTCTCTTTCATTCTCCACCAGCCAGCACAGGGAATTCCATTAAGACGCCTTTGTGCAAGGGTGGAGGGATGAATGGATTTTCCCCCTTGCCTTCCCTCTCTCTCTTTCCGCCAACCAGCACAGGAGAAGCCAGCATATTCACTTGGCTGTATCCTTAAGTACTGGGAGATGCTTTGATCCTACTAGCCAAAAATAAGATGATGAGTTCTCTTTATGGCCCATTTGAAATTATACACTATCCTTTGTATCCTGCCTAAACCCTAAGGTATTTTTCTAATAACACTAAGAAAAAAACCGATCAATGTGTTACTCCCCCTCCACCATGGGACAGAATCTGACTTTCTGGACTTACCAGGAGAAGCCACTCATGCACCAAGGGATAAAACTACCAAACAGTCTTCAGAGAAAACTATTCAGAGAAACAGTTTAAGAGGACACGACCCCAAGTGGCCAAAGTCCTCCAACTTCTCAGGTGGGATTCAAAAGATCTGCACGAATGAGAGGACTTCTCCAGATCCAGGTGGAGTCAATTATGCCAAACCTCTAAAAGTAACCAAAATCGAGAGATTTTAAAAAGGGGGTTCTTATGCATGTGCTCTAATATTTAAGCCTTCTAGGCTTCTGGCAAAAGGCAAACTAGTGTCTTTGGCCAAGACCTTATGTTTAAGCAAAGGCAACATAACTTTCAATGGTACTATCTTCTGTTTAGGGACACTGTAAGTCTTTTTTCTGTACAAAGCTGACTCATTTATGTTTACTCTCTAGTTGGACTGATACCTGCCCCTGTACACCTGGCCCCTAATGTAGTCATCCCTTAGCTGCCCACTATAATGATAGTCCAAAATATAGGGCCATCTGAGAGTTAAAAATAGCTACAGATATAAACATGTATAGGTATAGTAACCATAAGACTCTGTCACTTTTCAAAATCACTTTATTCTTCCTGCCACACCTGGCAGGGCCCCTTCTGATGCTCCTATCATTGTTGATGTTCGGGTCATGCCTTCTGAACCAAATTCGTCTCTTCCAGGATAAAAGCATTTGAACCCAAATCATCATATGACAGGGCCATCATCCAGAGGAGGAGGAGATGCTCATGAGCAATCTCGATCGGCCTAGGCCTTCTGTTTAAAGATTCTGGACAAAGACACAGGCAACAAACATCACTGTTCAAGTCTCCAGGGACAGCGATAGGAAAGGGGCAATATTCCTAATAGATAGGATCTACAACCCCTTATCAGCTCAAAGCAGCTACCGAAGATGGACCACCACCCCCTTCAGCACCCCCCCAAAATAATTTTTGGGATACTGTCCATCAGGGGGAGTTTGAGGCAGGCTAGGTTAGGGATAGTCTGGGGCTCCTCCACCTAGCCCACAGGTGAGAGGAGCCAGGTGACGATGTATCGTCTCCTCACCTCCAAGTTCAAGGTGGTATAAAAATGATCTACCAAGAGACCCCTGCCCTTCTTCTTCTCTCCCCTCGCCTGGCAGAATGGGTGACTCCTCTTCCCTCAATAAAGCTATTCTACCTCACCACATCCATGTGTTCAGCCTGGATTCTTCCATTTGGAACACAAGGACCAAGGTCTTCTGAAAACACTGCTTGCCAATAACAAAACCACCGTCTGGGGAAGTGCATGGGTTTCACAGTAAAACCAACTAGAACAATGAGTTGGAGGGGGTGGCAATGAACACAGAGAACTCTGGGTAATTAGGGGAAGAAGAGGGCAAAGCCCTCTGCAAAGGTCCAGGGCACAGAGCATACACTCCTGCTTGCTTCTATTTAGACACCTTACTCTGCCCTCACCTCATTCTCAAAATGAAGGGAACCTTAAACTCCCTCTCTCAAGTTAGTACCAGCAAAGCATCATGTGAGGTTCACAGACATTAAACCAATGCATAGCTCAGCCCAGCTTCTCCTCTACCTAGCTCTGTTTCTCTGTGATCTGCTCCAAGCTTGAAGAAACCCTTTGTGATGAAGGAAAACATGTTGGGGTTACTCAGCAGCCTCTTAGTCCTCAATAACCAGCAAGTAGAGGATAGGAAACTTTCTTCTCTGGAGGTCTTCAAGAGAATCGTCAACAGCTTTTGCAAAAATATAAGAATGGGATGAGGTGGGAGTGAGGGATGGGGACCAGCCAGAGGCAAAGGAGCCCATTTTGATCTGTTTCATCTGAGGTTCGGAGGATTTCATTCATTTATAGTTCACTACTAACAGTTTCTAAAACTGTTGTGATTGCTTTCCTGTCTTTATTCTTCGCTTGTCAGCAAGCCCACCCTTAAGCAATTAACTGTTCATTAACACCTTCACAGAAAATAAAAGGAAGGAAATGGGAAAGGAGTGGGGATGAAATGCTGTGAGCTCCAGCTCTCTGAGACACAGAAATATTTCAATTATGTCTTGGGCATGATCTAAAGTAAGATTCCCATCTAGTGCAGTCTAACAACAGAATCTTTCCCAGAATCAAGGTAAGAAATAACATTCCTTTTTTTATCTTCTATTTTTTTTCTTTGATTTGGGGAGTTTTATATGACCTTAATTCTCAGAGTCTTAGAAAATTATCTGTCTCGATGCTAACCCACCCCCTTATTTATAGAAAGAAATGTGAATGGGTTGATTCTTCTCTTACCAAGACTTTGTTCAAAGTAATTTTCTATTGGAAACATGCAGCATTTCAATTCTTGTGGGCAATGAAACAGGGTGGAGGTGGAGGGGGCACTTTTCTGAGTCACCCTCAAGGAACCCGTACATGTGGTTACCTCTGCAGACACACTCTGGGCCATGGGACCTTAATCATCTCTATGTAGCAAATGAGATAGCAACTGCAGTCCCCCTCCAAGAGGAAACAAGAATTTAGCAGGCAGGCAAAGACTCTGGTTTGAATTAGGAAAAAGCCCAGAAGACTTCTATCAGCCAGCAGATCACTCTAGCATGTGTCAGGAATGCTTGAGGTAGAGACCCATTCACGAAAATTACAACCAAAGAAAGTTGGCCTTCTCCAAAGGAAGAATCAGTAAATGTTAAATATGGATACTTTATGCACAATGAATGAGACATACTGAAAACACAAGGTCAAGGATAAATTCATGACCTGGAAATAGGGAGAAATGGAAATTCGATTTCAAAGCACCCCTCCGTAAGATACCAAGTGTCCTTCACATAGCCATAGTGGTTTTTGTTTTTTAAACCAAACCCTGACTCATTCAGATGTTGAAAAGCCGTCTCAAACTTCATGTGTCCAAGATCAAGTTCATGTTCACTCCCAAACCTGCCCATTTCAACAAGTGACAACCCTGTCATTCCAGTTGCTCAGATGAAGGAGCGTCTCCCTTGATTTTCTGTTTCTCTCTCTATCTCTGTCTCTCTGTCTCTCTGTCCCTCTCTCTCTCTCTCTCTCTCTCTCTCTCTCTCTCTCACACACACACACACACACACACACACACACACATTTCGTTCAATCCACCAGCACATTCTGCTGGCTGACCTTCCAAGTGCATTCCCAATCTGGACACTTTCACCACCTCCAGTGACCCCCACCCTGACTCCGTGGCCCCTTAACTGATCTTCTTCCATAACTGCCCAGACAGACTCCATTCACTTCACAGTAAAGATTTAAGTAATGGCACTTTTTTCTATCAGAAAAGTTTTGTTTTGTTTTTTGAAAAATTTCTACCTTACCCAGACTGGTCTAATGGAACAGTTAGTCTGTCCACACTGGGCTGAGAAGCAGTGAAATTGTACCCTGCTGGCCAGGCATGGGAGTAGCAGGGGCCATGTCAGGCAGAGATCCCAGGAGGAATTAATGGAATTGGGGAAGGTCCAGAGAGAAACCCACAGAAGGAAAGGACCTGGGTCAGCTCAAAGCACTAATCTGTCCCCCTCACATTTTTCCGCATAAGAAAGTAAGACCCAGAAAGAATAAGTGACTTGCCCAAGGTCAGAGAAATAATAATTGGCAGAGCTGGAAATACAAATTAAATCCCCTCACTCGGTGCTGGTGGTATCTCTATCTAAAGTGCATTTATGAGAGGAAGTAACTTGTTAAATTTTTAAAGCTTGTTTTATTTCTGGGTGTTAATGGTGAATCCATTTCAATTCTAACCCTTTCATGTTCCACGTGCTTTTCAATGACTCGCATGAAGATAAAGAAAACGTGCTAATCTAATTTGCATGTGGCACAGATCTAAGGGGAAATAGCTAATATAATGAATGACAGAATCGTGATCAAAAAGATGTTGATGAGCTGGAGCAATAAGCCAAAACTGACAAGGTTTGCAGGAATCCAAAATTTTAACTACAATATCACAGGAAGGAAGGAAATACATTGGCATGTACAAGCTTAGGCCTCGAGGCCTGCAAATTCCGATTTAGTAGGCCCAGACAACTGTGTGTTTTTGTAAATATCCCAAGTGATTCAGAAATGCACCCCAGTTTGAGGACAACCAGTGTAAAATAAGATTATGGTCAGTCATGAAAGTAACATGGCACCCACAAATACCAGTATAGTCTTGGACTGCATTAATAGGACTGTAGAGTCTAAAATAAATGTGATCAACATTTTAATACATGTTGATTAAACAGTGTACTCTTTTATTCATTCATTCACAAACTTTTAATTAAGTGCCCACTAAAAGGTACTAGGTTTACTACAGTTAAAAGATATACATAGCTCTACACACACCGAGCTTACCATTTTTTGGGAAAATGACATGTTTGTGTGATCCATATCCCAGGCTTCGCCAGACTGAGGGTGAACTGAGGACCACTTGCAATATTACTTCAGATCTTGATGTTTCTCTTCTCCATGCACTTGTCTCACAAGAAGTCCAGCCTAGTCTTGGGGATTCCTCTCCCTAGATATCCCCAAGAATCCTATGGGAAGGCTTATAATTGTCCCCTATTCACTCTGACTTCTTCTCACTTCTTGATGAGATTTTATCCTTAGTGTAAGAGGCCAGACCCAAGCGTTATATGCACTTATGAATAATAAAACAATAAAAAATAAATAAATAAATAAACAATGGCTTTAGTGCCAATTGCCATGGGAATTCCCATTACAGCCATCCTCTCATTCTTATGGTGCTGTGATCTGTATATGAAGTGAAATAGAAAATGTTGAGTTTTTCCACAGCAAAGCTTCCTGTATTACTAAGTGATACCACTACTGTAATTCCCACCTACAACCTAAATCATCTCTGCCCTCCCGTGCCTCATCTCCTCTTGTCCTTACAGCAAGTCTCTCAAGGACTTATCTGAACCTTTGGTGGTCCATGAGGAGCTCATGGGCATTTCTGCACAGGGTAGAAAGCTACCGAGAGCTGGTTGTGGGCCTCGGGCCCATCAATGGATTGGTAGAGGAGAGAGGTTGGAGAGCAAGCAAGCTGTTAAGATGCCATCAGCACAATCCAGGTATCACACAGGGAGCTCCTGACTCCTAGTCAGACATGAGAAAAGTAGGGAGAGGTGGATAAAAAGAGAAATTACAGAAGTAAAATTCAAAGAACTCAGCAGCCAGGTGGCTGGAGGAGGAAGCCAGGAAGAGGAAGCACCAGACTGGACTCACTGCTTTACTCCACAGTCTGTAGAGGCAAGGGAATGTCATCATCAGAAGTTCTTAAAATAAGAAGGAAATTTAGGTTGGAATTAAAAAACAAGAGGGAACTGAAATAGGTAAATGAAAAATATTTGTTCCATCTTGGACTCTTTTGAGATTGAGGTCCTTGTGGGCATCAATCTAGAAGTATCTATGAGACAGTGAGGAAAGCAGAAATGATTTCCATTGGGGAATGTTGAAGTTAAGGGGAAAATAGTGCTAAATTCAATAAGCAAATAGTCATTTGTGATCCTGGAAAACCAACCTCATTAGACACATGAGAAAAAGTGGACTAGAAAGGTTAGTTAAGGAGGAAGCAGAAAAGATAAGACAGATTAACAACAATACAACCCTTTTTCTGATTATAAAAACTCCTATTGATTTATTAGTTTAAAAAGTGTAAAGAAGAAAATTTAAATGTAAGGCTGGTGTAGAGCACCTGTCTAGCAAGCACAAGGCCCTGAGTTCAACCCCCAGTACTGCCAAGACAAAAAGAAAACATTTCCCATAGTTCTACACTCCAAGACAAACTCCATGAGCACTTTCAGGTGGTTCCCGCTAGACACTTTCTATGCATCTATTAGACATATACGCATATTTAAATTGGCATGCAGTTTTATTCCTTAGTTGGATATGAGTTATATTTGAATATGAGTTAGAATTTCTGTATGTAACTAGTTTTAAAATGCTGTTTTTAATTTTTGAGTAATAGTCCAATTTTTGCCTAAACCAAAATTTACATCAATAGGGTTCTTAAAAATCTCTTACTGTTACAAATGAAGATGTATGTGAGCATGGTGGTACCAACTGTAATCCCAACTACATGGGATGGAGAGGTAGGAGGATTGAGGTCCAAGGTAGCCCAGGATAAAAGTGGGAGACACTGTCTAAAAGGTAACTAAAAGCAAAAGAGGGCTGAGGGCATGGGTCAAGTGGTAGAGGAACTGTCTACGAAGTTCACCGTCCTTAGTTCAAACCCCAGGACTTCCAAAAATAAATAAATAAATAAATAAATAAAAAGATCCATCTCTTGATGTTTAGAAAGCAAAGATAGGAAGTTGACTCCAGGGTGGAGGGAAGGGTAATTTAGGGGATTTTGTTTTGTTTTTAAGATAGGAAAAACTTGAATGTGTTTGAAGATAAATCCATGAGAAATTGAGAGACAATATTGAAAAGGGTTCAAGACTCTGGAGAAGGCATGAATTTATAGCAAGGAGGTGTTCTTGAGCCTCTCCCTAGCCACAGGTAGTCCCAGAAAGAACCCACACACAGCCAACTTATTACATAACATGTAAGCATTGCCATTGCTTCCCTGTTTGCCTTTTGGGGACTCCATTTCCTGTTTAGGAAACAAGATGGCACCAAGGGAACTGTCCTCACAGAGCCATTCTCCAGGCTCATGAGCTCACAGCTTCTGAGCTCCTCAGAGAAAGAGGCTACCTAGACTCAGGACAAATATTATTCTAATTATTTTGATAAAAGCCAAATAATTACAGGCCCCAAGGCCTCTTCTCTTCCTGTAGGATGATCAGTCTGGGCTCCAGGGGCTCCAGGCTGTTTGCTTCCCTCTCATTTTCCATTACTCCCAGGAGCCTGTGTGTCTATTCCTGCCTCTCCTTCCAGCCTTCTTTTGGTCCCCTTGGGAACTGGTTCCCATTCCAATCCAAAATGACATGGAGAGCTCCAAATGCCAAGGACTGGGGCTCAGCTCCCTTGCACCTGAGCAATCCTTGCTGTGTGAGTTTGCTGGGCAGATTACTTATAGAGAGCTGCCTGGGGCTTTATTTGTTTTTGTTTGTTTACGTGGCATCATATCATCCACTGAAAGGGTTTTTGATATCTTTGTTCTTGAAAACAAGCAAGTAATGCATTCCTAGAAGAAAAAGAAAAGGCATACAAGTCTCCAAGGGCTAACCATCCTTTGCATTTTGGATTGTCTGAAAGCATCATGCCAGAGACTCAGTGAAGCAGCATTTATTACGCCACATGTGTTGGTGCTGCTGCCAGTGTCCCTGAGACACTGTTAGGGAAAAATGAGTGGGAAGAAAGGACAGAGCTATTCCATAGCCAGGAGTACCCTCTAGTGTTCAGTCAGAGGCCCAAACTCCCTCCACAACCTCATAAGCCAGATAAAAGCAATAGGAATAGGGCCAGGCATGGTGATGCTCACCTGTGGTCTCAGCTACTCTGGAGGTGGAGATAGGAGGATCATGGTCTGAGGCCAGCCAAGGCAAAGTTAGTGCGAGACCCTATCTCACACTAAATAACCTAAAAGCAAAAGGACTTGGGGGCATGGCTCAAGTGATAGAGCACTTACCTAGCAAGCTCAAGGCCCTGAGTTCAGCTTATTTCTTTAAAAAGGAAGATATTCATCACTGCACAGTGGATTATTTATCTCATAGCATTGGATGTTTTTTCCACTGTGGTTACCTATCTAGGCTGCACACAGAAAGGTGATTTGTGCTTTTGACAAATTATTCAGAGTGAATAAAAGATTTTGTACGGGAGCTTGGTTCATTTATTCACTGTTCAGTCTCAGTAGTTTCCATGCTCAATCATGGAGAAGAATTATCACCTTATATCTATTGTATAGGTTTCAACACTACGGAAGTTGTAGAAAAACTGCTGGGCGTGGTGGCGTATGCCTATAATCCCATACTCAGGAGGCTGAGGCAGGAGGCATGAGAATTTGAGGCCATCCTGGGCTACATAGCAAGACCCTGTCTCAGAAAAAAAAAAAAAAAGTTGTAGAAAAACATAAACTCAGGCTTTACTGGCATTGTGCATATAGGAAGCAAAACGACAATAGGCTTAAGTATCGTGAAATACTTTTGACCTCAGGAAATAATGCAAGAGAACTTTTTTAGTTGTATCAACAGAAATATAGACCACATCTTTATTTGCAATAGCTTTTATACTATTATATTATCCACCCACTTAAAATAATGACTTTAAAGTCTGAGTGATGATTGTGAAATGGAAAAAGCAGGTCTTCAACATGGGCAATATACATACAAGTTGTAAATGTGTGTAGTAAATGAAATGTACAAATACCGTGCTGCAAGATAAAATAATGAAAACAATTGTTTCATTAATTGTAGGGGGTGATTAACCAGGCGCTGGTTGCTCACATCTGTAATCCTACCTATTCAGGAGGCAGAAATCAGGGGGATCGTAGTTTGAAGCCAGCCCAAACAAATAGTTCTCAAGACTCTATCTCAAAAAAACCCAGCACTAAAAAGAGCTGGTGGAATGGCTCAAGGGGCAGAGCCTACCCACCGAACATGAAGGCCTGAGTTAAAAGCCCAGTACCTCCAAAAGAAAAAAAGTAGTTTTTATAGGGTTTTGTTCTGCTTTGTCATAATCTGCTTGTTAACACATATCTAACTTGGAATAAACTTTTTGGGTTTAGAAGAGCCTTCACAATCAAAGGTAAGACATTAAGTAACTCTCATCTTGTGACTTGAGTCACTTCAAGACTTTTGTTTCTGAGGCCAAGAATCCTATTAATTAGAAAGAAGGCACACACACACAAAAGAATTGCTAGACCTAGCCTACCAAGAAAACCACATGTTCTGGGAATTACATGAATGTGAGATGGATATAAACATGGGGTAATGAGGGCGATGTTGAAGAAATTAACTGGAAGAAAACTCTTGAGAAAAATATCAGAATACAGAACTGCACATTCACAACTCTTAGCAACAGTTTAACCACATAGATCAGATGTAAATTTAAGGAACTTTGTGTTGACGAAACTGTTAGTGTTTGTTCTTATATTTCTATAAAGTTCCTGTAGTTCAGAATTTTTTATGACAACTATCCTCGGCGATTGAGAAAGGTAGAGTAAGTCTAGAGGAGATCTTAAAATTTACTGAGTGTTCTCAAAAGCAGAGACAGAGTAGCTAAAACATGGTGACTGTCTGCAAAGCAGCTTGGCAATGGGCTTTCGGAGTCTTGGTAACCTCCAGCTGAAGATTTGCAACAGATAAAACATCCAGCTAAATTCTGGCCTCTTCCTGAAGGTTTGGTTTAAGCCACTGTCACAGGACAAATTGCAATCCCACCATGTGTGTGCTCATACAATCTAAAATGAGTGACCCAGCTAGCTGAATATCTCCAAATACATGATGTAAGGATAGATATCCAGCCTTGGGAATGTTCCAGAAACAGCCAAGCTATTCAAAGGCAGAACAAAGAAATGTTAGTTATACCTTGCAGCAGACCAGACTATGGCTCAGGAATAATCCACAATAAATAAATAAATCTTGGCAACTAATATTTATTTCCTGAAATTGGAAGGGAAATTAATTTAAGAGTAGAAAGATAAGGAATAATGGAGAAAATTCACAAAGTGAATGAAAAGACTTCATAATGATGTACATATTATGAAAGAAGCAAAGCCCTCAGAAGTAATACTAATTTAGCATATAAAAATATGCATTCAACCTACAACAAAAATATCAAGCCACAGCAAATGCACTGTGCAGCCATGATGCAGAGCAGTGGACTGTTTGAGCTGAACATTCCATGCTAACTCCATGGTATAAAATTAGATATAGGTTATACTTAGAAGAGAATAAAACCTCATTTTCTTTTGCTGGAATAAATTCCACTACTCAACTTCAGCAGAGTTCTCAGCTGACTTTCATACCAATTCCATCCTCCTGTCCTTGTCATTGCCCCTTGCTCTGACATCCAGGCCTATGAAGGAAGAGACACAGACAGAATGGTTTCTAGGCATACTCAGATCTTAGGGAGGACCTGAATCCTTTCAAAATTCTCTTATTGTCCTTAAATGACCCCACTGAAGCTCACTAGTATTCTAAAGAGAGGAGGTGGGGAAAATGGGGGTGGCCCCCAGCTCTTCCTTTCTACGGGAACAGAAAAATGCATCAAGACAGCAGGCAGAAATATATTGGGCTAAATTAGTAAGTTTAGAAGAAATTAAACACAGCCATCAGACCTTGTAGAAGAAAATGGCTGGGGAAAAGGCAAAGGCAAGAAGCGCAGCTGCTGGGGAAGGGAGGGGGCTGGGAATGTAGCTCAATGGTAGAGCACTTCCCTTGTACTGCAAAAAAAAAAAAAAAATCCAGAATGGTGGAATAATTTGCATCTGTGACCTCAAAAGTTAGCAGAGGACTCAACTAAGGCTGAACTATGTGTCCACTACTAATTGACCTTGTAACGCATCTACATTTTTTTGGCAATGACCTTGTGATAAAACAAAAACAAACAAACAAAAAAAACATGTTTCAAACAAGAAAACTATGATAAAAGTTTGAACTCAGTGGAGACTAATTGGGTGTACCTTGGAGGGGGAAAGTCCAAAGAGGAGTTTGGGAAACTTGTCTTTTGGATCAAGAATGAACATGAAGAATTTGATTTGTGTACTGAAGAGATGGGTTGGCGTTCCCAGGCTGTTGACTTGTTGCTCCTCCCACTGGTCAACTGGGGAACAAATTCTGTAATTACACTGCCATCCCCTCTCCCTGTCCACACAGCAGCATCACAGACTAGAAGCAACAAAGACTGGAAAATGATGGAAGCTCGTTCTCCCAGGCTCTGTAAATTGTCCTGGGTTAGAAGCAGTCTGCACAGACCACTGTTACATTGTGCTCTATTTGTTAGGAGTTAGCTTGGACTGATGGGCAAACAAACAAACCAAAATAGTAATAACAATAAATGTCAATGGAGGCTTCTACAAATCCAGGTAAGTGAGCCCTGAGTTATTCCCTAGTGTCAGAAACCCAGGTTCCTTCTACCTGTTGCTCCACCAAGTGGAGTGTTTGCCCTCATGGTCCAAGTTGACAACATCTCCCTTCCAGGTAGCAAGATGAAGAAAGGTTCTCCAAATCTGCTACACAAAAGCAAGTCAATACAGGGAAGGAAATCCCTCAAATATGTGAAGTAGTAGAAAGCTATCAGAATGGCTCTAATCCAAATCCCAAAATAGGAAGACATTATGGTTGAATCTGGGCTCCTAAATAAAGCCTGGATCGCTAGAGAAAAGGTTAGATCAAAAAGAATTAACCTAGAAGGTAACACACATGCACAGGAAATTAATGTGAGTCAACTCCCTGTATAGCTGTCCTTATCTCAACCAGCAAAAACCCTTGTTCCTTCCTATTATTGCTTATACTCTCTCTTCAACAAAATTAGAAATAAGGGCAGAATAGTTTCTGCCGGGTATCGAGGGGGTGGGAGGGAGAGGGAGGGGGCGGAGTGGGTGGTAAGGGAGGGGGTGGGGGCAGGGGGGAGAAATGACCCAAGCCTTGTATGCACATATGAATAATAAAACAATTTAAAAAAAAAAAGAAAGCCTGGATAGAACTGCACTATGCAACTCCTTTGAGATACCAGTCTCTACCTTCTACATCTAATCCTTCAGAACTCAGCCTCATCTATTTTCCGTTCAGCCAGAAAGATTTGACTGACTCAACATGCACTGTGACTCAACATGAGCTTGATTCTATTCATCTGCTTTTTCAGGGCTGGTAGGGTGGCTGAAGTAGTAGAGTACATGAGTCCCTGAGTGCAAACCCCAGTACCACTATACATGTCTGTTTTTTCAGATCAGTTATCAAGTATGACAGCATTTGTCTTTGAATTGGCAGGCTTAAAGTACTTTCATTTAGAATAATTATTGATGTTGTTCTACCTTTATTTTTATGCTATTCTTTCAATTTTTTCTGTTCCCTCTTTAACGCTTTCTTTTGCATTTTTTGAATTTTTGTATTTAATTTTAATGTTAAATTTTTAATTTAAAATTTAAATGTATCTGTTACTTTTTGTATCATTTCTGGTGATAGTATTAAGGCTGATTTAAAAAAAAAAAACTTCTGCATAATATTTTTACCTACATTGCTCTGGCCAGAATTTAGCTGGAAGACCATATAGCCCGCTGTAAGAGAAAATTAGAAATACAGTGTTTGCTCTAGCAGCAATATATACTGAGCTCGAAACCAGTAGTGCTACTGCCATAGAAGAAGGGGGAGAATGAATATTAGAGACCATTACCAGTCAGTACCTTTGTCTCCCAAATGGAGTAGGGAAAAGAGTGCAGAGAATAAATGTCTAGCAGTGTGTTTAGTGATTCTGGAAACATCAGAGCCTGATCCAATGATTAGAGGGTTTGTCAATGACTATTTTCTTTTTGTTTTTTGCTGTTGATGATGATACTTGTTCTCTGTTTTGTTTATGGTTTTTTTTGTTTTGTTTTGTTTTGCTTTGTTTGTTGTGCTGGGGCTCAAACCCAGGGCCTCACACATTATAGGCCAGCACTCTATCCTCAGTCCCAATATCCTCAGTCCCAATATTTTCATCTTAATGACTGAAGGAGACTAAGAACTGACCTTTGAGAAGAAAGGTGTATCTTGGCCACTTGACCTGGTAGCAGGAGAGGTGGGCAGGGAGGGGTAAGGGCAAGAAGGCCACAGGAGGTCACTGAGACCTAAGAAAACAGGTGTTAGGCTTCCCGCAGATGGAGAGGACCCAAGAAAGGATGGGAAGCTGAGGACCCAAGAAAGGATGGGAGGCTGATGTGTGTTAGTCAGTACTCCATCACCATGACAAGTCAGTGAGAAAAAAACTTAAAAGAGGAAAGACTTATTTTGACTCTCAGATTCCGAGGTTTCTGTCTATAGTTGTTTGGCTCCACTGTTTCTGGTCCTGTGGTGAGACAAAACATCATGGCAGAGGGTGTAGTAAGCAGAGCTCCAGTGGCAAAGCTCACCTCATGGTGGCCAGGAAGGAGAGAGAGAGGACAGGAACAAGATACACCCTCAAAGGCATGCCCTCAGTAGTAACCTGCTTCCTCCAATGAGGGTCCATCTAACTTCTTCCACCTCCCAATAATGCCACCAAATTATGAATCCATTGGTAGAGTAATCCACTGATTAGGACAGAGCCCTCATGATCCAATCACTTCCCAGAAGCCCCACCTCTGCACATTGCATTAGGGACCAACCTTCTACACATGGGCCTTTTCGGGGGGAGGAAGAACTTCATATCCAAACCATAACAAGATGCCAAAAAGAAGCATCATCTACAAGTTTGTTCCACTATCAAACCTCTCCAAGTATCTTGGGTTTTGATACTCAGTGAATTTTAAGCTTTGCTGTGGCACTCTTTCCTCTCAGAAGCAGTCTCCCATGGCCCCAAGTGACAGGTGTCTTTGAGACACCCCAACAAAGGATGTATCTCTGAGAACCAAACGTGAACCCAGCTTGACTAAGGCTTCCACGACAACAGAGAGTACTCCTTTGGCTCCATGAACTTATGGGTCACACACAGTCCATCTCTGTTTCTACCATTAACTATTGTATACATTTGAAGAAGTCTTATGACTTCTCTAAATACATTTGCCTATTTGCCTAAATAGGAATAATATTTCTGCTCTCTGGCCACCTCTCAGAGTACTTGAGATGGGTAAAACAGATGGCAGTAAGAAACTTGACACTTCTTGAATATATGCATTGTATGAAGAGTCTCATACAAGGAAGATTTTGACTAATCTGCATCATGAAAAACTTTGGAGGAGTTCTGCACCTTCCTTCTCCTTGAACTCTCACAAAACATTGTGGGCTCATCTTACAATGCCTCATTAGCAGTTCACATGCTCTACTTGCAATTCATTATCTTCCTCAGCTAATTAGAGACCACAAATGAATTCCTACTGAAATGATTTTTCCTTATGAAAAATCATAAGGCCCTGAAATAATTTGTCCTACAAAACTTGATAGATCCTATAATTTCCTTTGCAGGTGAGCACAGCCATGTAAGAAATGGAGAACTGGCTTTGCTTTGACTAACAGAACTCTGAGACCTGCCCTTCTTCCTAACAGGGTCCGCTTTCACAGCAGACAGCCACAGCCACAGCCACATCACTTGCCTGGAACACCCCAAATGGTTTCTCTCGCCCCTTCTCTGAATTAGCAACTGGGCATTCCAATTCCGGAAGCCAGCAGTGGCCCCATGCCAACTCTCATCTCTCACTACACCTGAACTGCTTGGAGATGCTTGTTCTCACTGGTTCTCTCTTTGTCACTGCCACCAAAGGGCTTCTGCACCACTGCTGCCACTACCACTCCATCCTGTGCCCACAACTCCACCCTTCATTGCCTCCAGACTTCTTTCTTACTCACTTTTCTGGGCCTTTCTCCCTCACTAAGAAGTGAACACAGCTTCTAGCACTCTCTCTGCCATGCGCAAAGAGGAGACTTATCCCCATGTTACATGCTTTAGGCAAGAACCCGTGTGTCCAGCAGCCATTCGGCTGAGGATCCTTGGAGCTTCAGCATCTTCCTTCCCCCATCACCTTGGGACCTCCACAGAGTCTCCAGCTCAGTTAGCCCTCATTGTGAGAGCCAAGACTGGTCCCCACATCAGGGCTCCAGCAGGGACCTGCACTTGCCACCTTCACTCACCCACACTACTCCTGGAGCCTCACCGTTGTAGACCTTCTATCTGGCGCCAAAACACCTATAACCCAAGCTTCTAGGGAGAGGAATAATCCCATATACCAGATGCTTCCCAGGAAGTGAGGGAGAATAGGCAAACGTACCTAGGACAGATCCAACCTGACCTCTCCCTCCCTCACCACATTCTCCTGCCTGAGACCACCCAAAATCTCTGAGCAGTGTTGAACCTTGGGCTTACAGATCCACAGCTTGTTATTTTTATTGTTTTTATTTGTTTTGTGGTTTTGAGACAGGGTATCACTAATGGAGCCCAGGAGGGCCTCGAACTCACAATTCTGCCTCAACCTATAGAGTGCTGGGAGGGCAGGTGGGACACCACCACACCCAGAACAACTTGCTGTTTAAACCTTAAAGGTGAATAGTCTGAATATGGGCTGAATGCTACCTAAAAAAAAGCAGGTAGTGTGTTGCTCCCAGAAGCTTACAATCAAGTTAGGCAAGAGAGTGGCACAGATAAAACAGTAAATATTATAACAGCATAGGACAGTGTGGAATTAGGCAGCTATAAAGCAGTATTTCCTTAGCATGTGGCAGAGCCCCTGAAAAACTTCTTAAAAACACAAATTTCTGAGCCTCTCATCTAGATAATTTTGCTTAGTAGATGTGAGATAAGATTGTGACCTTTTTAAAGAGAACCTCAAGTTATTCCAATGCAAGCAAACCAAAGAATAGCAAAAGATACACCACAGTAGTTATCATGGATCCCTTAAGGTTTTCATTGCAACAACCAAACTACAGCTAACTCTGTTTTCTATACTAACCAGTTCCTTTTCTGTATTAGGCATTATGCTTAACAGAAGGCAATTGCTCTAAGTTCGTCCAAATATTTTTTTCATAATTGAAAGACACACGAAAAGGGAAGAAGGGAATTGTTTCCAGGAAACATACAAATTTTTCAGTTGACATTAGAATGCATTTTTGTTTCTTATCATCTTCATCTTTATGGATTAGCCTCCAGAGTGATCAACCCTAAAGCCAGGAACATTTATTCCCAAGATCAAACCTGCTGTCCCCACCTGGACCCCAGCAGAGCATAGTGACAACTCCTAAAGCATGGACAGCCACCTGTAAGCTCTGGCTGGTCCCATCTGGTAGGAAAGAGCTGGATATGATGTAACAATGGAAGACAGTCACATTTTACTAATCTCTTCATTTTACAAGGAAAAATCCAGAGCCCCAGAGATCCAAGAGCACAGAGGTATTGTCACGTGTCCTAGAAGTCAGATAGGAAGAACCCAGGTCCCTTGCAGCCAAAGTTCACTCACATCTAAGAGGTGTAAAGGAGGCCGAGTTTGCCTGGTCGGCAGCAGAGCTGCTCACAGACCAGTGATGCTGGGAGTAGGTCTGGGTCATCAAGCCCAGGCAGGGGCAGGACTGGGAGGTGGTCTGGCCTCCGGGTTCCAGGGCCAGAAGCGTGGGCAGCCAGAGGCAGGAGGCTCTTTCCTGTGACTCACTCCTGCACCCTGCAGCTGTTCTCCCTCTCCACTGAGCCCCCTCCACTCCCACTATTTTCCTGGTTTGGGTTCAAACCTTAGCAACTAGCTCCAACAGATAACAACACCTGCCCACTCAGCAATGTGGCATGGTGAGTAATTAGAGGGACCCGCACACACTATTTTGATACAGCACTTTCTTTGAAGCCAGGATGTTTGAGAGAGAGAAAGAGGACACAGTCTGGTGACCTGGCTTCTGGCAACCAGGCCACCTAATAAGCTCACATTTGCATTGGCTTCCTCAGACCCCCATCCAGTACCCCAATCAGTGGAGCGCACAGAAACAGGTGGCAAGCACTGAGCTGGCAGATGCACCCGCGCTCACAGTGGGGGGCCACTGTGCTCTCCTTGCAGGTTTCTTGGCACCTTCTAGCCCTTCCATAGCCAGCACCTCAGGAACTTGCTTCCTGGTGCTTCATCCAACCCTCCTGCATAATCATCTAGGATCTGTCACTCACCACCAAGGACCAGGGCCTTCTTCTCTAGGTGGCAGAAAACTCTGCCTTACCCCTCAACTGTCTGCAGCTCCTGCCAGGTCAGAGAGACACAAAGTTAAGGGAATGGCCCAGGGATGAGAGACCTTGAAAAGGAAAATCACCATCAAGTAATGGCAAAGGAAGATTCTGGAACCCTGCAAGGTCTTCATAACTAACCACTAACTTGTCCCACCTGGACAGGTCAGTGGTGCCCCACTTTCACAAAGTTCTCCCTATGTTTGGTTTGTTGTTGTTGTTGTTGTTGTTGTTAGTGTTTAAATTTTAAATCACTGGAACTTTTGTGTGTATGGTGTCAAGTGCCTAACCATAAACTGCCTATGTTCTAATATGAAAAATAAAGTAGACGATTATAGGTAATACATGTGTACCTAATCCATGCAGCTCCATGACACTGGGGCATATAAGAAATGCCAACTTATTTTTTAGTCAAATTAAATCTAATGAGAGGCTCCTTTTCAAAGATGATTTGGAGGATGGGGTTCCTTTCCCCTTCCCGTAAACATAAGAGCCATGGGGCTTACAAGATCACCCCAAGATGAAGTACACTGCATTGCTCCTAGTCTAGGTTGTATGCCACACGCATTTGATGCAAGGCAGTGGTGTTCCCCATGCCAAGGTCAGCCTTGAGGCAGAGCCAGTTAATCACCAGTACTCTGACAGCCTGGCAGACATTGACTATGGTGTCTTCCTATCCCTGAGATGCTGAAATGTAGCGTGCTCAGCTCTCACTGATAGTGAAGCTCACATCCTCTTGCTGGTTCTGGGTACCTTAACACTACTTCCTCACCCTTCCAGCCTGTTGCTCACAAAGCTCCTCCTGGCAGTCCATGCCACACAGCCCACCGTTGTTTTCTTGAAAGCACTGACCACTATCTGAAACAATCTGATTTATGGACTACATGTTGGTTTTCTGTATTCTTCAGGAGAGCATAAATTCCATAAGAGCAGGATCCTTGCCAATCCTGCTTGTTGATATATATATTCATTGCCTAGAAAAGTTCCCCAACACAACTTGGAGACAAGGATCTGTTGAATGAGTAACTTAATAGGCCAACCTCTCCCTTTTCTTATGCTATCAAACATTCTTTTGCCTGTAAGTTCTACCCTAACCCACAAAGGACCTAGATCTTCAAGACGGCCTATTTCAGGGTTGGAAAATGAGGAGGTGTCCTTGGTTATTTCACAATGAGTCCACAGCAGAAGCAAATGCAAGTTAATTTTTCAATCATTTATTACACACACATAGCAGATACATCTATAATGTCACAACTGTTTGAGGATATACTGTTGATTAGGGATTAAACTACACCAAATCACAAAGCTTGTCAATAATTTACAGACTGAAGATTCAAGCTTGGTCTAAGGTTGCTTTCCTTTCTGTTACCCAATGAGCAAATGAGTAGTAGAAAGAATATATACAAAAAGAAAGATATAGATGAGTAGAATATTGCTTGTTGCCTTCCTTATTCCTGGCAGAGAAGCCTATGGACTTCAGTGGCTTCAGCAGGTCAAGTAGGGTTAGGAATCCACCAAGATAGAAAACCCAGGATCTCAGTTAATTGGCTTTCATAGCAAAAGGAAATATAAGAAATGCCTCTTTTATTTGGGGAAATGCCTATTGCACAAAGGTACATCCTGTGCATTCTGTTCTAACTGCAACAATGGGCCATCTTTGTGGCACTAGACCTGATTACAGTGCACCGTGGGGATTATGGGGGGAAACAGTTTGGTATCACCAAAACTTAAAAAAAAATTGGACTTTTTGAGTCTTGATCTATGGTTTAAACAAGAGTAAGGTGCTGAGGAAGAAGATGTTTACAAACCTACAAAGTGGGTTTGTTTAAAGACATGGAAAACAATAGAAATTTGGTGTGTAGAGGGGAGGAACCCACGAAAGCAAGCCCAACTCAAAAGGAAGCTGAGGATGTGGGTTTACACAGAGAGACTAGAGCCATCTGGTGGGGGATATTGAAAGCAGCTAAGGATAATGAGAACCAGGAAAAATCTGCTAGTGAAATCAAATCCCAGAAGTGGTGACTGGAAGATACTGTTTATTTTTACATGTGATGAAATTGAGACCCAACAAATTCAAGTGACTTCCCTAAGCTCAAAGAGTGAGATGATTTCATTATCAAATTGGTCACCCTTAGATATGATTTAAATCCAATATGAGCCAAAAAAATAGAGAACTGGTTTTGAAGAGCCTCAATTATGAGATTTATACTTTATTCTGAGACACTCACCCTCTGCCTCTCCCTGAATCCAGAAATCTATAACAAATCAGTCATGATCTCTTAATCTTGATTCTCTGTCCAAATGATGCCCAAGAGACACAGCTGGATTCCCAGCTATTTGTCCCAGCCTCACTTCCCAGTCTTCAGGCCTCCCAGTGGGAGAGAAGCAGAGGGGACCACACCACTCCTTGGTTTAGGATTTTATTCTCAAAACCAGCCCTTATCCTTGTGCCAACAATGACATTTCAAATAAACTTCTCTTCAGTCAAGGATTAGACGAGACTGTCCCACGTCAACTGCACGAGAATTATAAACATTTACCTTGTTCTTATTTAGTTTAGGAAGAGATATCTTTGTGCCTAAAACTTGCAGAATGGATTCACTGAAGACATGCTTTTGTACATGCAAGGTAAGTGTGTTCTTTTGTACTTGTGAGTTAGGTGTGTTTTGTTTTTTTTTTTTTTTTTTGTCTTTTCTTTTTTGGTGCTGGGATCGAACCCAGGGCATCACACATACTAGGCAAGCGCTATACCACCAAGCTACATCCCAGCCCCAGTGTGTTTTTTTTGTTATTGATGTTGTTGGTTTGTCTGGTTTTGTTTTTCTTTTCTTGTTGAGACAGAATCTCACTGTGTAGCCCAGACTGGGCCCAAACTCACAATCCTCCTGCCTCAGCCTCCTGGGTGCTGGGATTACAGGCATGAGCCATCCTGCCCAGTGAGGCTTATTTTTAATACAAACAGAGTAAACAGACAATTGTGTAGTCAGAAGTTAATTACCATCACTTATTTTAGTAAAGCTACTCTCCCTGAGGCCCACTTTCAAATGACTAAGCTAGTCCATAAAATCCACTCTGCTTTGTGTAAGAAGAAAAAGAGGTTGCACAAGGATCTTGGAAAGCCAGTCACTGCAACTACATGGGCAGGTATGACTTCCAACTACATTGTGGGGCTTCTAGTGAATTACCTTGTGCCCTTATGTCTTTTATGGCTGAATATTAAAAAGCTTTGACCAAGGAACCAGCTGTTTGCCACCAAGCTAGCTAAAGAATCAGCTCTACCATGCAACAGAGACTGTATGAATTCACCCAAACCTATGGCCAGCTCACATTTCCCAGCCTCCCTCATTGCTAGATGAAGTATGTATATGAGCTACAGCCAATGGAAGGTAAGTAGAAGAGAAGAATGCCACTTCTGGGAAGAGCACATAAAAACTTCCTATGAGTAGTCCTTTCTTCTGCTGCTGTCTTAACGGAGAGGACTCTGAGGACCTATAGAAGGGAAGGACTACAAGACTGAAAAAAAAAAAAAAAAAAACTTGAGCCTCTATGTGACCACATGGAAAGCTGCTCTTCCAGGATCTCTCATATCAGACCCTGATAGGACTGACAAGCAAATGTGCATTAGGCTTCAGTGCTGAGAACAAAAGATTGATCCACTACAACTACTGCTGCTCACCCTAAGGGTACCACTCATATTGCTCACTTCCAAATTAAGTCTTATATGGACCACCCAATGGGAAGAATCCAGGTGGTATGGTACACCTTAGCTGCAAGGGAGCCGGGAGCAAGTTTTGTGAAATTGTTCTTGTGACAGCAGGATTCTCAATATGGATAGTTACCAAATTGTAGAAAGCATATTTATAGCAACAATAAACAAATAATTATCCCTACAGAAAGGAACAAACAGTTCACAGAAAACATAGCCCAAATTAGGCAGTAAACATATGAAAGAATTGTCAATTTTACTAGTAATCATGGAAATGCAAAATCATGACCCTCCTCAAAACAGACCATTTTATAAACATTAGACTGCAAAAGTTTTCAGTCTTATAAATGTGGCAATGATGTAGAAAAATGGGCTGTCAGATCATGTTGGCCAAAGTATAAATCACTGCAACTGTTTTAGACAGCAAAGTCAAATACCACATAATAATTTGAAGGTGTACACTGACACCCAACCCAGCAGGTCTGCTTCTAGACATCTGACTCAGTAATGGAGTGCATCACCCCAACATTTCAATCCCCAGAAGTGACACAGCCCGTTGATCAAAACTAGTCATATGACCCTGACTTACTCCAAGATTACAAGGAAGTGTGATCCTCTTTCATGTCCACAAGGGGAAAGAAAATTGGATTCTAGAAATCTCTACCACACTTTTTCAAAGAACTTCCATGTGGAAGCTATTCTCAAATGAAAGTGTCACTATAAGACCTTCTCACAATGAGAAGACTGGTTGGCATTAAAAGAATGCAAGAACTTTTCATTAAGACAGAAGCTAGATTTGATGACAAGAAAAACTTTGTAGAGCTTAATTTAGAGAAGTAAAAAGTCAATTTCAGAGATAAGGTCAGAGTGATTCATCTCTTCTGCACCTGAGAGACTCAGCCCATGCTGATATCCAACCATCTGTTGTAGCTGAGAATTCCAGTACCTAAGGTAAAACTACCTCAGAAGAGCTGTTCATCGCAGTAATGGCGCCTTGTTTGTTTACCTTAGTCCATCCCAGAAAGACATCTTGATGTGCACACATTGGAAATCAGCCAGCAGGCAATTGGTGAGTAAGCCTATTCTGGATATAGAGACAATCATGCACATAGTCCAAATTCAGCAGGTCTGCACTGTTGAATCCACACAACCTCCTGGACAATTCAAGCAAGCAAACACTACTGCCTTCTACCTCTGTTACAATTGGAATTAAGGTGATAACTTAAGTGTGTTCTCCCACCAGCACCTAACTAATCCCTGGCACATAGACAGGTGTTAGGTGTTTGCTAAAGCAAAGGGTGGATGAATGGACCAATCTGGATAATCACATATATGCATACCATTGCTATCTGGTCTACAAACTGAATTCCAGGGTAAACATACAGCCAGGAAGTCACTTGCATAGTTAGGTGGTTGTACATGTACAAGGAATTTTTGTTGAAATGCCAAGGGAAGGTGGAGGAGGAAGATGGGAAGTATCCCAGCTGGCATGGCTCTGTGCATCCTACTGCCAAAGGAAGCAAGGAGGTGGAAACAGATCTTTAAGCCAACTTGGTGAATTCAGAGGCTGGGAGATTTCATTCCATCTCCTCAGAAATGACTGAGACATAGCCTTTCCTCTCTGTGTTCCTGTCTCACCATCTTTAACAAGTAGGACAGAAAAGACTGAATTTCTGATCAGCTCCTCAGACATGCAGAGAGGAAGAGATTATTTTGCTGAATAATTACTAGCATTCCACCAACTTTTTGCTTGATTTGGAAACTGAAGTCTGAACCCATGCAGAAGAGAGATCACAAACGTCCCCATGTAAACATATATACTTTTCTAGGTTTAAGTTAAGTCAATCTTGACCTTTTGAGGAAACCAGCCTTAAAAAGCAAATTTTCCAAAAGGCTGTGGAAGGATCACAGCATAGTGAACTCCCTGGGTATTAACTGTATCTGTCCTGGGAGGATGCAGTCTAGAAAACTGAGGCTGGGAAGGTAATAGGGGATGAATATGATCAAAGTACATTTATACATGTATGAAAATGTTACAATGAAATCCATTATTTTGTATAATTAATATACATTAACAAAATTTTTTTTAAAAAGTATATTCTTGGCAAAAAAAATGCTGTTATTGTGATGAAACAGCAAAAAAAGATACTGGAGTTAGTGAGCTCAACTAAGGTAGCACCTACAGAAAGTTTGAGTTTCCTTCTCAGACCCCTTCTGCTCTCCTTTTCCCTTAATCTATTTTGCTACTTTTAGATCCCCCTTCTTCTGGCTTCTAGATTTTATGTCTGTTAGAGTTTTCCTCATCAAAGAAAAATCAGCTAAAAGTAATTCACTATCACTTTAGTTACCATCCATTAAGTTTGGATCTGAAATATATCCCAACAGCTCATGTGTTGAGGGCTCAAGTCCCCAGTGCAGCAGTGATTGGACCATGAGGGCTCTGACCTCATCAATGGATTAATCTGTTGATGGTGTCATAATTGGATTGGGAGTTGACGGAAATGTAGAGAGATGCAGTTGAAGGGAGTGGGCTCCTAGAGGCTGTATCTTGTCCCTGGTCCCTTCCTGTCATTGCTTCCTGGCCTCCGTGAGGTAAGCAGCCTCCTCACCAAACACTCCTGCTGCCAGGCAACCATGGACTAAAACCATGAGCCAAAATAAACCTTTCCTCTTTCACTTATCTGGTGTATCTTGTCAAAATGACAAAAAGCTAACACATTGCTTATTACTTACTGAATGCTAGGACTGAATGGATGCCATCTCTTTATTTCCCCTGCCAATATCAGTAGCACTTTTATTCCCTTTTAATCACTGAACAAAGGTGCAGAGAAGTGAACTCACAGAGTGTGAGAACTCATAAAGCCAGGAAAGAACAAAGTAGATAAATATCTACCAATATGAGCCAATTAAAGTTTTTAAATATATAAATAAAGAAAACTTTTTAAAGTTTTAAACTGCATTTTCACTTTGTGTTCACTATTCTAGAGCTTTCTTCATCCTATTTATGAGTTGGGAAGTTCACTATGATTTTTCCCAAGTGTGTTTGCATCCTGAAAGATCCCCACCCCATGTTGGGGTTCCATTTTCTAAAATGAGTCTGTGTCTTTTAGTGACATTTACTAAAGTATTTAAAGATGGAATAAATGATGCCTGGAGTTTTTTCTAAATAATCTTGAGGGTAGTAATAAATAAAGGAACACTGGCCAAAGTATATGACTATTAAAATTGAGGGATTATACAGGGGTCCCCTTTACCCAGCTACTCATGGTCAACCATGATCTTAAAATGTTAAACAGAGATTTCCATGAACAATTCATAATTATTAAATGATTTTTATTGCATAATATTGTTTACTATTATTAGTTATTTTTGCTGATGTCTCACTATTCCTAGTTCATAAAACTTTATCATAGATGTGGCTTCCACTGATGGTTCCATTTTAGGCTTCCATTGATGGTTTTGAAACATATGAGGAAGGATCACTATGTAATTCACTCTTTTTTGTAATATAGTGGAATTTTCCCAAAATAACATTTTTTAAAGAAAAAAAGAAGGCCAGACATGGTGACATAACCCCAGGTATTCAGGAAGTAGAGATTGGGAGAATAAATTTAGGTTTGATGCCTGCCCAGGCAAAAAGTTAGCAAGACACAACTCAATAAACAAGCCAGGTATTGTGGTTCATATCTGTAATCCCAGGTACATGGAAGACATAGGTTGGAAGATTTCTGCCTGAGGCTAATCTAAGTGAAAGTAAGACCCTACCTAAAAAAAATTAAAATCAAAAATTGCTGGGGGTGTGGTTCAAGTGATAGTGCCCCTGCATAGTGAGTCCAAAGCCCTGGGTTCAAACCCCAGTATCAAGAAAGAGAGAGAGAGAGAAAGGAAGGAAGGAAGGAAGGAGGAAGGAAGGAAGGAAGGAAGGAAGGAAGGAAGGAAGGAAGGAAGGAAGGAAGGAAGGAAGGAAGGAAGGAAGGAAGGGAGGAAGGAAGGAAGGAAGGAAAGGTTCATTACTGCCACAATTTCCAACTTCTTGAGATGCAAAGTTTTAAAGTATCCAGCCCAACTCTATCAGCCCAACATTGTCAGGAGAAAGCTCTACTCCACCCTTTGGAGTCTATTAATCTCAGAAATAATGCTGGCACAACTTCTGGAAAATGCCCACTAAGACCTGGACGTGCCATCCACACACAAAGGTGGCTAAGCAATCGGTTGTATATGGACAGCTGCTTGCCCTTTATCTTCTTTGGCAGCTGAAATTTACAAGTGACATATGGAGCCTACCACTGAGTTGCAGACCTCATTGCAGAAGTTCTTAGAGCCAGACACTGAAGTCCCTTCAGGTCCACCACTTGGGACCACAGCGTGCAAGGGCAGCATGGCTCTCCTGCCTGCCTGCAGTCTCTCGTGCTCTGGTCCACTCTTTTGTAGGCAGTATTTATTGACAGAATCTTCTGTCAGCATGCTATTGTGCTCTCCATCTAATGTGGAGTTGCTTCAGCACAGAACTAGCTGTTGGAGTTCTTTCAGTCTGGAGCCACTTTCTGGTTTTGTTAGCCTCTCCAATAGTAGTTTGCTTGAGATGCAATAACAAAATACCACAGACAAGGTAGCATAAGCAACAGAAATGTATTTTCTGACAGTACTGGAGGCTGGAAGTCCAAGATCAAGGTGCCAGCAGACTGAGTGTTTCCCAAGGCCTCTCCTGGGCTTGTAGACAGTGTCTTCCCACTGCATCCTTGTACTGCAGAGCCTGTGTGAGTGCTGAACTCCTGGAGTCTTCTCTTCTATGGAATACTCGTACCATTGCACTAGCACTCCGTTTACCTTGTTGACCATCTCAGCCAGGCATGGTGGCACCTGTAGTCCTAGCTACTCAGGAGGCTGAAGCAGGAGGATTACTTGAACCCAGGACAGCCTGGGAAACAGTGATAACCCATTTTGGAAAAAACAAAAAGTGCTATCTCCAAATATAATCACATTGGGGTTAGGGTTTCAACCAATGAATTTGAGGAATACTTAATTCTCAGTTTAAAACACATTTTGGCCCATGGATGTAGCTCAGTGGTAATTTTGTCTAGCAGGTGCCAGGCCCTGGGTTCCATTCTTAGCACTGCAAAAGAAAAACAAAACAGCGATTGTCCTCTTAGCTCCATGCTCTCTCACACAGTCCACTCCCACCCCTTTCACACCTACTCAGCTCCCACTTCCACTGTAGGACTTGGCTCATGGTCGCATCCTCAGCAGAGCTTTCTCTAGCTTCAGTGTGTCCCTCTGGGCTCACCTGCCTCCCTGTTTTGGTACTCATAGGAAGGGTGGGACACAAGCGTGTGAGCTGAGCAGCACAGGGAGGGAGGCAGGACCTGTAGAGGGGGGAGTGGGAGTACCCAGAACACATGCACACAAAGGAGCAACCAGCAATCATGACAGGCCCTGAAACCACCCTCACCTGGATCCTTCCTCTCTTATTTTTCTGAGTATTTGTTCAGCGTTTCCGTGTCATGGGATGAAGGGCTGTATTTAATGGGAAATATTTCATTATCACCATGATGACGAACTGCACAGTCAACACTCCCCTCACCTCCAGTTTGCTGTCCACCCTGGTGCTGGAGCTCTCTTGTGACAGTGCGCTCTCTGTTACCAATGTACCAGGCGTTTCCAGCCTTCTATCTCAGTTCACTGCAGCCAGAGGAAACCATGGAGCAATGACACAGCCAAAGACATGTATATTGAAGCACTTTTAGGACTCTAAGAAGGCTTTGGGGGTGCTTTTGCTTCATTTTTGGTAAAGGAGGCTGATGCCAACCTGTGATAGATTGCCTGTTACTCTGCCTTCCCATCACACACACTTCCAGGTCTTTAGGCGTCATCACGTAGGAGAAACCAGGAACTACACTGCTCAGAATCCTTACTTCCATATGGCTGTGAGTTTGAATTTGCCATGAAAGACACCTGCTTACCTGAGTTGCAGTGAACAGAGCAATGAGAAGCCAGCATTCTTTAGTCAGTAGCAGGCAGATTTCTGGGCAAGCATAGGTTTGTGGCAGAGCCCAGAGCCCCTAAAAACAACTCACTTTGCTGACTCAGGTAGAGATCATCAGCAAGAGCTTGGTTTGCGAAAGTATACTAGGTGAACTCTGGATGCCACCCGCACACTGAGATCAGTAGCATGTGACCCTTCACCCTTGCTCCCCAAGCCTATGCACTGGTTATGTAAACAGCTAGTTCTTTTATTTTTATAAATTTTTATTAGGATATATTTATTACATGGGAGGGCTCATAGTGACAATTCGGATTAGTCTTATATTTACCTTGTTTACATTGCCCTCACCATCTCTCCCCTTCTGCCCCCTCCCCACCCCACTTAAAGCAATTGCAAGAGGTTTCTTAGTTCTGTTTCATATAGGTATATGAAGTCCATCTGCCATATACTGTCACCTTACTCTCCTTACTTCATCCTCCCCCCTCCCACTCACACACACACACTGTGCCTGTTTCACAGTCCTGGTTTTCATTATTATTTAAGTTGATGTTAGAAGGGGTATCTCCTTGTATGCCACTGTGGGTATGCTTTACTTTGGTCCATTCAACCTCTTCCATTGCTTTCCCTTACCCCTTTACCTTCCACCACACCCCCATTTTTCAACATCTTTCAATACACAGTCTTATATCTTCTACCTTCACATCTTATAATATGCAATATTACTGATGCTCTGTCATTAGACTCTTTTCCTTTCTCTCTTTCCCTGAGTTCCATACAGATTCCACTGTAACAAACATATCTACAACTGAGTTTGTATGTGATTTTGTTTTTGTGCATGTTTATCACATATGAGAGAAAACATATGTCTTTTGTATTTCTGATCCTAGCTTACTTCATTTAACATGATGTCCTCCAATTGCATCCATTTAACTTTAAACCACATGTCATTATTCCTTGTGGCTGAGTAATACACGATTGTATATATACCACAGTTTCTTGACCCATTCATCAGTTGTAGGGTACCTGGGTTGTTTCCAGAGCTTGGCTATGGTGACTAGTGCTGCAATGAACATCGGTGTGCAGGTGTCTCTGTTGTATCCTGTCTTACATTCTTATGCCCAAGAGTGGGTAAACAGCTAATTCTGTGCATTAAATTCTTCTTGCTTGGGATACAGAGAGTAACGTTTGTTTTCTTAACCAAACCTTAAGTGATTAAACACAGATTTGGGAAGGTCGGCCACCATCACGGATAGCATAGCACCTATGCAGGAAGTTCGTGACCAGCCAGCCACTTCAGGAAACAAATGGTCATAAGAGTCCTTCTGCCTGGGAAGGCAACAGTACCCAGGACAGAAATTTGGGAAAAAACTAGCCGAAAGGTATAAGACCAGACTGGATATCATTTTTGTATTAGGACTCAGAACTCATTTTGGTGGTGGAGAGACAACTGGTTTGCATGATTTCTGATTCCTTGGATTGTGCAAAGAAAAATGAGCCCAAACACAGACTTGCAAGACATGGCCTGAACAAGAAGAAAAAGACCTCAAAGAAACAGTCAATGAAGAAAGTCAGGAGGACAGTAAAGGCCAGTGTTAGTACTGGCAAAAAAAAAAAAAGTGAGCTGAAGATTGGACAACAGTTAGAGAAATGAAGATTCTACAATGACTTCATATGTGGTGATTGTGTGGATTTTTCACAAGAATAAATAAACTGTAAAAATCTCTAAAAACACAGACTTGATGCCTGGAGCTATATTAGCTCTACTGTGACCATGACGACATGGCCAACAGAATCACAAAGATGTGAACTCAGAAGCTTTACTTCACTGAGCCACTGAACCCATTCAAGAAGCCACCAATGTCCAGACTTTCCTATACTAGGACTGCTGTTATTTACAGCCTAATGCAATTCTGATAAGTCTTCCAATTTTTTAAATAATAAATTAGAGTCAGAGAGAAAAGTGGAAAAATGAAGTATGATGAAAAATTAATCAGTTACTTTCCAATCTTGGTCTGACAAATTAGCACTGTCCCTCAAATGAATATAATTTATGTGAGGCCAAGGTGAAGAAGACATGAAAACTACAGATCCTGTCTACTTGTCCCACTGGAACAGACATCTGACCTTCAGCGAGGCATGCATGGAGAGTCTAAGGGCACAGGGAGGAGGTGACACTCTCTAAAATTTAACAGAGAAAACCCTGAAATAGGGGTAGCATGGTGGAGTCATAGAATGTCACAACTGGTCAGAGTTTTCATTCCACAGATGAGAAAAATGAGCCCCATGTTTACTGTTTAACTTGTCAAGGTCACTGGTGGGAACTTTTTGCTCCTTTATTCTGCCTTTGTACCACATCTCCTTCTCCCAGAGTCCAGTTTTGAGCCCGTGAGTCTGCGTCAGGGACCACTCAAAGAACAGACCTGAAATCATGCTCAGAATTCCTCCTCTCTGCCTCTTTGACTCATGTCTCTGAAGTGAGCAGGTGCACATTTACTTCTTCTTCCCCAAGGACGAGTTATTTGCTCAGAGATGTGTCTGCCCTCCCAGCATGAACTCACCCACTGTCCTCGACATGTTCATGTCTGTTTGGATTTTAGGTGGCAAAGTTGGGTGTTCATGCCCATATCATTATGGGAGAAAAATCCAGGTAGGCACCATGAGCCAGCCATTTCCTCTAACTGCCCCCTCTTCACCAGCAAGTGTCACCTTTCAGTCACAAATATATATTCCTTAGGCAAAATTCTCTGGACTGTAATAATTTGTGTGAGTCTCTCCCCAAAATCAAAGGAATTAACCACAGAAAAGAAAATATTCAACCAAAAAAAAAAGGCATTGCACATATATTCATCTTTCTATCACAACAGAAGATATGTCGGTGTATTTTCAACCCCACCTAGAAAACCGCCAGCACACAAACTCTAAAATGAAATAAAGCATCAAAACCTGAAGACTATACCAGCAAACATTAACCTAGAAGGGTGACATTTGTTATCAACCAATGTACCCCAGTCTTCTCATTGCAAATACATTTCTTCCAGGCCCCACAGAAGGACCCCACATAAAGCCTCTGCCATGAAGGACATGGAAGCTAACACGGAGTTACACACAACACAACCAAGTGCCAAAGGCAGCCCTGACACACACCAGAGCCACATTCAAAGACTAAGAGATTTTGGTTCTGGTTCCAGGAATTTAAAGAAATCTCTGTAGAGTTACTGGCCAACCACAGCTAACAGAGAAGAGATGTCAGTAGCCTCATATGGCAAACAATACAGACTTAATAAAATTAGTTCAGAAAAGTCAGTAAATAACTAACAACAAATACTACAAGAAGCAGCAATAAGGGCTGGTGGAGTGGCTCAAGAGATAGACCTCCTGCCTAGCAAGCACCAGGCCCTGAGTTCCAAACTTTGTGCTGCAAAAAAAAAAAAAAACCCATATAATGTGTGTGTGTGTGTGTGCATATGTGTATATATATATATATATATAAAAGAAGCAGCAACAAAATACCATAGGAAAAGGTCAGAATTCAACTTTAGAATGGCCACATTATAATATTCAAAATTCACACTCTTCCATAACAAATTGCAGGACATAAATGAAAAGAAATAAGAAAATTAATAGATACTGACCTTGAGGACACCCAGGCATTGGACTTACTAAATAAATGTTTTACATGAACTATTTTGAATACACTCAAATGTAGAAAGAACTAAGGCGATCATTGTGAGAATGATATCTTTCCAGATAAGTGCTAGAAATTACAGAAAATAATCAAATAGAAATTCTAGAGTTTAAAAAATTACAATAACAAACTGAAAATTTGACTAGAAAATTTCAACATCAGATTTGGCAAGCAAACATCACACTTAATGGGAAAAACTGAAACCATTCCCCCTAAACTCAGGAATGACACAAGGATGCCCACTACCCCCACTCCTATTCAACATAGTACTGGAATTCCTAGCCAGAGCAATAAGGCACGAAGAAGAAATAAAAGGAACACAAAAAGGTAAAGAAACTGTCAAAAGATGACATGATCATGCAGATGACATGATCCTGTACCTCAAAAACCCTAAAACTCCTAGATACCATAAACAGCTTCAGCAATGTAGCAGGATGCAAAATCAACTTACAAAAATCGTTAGCTTTTCTATACACCAACAATGAACAAATTGAGAAAGAACACATAGAAACAATTCCATTTACAATAGCCTCAAAAAAAAAAATCAAATATCTAGGAGTAAACTTAACAAAGCATGTCAATGAACTCTACAAGGAGAACTACAAACCCCTGAAGAAAGAGATCGAGGAAGACTACAAAAGATGGAAAGATCTCCCATGCTCATGGATTGGTAGAATCAACATAGTAAAAATGGCTATACTACCAAAAGCAATCTACATGTTCAGTGCAATTCCCATCAAAATCCCAATGACATTCATCACAGAGATTGAAAAATCTACCCTAAAGTTCATTTGCAAACACAAGAGACCATGAATAGCCAAGGCAATACTCAGCAAAAAGAGCAATGGTGGAGGTATCACAATACCCAACTTCAAACTATATTACAAAGCAATAGCAATAAAAACAGCATGGTACTGGCACAAAAACAGACATGAAGACCAGGGGAATAGAATAGAAGACCTGGATATGAATCCACACAGCTATGCCCACCTTATTTTTGACAAAGGTGCCAAAAATATATGATGGAGAAAAGACAGCTTATTCAACAAATATTGCTGGGAAAAGTGGCTATCTGCCTGAAGAAAACTGAAACTAGATCCATGCCTGTCACCCTATACTAGTATCAACTCAAAGTAGATTAAAGACCTTAATATCAGACCTGAAACCTTGCAGTTAGTACATGAAAGGGCAGAGAATACCCTGGAAACAATAGAGATAGGCAAGGACTTCCTCAGTAGAACTCCATAAACCAAGCAACTAAGAGAAAGGATTGACAAATTGGACTAAATGAAATTAAAAAGCTTCTGCACAACAAAAGAAATGGTCTCTAAATTGAAGAAACCACACACAGAGTGGGAGAAAATATTTGTTATACAGCTATACATCAGACAAAGGACTGATAACCAGAATATATAGGGAGCTCAAAAAACTAAACTCCCCCCAAAATCAATGAACCAATAAAGAAATGTTCAACTGAACTAAACAGAACTTTTTCTAAGGAAGAATCCAAATAGCCAAAAAACACATGAAAAAATGCTCACCATCCCTGGCCATAAAGGAAATGAAAATCAAAACCACACTAAGATTCCACCTCACCCCTGTGAGAATAGCTATCATCAAAAACACCACCAACAACAGGTATTGGCGAGGATGTGGGGAAAAAAGAACCTTCATACACTGATGGTGGGAATGCAAGCTAGTACAACCACTCTGGAAAACAATATGGAGGCTTCTTAAAAAATTAAACATAGATCTGCCATATGATCCAGCAATCCCACTCCTGGGGATATACCCAAAAGACTGTGATACAGGTTACTCCAGAGGCATCTGCACACCCATGTTTATTGCAGCACTATTCACAATAGCCAAGTTATGGAAGCAGCCAAGATGCCCCACTACTGATGAATAGATTAAGAAAATGTGGTATTTATAAACAATGGAATTTTATGCAGCCATGAAGAAGAATGAAATCTTCTCATTTTCAAGTAAATGGAGGGAACTGAAGAACATCATCTTAAGCGAAGTTAGCCAGGCTCAGAAGGCCAAAAATCACATGTTCTCCCTCATATGCAGATTATAAACCTAAAACAAATGCAATAATATTATTGGACGTGGGTCACACACTAAGGGGAGAACACATACAAGAGGAATAAGGAAAGGAAAGGAAACCTAAAATTTGAAAGTGTCTGATGTGCCCACTGTAGAGGAGCTAATATAGCAATCTTAAACTGACAGAGGCCACTATGGGAAGGTGACTGGGAAGTAGTGAAGAGGTCAGGTAGAGATGAACCAATTCGGGTTGTAATACACATGTGCATGGAAGCAATGCTAGGAATCTCTCTGCATAGCTATCGTTATCTCAACTAGCAAAAATGCTATGTCTTTCTTATTATCTCCTATGTTTTCTCTTCAACAAAACTGGAGAACAAGAGGGAGGAACAGGTTCTATCAGGAAGCAAGGAGGGGAGGTGTCACAAACAATGTATACACATGTAAGTAAATGTAAAATAAATAAATAAATTCTAAATTAAAAAAAAAAGATTTGGCAGGCAAGAAAAAAAAAATACCAGTGAGTTGAGACTGACCAGACTGGACAACAGAAAGAAGGAAAGAGAAGAAAGGTAAATGAAGCCTAGGAGACTGGGGGACACCATAAGTGTAATAGGGGAGTCCCATAAGGAGAAAAGAGAAAGGGGCAGAAAAAAAATACTGGTCAGTAATTCTCCAAATTTGAAAAATTTTTCAAAAGGTCATGAGTGTACATGTCCAAGAAACTCAACAAACTCTAAGTTGGATAAAACCAAAGCGATCTATAGGGAGACATAGTAAAATCAACTGCTAAAAGACAAAGAGTAGCCAGGTATGGTGGCACACACCTGTAATCCCAGATACCCAGGAGGCAAATATCAGGAGGACCACAATGCAAGGTTAGCCCAGGCAAAAAGTTACAAAACCTCATCTCAACAAACAAATCAGGCATGGTGGTACATATCTGTAATCCCAGCTACATAGGAGGACTATGTTTGCCAGGTCAGACCTGGGCAAAAAGCAGAAAACCCTATCTGAAAAATAGCTAGGGACAGGCTGTGGCTCAAGTGACAGAGTACTTGCTGAACAAGCCCAAAGCCCTGAATTCAAATCCCAGTACCACCAAAAAAAAAAAAAAAGACAGAGTGAATCATAAAAGCAGCAGAACAGAAGCAACTTGTGGGGCAGAAGATCCTGTGATCTTAACAGCATACATCTCAGGGCAATCCTTGGAAGTCAGGAGGCAGTGGGAGGACATATCAAAAAATGAAGAGGTAAAAACTGCCAGCCAAAAATTTTCCCTCTGGCAAACTACCCTTCAAATTAAAGAAGAAATTAAGACAGTCCCAGATAAATGAAAAATGAGAGAGTTCATTGCTAGTACACTTGACCTAAAAGAAATGCTAGATAGAGTCCTTCAGGCTAAAATGAAATAACAAAGGTAGCAATTCAAATTCACACCCACAAAAAAAGTCTTAGTAGCCAGGTGCAGTGGCTCACAGCTCTAATCCCTGCTGCTCAGGAAGAGGGGATCAGGAGGATAATGGGTTGAGCCAGCCTGGGTAAAAGATCAGCAAGACCCCATTTCAACCAATAAATTGGGCATGGTGGTATACTTCTGTAATCCCAGTTACAGGGAGGAATAAATAGGAGAATCCTTGTTCAGGCTGGCCCTGGCAAAATGCAAGACCCCACCTGAAAAATAACAATAGCAAAAAAGGTCTAGGAGCATGGCTCAAGTGGTAGAGTGCCTGCCTAACAAATGGGAGGCCCTGAGTTCAAACCCCAGTACCACAAAAAAGGAAAAAAAAAAAACTCAGAAAATGAAACAATATAGGCAAATATCAAAGTAAATCAAATATCACTATTAATTTATTTAAGGTCTTTTACTTCTCTTTTTTTAATCTATATGATTTTAAAAGAAAACTGCACAAAACAGTGTCTATAATTCTACATGGATGTGCTCATAATGTATGAAGATATACTTTGTAGCAATAAGACCATAAAGGAACAGAGTTTTGTGAGAGCAAAAAGTTTGTGTACTGAAAATAAGATGACAGTAATTGGAATTTTATTGTTAGAAATTCATTGTAGTTAAGACTGGGTCTGATGGTTCACAGCTGTAATCCCAGCAGTCCAAAGATGGAGACAGGAGAATTGCAAGTTCAAGGTCAGCCTGGGCTATATAGCAACACCCTGTCTCAAAAACCAAAATCAAAAAAGCAATTGTAATTAGTAAATTAATTTAATCCCAGGGCAACCACTAAGAAAATAACTAAAAAATATATAGTGAAAGAAATGAGAAGGGAGGCTTCTGGGGAAAGATGGCAGCTTAGAAGTTTCCTTTGTGCAACTCCATGAGTGAAAAGAGTGGGTCACAAAGGAGAGCCGCTTGAAAGGCTGAGAAACAGCAAGGCAATGCAGGGAACAGTGTGCAGCTCCACCCCCTGCTATCTGCAGGGAGGAGAATGGGAAGCCTCAACCACAAGGTAAGCCAGGCAGCCCTTGGTGACAACAGGCAGTCGTAGCCAGGTGGGACCAGCAGCTCTTGCAAGCCTTAAATTCATTGCAGCAATTTGATGTGACAGTGACTCCTGCTGTGTGGCAAGCTCATATTGGAAAAGAGACCCACTACTTCACTCCCCACCTCTCAGAGTGCCATAGCCAGGTGCCACATTGAGACTGCACTCCTCTGAGAACCTGAAAACAAGGAACAATCACAAGACAGGGAGACTGGGAACACACTGCCACAGTGTCTGGATGGGAAGAGGGCAGTCCTGGAGGGAGGGAGGGGCCAGACATGGACCTGTTGAGAAGTTTAAGCAGCAGAAAGCTCCAGCCGAGAAGGATCCATAGTGGTGTCCCCACCTTCTTCTTCAAAGAGCAAGTGCCATGGCCTGTGGATCACTGCAGAAACTGCCACCATCTGGAGCTGCCTCCCTGCATCTCATGGTGTACTGCCAAGTGGGGCTGTGATCTGTGAGCCTGGCTCCATTTTCCCAGCCTCCTCCTTCCTACAAGGCAGGGTCTGAAAGCACTGAGGCTCATAGGCAATGCTGGGCTCCCTCACATCTCCCCCTCTAGTGCAGAACTCAGTGTTCTGTTCGCTTCCTCCATCCTCTGACGTATTCAAGAGACACCCCTTGCTTGGACGTTTGTTGCCTCTGGGTGCACAAACCAGAGGGCCTCTGGAGCAAATGGGAGCCTGCCTGGCATAAGGCAGCAAAGCTTGTGGGGGCCAGCAATAGCTCCCAGTATGCAAAGAAGGGAAGCTTCAGGGTGAATGCCACCTTGACACTGACAACAGGCCATTGACTAGCCAACCCTCAGTCTGCATGCAGCACCAACTTGCACAGGTGAACAAAGAGAAGCTGTAATAGATGGCAGTGACCCCCCTGCCTTCCTACACCAGACTGGATTCCCGTATCAGAGAAACTGGAAAGAAGCTTCTCCACTGCTTTTTGTTTCCTTTTTACTATATTTTTAGTATGTTTGTATTTTATTTTGTTAATTTTTTAGGTTTTATTTTTTATTCCTCTTCTTATCTTAATTGCACTAATGTATCTTTTCTTTATTTTGTAATTGGATTTTTTTGTCTCTTCTTTTCCTTCCTCTTCCTCACATTCTTTGCCTTTTCTTTTTCTATTCTTTTCTTTAAACTTGCTTCTTCTTTCTTTCTTCCCTTTCCCTGACTCTGTCCTACATTTCATGCTGTTTTTATTATTCCTTTTACCTTTATTAATTTTTAGCTCATAATTTATTCTATATTGTTTTTTCCACTTTCTTGTCTGTGGTTATTGGTAATGAACTACTGGTTTTCACTGACTTTTATTGTAGTTCTACATCTGGTTTATTTTCATGTTGTTGTTCTTACGACAGCCGGTTTTCTCCTCTCTTAGTGGGATTGGAGATTGAGCCCTCAAGAAAAGGCTGCTCACTTATGAGCAACCTTTTCATATCAAACTGGAAAAGATAACCACACCAACAGATGCACAGATCAACACAGAAACACAAAAATATGAACAATAAGTCAACTTACTCCAAACGCTCATAACTCTTCAATAAATGAATCCAAAGATAACCGAAATGGAAGATATGCTAGACAAAGAATTCAAATGTCTACTTTTAAAATGACCAATGACCTCTAAGGGAATTCAAATAAATAGATAAATGAAGTAAACAAGTCAATTCACAACTCAGATGAGAAATTCAACAACTTGGAGGAAATTCAGCAAAGAGAGATTCTGAAAAATACAAAGCAGAAATCTTGAAAATGAAAATCTCAATAAATCAAGTAAAAATCAATAAAAAACCATCACCAATGGATGACATCATGCAGAAGAAATAACATCAGGGATCAAGACAAGTTTGAGGAATTATTATATTCAGATAGCAATAAAGAGAGTAAAAGAAATCATGACTACAACAACCACAAACTCTGAGACACAAGAGACCAAAACTATAACCACATGGTGTAGAAAAGGGAGCTGAGATATAGACCAAAAGCAGAGGAAACCTATTCAATGAAACTATAGCAGAAAATGTCCTAAATCAAGGGAAAGAAATGGACATCCATGTATAAGAAACATTTGACCAGAAAAGAACCTCTCCACACCACATTATATATGAAATGCTTAGAATAATGAAAGCTGTAGAAGAGAAGTGCCAAGGTACTTACAAAGGAAACCTATCAGAATAACAGTAGAGCTCTTAGTAGAAACCCTGAAAGACAGGAGAGTGTGAACTTATGTATTTATTGCCTTTACTTAAACAAAATAACTATCTACCAAGATTACTATATCTGGGAAAGTAATCCCTTTAAAACCAAAAGAGAAATAAATACATCCAATAACAATTATGAACTAAAGCAATTCATGACCACTAAGCCAACATTTCCCAAAATACTTAAAGGGATATACACAGAGAAGAGGAAGAACAATATACAGAAGCATAAGAGCTTGGGTAAGTATAAATCTCAACAGAAGAATTCATAAATAAATGAGAATTAAGAAAAAATAAAATGTTATTAACTCGATAAATCAGCAAACCTCTGACATAAAGAAGGGAGAAATTAGCGCATAGTTCTCAATAATTACACTATTAAATGGTCTTAATTCTCCAATTAAAAGATGAAGGGTGGTAGAATGGATTATAAAATAAGATATAACTGTTTTCAGTCTTTAAGAAATTCACCTCAAAGGTAAAGACATAAACTGACTGAAAGTCAAAAGATAGAAAATAATATTCCAAAAGACAGAGCCCAAAAGCAACAGGGAATTGTTATACTCAGATCTGACAAAGCAGACTTCAAAATTAGTCAAAAAACATCAAGAAGGTCACACATATTAATAAAGGGAACATTCCATCAAGAAGACTTAACTAAACTGCGTGGCTCAAGTGGTAGAGCACCTGCCTAGCAAGCATGAGGCCTTGAGTTCAAGCCCCAAGTCATCACCAAAAAAAAAAAAGACCTACTATTGTAAATACGTATGTATGAAACTGCACACAGTTTCACAAAACATAAAGGGAAAAATAGGTCCAGATGCAATAATATTAAGTGACTTCATTCAACACCATGCTTTCATCAACAGATAGTTCATCCATACAGACAGCAAACAAAAATCTTGAGAGTTAAACTGCACTATAGATCAAATGGATTTGGTAGACATCTACAGAGTATTTCATTCAATAGCTGTGGAACACACATTTTTCTCAGCAGCCAATGAAATTTTTTCCAAAACAGATAACATTTTAGGCCATGAAACACATCTTCACAATTACAAAAATTAAAATAATTCATTTAATCTTGAATAAAATCAACAGCAAAATAAACTACAGAAACTATATAAATACATGGAGATTGAAAAACACATTTTTGAATGGTCAGTGGGTCATTAAAAAAATTAGAAGGGAAATTTAAGAATTCCTAAAACCAAATGAAAATGAAATCACAAGTTACTAGAACCTTTAAGACACAGCAAAAGCAGTTCTAAGACAAGAGTTTATAGTTATGTGTACCTACATTTAAAAAACCAAAAAGATCTTGTCGGGTGCCAGTAGCTCAAGCCTGTAATCCTAGCTATTTGGGAGGTTGATATGGGAAGATCACAGTTTGAAGCCAACTCTGGCAAATAGTTCATGAGACCCCCATGTCCAAAATAACCAGAGCAAAATGGCCTGGAGGTGGTTGGTGGCCGCACCCTCTCCAAGGAGGAGTCCCATCGCCTGAGGATCACTGCTATAATAGAGATCTGGGCCTGTGTCTGGAGGAGTGCTTGAACCTCTCTCCCCCACGTGCATGAGGACTGTTACTAGATGGTACTGAGAGGTCTAAGCCGAGGTCCCACAGACTACAGGAATTTCAGGGTGTGAAAATGTTGAGTAAGACAAACAGACGGAATGCCTGAGTTCCTTAGCTCTCCTCCAGTCCCAAACTCTGTTCTCTATTTTTGCTTTCCCTTCTCTCTGATGCATTCAAGGAACACCACTAGGCTTGGACACTTGCTGACCCTGAAGGCACAAGGTAAGGGGCCCATGGAGTGGATAGGAGACTCCCTGGCCCAACAGTCTATAAAACTCCCTGCAGCCAACAGCAAATTCCAGTACACAAAGAAGGGAATGTTCTAAATTGAAAATAGCACTGAAGCTAACAGCTAAAACTTCACTTGCTCCGCCCTGAGTACAAAATATACCAACCAATCCACACACTAAAAACAAGATCCTCCCAATAGTTTTCTTCCTTCTGAGTGGTGCTGGGGATAGAGCCCAGTGCCCTAAGCATGTGGGCAAATGTTTGGCTACTGAACTGAACCTCCAGTGCAGTGGTGAGAAACTGCACATCAACCCTGTCAGTACCCGGTCCTGTCAACACTAAGAATACCTCAACTGAAACCTCCAACCAATGACTTGGCCTCAAATGCAGAAATCCCAAGGCAAAAGCACAAGAAATATGAGAAAATGAGGCAACATGTCTCTTCCAAACGTCAACAATTCTGCAATAGTAGACTTAAATAATAGTGAAGTGGATGAAATCTCAGACAAGTGACTCAAAAGAATGGTTACAGAAATGATCAATAAAATTAAAACACCTGAATCAATTCCAAGAGAATATAAACAAATGAATGAATGAAGGAAGACAATATAGGATATGAAGAAACAATTCAATAAAAATTGAGAAAATTAAATTGAAATCCTGGAAATGGAAAGCTCAATAAGTCAAATAAACTCAGTTGAAATCCTCATCAGTAGACTGGATCAAATTGACAGAATAGCAGGACTTAAAGGCAAGGTAAATGAATTAGAACAGTCAGACAAAAATAGGGAAAAATAAGAAAGTACAGAGGGAACATGCAAGATTTCTGGGATATCATTAAAAGACCAAACTACAAATCATGTGCATAGAAGAAGTGTAAGCTAATAACACAGGAAACATATTCAATTAAATAACAGCAGAAAATTCCCAAATCTTGGCGAGGAGATGGGCATCCAGGTACAAGGCTTTTTAGAACACCAAGCAGACAAGATCAGAAAAGAATCTCTCCACATCTTATTATTGTAGAAAGTGGAGTACATAAGCACAAATGTATCAAATAAACTGTGGGCTTGAGTTTGGCACAGCCCCAAACCGCAGAAGGGAGAAAGCATAGATACGCCCAATAAACTTCAGCTGCAGAAGTGGGCAAGATGCAGTACAGCTGTTTTTCCTACAATGTGTACATTCAGAGAGAAGCGGTTCCTCCTGTTCCCGAGAATCTGGGAAATCTCCCTTCCCAGAGAATTGCCTCTGCACCTCATTTTGCCACTATATATTATAAACTTGCTGGAGGTGGAAAAGGTTGGCATATCTCCATCTGAGCACCCAGCCTACCTGGCCCCAGATTTATACATGTTTGGTCTGCTTGTCTGTTGTCTTTTTCTACATCTCCCATCACTCTCAGTTAGGTTTCTAGGACAAGCTCATGTGGGACACAAGAATTATAGTTAAAACATTAAGTATATGGAGCAAGAAAGGAATATTTAAAGTTGCAGGAGAAAAGTGCCAAATCACAAATTAAAGCAAACCCTTCAGAATAACAGCAGATCTTGCAACAGAAACTCTAAAAGCAGGGAGGGCATGGAACGATGTATTTCTAAGCCTAAGAGAAAATAACTGTCAACCTAGCTTATTGTATCCAGCAAAGTCATCCTTCGTAATTAAAGGGGAAATAGCCAGGCATTGGTGGCTCATGCCTGTAATTCTAGTTACTCAGGAGGCAGAGATCAGGTGAATCATGATTTAAAGCCAGCCTAGGCAAACAGTATGAAAAACGCTAACTCAAAAATACCCAACACAAAAAAGTGCTAGTGGAGTGGCTCAAGTGGTGGACTGCCTGTCATCTTGAGTTCAAATCCCAGTACTGCAAAAAAAAAAAAAGATCTTTCAATGATAAACCGAAACTAAATATGACCACCAAGCAAGAACTGCAAAAGTTACTTAAGGAAATCTTACACAGACAAGAGGAATCATGCAGAGAATAAATTTCCCTAGATGAGTAAATAAACAAAGGAAAACTAGGAAAGAATCAAATACTACAAACACAACAAAATGACAGGAATTAACACCTACCTTTCAATAATAATTCTGAGTATTAATGTTCTCATCTATGATCTAAAGACATTGACTGGTGAGCAGTAAAAGACCCAACTATTTGTTGCCTAAAAGAAATATACCATTCTAGCAAAGACAAACTGAGGCTAATGTGAAGGATGGAAAAAGACATCCCAAACAAATGGAACCCAAAAGCAAGCAGGAGTAGCTATATTCATATTTGACAAAACAAATTTCAAAACAAAATTAGTCAGAAGAGACAAAGACAGTCACTTCATATTAAAAACAAGAATAATCTGTCATGAGGATAAACATATACTGAACATCCAAGTTCATAAAACACACACTACTGAATATAAAAGCACAGATAGACCCAAACACAATAACAATGTGTGACTGCAATAACTCACTCTTGTCAATAGATAGGCAACCCAGACAAAACAATCAACAAAGAAACTTCAGAATTAAGTGACATTCTGTAGTCCTAGCTTCTTGGGAGGTGAAGATTTGAAGAATTGTGGTTCCATAGCAGCAGTCTGGGGAAAAAAGGTCATTAAATCCCCATTTTGAAGGAAAAATACTGGGTGTAATGGCATGCACCTGTCATCCCAGTGACAGCAGGAAACAAAATTGGGAGATCACAGTCCAGGCCACCCTGAGCAAAAAAGTGAGACCTAATCTTAAGAATAATCAGGGCAAAAGGGCTAGAGGCATGGCTCAAGCAGTAGAGTACCTGCCTAGCAAACACAAAGCCCTGAGTTCAAGCCCTAGTACTGCCAAAAAAAAGAAAAAGAAAAAAAGAATTAAATGACACAATACATCAAATACATGCAACAGACAGCTACAGAATATTCCAGAATAGCCACAGGATATACATTCTTCTCAGCAGCTCATGGGACTTTCTCCAAAGTAGACCACATTTTAGGACATAAAGCAAGTCTTCACGAATACAAGAAAAGTACAGTAATTTCCTATATTGTATCAGACCACAAATGGAATAAAACTACAAATCAACAGCAAGATACACATCAGGAAATATACAAAAAGAGGGGAATCAGAAAACACCTAGAATTAGTTGAAAATGAAAACACAAGTTATCAGAATCTTTGGAACACAGAAAAGGCAGTGCTAAGAGGAAAGTTTATAACCATAAAATTTTAAAAATCAGATAGATCTCAAATACATAAGCTAATGATGCACTTCTATCTCTTAGAAAAACAAGAACAAGCCAAACCCAAATGCAATAAATAAAAAGAAGTAATAAAGACAGGGCAGAAATTAATGAAGTGGAGTCTGAAAGGATGATACAAAGAATCAATGAAAAAAAATAGTTGGTTCTTTGAAAAGATAAATAATATTGACAAACTTTTAGTCAGGCTAACCAAAAAAAATAAAAAGACACAAATTAATAAAATTAGAGGGGGAAAAAGAGACTATCAAAACAAATACTAATGAAATTCAGATGCTCATTAGGAACTATTTCAGAAACTTATATTCCAATAAACTAGGAAATGTAGAAGAAATGGATAAATTTCTAGACATGTGTGACCTACCAAAATTGAACCAAGAAGACATAAACCACTTAAAAAGATCCATAACTAACAATGAGATTGAAGTAGTAATAGTGTCCTAACGAAGAAAAGGTGAAGATCAGATGGGTTCACTGCTGAATTCTACCAGAGAACTAACACCAATACTCCTCAAATTATTCCATTAAATATAAAGAGAAGAAACCATTCCAAACTCATTCTATGAAGCCAATATTGTCATAATACAAAAACTAGATGAGGACACACAGCAAAGAAAATTATAGGCCAATTTCTTTGGTAAGTATAGACACAAAAATTCTCTATAAAATACTTGCAAACCAAATTCAACAACACAGAGGTGGAGGGGAGAGGGAGGGGGCGGAGTGGGTGGTAAGGGAGGGGGTGGGGGCAGGGGGGAGAAATGACCCAAGCCTTGTATGCACATATGAATAATAAAAGAAAAAAAAAAGAAAAAAACAAATTCAACAACACACTACAAAGATCATACAACATAATCAAGATGGTTTCTTTCCAGGGATGCAAAGATGATTCAACATATGCAAATCAATATACACAATATGACACAGAAACTAAAAAAAACACAAAAATCACATGATTTTCTATGTAGACACAGAAAAAGCCTTTGAAAAAATTCACCATATCTTCATTATCCTGAAAACACTAGGACTAGAAGAAACATACCTCAAGATAATAAGGCTACCTATGATAAACCTCTAGCCAACATTATACTAAATGGGGAAACACTGGAGTCGTTTCCTCTGAAGTCAGGAATGAGACCAGAATGTCTACTATCTCTACTTTTAATCAATATACTGCTTGAAATCTTTGCTAGAGCATTAGCAAGAGAAAAAATGAAAGGGATTTAAACAGGAGCTGGGCATAGTGGCTCATACTTATAATCTCAGCTACTGAGGAGGTGGAGATAGGGAGGCCTGCAGTTCAAAAACAACCCAGGCAACAATTTAGCAAGACAAACAAGATGGGTATGCTTGTATAAGTCTGTAATCCCAGCTACCTGTCAGGAGGAAGATCATAGTCCAAAACTGGCCTGGGCAAAAAGCATGAGACCCTATCTGAAAAAAATAACCTAAAGCAAAAACAGCTGAAGGTGTACATCAAGTGGCCTTGAATTCAAACCCCATTACCACCAAAAAAAAGAAGAGGGGATTTCAAATAGGAAAGGAAAAGGTCAAATTATCACTGTTGCAGTAGAGATGATCTTATGTCTAAAAGGCCCTAAAAAGTGCATCAAAATCTTAGTCTGATAAACATTTTCATTTAAGTAGCAGGAAACAAAATCAACATACAAAAATCAACAGTATTTCTATATTCCAACACTCAGAAAGAAATCAGGAAAATAATCCCATTCACAATAGCCTCAAAAATATGTAAAATACCTTGGAATAAACCTAACCAGTAACATGAAAGACCTCTATAATGAAGACCATAAGGCACTGAAGAAGGAAATTGAAGAAGATACTAGAAGATGGAAAAAGACCTCCTATGTTCATGATTGGCAGAATTAATGTGTTAAGAATGGCCAGATTACCAAAAGTGATCTGCAGATTCATTGTAATCCTCACTAAAATTCCAATGACATGCTTCACAGAACTTTTTTTTTAAGTCCTAAAATTCATATGGAGACAGAAAAGACCCCAAAAACCAGAATACTACAGATATTACAATACCTGATTTCAAATAAAACTTCTGAGCTATAGGTCAAGTGGTAGACTTGCCTCCCAAGCACAAGGCCCTGAATTTAAAACCCCAGTACTGCCACAAAAAAAGAAATTATACTATACAGCCATAGTGAAAAAGACACCATGGTACTGGCACAAAAAGAAAAGTGTAGACCAATGGAAGAGAGATGAGAACCCAGAAATAAACCCACAGGGTCACGGCCATCTAATTCTTTAAAAAGGTACCAGACCACTGAATGAAAATAACTTCAACCCCAGGATACTCTACCCAGCAAAACTATCATTCAAAATAGATGGAGCAATAAAAGTCTTCCATGATAAGCAGAAACTAAAACAGTATGTGACCACAAAGCCACCACTACAAAAGATTCTTCAAGGGATTCTGCACACAGAAAGTGAAACCCAACATAACCATGAAAGGACAGGAAAAACCAAACTACAGGAAAAGAAAAAGCAAGAAAATAGAGAGTAACCTCAACTTAAGTACACATAATCAAACCTTCAAACAACTAAGACAGCTAAATGACAGGAATCACCACATACCTATCAGTACTAACACTTAATGTTAACGGACTTCATTCACCCATCAAAACGCACCGCTTGACGAAATGGATTAAAAAGGAAGATCCAACAATTTGTTGCTTACAGGAGACCCATCTCACTGACAGAAATAAGCATAGGCTTAGGATGAAAGGCTGGAAGAAAATTTACCAAGCTAATGGCCCCCGAAAACAGGCAGGAGTAGCAATACTTAATCACTGACAAAGTAGACTTCAAGCCTACATTGATCAAACAAGATAAAGAAGGACATTCCATACTAATAAAAGGGGAAATAAACCAAAAGGAAATAATAACTATCAACCTGTAGGCACCCAATGTCAATACACCCAATTTCATCAAACATACCCTGAAAGACCTAAAAGCATATATAAACGCCAACACAGTGGTTGTGGGAGACTTTAACACCCCATTATCATCAATAGATAGGTCATCCAAACAAACAATCAATAAAGAAATCCAAGATCTAAAATATGCAATAGATCAAATGGACCTAGTTGATGTCTACAGAACATTTCATCCAACCTCTACACAATATACATTCTTCTCAGCAGCCCATGGAACCTTCTCCAAAATAGATCATATCCTAGGGCACAAAGCAAGTCTCAGCAAATATAAGAAAATAGAAATTATACCGTGCATACTATCTGATCACAATGCAGTAAAAGTAGAACTCAACAACAAAAGTAAAGACAAAAAACATGCAAACAGCTGGAAACTAAATAACTCATTACTTAATGAAGAATGGATCATCGATGAAATAAAAGAGGAAATTAAAAGGTTCCTGGAAATCAATGAAAATGAAAACACAACCTACCAGAACCTATGGGACACAGCAAAAGCAGTCCTGAGAGGAAAGTTTATAGCCATGAGTGCATATATTAAACAGACAAAGATCCCAAATCAATGACCTAATGATACATCTCAAACTCCTAGAAAAACAAGAACAAGCAAATCCCAAAACAAATACGAGAGAAATAATAAAAATAAGAGCTGAAATCAACGAAATAGAAACCAAAAAAAACATACAAAGAATTAATGAAACAAAAAGTTGGTTCTTTGAAAAAATAAACAAGATCGATAGACCCCTGGCAAACCTGGCTAAAATGAGGAGAGAAAAAGCCCAAATTAGTAGAATCAGAAATGCAAAAGGGGTGATAACAACAAACACCATGGAAGTCCAGGAAATCATCAGAGACTACTTCAAGAACCTATATTCAAATAAATTTGTAAATCTTAAAGAAATGGACAGATTTCCAGATACATATGAGCATCCAACACTGAACCAAGAGGAAATTAATCACCTGAATAGATCTATAACACAAAATGAAATTGAACCAGCAATCAAGAGTCTCCACAAAAAGAAAAGTTCAGGACCTGATGGATTCTCTGCTGAATTCTATCAGACCTTTAAAGAAGAATTGACACCAACCCTCCTTAAACTGTTCCACGAAATAGAAAGGGAAGGAAAACTGCCAAACACATTTTATGAAGCCAATATTACACTTATTCCAAAACCAGGCAAAGACACCTCCAAAAAGGAGAACTATAGGCCAATCTCCTTAATGAACATTGATGCAAAAATCCTCAACAAAATAATGGCGAACCAAATTCAACAACACATCAAAAAGATTATTCACCACGACCAGGTAGGCTTCATCCCAGGGATGCAGGGGTGGTTCAACATACGAAAATCAATAAATATAATAAACCACCTTAACAGAAGCAAAGACAAAAACCACTTGATCATCTCAATAGATGCAGAAAAAGCCTTGGATAAGATCCAACATCATTTCATGATAAAAGCTCTAAGAAAACTAGGAATAGAAGGAAAGTACCTCAACATTATAAAAGCTATATATGACAAATCTACAGCCAGCAGTATACTTAACGGAGAAAAACTGAAACCATTTCCTCTAAAATCAGGAACCAGACAAGGATGCCCACTATCTCCACTCCTATTCAACATAGTACTGGAATTCCTAGCCAGAGCAATTAGGCAAGAAGAAGGAATAAAAGGAATACAAATAGGTAAAGAAACTGTCAAAATATCCCTATTTGCAGATGACATGATCCTATACCTTAAAGACCCAAAAAACTCTACTCAGAAGCTTCTAGACATCATCAGTAGCTACAGCAAGGTAGCAGGATATAAAATCAACATAGAAAATTCATTAGCATTTCTATACACCAACAATGAGCAAACTGAAAAAGAATGTATGAAAACAATTCCATTTACAATAGCCTCAAACAAAATCAAATACCTAGGTGTAAACCTAACAAAAGATGTGAACGACCTCTACAAGGAAAACTATACACTTCTGAAGAAAGAGATTGAGGAAGACTATAGAAAGTGGAGAGATCTCCCATGCTCATGGATTGGTAGAATCAACATAGTAAAAATGTCAATAGTCCCAAAAATAATCTACATGTTTAATGCAATTCCCATCAAAATTCCAATGACATTCATTAAAGAGATTGAAAAATCTACTGTTAAATTTATATGGAAACACAAGAGGCCACGAATAGCCAAGGCAACACTCAGTCAAAAGAACAATGCAGGAGGTATCACAATAACTGACTTCAAACTATTACAAAGCAATAACAATAAAAACAGCATGGTACTGGCACAAAAACAGACATGAAGACCAGTGGAACAGAATAGAGGACCCAGATATGAAGCCACACAACTATAACCAACTTATCTTTGACAAAGGAGCTAAAAATATATGATGGAGAAATAGCAGCCTCTTCAACAAAAACTGCTGGGAAAACTGGTTAGCAGTCTGCAAAAAACTAAAACTAGATCCATGTATATCACCGTATACCAAGATTAACTCAAAATGGATCAAGGATCTTAATATCAGACCACAAACTCTAAAGTTGATACAGGAAAGATTAGGAAATACTCTGGAGTTAGTAGGTATAGGTAAGAACTTTCTCAATGAAACCCCAGCAGCACAGCAACTAAGAGATAGCATAGATAAATGGGACCTCATAAAACTAAAAAGCTTCTGTTCATCAAAAGAAATGGTCTCTAAACTGAAGAGAACACCCACAGAGTGGGAGAAAATATTTGCCAACTATACATCAAAGGACTGATAACCAGAATATACAGGGAACTTAAAAAACTAAATTCTCCGAAAACTAATGAACCAATAAAGAAATGGGCAAGTGAACTAAACAGAACTTTCTCAAAAGAAGAAATTCAAATGGCCAAAAAACAGATGAAAAAATGCCCACCATCCCTAGCAATAAAGGAAATGCAAATTAAAACCACACTAAGATTCCACCTCACCCGTTAGAATAGCCATCATCAGCAACACCACCAACAACAGGTGTTGGCGAGGATGCAGGGAAAAAGGAACCCTCTTACACTGTTGGTGGGAATGTAAACTAGTACAACCACTCTGGAAAAAAATTTGGAGGCTACTTAAAAAGCTGGACATCGATCTACCATTTCATCCTGCAATACCACTCTTGGGTATATACCCAAAAGACTGTGACACAGGTTACTCCAGAAGCTTCTGCACACCCATGTTTATTGCGGCACTATTCACAATAGCCAAGTTATGGAAACAGCCAAGATGCCCCAGCACTGACGAATGGATTAAGAAAATGTGGTATCTATACACAATGGAATTTTATGCAGCCATGAAGAACGAAATGTTATCATTCGCTGGTAAATGGATGGAATTGGAGAACATCATTCTGAGTGAGGTTAGCCTGGCACAAAAGACCAAAAATTGTATGTTCTCCCTCATATGTGGACATTAGATCAAAGCAAACACAACAAGGGGATTGGACTTTGAGCACATGATAAAAGCGAGAGCACACAAGGGAGGGGTGAGGATAGGTAAGACACCTAAAAAATTAGCTAGCATTTGTTGCCCTTAATGCAGAGAAACTAAAGCAGATACCTTAAAGCAACTGAGGCCAATAGGAAAAGGGGAACAGGTACTAGAGAAAAGGTTAGATCAAAAAGAATTAACCTAGAAGGTAACACCCACGCACAGGAAATCAATGTGAGTCAATGCCCTGTACAGCTATCCTTATCTCAACCAGCAAAAACACTTGTTCCTTCCTATTATTGCTTATACTCTCTCTACAACAAAATTAGAGATAAGGGCAAAATAGTTTCTGCTGGGTATTGAGGGGAGGGAGGGAGAGGGAGGGGGCGGAGTGGGTGGTAAGGGAGGGGGTGGGGGCAGGGGGGAGAAATGACCCAAGCCTTGTACGCACATATGAATAATAAAACAATTCAAAAAAAAAGATTAGGAATAGTGTTCAAGTAAATAAATAAATACATAATAAAATTAAAAGGTGCCAGGCACTTACATTGGAGAAACGATGGCCTCTTTAACAACTGGTGCTGGGAAAGCTGGGCATGCACATGCAGAAGACTGAAACTCGACCCCTACCACTCACCTTGTACAAAAATCAGCTCAAATGGATCAAAGACCTTAATGTAAGACCTGAAACTTTGAAACTATGGGCAAATACTTGAAGAGACAGTCATAGGCCACAGCTTTTTGAATAGGACTCCAATAGCTCAGGAAATAAGAGCCAGAATTGACAATGGGATTGCACCAAATAAAATGTTTCTTCACAGCAAAGGAAGCAATTACTAAAGTGAAAGAGCCTACAGAATGGGAGAAAAATCTTTGCCAGCTACTCATCTGACAAAGGATTAATATCTAGAACACATAAAGATCTCAAAAAACTAAATTCCAAAAGAACAAATGATCCAATCATTAAAAGGGCAAATGAACTGGGCAGTTGTCAAAAAAGTATAAATGGTCAATAAGCACATGGAGAAACATCTGACATCTTTAGCCGTGAGGAAATGTAAATCAAAACACAGTGAGATTCCATCTACCCCAGTCAAAATGGCTACCATCAGGAAAACAAACAACAAATTCTGACAAGGATATAAGGGGAAATGGAACCCCTAATGCACTGCTAGTGGGAATGTAAATTAGTCCAGTCACTATGGAAATGAGCATGAAGGTTCCTCAAAAATCTAAAAATAGGCCAGATGAGGTGACCTATGTCCATAATCCCAGCTACTTAGGAGTGGAGATTGGAAGGATCAGAGATCAGGAGGATCAAAATTTCAGGCCAGCCCGGGCAAAAAGTTAGTCAAACCTCACATAAACAAACAAGCCAGATGTGGTCGTGCATATCTGAAATCCCTGCTACTCAGGAGACATAGGTAGAAGGATTATAGTCAGAGGCTATCCTAGGCAAATCCCAGACTCTATCTGAAAAATAACCTAAGAGCAAAAAGGGCTGGATGCATGGCTCTAGTGGTAGAACACCTGACTGGCAAGTGCAAGGCCCTGAGTTCAAACCTCATACCAGAAAAAAAAAATTAAAAACCTAAAATAGAACTGCCATACAATCCTGCTATACCACTCCCAAGTATATACCCTAATGGAATTAAAGACACCATACAATAGAGACACCTGCACACCCATGTTTATAGCAGCTCTAATCACAATGGCTAAGTTACTGAATCTGCCTAGGTGCCCAAAAATGGATAAATGGACAAAGAAAATAGATGAAACTGGAAGTTATCATGTTAAGTGAAATAAGCCACAGCTCAGAAAGATAATTGTCACCTGTGTTCTGTTTTCTTATGTGCAGAAGCTAGACACAGAGAGAGAGAGAAAGAGAGAGAGAAGTAGATGGGGACTATTTACAAAAAGAAAGGAGACAAGAGGGAGATGGGGAGGAGAGATAAGGGAAGTAATGAGGAGGCAAATATGATCAAAGTACATTATATACATGTATAAAAATGTCATAATGAAATCCATTATTTTGTACAATTAATATATACTAGCAAAAATAAGAAATGAGAAGGAAATCAAAATGGTACTAGGAAGTATCTACTAGACACAAAAGAAGGAAATAATGGAATGAAAAATGAAGGAACAAAGCAGATGTGACATAAATCAAAAGCAAAGTCTCTCAATAATTGCATTAAATTTAAAAGGATTAAACTCTGATTAAACAGCAGAGTTTAGCAGAATGGATTTTTTTTTTTTTTTTGCAATACTGGGTTTTGAACTCAGGGCTTGGCACTTTAAAGCAGGTGCTCTATTGCGTGAGTCACCCTCCAGTCCATCTTGTTCTGGTTATTTAGGAAATGAGGTCTTGGAAACTATTTGCCCAGGATGGCCTCAAACAGCGATCCTCCCAATCTCTGCCTCCCAAGTAGCTAAGATTATAGGTGTGAGCCACCAACACTTGGCCATAATGGGTTTTTAAATCTTTAAAAACTAAGACCCAGCTGGCAGAGTAGCTCAAGTGGTAGAGTGCCTGCCTAGCAAGCATGAGGCCCTGAGTTTAAATCCCGGTACCACAAAAAAAAAAAAAAAAGATCCTACTATATGCTATCTACAGAGACTCATTTTAAATTCAAAGGCTCATTTAAATTCAACAAATATGTTGAAAGTAAAAGAATGCAAATAGATATTTCAAGCAAAAGAACACTTACGGTTATGCTAATACCAAACAAAATGAACTTTAAGACAAAACTTGTTACAAGAGACAAAAATGGGTATTGTGTAATGATAAAATGAGAATGAAGAAGTTATAACAATTACAAATATGTATACATCTAAAAGCACAGACCCGAAATGTATGACACAAAACAGGCAGAATTATAACTATTGCAAGATTCAATTCTTCACTTTCAGCAGTGGATAGAATAACAAGAAAGAAGGTCAGCAAGGAAATAGAAAACTTGAGCAGCACTGTGAACCAACTACATCCAGCAAACTCTATAAAACTCTCCCTGCTCACACCCAGAATTCTTCTTAAATGTGCTTGAAACATCTGCAGGATAAAATATGGATACCACAAATAAATTGTCAATTAATTTTTCAAAACCTAAGTCATACAACCACATAGGATGAAGATAAAAATTAATAAAAGAGGAAATCTGAAAAATTAACAAATAGGTGAAAATTAAACACTTCTGAACAAGAATTGGAAAATACTCTGAGATGAATGAAATGAGCATACTAAACCTTTCAGGACACAATGAATGCAGAAATTAAAGAAAATGTATAGCTATAAACACTCACATTAAAAAAAACAAAAATTTCAAACTGATTACATAATCTATCTCAAGAAACTAGATAAAGAGCCAAAGAAAGAAAATAATAAAAATTAGAGCAAAGATAAACAAAATATAGAAAAACAATAAAAAGAATGATAGCAAAATTTATTTTCTTGAAAAGATAAATAAAATTGACAAAAATCAGGAGTGAAAGTGGGGACATTACTACTGACTTCACAGAAATGAAAGTATTATAAGCGGGCACTACAAGTAATGATGTCATCAAATTAGATAACCTAGAAGTGCACAAACTATCAAAAGGAAGTCAAGAAAAAAACAGAAAATCTACGTAAACCCATAGCAGGTAAAGAGATTGAGTCAGAGATTTTTAAACTTCCAACAAAAAATTTGAGGGCCAAATGGCTTCACTGTGGAATGCCACCAAAAGTTTAAAAGAGAATGAATAATAGTTGTTCTCAAACTCTTCCAAAGAATAGGAAAGGAAAGAACTATTTTAACTCTTCATGTGGTACTAGAAACATCCTGATGCCACAGCCGAACAAAAAGACACTTGTATACAAGGAAAGAAAACTGCAGCACAATCTCTCAGAAGATTAATGCAAAAGTCTTCAACAAAATACCACCAAATCAAATCCAGCAGCATACTAAAAGGATTACACACCATGACCAAGTTGGATTTATCCCAGGCATGCAAGGGTGAGTCAACATATGAAAATCAATCAATGTAATTTGACACACTAATAGAACAAAGGCAGGGTGGGGGCGGGCAAAGATAATTATCTCAATTGATGCAGAAAAAGCATTTGACAAATCCAACACTCTTATATGGAAAGAAACACTCAGTAAACAAGCACCAAAGGGAACTTCTTCAAACTGACAAAAAGTATCTCTGAAAAACCCACAGCTAACATCACACTGAACAATGAAGAATAAAGCTTTTCTTGAAATCAGAAAGAAGACAAGAATGTCCATTCTCTATACAGGAAGCTCAAAAAACAAAAGTCCTAAAAAATCAATGACCCAATAAAGAAGTGGGCAAAAGAACTGAATAGAGCTTTTTCAAAGGAAGAAGTTCAAATGGCTAAAAACACATGAAAAAATGCTTACCATCCCCGGCCATAAAGGAAATGCAAATCAAAACCATGTTAAGATTCCACCTCACTCCTTTTAGAATTGCTATCATCAAGAACACAAACAACAACAAATGTTGGCAAGGATGCAGAGAAAAAGGAACCCTCATACACTGCTTGTGAGAATGTAAATTAGTACAACCACTATGGAAAACAGTATGGAGGCTCCTCAAAATACTACAAATAGAACTGCCATTTGATCCTGCAATACCACTCCTGGGGAGATACCTGAAGGAAGGTTACAATACAGATGCTTGCACACCCATGTTTATTGCGGCACTATTCACAATAGCTAAGCTATGGAAACAGCCAAGATGCCTCACTACTGATGAATGGATTAAGAAAATGTGCTATTTATACACAATGGAATTTTATTCAGCCATAAAGAAGAATGAAATTTTGTTGTTTGCAGGTAAATGGATGGAACTGGAGAACATCACCGTAAGTGAAGTTAGCCAGGTTCAGAAAATCAAAGCCACATGTTTTCTGTAACCTAATACAAATAAAGCAATATTATGAAAAATAGGTCACACTAAGAGGAGGTCACCTATGAAAGAGGGAGGGTAAAAGAAGGAAGTTAAGAAGGTAGTGTGGTTGATGTACTCTCTATACAAGAATGAATGTAGAATTTTTAAACTTGTTGAAATTACCATAAGAAGGGGGACTACGGAAGAAAGGAGAAAAATACAGGAAATGAACCAATTCTGGTTATAATACATATATACATCGAAATGTCACAAGCAAACTCCCTGCATAGCTATCTTAAGCAAACAAAAATGTAACTTTTTTTCTTTTACAAAATCAGAGAACAGGAGGGCAAAACAGGTCCAGTGGAAGGGGGAAGGATGTCAGGAAAGGGTGTAGGAGGGTGAATATGGTGCAAATACTGTGTACACATGTATGAAAATGTTGAAACCATTCTGGGAATGCAGGGAGGGAGAATAAAGGAGAATGATGGAGGGAGTAAATTCAAGTATGTTATATTTGATATATTGTAAGTACTTTCGTAAATGTCACAATGTAGCCCCAGCACAACAATAAAAAAAGTTAAAGAATGTTCATTCTCACCATTTCTCAACATTGTCAAAAGTGGAAAAGAAGAAGAAAACTATCTCTAGTTGGAGATGCATGATCTTATACATAGAAAACCCTAAAGAATGCACCCAAAAACCCTATTTGAACTAATAAGCGAGTTCAGAAACATGGCAGGGTACAAGATGAACACATGAAACTCAGTTGTATTTCTATATAGTAGCAATAGACAGTCTGAAAGGAAATTAAGAAGACAATTCCATTTAAAATGGTATTCCAGGTAATAAGGTACCTAGGAATAAGTTCAGCCACAAAGGAAAAATCTTATACATCAAAAACTAGGAAACATTGCTAAAATTTTTAAAGACCTAAATTAATAGGAAAAATGCAGCATCATATATTGGAAACCTTAATATTGTTAAGATAGCAATACTGCCCAAATTGATGAACAGAATTCAATGCAATCCCTGTCAAACGCCAATTGATTCTAAAATTCATATGTCATTGTTAATCCAGACATAGCCAAAGCATTCTTGAAAAAAAAAAGAAAAAAGTAGAACACACATTTCCCAATTTCAAAATTTTCTACAAAGCTACAGTAATGAAGACAGTATGGTGCTTCACAAAAACAGACTTACACATCATTGTAATAGAATTCTCAATTCTGAGGTCAATTGGTTTTCAATAAAGATGCCAAAACCATTTAATAGGGAAAGAATCATCTGTTCAACAAGCAGAATTAAGAAAACTAGATATTCACATGCAAAAGGATGAAATTGAACCCTTATCTCATACCATATACAAAAGTTAAATCAAATTGATTGAGACCTAAATAAAGAACCAAAACTATAAAATTTTTAGAAAAAAAAAAATGTGTCTTCAGGACCTCACCTTAAGCAATGGTTTCTTTCTTTCTCTTTTTTTGGATGGACCTGGATTTGAACTCAGGGCTTTACGCTTGCAAAGCAGGCACTCTACTGCTTGAGCCTCACCTCTAGCCCTCGGCTTAAATGACAAGAAGCATAAGCAACAAAAGAAAAAGTTGGCAAATTGGACTTCGTCAAAATTGCCAGCTTCTGTGCATCACAGAAAACTATCAAAAAAGTGAAAAGGCAACCTACATAATAGAAAACATTTGCAAATTGTACATCTGATAAAGATCTAGTATCCACAATACATAAAGAATTCTTATAACTCAAAAAAAGAGACAGGGGCTTAAATAAATATTTCTCCAAAGAAAACATACAAATGGCCAATAAGGATATTAAATTAAGGACATATAAATCAAAACCACACAGAGATATCACTTTCCACTCACAAGAATGACTGTAATGTAAAAGTGAAAAATCACAAATTTGGTCAGGACATGACAATGGAGTCTCCATTCTTTGCTGGTGGGAATATACAATGGCACAGCCTCTGTGGAAAAGTCTGGCAGTTCCTCAAAAGGTTAAACGTAGAATTACCATATGACTCAGCACTTCCACTACCAGGTATATACCTTACAGAACTGCAAACATATGTTCAGATAAAAAGTATACACAAATTTTCACAGCAGCATTATTTATAATTGCCAAATGCAGAAATAACCCAAATATCCATTAACTGATAAATGGATAAGCAAAAGTGGTATACCCATACAAGGGACTATTATTTATCCATAAAAAGATATAGTACTGGGCTGGAGGTGTAGCTCAGTGGTAGAGTGCTGGCCTAGCATTCATTAGGTCCTAGGTTCAATTCCCAGCACCACACACACACACAAAGGAAAAGTTATAAAATGCTGATATATGCTACAACTGGATGAAAGTTATAAAACAAATTAAAGACATGAAAAGCCATGCATTGTATGGTTACATTTGTATAAAATGTCCAAAATTGTGAATTCCAAAGAGAGAAAGCCATTAGTGGTCACCAGGGGCTGGTGGAAGGTGTAATGGGGAGTGAGTGTTTAGAGGTATGAGGCATGTTTCTGGAGTGTTGAAAACGTTCTAGAATTAGATGGTGGTGATGGCTGCACTACCCTATGAATTTACTAAAAACCACTGAACTGACACACTTTAAAATGGCTAAAATGTTGAATTTCTGTTATGTGACTTTTTCCTCAGTTTTTACAGTGTGTGTGTGTGTGTGTGTGTGCACGCGTGCACGCGCACACCACAGGATTTTTAACTCAAGTCATGACCAGTCCATAGGTTGGATCTGATAACAAGCTCCCCCAGGTATATGCATGAGGGCAAAAAAACTTGTGTCTCAGTTTTCTAGGTTTAAAAAAAATGGGGATAATAATAATTCCTGCCTCAGAAAGTTATTGAGATTAAATGAGCTAATAAAAAGAACAAATCATAGGCCTTACAGCATGTTGAATTCTCCTTCCTTCACCTAGGAAGTATTTTTGTGGCTGGGGTTTAACTTCTTTTTTCAGCAAGAATGTGAACTCAGAAAAGCACCCAGGAAGGTCGAATCTCCAAGATCACTGTTCTGAGCCAAGTGGTAAAGCACACAAGAAAAGTGCTTTGATTCTACCTACAGAAAAGGCAGTCTTTTATCCTTCTCCTTACATTGTAAGGACTCTTGTTGAAACCGTTTTTCTGTGGTTCTGGGTTTGAACTCACACTTGCCTAGCAAGCACTCTACCACTTGAGCCACTCCGCCAGCACTCTTTTGTGTTGAGTATTTTCAAGATGGGGTCTCATGAGCTATTTGCCCAGGCTGACTTCCAACTTCAATCCTGCTGGCGTCTGCCTCCCAAGTATCTAGGATTATAGGCATGAGCCATTGGTACCTGGCTGAATTTTTTTTTTTAAACTGTTGGCTTTACCGGCTGTGCATTTGGGTCAGCTGTTGTTTGGCAATATGAATCTCTGAAATCCAGGGTCTAGAGTTATTTTGATGGTATAAAAGCTGACCAGTTGGATAAGAACACAAAAAGGAGACCTCAGAAAGGTGATTGGCAAGGGTGGACTTACCTAAGTGATGGCCGACAGACTACGACAAGTAACATACCTGCAAACATTCCTGGATCCTGACCTTCTCTACAGCAAGCAGTGATGAGATAGTTCACATCTAATCCAGACTCAAAGGTCCTTTGCTCTCCACTGCTTTGGCCAGTAGTCAGTCATTTCTTCTTATTTCACAGAGCAAGTATGTATGTTCTCTGGAGCTTTCCCTCCAGCATAGTAAGCATCTGGGGCACAAGCAGCACATGGCAGTGTACCTATCTGCAGGTGTCATATCCAACTATGCCAGTTACGTTTGTGACATTGCCACAGGAAGATGAGGACTGTCATCAGTGTTTTGGGCACAATTATCGTTAACTGCAGTCTGCATTAAGATCCTGAAAAGGAAGGTCCACCATCATCTTCCTCCCACAGTTTACCTTCACAGCAAGGAATGCCCTCAAAGCCATTATTGCCATGGATATAGTGGCAATGATTCTGGGATAGAAAATTTTTCATCCTGCAGATATCTTGGAGGTGCTCTTTTTGGTATATGGTATATTATTTATGGTCATCAACTCATTTGAAGAGCAGGAGAGTCCTCTAGTGAAAATCTGGTGTGAAATGAGGACTAATGGCTCCAAGATCCAATATCTACCTACACTCTCAGTGCCTGAGCCTGAAACCTCAATTATTACTGCAGAAAAACACCCAGTTAGGGAGCCAGTTAGATCCCATCAAGTTAATAGTAACCAATCACAAATGTGCACTCAACCATACCCAGAAATCTTCCTAAATCTCCTCTCCTAAGCACCTCTCCATTGTCATGTCACTCCTCTCCACTCCCTCCTTTCCTCCCCCTCAGTTGCTGACCATCTCTCACACTTCATGGAGAACACAAAGCCCATCAAGAGCCAAGTCAGCCTCCATACTTCAGCCACCATGTCACCACTGTGGCAACTATGTCCTTTGTTCCCTTTTGCTCCACAGAAGAAATACCTTTCCTTCACGAGAGTCAAATTCCTCCACATCTGCTCTGAATTGAATGTCCCTTCCACTCAGGGCCTTGTTACTGTGTTACTTGGTACTTGGTACCTCTAAGTGATTATGGGCGACCTGGTTTTTCCCTCATCTTTATTACAGAAGTTATCAGGCATTTGTCATATAATGTTTTAAGGAAGAATTTAAGAGGGAGGTATGATCCCTTGTCATCAAAAAGTTCTGATGGGCTTGGAAAACTCCCTATTGTCATTTAAATCAGCCACGCTTCAATTCCAGGGAAGGAACAGGAACTAAATTCTGCCCAGTCAAGAAGCTGGGGGAGGCAGTCTCAAAGAGATTGTACTTTGACAGGGCACATCTCAACCTCTACCATAACCAGTTTAATTGTCCCTAATTTTCTAATTTGCCTTAATCATAAAAACTAGATCAGAGAGATTACCTAATCACTGATCTCTAAAAGAGGGGTGAATTCAGAAGGAGTCAGATGGTATTTGAGAGGCTTGGGCGTGGGAGGGCTTACTGCCAAAGATCCACTTTTCTCATCAGTGAATCACACTGTCAAGTTACAGGAGAAAGTGACAGGAATTGGGCTAAATTCCAACTCCGATGTCAGAGGTTATTCATCAGCTCTCTAGCAGCAGCTCTAGGCTTGGCAACGGATGTTTCCTCTAATTAGGTATTGCTCCCTGTGGGCCACCCAGCAGGACCTCTATTTTCTTCACGGTTATTAATCAGTTCTCCAGTGTTAACAAGAAGATCAGATCGAGAGGTATGCAAACCCTCTCTCAATGCTTTCTCCTAATCACTCCGTAGGCCACCATACTAACTCATTAATGAGGTTCCTTGGCAAGCTAAAAGCTTCATGCTAACTAACAAGGTGACTGGCTCCCCTCTTAACAGTCACTTCCATCATGGATGTTTTTGTTTCAAATACATGGGTCCATCCGATATACTGAAGTGTGTAACTTTTCCACAACTTTCTGGTAAAAAATTTATCTAAATTAGGCTGTCAAAATTGAGTAACTGAATTACAATTAAGTTGAAGAAATTCAACTTCATTCAGCCAATGGGGAATTCAAATGACATATAATCAACACCTGGGAACCTTTCTGTCTATCATCTGTATTTCTATTATTAAAATCTCATTCTTCTTTCTTAATACTAGATTTGTTTTTTAATTATTATGAATGTTTGGAATTCATTTTTTAATGTAGTTTTAGCACTCTTAAAATAGTGCCCCTTTCATTTGGTATTTGATTTCTTTCAAACTATATCTTCAAATATCACAGTGTCATCTTCCAGACAAGGAATTTTATAGCTTGACTGAAATGTCAGGTTTCCTATTCTATTGTGAAAACCAAGAAACACTGGACAGACCTTTTGCACAAACTGGAGAACAGAGTGAGTGTTCTGAATGGTATGAAATAAAGTGACCACCTTCTAATATGCTGCCTTGATCTTGGCAATAACCTAGGGATAATGCAACTTTGTAGGACTTAGTAGTATGCACTCCATACTACTAAAAGTATGCATTTTAAAGTGAGAGTTTGCATTTTCTCATATTCTTTTTGGTGATAATTAACCTGATGGGTTTTTTTTTTAATTTTGCTAACAAAAATGTCTATTGTATAGTTTGATTAGAAGGAAGTTTGAGTAAGCCAGGTGTAGTGGCAAACACTTAAATCCCAGCTACTTGGGAGGTGGAAGCAGGAGGACCACTAATTTGAGGTCAGTCCAGGAAAGGCAGGGGCTGGGGATGTGGCTCAAGTGGTAGAGCACTTGCCTAGTCTGAGTGAGGCACTGGGTTTGATCACCAGTACCACAAAAATAAATAAATAAATAAAGGAGTTTGAATGAATGTCATATTTGAAGGACACTCAACTAAAACAATTGCCCAGAAACAGGCTAAGCAGAAACATTCACTTTTTTGTCAGAGGAGCCTTCGGGAACATGAGCGGGCTATTCTGAGACTGAGAACTCCCTCACCTCCACCACTTTCAAAAATAATCTTTATTACAGAAAATGCACATAGGAAAAAAGGCAGAGGGTGGTTAAGCAAAATCAGCAATCAGCCTTCAATGTTGAAATAACTAATGTCAATATTTTGATAACTATCATTTGTCCTTTTTACTTTGCTAAATGTATTTTTATTAAAGTGAACGCATATGTATATATTGTTATCTGTTTTTCACTTAGCAATATATTGTAAACATCTTTCCTAAGTCAAAACAAAAAAATCTCATCCTTCTGATTTTTTTTCTCTTGACAACTTCAAGGTAGAAATTCATACTGTGAAGCAAGTATCAAATTGAACCTCACAGAACTGCAGTCTGATTGAAGACAGTGAGGGTGGGACAAAGTGTCCAGATCCTTCTGCCTCCCGAGTGTAGGGATTATAGGGATAACATTGCTCCTGACTTCTGATGAGCTTTAACCTACAAACATGGAAATTTCCTATGATTCAAAACAATGCATAGGCCCTCAGAGGTTTCTGGAAGTGAACTGAATTCTTTAAAATGTAAAAGTACATAACAATAATTGTAATAGCTAAAATTGGTGAGATCTTTGTGTCAAGCACTCTGGTGACATGTATCAGCATATATATTTTCTCCCAATCACTAACTCTCAAAACATTTAAGACTCTCATTTCACAGGTGTAAAAACTGAAGTATAAAGAGGTTAAGTAAGTTGCTTAAAGTCACAGACTGGCAAAGGCTAGATTTAAAGACAGACTTGTCCAACTGTATGGGTATTAGCCACTGGGCTGTATTCCCTGCAGTTTCCATTAATCATAAATAGAAAAATAAAGCTCTGTATACATTTCCATCCATTCTGACATCTACTTTACCCACCAAGACTTGATAAAAAATAAAGCTGCCAATGGTGAGTCTAGTGCACGCAAGACGGATATTGTACCCGAGTATACACGTGCACGGGTTCATCAATTCAAGGAAAACTGATCATTTACTGTTTTACCATTTGTTCTATTGGATTCTGATCTTAATTTGCAAACACACACACTTCATACTCTTTCTCCTTAAGAAAAAGAAGTTTCTATAACTTCTCTGAAATCATTCTTTCTTTTTTGCCCAGGTCACAGGGTGAGGCTGAATAAGAAGCTAGAACAATTTATTTATGAAGTTTCACATTGAGATTTCTGGAAGGTAGAATTGTAATGGCAATATCCCAGAATCATGTAAAGAGGAAGCCACCTGAGAACTGTCTTCATTGCTCACCTGTGCTGGTACTTCTTTTACAGAAAGTGACAGTAGGTCCTTTCCTTTCCATGAAGTCTGTTAAGAAATCATTGCAACTAGCTCGAGAACACCAAATGAAGAAATACTGAGTTAACAGCAATAATCCACATGCAAGGGGAAGTCACACTCCATTTTTGGGTGTTTGACTGCTGGTAGTTTTTAAATCTCACCACTACCTCTTTCCTGTCCCTCGCAAGCTATTTTGGACCTACTTGAGAAGCCTGCCCTTTTCTGCCCCAAGATCTCAGTTAAATAAGTAATACCGTTTTTCATACCCTCTTGTTTCTGTATGACATCACTAGTCATGTAACTAGTGTTACAAGTCCAACTCCAGGGGTTCCACATGACAGGTCCAGTCACTCACCCCAATATGCCAAATAAAGTGGTAAAGGCCAAGAAAGATTCACTAATTGGCATGTCACAGGAAGAGGCAAAGTGTTTCAGCCCTTCTTCTAGGGTACAGATTTGTGCTTTAGGCTTAAACAGAGGAAAAATTGAGGCTGGGGACAAGCAGTCATGGTTACCTGGAAAGAAGGAGCTTTGTCTCTTGTCACAGAATGTTTATTCATCAGTCCTGTCCTAAGGTGGTTGCAAAGTGATTGCAGGAGAGACAAAGAAGCCAAGCTTTTATCCTTTGGAAATTTTCAGGCCCAAATGAATCAGTCTTTTTCAGTAGAAAAACAGCTTCTAAAGGTACCTGTTATAGTATCAACATCCAAACCAAACTTTGGGTGGAGATGGGGAGCCATCTGCCTCTGCAGAAACCATAACAGCTCATATTTAAAATAAATGATTTACTATTATGTTTACTATTATGTTTATGATTCCATTTGTAAAACAATACAATAAACAATACTATCAATCTTTTTATTGTCATGATGCTTTAGGGCTGCCTGGAAATTATTATATCAGTAAGATGCCCTACTTAGAAATACCTTCCTAAATACTGTGGTTTTGAATAATCACAGAAAGTAAATTCTCTAATTCATATCATCGCTTTCTCCCTAGACAGAGTATATGGTGAGCTATTGTGTAAGAAGAAAATGATGTGTGAACAATTGGTTATTCATTCATGTAATATATACAGTTATTGAATATACAGTTATTGAATGCCTATTGTGAGACAAGCATTGTTCTGAGAAATGTAGATATAGAACAATACAGAACAAAAACTAAACAAAACATAGACAAAACCTCTGCCCCTGTGGATCTTATATTCCAGGAAGAGGTAGTACAAATAACAATAAGGCAAATTATATAATGCTAGAAGATAATAAGTATTATAAGAAAAAAATGCAATGAGTAAAAAAAATACAAAACCATCTGGCAGAAATAGCTGAAATTCTTAGTTTTTTTGTTGCTTTGGTAGTGCTAGGGCTTGAACTCAGGACCTCACACTTGCTAGGCAGGAGCCCTACCACTTGAGCCATTCCACCAGCCTCAAGAGTTGGAGTTTTTAAGGAGGTATTTGGTTTCATTAGTGATGTTTGACAAATCTAGGCTCATGCCAGGATCATATTTCCCCACTGGTATAGCCATGGGACTTGCTTTGGCCAATGAGAAATGATATTTAAGCAGAAGTGATACTTAAGCAGAAATGATATTTAAGCAGAAGCTTTAAGAACAGTATATGGTTCCCCATCGGCTCTTCCCATGGCTGCAGCTGTTGAGGAAGAACATGTCCAAAGGAAGCTTTGATCAGGCAGAATCCTAGAATAGCTACGATGAACAGGAGCCCCTGCTACCCATGTTAGACTCTTAGTGTGAACTACCTGTTGACCAAGCTAGAGAGATTAAGGGATTGTTTGTTGCTGCAGCATAATCTGACCTATCCTAACTCATACAAGCTGCCAGAGTGGAGCTCACTGACATAACAGATGATGGTGATTTGACCCCAAGTGGCAACAGCAGAAGAGATGACATGGCATCAGAATCTGGATATATCTTAGTATTTAGGAAAAAGTCAAGTCCTATTTGACTGAAAAATGTGAAACCAGCAGACCACATTGATTTTAATGTCAAAGAATTTTGCATAAAGAGTAACTCTAGGTGAAATCCCTTATATTATGTTATCAGTCTTGGGGAAATGTCTACAACAGCATAAGCAACATGCCAAATATTAAAAGTAAAAAAAATTTCATTGGCCAACATGTTAATTCTACTTTGTAGAGTGGAGCATTATTGCCCTCTAGTGCTAAAAGAGAAAATGAACTAAGAGAAAACTAGAAAGTGACAACCCACATTGCTGAATATACACATTTTCAAACTTGAGATTCTCTTTGTGTCATGACAAGTTGCTTTACAGTAACTTTTGATTGGGAGATACCATAAGCAATTCTGTATCAGCAAAGATAACACCTGGCATAGCTCTTCAAGGTTATCCATAATTTCCAAGAAAGTAATTTCCTGAAACCAAGTTGCTTGGTATTATGATTATAAGGTATTATGATTATTGTAGGTTAAGAACTGATAGTATTCGGGGATAGAGCATGTACTGAGTATGCACGAGGCTGTGGGTTTAACCTATAGAGCCAACTGAAACAAAAACAGAATTAGTTATTAGTAGTGATAGCAACAGCACAAATTTTTCTTGTCTCCCACAAAAGATAGGCTACAAGTAACATGTTGAGGTTTAGTGGGTATATAACTGAATTCCTGAACTTGGTGCTTTTGTTTGATTGGTTTGGTTTTTGGTTTTTGCCAGTTGCACAAATGGAAGATGGTGGCAAACTTCCTGATGGCAGTTCCTATGAAATGGTGACTTTTAACTCATAAGCTCAACACGAATTAGTGGAGAGATGTAGCTGCCCAATGGATGCAATAATAAAGTGTTCACCCACATCACGGAAATAACAGATGCATGGAAGTCAGTACTGGTACAACCAGTGTAATTTAGTTAATCATTTTGGGATATAAACGTGGTTATAGCTCTCCTTTTACCTAATTAAAGTAAGCCAGAATCCCAATATTTTAGATGAGCTAGCAGTATAATTCCTAGAGCATATTAAATTCCTCCCGGAAAGCAAAAGAAGACCTGATCCCCATCAGACAACTTTCAGTTACCATTGTTGCTGCAACAATTATAAAAGCTGGTCTTTCCCAGCCAGATGTCTTTCCACTGTTACTTTTGGTCTAGATTACTGTGTAGGCCACACCAGTGTCCTCCTTCTGGAAGTCCTCTGGTTTGGACCCGCATGCGCAGTCATTCTTCCAGAGCACAGTCAACATGCCCTGCTCTGAGACCTGAAAAACTTTAGTTCCAGACACAGCCACGCACTAGCCCAGAACCAGCATTCCCCCACAACCACCTAAAGTCTGCCAATAAGCCAGAATCCTCAGTCTAAACTCATCCTTCCCACGCCCTTCAGTAAAGGCTGTTTTTCATCATCCAAGAGGCACTGTTCACAAGGAACCCCACAAGAGATGCACCTTGGTTTCCAAGAAAATTTGCTTACTTTTAAGCAAACTTTTCCCTCTACATATTAAAAGCAGCAGCATTCATCAAGCTGTCTTAAAAAGCCCTGTTGTATACTTCCTCAAGAGCAATGGATACCTACCTGCCCTACAGTTAGTTACTTAAAATAGTGATGAGGAAAGTTCCCGAGACAAAGATCTGCTTCAGAGTAACTTACCTTGCCCACCATACAGAAAGATGAGCAACCAGGTTTCAAAGGTAGATTCTCAGGCAGCCACATCCTCAGTACAGTCTGGGTGCCACATTTAAACATGGATCTTTTCACTCTAGAAATACATTGTATAAATTGAAACACACACATATTCAAGATCTAAGCTGCAATGGTCTGACTCCAATGTTTGGAGTGGCCACAACATGAATGTGTGTGCGAAGGATATCTTTTGATGTTCATTATTGCTTTATTGAAAATAGGAGAAAATTTGAAAACATGGTAAATATGCTTACCATGGGCATAAAGGATGGGCAGATTGAGTTATTCTATGTCCATATGGTGGAATACTATGCAGCTGTTAAAAAGTAAAGATCCATTTGTTGTGAAAGAAAATCTAGATATCATATATTATTTCTAGAACCACCACCAAAAACTCTATTAATAGAGATTATTTCTAGATAGAGAGGTCACACTGAGGAGATGAGAGGAAAGATGGGAGAGAGTGGGCAGATATTGAATTTTTCTTTTCATTTTATATACTTCTAAACTGTTGATCTACAAATAAGCCCGAATCCTCAGTCTGCAAAGAACTTATATATATAGCTTTTATGTTTTACTTATGATAATAATTTAAAATCATTAAACTATGCAGTTGCAAATAATGTAGCTATTTAATTTAACTTAAATGTAACAACTACATAATTTAACTTGTCAAATAGTCATAATTTTGAATATTTTAAAGTAAAGAGGGAATTGTGTCTTTTCTCCTCTAAAAAGGAAACCAGAAAGATGGTGCTGCTGATTTAAAAAAATAAAAATAAAAGTAGTACCAAACCCAGGATGACCAGATGTCGAGAGATCTAAAAGGTAGGTGAAGCAAGAAATGAGTGGATTTTTAAATCCACCCAAGTTAAAATGGATTTTTAACTTGGGTGAAAAACAGATCTATCTTCAAATATCTAGAGTAGGAGAACAGCACTTTCAAATAGTTGAGGACTAGGACAATTTGGACTGATTCTATCACTCAAGGAAACTATAAAAAGACATCTTCCTAAGTCATCATAGAGCTGACAAAACCATGAAGATCCACTGCTTCTGTGTCCAAGAGAGGACAATGGCCCCTATAAACGATGTGGACGTAATTCCACTGTTGCATTTTATGCACAGTGAGTTTCTTAGTAACAATGCAATGAGGAGTACTGCAACATTCAATAAGTAACACCTGCTTATTACAAGGAGCCTTTTGAAAGGCAAATCCAAACTCTGCCTTGCACCCAGAGTAAGTGCTATTCCAGTGGCAACAAACCCCGCCCTTTCCAATGCCATCAACACACCACTAAGTAACTGGCTGCTTCCCCAAGAAATGGTACCAGAAACCCTGGGTGGGAGCTGTGGCCTGATCAGTTCGGGTGCATGAAGTCCCTGCGACAGAATCTGTGCAGAGCCTTCTTCTCTACCACATGATCCATGCTGTGTATGAAGCAGCTGAGCTGGAATGAGGCTTGTTGAAAAATGGCTGAACAATGTCATCTTGTAAGTCTCCACTACTTGGTTGCCACACATGCATGTACAAATCACATTTTTAGTCTGTTCAGAAAGATCCATCCACCTTCTTCCCCAGATCTCATTCACCAGTTTTCCAATCTTGTTTTCCCAAGTCCCCAGCCAAACTTGAGCTTCATATCATATACATAGCTCAAAATTTCACCCCCTGAGGGAACTTCTCTTCACTGTTCTAGGTGGCACCAGCACAGCATGCAGGTCCAGCTGTAAACCAGGCCACTCCTGCCTTGCAGCCCAATATGGAACCACATCACTTTGTCTCTAATGATGAAGAGCTGAAACCTGCCATTTCAGAAACCCAACATCTCTGTCAATACTAGAAGAGCATCTCCTACTATCTGACCTTTGCCTACAGAGAACAAGCATCATTGAGCTTTAAAAACTCCAATCAGTCTCACCAGTACATCATCTTACCCACCTCACTGGAGGGAGATGCCGTGACTTCCAAGGGAAGTCAAATGTTGGGTTATTTGGTCTCATAAATCAGTCCTAAACACTCCCACCTCCCTGAGTCTTCTAATCCTTTACTCCACACTATACCAGAGAAATGTTGGTACCTCCACTTCTTTTCCTGTAGGTATCATCACATCCAACTTCGGGAAGACATCTCCGCAGAGTATCAGAACCAGTAATGTCATGTCTCGGGCAGAATACTGAACCCCAGGTCACAGGTGAAATGTTAGTGAAACTTCCTCTTTCCATTGTATCTCACCCTCCCACAGTCCAACAACTTCCAAGTGAACTCCCTCCCATATATGGTTTCTCCCTGCTGCTACACCTATTTCCTAGGTGCCATGATTCCTTCGTTGTGTAGCCTATGTCCTCCCATGGCAGAGACTGTTTCCCTGTCAAGGTTAATATCTGAATCTACTTATTGGCCTGGAGGCAAGAGATGTGGCAGGGCCCAATCTTGACAACAAATATTATCTTGCAAGGAATCAACTTCAGGTGGGACCACCACAGGCTAGGGGAAGCTTATCCCCTTCAGCAAGAGGAAAGGGGCTGCTATGCCACCAAGAAAGACTTATGGAAATATAACTGTTTACGGTACCCTGATTGAGTGACCAATCCAATTCCAAAATTCCATCCTGCCCACCTTTCACAGCCATCTTAGAACAAGGCCTGTAGAGACCCAAACAAAGATTAAATTTCTGGCACTTGGACAGGAACAGGTCCAGAGACACGGGGTAAGAAAGAGAGAGAGAAGTAAACAGGTGATGCAATGCCAGTACAATGTGTTACAGCCCTGGCGATTGCTTCCCAATGAGCTGGAGACACAGCAGCTCCCTAGTATACACACTCCTAACACAGGCTTTCTCTAGAAGAGTTGTCAGAAGATGTACTCTGCAGTAATTCCTGAAGGTACAATTTAGTTCTCATTAGTCATTACTCATTATTAACTAACTACTCAGTGTGTGTGTGTGTGTGTGTGTGTGTGTGTGTGTGCACGCGCGCACGCGCATGTTGTGTCTTGTGCATGCTAGGGAAGTGCTCTACTATTGAGTTTCACCCCTCAGCCTCCCTCAACCCTTGCTGAACAACTTCTGTGCTCCTGGCAGTCACTTGGGAAGCCAAAACCCACACCTTGCAATATGATGTTTTATTCAAATCTCACACTGGAGGAGTGACTTTGTGTAAGTGTGACACCAAACAAGGGAAAGAAGGAAACAATTGAGAAAATCTAAGAGGGCACAGAAGACAGTACTAATATAGCAGATTTGGAAGTTCTAGTGCCCAAGGAAGAAATGCTTCCTGGTAGAACCACTTGTCACAGTGAACTGGAACCGTGACACTGTCATGTAGCTAATTTGGGTTCTTCATGCTACTGAACAAAGGAAGGAATCATCATATTTGGCCAGGATAATTCATCCTAATTATCCAGGAAACTGTGGTTTCTCCCTCTGGATCATGACGAAGGAGACTGACCCAATGGTCCTTCAAGCCTACAGTGGAACAGCACTGTTGCTCCTTGCCCTCTGCTAGCACACGGGCCTTTGATGTTTCTCTATGTTTGTCCACACCCTTGAAAACAGTCCCTGTAGTAAACTTTCAAATTATCCTTTTTTGAGGGTGTAATCTATTTCTTGCTGGGACCCCACCCTATTTGCTATTCCAAACACAAGAGATACTGCCATGACAAAACAGAAAAAAAAAATTCCTCTCCTTATAAGGATCAAGTAAGAGAGACCAAAATTAAACAAGAAAAAAGGAGAATAGGAACTGGAAAGAGTGATGGACAGAATAGTAAGAGGCCTTACTTTTGTACAGTTACCTGTTACAAAGCCTCTGTTGTTCTGGACCAGTCAAAACCAGCAGCTTTTGATCAGTCAGTAAGTGGGCCAGAGCAGCACACACAGAAGGAATGGGTTGCCTTCAAATTCCAAAAGCTTACCTAACATTGTGCCTTTTGGTGGGTGAGGGGATTGTCGAAGAAACCAGACGTGAGAACATACCCTCCTTAGAAGAGATATTTCAGCATGGTCCATACCACTGCAACCCCAGAAATTCCACTAAGGTGGAAGGCCCCTGAATTTTGTCAGATTTGTTTCTTGCCCTCTTGCACACAAATATCTTTGCCAATACATCTAGAGAAGTTGCTACTTCTTGCTTACCAAGTCCAATCATCTTAATATCATCAGTATCATGGACCAGCGTGATGTCCTGTGGAAAGATGATCACAAATTGTTACAGACTAAATCTTGACAAACGTTGGAGGGTTGAAAACAGTGAAGGTAGATTGCTGGCCTTTCAGCTAAAAGCAAACCACCTCTGGGGGTCTGTACTAACAGGTATGGAGGAAAAGCATTTGCCAGAGCAACTACTGGATATTAGGTACCAGGTGTGTTAATGTAGTCAAGCAATGAAACCACATCTGGAAATGGCAGCTGCAACTGAAGTCAGCACCTGATTAAGTTTACAACAATCCACTACTATCCTGGAAGATCCATGCACTCTCTGTACAGGCCAAATAGGTGAGCGAGGGAGGATATGATGGGAACTACCAGCCCTTCATCCTTTAATTCCTTGATGGTAGCACTTACCAGAATCCTTCTAGAAATGTGGTGTTGCATTTAGGTTTTTTTCTTAACAAGAATGTATTGTCTCACAGTTCTGGAGGCTCTAAGTCTGAGCTCAAGATATCAGCAGGGCCACACTCCCTCTGAAGGGATTGCAGAAGGACCTGTTGCAAGCCTGTCTCCTAGCTCTTTGTGGTTTCGCTGACAGTTTTTGCTGATAGTCTTAGGGTGCCATAAGCACCCTAACCCCAATCTTTGCATGATGCTCTTGTCTCTGCCTGTACATCTGTCCCCAAATTCCCCTCATTTTATAATGATAGGAGTCCTGGTTAATCTTGACTGGGTTAAGAAATGCTTAGGAAATTATCACACACCTCTGAGGGTGTCAGTGAGACAATTCGATCCTGAGGACTCTGACCCAACCAATGGGTTAATTCCTTGATGGATTCATATGACGGCATTAAAGGTGAAAAGGAGGTGGGGCCTAGAGGAGGAAGTAGGTCACTGGGGGCTGTCAAGGGCTGTAACCTGCCCCAGCCCCCTTTCTGTATTCTTTTTCCTTGCTCCCATGCGAGCTTCTGTGCTCCACCATGCCCTCCCCACAATGATGGACTCACACCTCTGAAACCATGAACCAAAATAAATCTTTCCTACTTTATGTCAGGCATTCTGTCAGCCCCGAGAAAGCTAACACGAGTCATCAGAGATTCTTCTACTCCAGTAAAACCTCATGTTAATTTCATTTGCAATGCCCCTATTTCTAAGTAAGATCACATCCTGAGATATGGGAGTTAGGTGTTTTCCTTGTTCATTTCACCCCATTTGTCACTCCAATTCTATCCCTAGAGGCCATCATCTTTAAAATTTAGCTATCTTCCCTCCAAGTCCCCATTGCCCCTCAGCCCCTCTAATAGTACCCATCTCATAGCCCTTGCTGGAAGCTAAGGCAGTTCTCCTAGGCAGAGGTTGTTCTAGTTACTTCCACTTGGCTTTTCCTACCATAACAGTCCTCATTCCACAGGTCTGGGAATTTGCATGGGGACTCTCTCAGTTTCTGAGTATGTCTGTGTTAATTATGAATTCCAGACCTAGGGAAATCATCACAGGGGGCACTTGGGAATCTTGCTGTGAGATGGCTCTGAGCTAAAACTCCATTGGTCACACAACCTCCCACAAGCTTCTGATTTTACTAATAGACCACACTGATGTTTCAGGTGTCCCAGAATTCATGTCAGTTCATAATGTCCAGCAATTCCCAAAACATCTAAAAACCTTTTCCTCAATGCATAGTCATCCTAGGAAATAGCCACACATTTCTTGGGGAAAGACTGGGAGAAAGTTAAATATAAAATTTTGGCAGCACAAGAGTGTTATGGAGATGAAGCAGGCCTCAAAAGTTTCATGTGTTACAGAACTGGTTCCCAGTGCAGCAGTGTTCAGAGTGGGGCTTTTAGGGAAGTAATTAGATCATGAGAGCCCTGACCTCATCAATGAATTAATCTGTTAATAGATCTATGGCTTAATGGACTATCTGAAGGTGGTGGAAACTTTAGGAAGTGAGGTCTAGTTGGAGGAAGCAGGTAACTGGGTTCATGCCCTGCAAAGGATATATACTGTCCCTGGCCTCTTCCTCCATCCTCTTGCTCCCTGGCTGCCATGTGGTGAGCAGCTGTGCTCCATCCCAACCTCTCTGCCATGATATTCTGCCTCACCTCAGACCTAAGGCAATAGAACAAGCTAACCATGGAGTGAAACTGTGAGTCAAAACAAATGCTTACTCCTTACAGTTTCTCTGAAGTATTTGACACAGCAACATAAAGTCTAACAGAGGGAGTCTGGGTCTGGAAAACTGGCTCAAATCTGGGAAATGACTCACAAGCTATGACTCTGTTTTGGTGACTTAAGTTATACTTCTATTTACACAACCTACAATTCTCTCACTTCCACAAATGAAGTAAGAATTTAGTAGGTGGATCTCTTTTCTAGGTGCACGAGTTTCCATCACACACTTCTAAATGCTTTGACCCTGCTATTCATGACAGTAATCACACTATGTTGTTGTCCTTGGGACTGTCAACAATTAGACCCTGCTACCCTCGGGTCACATTAACTCCACTGCATCTAGGGATCCTTTCAGAGTAGAGGTTCCCACTGTAGCTTCTTAACTACAACGTTTATAGATTTGGATCCCTACCAAATTTGTGGGTGTCCCCTAACAAATATATAGTCATATGTCACTGAATGACAGGGATGTGTTATAAGAATTGTGTTATTAATTTTATTGTGTGAACATCATCGAGTGTACTTACACAAACCAAGACTGTCTATTATACACCGAGACCATGTGGGGGGAGGGGTGTACATATATACACAGATGGCATAGCCTACTGCTCCTAGAGCCGTGATGCACAAAACATGAGATTAAATTAAGCACAAAAGAAAATGTGGCAATCAAGAGTTAAACAAAACATAAGAGGCTGCTGTTGGAGTGACATGGCACACTGTTTTACAGTAAATTTCTTACATGTGATTGCATGTACTCTAAGCCAATGATAAAATTATAGTAAATATGCAATACATAAGCCAGTAACACGGCCATTTATTATCAAGGATTATGTTCTGCACATAATTGTATATGCCATACTTTTATACAACTGGCAACACAGTTAACTCCACAGACATTGTGCTCTGACACTACAACAGCTGCGATATCAATCATTTTCAACTCCATTACAGTATTATGGGACCAGCATGATAAATATGGTCCATCATTCACTGAGGTGTCATTATGTGATCCAAGACTATTTCTCAACCATGGTGAAAGCTGTGTCCTCTGGACTCTCAAGGTGGGGGGCATTACACGATATCCACTCTCCTCTCCTATACCCTAAAAATCCATTGCCACATGTATTCCCCAGATTTGTCTATATGGATTCGAAAAATCATGGAGCCATCTTCTGGTGTGCAGTGAATGCTCTTGTGGATCATAATTTGTGCCTCACTCTTTGATGTCTCCTGGAACTTGGCTTCTTGTTACAAGTCTAGATGCAAAACTCTGTGGCAAAGTTGAATCCTTAGAGAATCAACAGTTCCTTGAAGGGAACACCTCTGGAGAAATTTTAGGGCCTTCAGGCAAAGAAGGATTCACCTTAGAGGTAAGGCTGCTTATACTGGCAAGAAACACAGCAGGAGTTCAATTTCCCTGACTGAGATCTTAAATACCCTCCTTCCATTTTTCAGGATCCAGTCCTCTTCTAATCAATGCTATCCCTTCAACAGAAGACACTCAGCAAGGTTGAGAATTCAGTTTACACTGTAACACAACCACATGCTCCATGAGACTCTGGTTTGGTTTTCAGCAGTCTTGGCCCTAAGCATATATCTGAAGGAATACGTACCTGCATTCCCATGTTTATAGCAGCACTATTCACAACAACCAAACTATGGAATTGTTGCAGGATATTCAAGCAGGGAAACAGGACACAAAGGCTTCTGAGGAAGCAATATTCTTTAGCGTGCTGGCAGCAGCTCCACAGATTCCCATCCAAAGGCTGAGCCGAGAACAAAGGGGTCTTGCCTTATATACCCTTGCAAGCAGGTTACAAAAGCAAGAAGCAAAGTTTAACCCATATATGGTTGCATGCATCTCTATGGGCTACTTCACCCTCAGTGCTATGTGACCTTCCTCAAGTTCAGATTCATTAAGTTTTATCTCCCTGCTGTGCCATCCCCTCCTCCCTGATACAGAATCAGCCTACATGTACATCAACTGATGTATGGATAAAGAAAATGTGGTATCTACGGATACAATCGAGTATTACTGTCATAAAGAAGAGTGACATTATGCTGTTATCAGGAAAACAGAAAACAGATTAGGAATCATCACATTAAGTGAAACAAGCCAGACTGAGAAAGACAAGTGTCACACATTCTCATATGTGATTATTTCAACCTTTTAAAAAACAAAGAACACCATCAGTGTAAAACTGGGAAGGGGGATGAGGACTGCACACCCACACTGTTTGGGGGTGTGAACCAATGGGAGGGTGAAAAAGAGGATGGAAGGAGTTAATATGATTGAAGTAATTCATTTGTATGTATGACAAAAACAATAACGAAACCCATTAAAAACTGTTCAATAAAGGGGCAGAAGGGAAAGAAATAGAGGGGTGAATTTGATCAAAGTACATTACATTCACATATGGAAATATCATGACAAAACCTCCTTGTACAATTAATATACACTGATAGAAAAGAGAAAGCTGGGTGCCGATGGCTCACACCTGTAATCCTAGCTACTTAGGAAGCAGAGATCAGGAGGATCACGGTTCAAAGCAAGCCCAGGCAAATAGTTCACAATGCCCTATCTCAAAACAACCTTCACAAAAACAGGGCTGGTGGAGTGACTCAAGGTGAAAGCCCTGAGTTCAAGCCCCAGTACCACAAAAAAAAAAAAAAAAAAATTTTTTTAAAGAGAGAGAATATCTTTCAAAATAAAAGCCAGGCACTCGTAGCTATGCCTGTACCGCTAGCTACTCAGAAGGCAGAGTGTGGTTTGAAGCCAGTCTGGGCAAATAGTTCACAAGACCCTATTTCGAAAATGCTCAGCACACAAAAAAAATGGACTGGTGGAGTGGCTTACGTGGTAGAGCACCTACCTAGCAAACATGAGGCTCTGAATTCAAGCCCCAACACCACCAAAAAAAATAAAATAAAGATGAGAACAAGAAAGGGAGGTAAGAAGGGATAAATTAAAAGATGGGAGGAGGGAGGGAGGGAGGAAACTATTCCAGGAATGGGGGAGAGGAGATAAAGAATGATGGAGGGATGAATTCAGCTATGATATAAGAACTTCTATGCTAGACACCAATGGCTCAGGCCTGTAATCCTTGCTATTCAGGAGGCAGACAGCCTGGGCAAATAGTTCCATGAGACTCTATTTCAAAAACTCCATCACAAATAAAAGGGCTGGTGGAGTGGCTCAAGGTGTAGGCCCTGAGTTCAATGCCCGGTTCTGCAAAAAAAAAAAAAAAAAAAAGAAAAAACTTTTGTAAATGTCACAATGCACCCCCAGTATAAGAACATGATAATAAAAAAGACAATTAAAAAAATAAAGTTTAAGAACATGATAAAAAAGAAACCTATAATGTGGTATACTAAACACCATGGTGTGAATGGCACGTTGCTGAAGGACAATAGGTAAACCTAAGCCAGTCTTGAAGGATAGGTCTCAAAATGCAGTAGATAAGAAGTTTTAGACAGAAGCCTGCTTGAAATAATAGGAATATCCCTAACTGGATGTAATACCAGCAACCTCATCCTAGTACCCAAAAGATCCTACTTAACTCCCATGCAAATCAAACTACAAAGCTTGTGTTCAGTTCCCTTTCACCTCTTCGTTCTCCTTTTTATGTCTTTCTAACCAGGGACACCAAGTTCCCACTGAGGTACCCCAGTGTCCACTGGCAGCAATCCTTATTTGGGAATTAATGAGACTTAGCTGTACTGTATTTTATCCTCTTAAAAGTCTTAGGTGCTGATTCTCAGAATCATTCCATAAATGCTAAAGAAGCATAGCAGAAAACAGATATGTTATCTGCAACAGATAAAATGAGCCCCCTGCCTCTTTCCTTCCCTTCCCTCCAAGAGTCCTCTAAAAGTATACCCCAAGAGCTCCCCAGCAGTCAGAAGTCACCAATTCAGTCCACTCTCTTTATATTTACTCATTTTTTAAGATCCCAAATGACCTACAATAGTATGTCCAGAAATACAAGCTAGCCTAGCCATTTTGAGACCATCAAATATAATATGCAGATCACTTTCATGGGCCCAATCTACAGAAGCTTTCAGTTAACACATTTTTTTTTAACTTAACTCTGCAAGGAAAGCACACTTGATTCAAGACTATCAACTCCTGTAGTAAATAATAAACTAAAACCAAAAACAGTAAACAAACACAGAAAAAGGAAACAAACTGAAGTCTCTTTTTTCCCATATCGTTCTACTAAGGAGAAATGTGGTAAGGGCACCAAAAGTGGGGAAAAAAAGCACATTTCTGTGAAACAAATTAAAATTTCTATGAGTTTTACTGATAAAGGATTCTGTTCACAATACCTTTGACAACTACCCACTAAGTTACATTTTAAGGTCTCAACAAGGATTTTGTTTTAAATCGGTTCCTAAAATGTAAAAGGAAGCTCTCAGATTACAATGCAGGTGGTCTGTGATGGGTTGGAAGAACTGGATATGGAGATGCAGTTATTTTTAAATGCAGTTTTTAACAGAGGCTTCCAGATCATCCCTAAGTTACTTTTTGAAGACAGTTCCAATGACTGGTACCTCACCTATGACTACCATATGAGATTCTTATTCAGGGAAACAACTTCTTCGTGAACTCCGTCCCTCTGGGCGAAAGAGTTTTTTAAAAAATCACAATAATTCATGCCAGCAGAGACTAACAGAAAGAATGAGAATAACACCTCTTGTTTTTATTTATTGTCGTGTTATTGTAAGACTGAAACAGACTATGACAACATTTGAAATTCCACAGAGCACTGCATGCTTTTGCTATTAAAAGACCTTTGTTGAGGCATTTGAACTTTCCCTCTTGGGAAGTGAAGAAACATGGAGGTTTCAAGCATTTCTGTCAGCAAACAACATTCGCAACAACCGTGCAGATGCTTATTTTACACCTTTTCCCATAAAAGGTAAGGCTCACCGCCGGAGGGGGATGCAAAGCTCTGGAGCACAGGACTGACTGGAACCCTAGAACCCGCGAATTAGCACTGTTAGTGTCCAACGCTTGGCTTAAATGTCTCAAGAACAGCAACACCAAATAGCACAATGCCAAACAGAATAGTATTTCTGTGAGGTAAAGACTCATTGCCTAAGCTCAAAATTTTCTGTACTCAGCTTCTATTGGTATAACGCCTTCATTCTTAATTCCTCCGATGGCATCACATGTTTCATAAATAAACAACACACTTTCAGCATTCCACAGCAATCATCGCTTACAAAAACCTCAATACACATGCACATATTACACTAACATGTAATACATAAACATTTTGTTGCATTTCAACTCTTAGTCACAAGTTAATACAATTTGTACAGGACAAAACATCACAGAACTTTTGGATATTCCCTTTCCCCAGTTGTTAGCAGATAGCACTTTTTTTTAAAGAGAATGTTATGAGAAATCAAAAATTTTATGTCCAGTGTTTGACTTCAACTTTCTACTTTATCGTCTTCTAGTACCACCATATCCTAGAATGAAAAAGTAAAATCTGTATTAGCTTTCAAAATACATTAAGCACCTTCCCAGTCATCAAACCTAATAAGCTCGACACACTTGATATGGATAACTTTTAGTCAGGAAACCAAAGATGTACCTCTGTGGTGGGTTAACCTGTGACAGCCAATACTAAAGTCTAAGCCAGAAAGGCAGAGACCAACTAAACATAAGCTGGGCCCCACAACCTTTCACAACTTATGTGGTAAACAGAAGTGGGGGTGGAGAGACAAGGACTTTCAATGTCAGTGTTACTAAGACATCACCCACCCATCACTCACACACCACGTACTAGGGATGACGTAAACATTCTTGTGCTTATCTGTCAATGTACAAGTACATGTATTTCTGCTGATGTATACCGTTAGCTCTCCACATCCATGGATTCAACCAATTGTGGTTTGAAAGTATTTGGGGGAAAAAACTGCACCTGTACTAAACACTTACAGACATTTTTCTTGTCATTATTCCCTAAACAGTAGTTATTACAACCATGCCAGGCATGGTAAGTAATCTGGAGATAATTCAAAGTTAAAGTTATAGAATTACTAGGTTATATGTAAAGACTATGCCATTTTTATATAAAGAACTTGAACATCCACAGATTTTTAGATCCCTGGGATGTCCTGGAACCAGCAATCCCCCTTGATGTGAAAGTACAAGTGCTGGGTCCTAGATATGCTTAGGTTCAATTTTAGTAGGTAATATCAGTTTTTCTATACTTTCCTGTACATACCATGTAGTATTATTGCTCTACTTTCCTACTGCGTAACAGGAATATCTACATTTTGCTCTTACCTGATGCTGTTCTGGTTTTTGTATCTGGGTTTGAACATGCTGAATAGCACCCTGAGCTGCCACGAAGTGGTGAGTAAGCACGACTATTCCATGTGCTGGAGTACGAAGGAGGATAAGATGGGTAGTACCATGAGTCTGAAAAAGGTGTTGCTGCTCTTTAAAGACATAAAAGTGGGTTAGGCATCTTTCTTGTGATAATTTTTAATTACCTTCCTTCTCCTAAACCATTAGAAAAAAAGCATCTTTATAAAGTATTGTGTCCTAAATGTTCTGGCACCTCAGGATTAACATGAAATAAATTATTTTATATTTTTACCATTACTATTAGTCATTGCTAAGGGAGAAGGAAGTGAGACAAAGTACATGTTTTCTTTCTGAATTCACGCTGAAATAAAGTGAAAATCAAAGCACCATTAATATTCAACACATTCCAAAATCTGGCCCCAAGCTCTTTCCAAGGTTTGCTTCTATCATTCTCCTACCAAAGCACACTGCTAACTGTTCCTTTCCCCAATGTTCTGTGCTTTTCTGCCTTCTCATTTCCTCAGATATCGATTAAGCAGTCTTTTTCCTATATCATATCTGTAAGGCTAACACAGGAAGGAACACAACAAAGGAAAATGATGTAAACAATACTGACAGCACATAGTGTGCCTTCCCTGTCCTCACAGAATCAGATTTAATACAGTAATGTCACCATGATTCATTTTCCTTACAAAACCAAATGCAGTCAAACTATAAGCAAAATAGAGAAGCCTGGAAGGAAAAGCTGAACAGAGGGCAAATGTAATCAATTCAAGACCTACCTATTGCTGCCAAACAGATATCCTAGTATTCCTCCTGTTCCCAGGCCAGTCCAGAACCCTGGACCTGAATTTTCAGATCCTTGTTGTCCTGCAAAAGCACTCCCAAAACCAGAAGTTGCACCGTAGCCAGTATTCTGTGGTCCTTAAAATAAAAATGATTCATTAGATTAAGTATCCCTACTTAAACATAACTGACAAAAGCTAACATGGTATTTCAATTATTCCACCTGTATAGTACTTTTTTCCCCCTGAGATACTGGGGTTTGAACTCAGGACCTTGTACTTGCTAGGCAGGCACTCTACCACTTGACCCACGCCACCAACCCAGTACTATTTATTAATAATACTTAGGCCTCAACTTATGAACAAGTTGTATTCAAAAAGGACATTTGTGAAATATTAGTTTATTACCCAGAAACACATTTACCACAGATGAGGAGAAGGGCTATATTCTGGGTCTCAGGGCAAGGGTTTTCCTATGTAAGATTACATCTCCCCTATTCAAGATCAGTTCCTAGGAAATGATCCCACTTTTCAGAGTTCCTTCCTTTCTGCACTGTGAGCATCTCTAAGAGCTCCAGATAAGACCTGTACCTGAGTCTCTAATGGAGGAAGGCAGCCAGGTATTTGCTTCACTTGGACAATCAGCTCTTTAAAGGACCCAAAAAACCCCAACTTTTGCTCAGAGGAACTTTTTAAAAATTGATGTATCACATACACATAGGAAAGCACGCTAATCTTACATGTATGGCACAATAATTTGTATGTATGCATAATTTGTATGTATGTATGCATGAAACCACCACACACATTAATAAACCATTTTAGCACCCCTAGAAGGCTCACTGACAATCCCCAACAAACTCACCAATATATGAGGTAGCATTACTCTGACTTTTCTAACCATCTGTCCATTCCTGAACTTTTTATAAACAGCATTGTACAGTACACACTCTCGTATCTGGCACAGCAATATGCTTACAAGAGTCAACCCTACTGATACACTTATCAACAAGTTTCCAGTTTTTCTATTTGTGTAGTATTCATAATTCCATTTTTGGCTGTTATGAGTAAAACTGTTAGGAACATTCTTGTACATGTTTCTTTGCATACCTTCTCTTCTTTCAGGTAAATAGCTAGGGAAAGAAATCTACTCATAGGGTAGGTAGGCATCTGTTTAGTAGACATGGAGTTTTCCAAAGTACCTTAAGATTTCAATTAGCAGCAAAGTATGAACGTTCCAGTCACTCTTTTATCTTTGCCAATTGCTGATATTCTTTTTTGGTTTTGGCAGTACTGGGGTTTGAACTCAGGGCCTCATGCTTGCTAAACATGTGCTAGCCCTGTTTTGGGATAGGTTTTTTTCAAGATAGGATCTTGGGAACTATTTGTTCGAGACGCTGGCTTTGAACTGTGATCCTCCTGATCTCTGAGTCCTGAGCAGCTAGGATTACAAGCACGAGCCACCAGGGCCCAGTTTAATAGTCTCTTTTGGTGAATAGACGTTCTTAATTTGCCTAAACTACAGTCATGGCAAATATTCTATGTTTTATTCTGGTAAGTTGTTTAACTTTTTATGCTGAGATCTACAGTACTTAATGAGTTAATCTTTGTGTATAGTGTGAGATACGGAGTCAAAGCAAATGCTTGTTACCAAATCTGATCAAATTCTCCTGATGCAGATGATTTACAATTTAATTTACTTTAAAATAGTAATTACAACTTACTCTTACAGAAAAGCAGAACAAGAAAGGTAAAAGAATTCAAAGTAAAAAATAAAATAAGAAGACGAATCTACTTTCCCAGTTTCCCAGTGCAATCGTTCTCTGTTTCAGAAACAAGCACAGACTCACTACCTCACATGCACCCTTTTTACAGCTATTGAGGAGAAAACCTACCTGTGAACTCAGACTTGAAGCCTGGGGGAGCAGGGCCTGATGAGCTGCTGAACCTCTGGTAACGCTGGGAATACGGAGGATACTCTGAATATGGTGGAGGAGAATACTGACCATCACTGAGGAACAACTTATAAATTACAAAGGCAATCGTAAGTAGCACCCCGATGGTAATCAATCCACCAAGGCCACAGGAATCTGCAGAGTATAACTTATAATAATAATCTGAGAAAGAGGAGCCAGGTTGTTTTCCAGATTCTTTCAATTTCTTCAGGCCAAGTTCTGTATAATCTAAGTTATACTCCAAGCCACAGGAACCTCTTAGTACATACTGGTCTTCAGAGGACTCATAGCCTTCACAACTCACCACAGTTTTTCCAAATTTGTATGCAACATCTAAATCAGTCTTACATTCCCACTGTGGAAAAAAACAGAAACAGGTTATAAGAACCAGAGGGTTTTTTATTTAACATATATTACTTGGGCTATACACCTGTCATAAAACTGCAAAATGAAGCAAGAGAATGATCAACAAAATTCAAGAAAATAAGTACTTATGTGTTGGGGGAAGGCAAACTGGGAGATTCAAAGGTAATGCTGACATTACTTTTCTACCTCTTAAGCTGGGGGGGTGAGTACATGAGTGTTTATTTTATTATTGTTCTTTATTCCATATATATACATATGTATATATATGGTTCTGGGGTTTGAACACAGGGCCTTGTACTTGCTAGGTAAGCACTCTATCACTTGAGCCATGCTCCCAGCCCTTTTTGCTATGGTTATTTCTCAGAGAAGGTCTTTGCCCAGGCCAACCTCGGATCACAATCCTCTACCTACACTTGTGTAACTGGAATTACAGGAATCCACCACCACATTAAGCTTATTCTTTGAGATAATATCTTGCTAACTTTTTGCTTGAACTGGGCTTGATCCTCCTATCTCTACCTCCCAAGTAGCTGGGATTATAGATGTGGTAACCATGCCCAGCACTCAGATTATATATTCTTTTGGACCTATTAGGTATTCCACAATTAAAAACTTTAAGCAAATTTTCAAAATGTCAACTTTTTGCCAGCTGTTCAAGATGTTTTCTTTAAAAACACAGAATTTTTTAAAAGATGTTAAGGTTCAAAAATCAGCATCATATATAAACATCTGGCAACTACATATACCATCAGATATATTTTATCACCATCTGAGAAACAAAATTTTCTGACAAATTTTAGTAAACCATGAACTAATTTTACAGGGTCCAATCTACATAGTCCTCTCAGGTGTTTCGTTTTGTTTTTCAACATATTAACAAAAGGGCAAAAATTATCACAATAGCCTCAAAAATTTCCACCTTAAAAAAATACGGCGGCTGGACGCTGGTAGCTCATGCCTGTAATTCCAGCTACTTGGCAGGCTGAGATGGGTAGGATCACAGTTTGAGGCCGGCCTGGGAAAATAGTTCAAAAGACCCTACGCCCAAAATAACAGAGCAAAATGAACTGGAGGCATGGCTCAAGAGTTACAGCTCCTGCTTTGTGAGTGCCTGCTTTGAAAGCACAAAGCCCTGAGTTCAAACCCCAGACCCATCAAAGGTGTGGGATGGGGAGGACTTGGCGTGTATCTTGCTTACAAGTAAGGGCAAAGCCCTAGTTCAACCCCCAGTATCACAAAAAATAAAAAGGGAGCTAGGTATGGTGGTAAACACCTGCAATGCCAGCACTCAGGGAGCTGAAGAGGACCACAAGTTCAAGACCAGCAGGGGTTACCTAGTGAGTTCTACACTAGCCTGGGCAACATAGCAAGATGATCTCAAAAACTGGGAGAAAGGGGACTGGGAGCTGGGCTCAGTGGTACAGTGTACGCTGAACATATACAAGGCCTTGGGTTTGATTTTCAACACCACCAAATAATAATAAACTCAGGTTTAGCTTAAATTCTTTATGTTTTGGTGAATAGATAAAACATGCTTCTTTAACAATATTTAAATATATAAGCTTAAGTAGAATTAATTGGTTCTACTGCCTGTCAGGTTTTTGTACATATTAAACTTCCCTTCTCAAAATTTAGATTTGCTATTTTTATAACAGCAATTTACACACATCAACGGTTTTTAGTACGCTTCTCTAGTTGTATGACCAACTTAAAATGTCCATTTTAAAATATTCTCACTACCCCAAGAGAAATCTCAACCTCCCCCCAGCAATCATTGCCCATTTCTCCCCGCCCCCAACCTTCTCTACCAAATTACTTTCTATCTGAACATATTTCCCTATTTCATATAAATGAAATCATACAATACATGGGCCTTTGTGACTATTCAGATGTTTTGCCCATTTTTAATTTGCTTACTGAATTGTAATAGTTCTTTATATATTCTAGATTCAAGTTCCTTATCAGATATGATTTGCAAAGCTTCCTCCATTCTGTGGGCTGTCTTTTTACTTTACTTTTTTTTTTTTGGAATGTTGGGGTTTGAACTCAGGATTTCAAGCTTACAACGCAGGGACCTCCTAAACTTTTTTGCCTGGGCTGGCCTTGAACTATTGTCCTTCCAATCTCAGCTTCCCAAGTAGCTAAGTTTATAGGCACGAGCCATTGGCGTCCAATTTTTTTACTTTCTTAATGGTTCTTTTGAAGCCCCCAAATTTTTTTTATTTGGTAATGTGCAATTTTTTCTTATTGTTGTGATTGTTACTGTACCATTTTTTAATAATTTTATTTGGAAGATTATAAGTTTCATGTAAATAAATAAAACATGTTAAGTCTGTATTTGTATTTCACATTAACTGTTCTTTCCTTAATAGTACATTCTAAAAGTGGCTTCCAAGCACTCTATTTAAATTTAAACTGCTGCTACTACACATAAGACAATGTATGATACACTCTATACTTGTTTGTGCTATTCCCTTCTCTCTCCTCTCTAAAAATATTAGATCTTTCCTGATAGCATACACGCCTCTTCCACTCTAAGTCTTCCCCAATCGGATACAACTTTACAACACTTTATTGTATGTATATGTAATTTGAGTTATTTTATCTCTTCTACTAAGAAGTCTCGTGATTCTATCCCATTTATTTTGTACATAACATATCTAATATATATTTAAGGAATGATATTACCATTATTATCTTTTTTCCATCAAAACTGTAAAAGTAAGTTAGAAGTAAAATGGAAGTGAGATGTCTGCTTTAACTTGGAGATTCTATGATTCAATTTAACAATACTGAAAAAAATGCTGTGAAATAAATATGACCCAGAAAACATGAACTCTATCTCAGCTGCACAGGCCATATAAGGTTTTTATTAAACAAAAACATCATTCTAACAGAGGGGGAAATCATCCACACAAGATTCTTGCCTCATGACCAGGCATCTTAAGTCCTTTCTAAAAGTAGAGATTACAAAACAAGAATGCACAGTCATTTAAACTCAATTCCTTTAATAAAATATATTCCATCTCTAAATCACAGTTAAGTCTTAGATTTCAAGAAGATGCTCTGCCCTATATACAAAATGCCAGCATCCCGAAAGCAATAAGTAAATAAAGCCCACAAAGATGCTTCTATTCACAAAAAATCACCCTCAGTACTAAAACAATTGTAAAATCAAATGTTTGTACAATAGAGGCACATGTACACCCACTATTTATAATCTCTGACTCCTGATCATTTTAACTTTAAGGGAGTTGGTGTTCTTTGAGGAATGACAGGAAAATAACAACCAGAAGAGATGCTCAAGTATATAAAAAGTTTTTAAAATTTGATAGCCTTAGAAGGAAGATACATTATAAAACTTACAAAGAATATTTATTTCAGGGGAGAAATGACCCAAACATTGTATGCACATATGAATAAAATTTTTAAAAAAGAATATTTATTTCTGGCCTTTAAAACCAATTTATTTTGAAGAATGTTTCTCCTAGGAGAAAAGTAACTGATGTGTTTATACATTTACATTGTCCTGAAATTTTCTGTATATGCTTCTCCAAAATATTAATGTCCCAATAAACAGTTTCTTGAGTAAACATTTCACTTAAACTGCCATCAAGGACTAAGGGTATGGCTCAAATGATAGAACATTGGCCTAGCAAGCACAAGGCGTTGAGTTCAAACTCCGTTACTGAGAAAAAAAAAAATGTCATCAATATAGTGAATGTTACCTGTACATCATAACCATCCCAGCCTTTGTTCTGACATTGTATGACTTTGGGAATATAAGAATCACAACCAGCAGTGCCTCCAACACATTTCAACTGTGGGATTGGATCCAGCCTCCGGGAGGTGGTATATCGGTCATAGTGGAGGGTAAGAGCTTTTACATCCCGTAACAACATTCTGTCTGAAACAGTAAGAGCACAGATGAACACAGAGTAAATATCTTGTCAAACAGAAACAGAAAGATTCACTGTCTTTCTTGCCTTTTGAGAACGACTAAGAGAGCAAGGATTACTCCATTTCTCAAAGCCATCCTATCAACATTCAGGCCTTTTACATAAAATTCAGATAGTAATACCTTTAAGACCTCTCTTCATCTTAAGCTGGATGTTTCTTTATTACAAAGCATACATAATTTTTTCTGAATCAGAAGAACAAAGAGTTCAACAATGTAAAATGCTATATGGTTGTGTAATAGTATCATTTAATTAAAATGGCAAAAAATATACAAGCATGTTCCTAAAGTACATTTAGTGGTTTAAATGTCCACCAACAGGTAAACAGAATAATAAACTTTAATCTATTATTATAGTGGAATACTTTATATTCTATAGCAGTTAAAATGAGGAAACTAAAATTCACGTATCAAATTAAATGGTAAAAACATTTTAAGCAAAAATGGAAGTTTTTATTACATTACATACTGTATTACAGAATATAGTATGATAGCTTTATATAAACCTTAAAAATGTAAACATTACTATATACTGTTAATGTTAATATATGTACATAAGTAATATGAAAACGTGCAGAAATAATGAAACACCAAATCCGGCTGAGTATCCCTAGGGAAAGGGGAAGCGAAGACACTAGCTGGACACCTAATGTCTCTAACAGGGACAGGAGGATGCAAATGCAGTAAAATAGAAAGATTTTTAAAACTGGGTGGTCATAGGTGCTCATTGTGAACTTTTATGTATTTAAATATTTTAAATATTTCACAACTTTAAAAATTAAAAACATTTTAACTATTTTGCAAATTAAAAATAGCATCAACCATTTATCTTATTTAAAAAATAAAAAGTCAAAAGTGAAGTTATGCCTCGATATTCATGTAGAAAAATAATTTTCAAAGTGTTATTGGAAAACAAAGAAAGAGTGCTCCTATTCCTCATTCTTGGATATGGATGAAGATACTGTGGTCTGGCTCATTCAACAGCTATATTTCACCCTCAAACTGGTGTGCAAAGCTGAAAGAATCCCAAAGCCTTTCACAGAGGTAGTTGCTGAAAGGGATTTCAGTCCTGGCAGCCTGAGAGATTCAAGCAAGGTGTGGAGAGCAGAACTTAAACTTAGACTGTGCTGTGTCCTGCTAGGAAGCTCAGGCATGGGTTTTCAAATGGGCAGTGTCCTGTTATCCTCCAGGTAACCTCGTAGGTGTCAAGAGGCTTGATATGCTTAATCTATCTTTCACAGCTGCAGATTTACCAGGCTTCAATTTTTACCATTTTGTTCACACCTAATTTCCTATATTCAAACCTGTTGAATTATCAGAATTTGCTGCCCACTTCCCAAATTCCACTAACGTTCAAAAAATAAACGGTCTTCATGCAAACAAATGAGGTCAGATAAAACACAAGAGATGATGGCAACAGAATTTTGGAAGGAAAAGCAAATGAACTAGTGCTAGGTGACAACCTAAGTGAAAGTCAAACATGGAGGGGGATGAGGAGACATGGACACAGGGACTAAGAATCAACATGAGGTATATTAACAGAACCCCTGAGAACAGGAAATGGAAGCTCTGGATTGGAGGTTCCTGAAGTACACACAGCAGAGTTAAAGCTACCTGAGAAGCCCCATTCCTGTCACACAGCTGCAAAGAACTTGGCTGTAGGGCTTCACTGGAAGGCAGAACCCAAAAGTGAAGACCTAGTATACCTGACAGAGTATCCAAGCAGGAAAGCATTCAGGGTGCTGCATAATTTATTTTAACCACTTAGGTTTGTTAAAAAAAAAAAAAAGAAAGAAAAGAAACACATAGATAATATGAAATTGAAAATTAAAATAACTGAATGAAAAGTTCTTTAGAGGTACAATGGCAGATCAGTTTGAAGATAGATCAGTTGAGACAATCCAATCTAAGGAACAGAAAGAAACACATGAATAATGAATAAAAGTGAACAGGAGCCTGGTGCTGGTGCTCATACCTGTCATCCTAGCTACTTGAAAGGCTTAGATCTGAAGGATCGTGGTTCAAGGCCAGCCCAGCAAATAGTTCCTGAGATCCCATCTCCAAAATAACCAGAGAAAAATGAACTGGAGGCATGGCTCAGGTGGTAGAGGGTCTACTTTACAAGCATAAAGCCCTGAGTTCAAAACCCAGGCCCACCAAAAAATAGAGAAAAAAAGAAAAAACAGGTCATACAAAAGATAAAGAATTAGTGCTGGGTGCCAGTGGCTCACGCCTGTAATTCTAGCTCCTCAGAAGGCAGAGGTCAGGAGGAATGTGGCTAGAAGCCAGTCCCACACAAATAGTTCGTGAGACCCTATCTCAAAACAACCCACCACAAAAAGGGCTGGTGGAGTGGCTCAGGTGGTAGAGTGCCTGCTTAGCAGGGGTCAGGCCCTGAGGTCAAATCCCAGTATGGGAGGAAAAAAAAATTAGAAAAGCTTCAGATACTATCTCAACAGGATTGAAAAAAAAAGAAATAAAACATGTCTTCAAAAATTCTAAGGAAAAAGTATGGATAAAATTTTAAGTTGTCACTCAGGCAGGACAGGTAGTATAACTACACTTTCAGGAATGTGAAATCTTCCAAAATAGTTACCTTACCAAAATATTCATTTTCATAGATACTTGAAGATATTCACTATAAAAAAACAAACTCAGAAAGAAATGAAACTGAGAGGAGTAAAGAAAAAGTCTTACACAAAAGATCAAAAAGAGTTCCAAGGAGAATGATGAATGAAGGTCCCTGGATGGCACCCATGGACAGGAAGGCAGCAAGTACTCAACAGACCTAAAAGGGCAGCCTGTACTAAGACTCCTGCTGCTACTACACCTGCGTTTCTGTGTGTCTGGCAGAACATCCATGTGAACATGACTTCACTTTTACCTGTATTTGCCTTGATTTGATCTTGAGTAGATGAATTTCCTCTCCTTCTCTCCACATCGTGCTACACCTAGGATAAGCTAGTGGCACTCATGTCATTCTATAGAAGCATTCTTACTTTAACATATTTCTGAGAAAAATAGACCATGGTAAGCTTAGAAAGGAAGATTATAGAGCAATCTACTCCTCTACTGGTCCCAGTTCTGTCAAATGTTCAGTAACAGAACTGCTAGAGCCAGATGCCCTAACTACTGGGAGCTCGATGTCACACGTAACTTTTCCCAGTGACTCCCTCAGAAAGAACTAAAATCTCAGGACATCTGGAGGCACAGCCTTTCTTTACACTTGTAGGAAACTTGAATAGCTTTACTGCATACATGAAAAACTAAAGATGAGTGAAGAAACTACTCATGTAAAAGTTAGAATAGTAGCTATTCTGAGGAGATGTACTTAAAAAGGAACATGCAGAATGCTTCATCTTAACTGAATGGAGATACTGATATTCACTTCCTTATTTATTTCTAAACTATACATATATGTTTTACATATTCATCTTTGTTTTACAATTTTTTAAAATTTAAAATACCTTTTCCTTTTAAAAAGTGAAACCCACCTTTCCTCCAATTCCACACTTCTGAGATAACCAAAATGAACAGCCTAATAAGTACCTTTCTTCATCCATTATCTTGTTCAACCAAGCAAATAAAAATACAAGATTGTTCAGATTCTTACTGGTTTTTCATAAAGACTGAAGCACACAGTGAAAATCACTATTCATACATTTCTACTTAATCATACATTCTTTAATGTTAGCAGACATATATCTCATTTATACTTTACCTAAAGAGAACTTAATAAATTCCACTAAGTTTGAGGCCACATTTTTCCATTAAAAGATTTATAGGCTAGGATTTGTAAGGCACATTCTCTCATCAAAACATAAAGCAAGAGGGCTGGCAGCAGTGGTAAAGCAGCTGCCTAGCAAGCATGAGGTCCTGAGTTCAAACCCCAGTTCCACCAAAGGAAAAAAAAAAAGGAAAATATAAAGCAAGAAATATAAAGTATACAAAGTAACACAATAAAAAAAAAAACTTTAAAGAATTTAATGGGAGCCAGGAGCCAATGGTTCAAGCCTATAATCCTAGCTACCTGGGAGGCTGATGTTGGGAGGATCATGGTTAGAGGCCAGCCCAGGCAAATAGTCCAAGAGACTCCCATCTCCAAAATAACCAGAGAAAAATGCACTGGAGGTTTGGTTCAAGTGGTAGAGCACCTGCTTTGCAACCATGAAGCCCTGAGTTCAAACCACAGACCCATCAAAAAAAAAATTCATAGCTTTTGCATCAGATGAATATCAAAACAATTAGAATTGGGCTTGCATGTACAAATGTTCAAGTGCCAGACAAATGTTTACAATACACTAGAGGTACTAGGGATGTAGCTCAATGATAAAATGCTTGTCAAGCATGAGCAAGGCCTCAATCCCCAGGACCACAAAAAGAAAAAAGTAATGTCATTTAAGTTACATAAGAGGTCATGGGCTACAGCTGGCTGAGTGGAATACGCAGGAAGTGGTAGGGCTTGTGATAAATGGGGAACTCAAATCCTAACTGAAGGTATTTAAGCTTCAAAGTTTCAAGGCAATTCAGTCCAATTGAAATATTCTTATAAACATCAGGTTTTAGTATAAAACGTGGGTTTTTTTAATCAAAATCTATGGGGCACACACTATCAACGAATAGATTAAGAAAATGTGGTATTTATACACAATGGAATTTTACTCAGCCACAAAAAAGAATGAAATTTTGTCATTCTCAAGTAAATGGATGGAGCTAGAGAACATCATCTTAACCAAAGTTAGCCAGGCTCAGAAGGCCAAAAATCCCATGTTCTCCCTCATATGTGGATTACTGCCCTAAAACAAATGCAGTAATTATTGGACATGGGTCATACACTAAGGAGAGAATATATACGAGAGGAAAGGGAAAGGGAAGGAAACCTAAAACTTGAATGTGCCCACTCTAGGCAAGCAAATAAAGTAATCTTAAACTGGCAGAGGCCACTACGGGAAGGTGACCAGGAAGTAGTGAAGAGGTCTGATAGAGATGAACCAATGTGGGTTTTAACACATATGTACATGGAAGCAACATTAGGAATCTCTCTGTATAGCTATCTTTATCTCAAACTAGCAAAAACGCTACATCTTTCTTATTATCTCTTATGTTTTTCTCTTCAACAAAACTGGAGAACAAGAGGGCAGAACAGGTTCTGCCTGGAAGCGGGGGAAGGAGGGAAGGGGGTGGTAGAGGGAGAGGTAGCCCAAACAATGAATAAATGTAAAAACAATAAAAAGAAAATCTATGGGGCACAAAGAAATATTTACAATATAGATGGTTTTACTGTTTTTAAGCTGGCCATAAATTATCTAGGTATTCATAGGAAAAAAGTAGAGCTAGAGTGTAGCTAAGTAGTAGAGAGTGCCCTTGGCGTGCACAAAGCCTTGGGGCAGACAGAAGAAGAGAAGGAAGGAAAGAAGGAAATAAATAAGGAGAAAAAAGTCAAAATAACAGAAGAATTTGAATTTTAAAAAGCAGAAAAACTAATGAGACCAAAAATGGTTCTGCATAAAGTAGAACTTCGAGCATAAAATTTACATAAAAAACTATAAACTTGGGGATAAAATGTAAAATGAGTAAGTGGAAAATTGTACTATATACACAAATAGGAATATCACATAGTAAACTGCCAATTTTCTTCAAATTAATCTACACTATCAATGAAATTCCCATCAAAATACCAACAGTACTTCTTTGAACCCTAACAAATTGATTCTAAAACTTAAGTGCAAGAATAAATAGAAAAACTGCTAAGGAGTCTTTGGAGGAAACAATAAAACCATGTGGGTACAGGTATCAAAATACAGGTAAATCTCTAGCAATGTAAACAGTGTAATATTGCCTCAGAATTAGAAAGACTTACCATGGAAGTGAACCAAGAATTCTGAACCAGAACCATGGGTACATGAAAATTTTTAATCTAACTGTAGCGGCATTTTGATTCAGATAAAAAAAGAACAAATTAGGGCCAGTGGAGTGACTCAAATGGTAGAGCACCTGTCTACCATGAGGCCCTGAGTTCAAACCCCAATACTGCCAGAAAAGAACAAATTGCTGAGCAAATATTATCAGGAATACAGACTATCCATGGGCAAGAGCAGTTAGATCTTTTCTCACAGCATGTACAAAACCCAATCCCTAGCCGGGCATAGGGATATAGGCCTCTAATCTCAATATTCCAAAGACTGAAGCATGAACAGGGGATCACAAGTTTGAGGCCAACCTAGTATATATAGCAAGACCCTGTCTCCAGCAGAGGATAGTGGTACACATCTGTAATCCCAGCTATGAGAGAGGCGTAAGGTAGGATTATAGAGGGAAGCCAACTCTGAGCAAAAAGCACAAGACCCTATTTTTAAAATAACCAAAGCAAAATAAGAGGTGGGGGTATGGCTCAAGTGGTAGAAAACCTGCCTAGCAAACACAAAGCCCTGATTGCAAATCAGGGAACCTAAAAAAAAAAATAAAGTGAAGGTGTGCTCAAATGGTAGAGTGCCTACTTTACAAGTGTGAAGCTTTGAGTTCAAACCCCAGCTCCACCAAAAAAAAAAAAAAAAAAAAATTAATCTTGATGATCAAGATTAACCAGCAAGGAAAATGGCTAGTTGACAGACTCTTGGAAGCCAGGATCAGAAGGTCAGATGGTTACATTTCAAGGGGACATGGGTTGGTGAACCAGTTAGTCCCCAAGGAGTTTATCTTTGAGAACAGATTTCTTCTGAGATACACAACACTGCTTCACCAAGATATGAAAAAAGGAAGAAGCTAAGGAAGCTCATCTGATTCCAGATATGATGACAGTAGGCTAACCATCTACTGATAAGCAGAAGAATGTGTATGTCTAAACACGAACCGTTCTCTGCCTCACAGATGAATGAGGGCAAGCTTGGCAATTTCCTGTACAGGAATCTGGCCTGTCAAGCAGTTCTATAAATGCGCATTTTTCTCGTTAGTTTTTTTATATAGTTTATTACAGTATTAATATAGTTTTAACAAGCAAATGTTTTCAGACAAAATTTGACTTATCTTTATATAAATTAAAGCACAAGACATCAAACCTGAAGAAAATAAAAGCTGAGCATTCCGCTTTTGTTTATTCAGTTGAATAAACTTCTCAACTTCTGAAACACTTTTCATTTATAAGTCACACTATTTAAAAAATAAATGACTAGATGGTCAAACTATGCTGAAATCTACAAAAATCTAAGTATTTATAATGATACTCTGAGTGAATGACAAAAATTCACTAGTCATATCTACTTGAAGTGGCTACTAATTACTTCTTTGTTTTGAAAACTGATAATTAAAAAACAAACATTTATCCTGACTTTCCATAATAATATAATAAGAAATAGTTTCAGCTAATAAGGAAAACCTGAACCTTATGAAAGAATGCTAGTTAATAAATGTATAAGAAATGATAGTTAGGAGTCTTTGCTCCCATTTCCTGCATGGGTAACAAGAAATGCTTCTCTCTCTTTTCTCCCCACTGTTCCTCTTCTAATAAACTGTACTGCTACTTTAAAAAAAAAAAATTAAAAAGAAAAAAGGAAGTGATAGTTAGAAAACTCATCATTTTCAATTTATAACCTTAAAATAGACTGACTCGGACAAGGAATAATTAGTGGTAAAGCCGTTAGGTGATTAGATATTGGTATGATGCCAAGTATTATGCAGCTTGCCTTCTAATCAGAAATGAGAAAACTATAACTTTACAAGGAAAAGATAAGGCCACTTTAATACAGTGGTCAATCTTGGCACATTAACAATGGAACAAACTGCTAATACATCTCCTATCATGTACCCGCAAAAACATTTACTCTGAATCTAGTCAAACTTTGGAGTTAACATACAGTTCACTAAAAGTTTAAGGGGGTGGGGGGTGACAAGCTAAAATGATGCCATGAGAAAGTAGGGCAACTGGCTCAATCTCTTCTGCAAATTAGTAGTATGGAAAACAGAACTGCCCATGATTTTAAAGACTTAAGGATCAATATAACCAGATGCAATGCATGGTACTGGACTGGGTTCTGGTTGAAGAAACTAGCCATAATGACATCTTAGTAACAACTGTGTTATCTGAACATGAAATGCATAGTTAGTTGATATTAAGAAATCAAGATTAATTTTGTCAGATGCAATGTTATTTTCACCATGAGAAAAAGGTCCCTTAAAAAAAAAAGGTAAATACTGAAGAATTCAAATATTTTACATTAAAATATTTAAAAGTTGAAAGGAAAAAAGGTAAGACTGATGGCTTACCATCAATGCTTAAAATATCTTTCCCAGAAGTCCTCCAGTACAGTGACGAGAATGACTAGCTTCAAGAGATCCCACTGGGGTCTAAAGGCATGGCTCAAGTGATAGAACATCTGTCCAGCAAGCATGGAAGCCCTGAGTTCAAACCCCCATACCACCAAAATAAAAGAGATTCTACTGAGTTGGCAGAGTGGCTCAAATGGAAGAGCACCTGCCAAGCAAAGGGAGGCCCTGAATTCAACCCCCAGACCACCCACTCCAAAAGAGATTCTACTAAAACACACATATTGCTTCTAGTATTTACATGGAAATAAACAATAGAAGTAAACAAGGGCCAGAATAGCTTTGAGTAATCATGTAATGGTGTCTGTCACATCTGGTACAAAATAGAAAAGGTAATTTTTTTTTGACAGTACTGGAACTTGAACTCAGGGCCTCACACTTGCTACATAGGCACTCTACCACTTGAGCCACTCTACCAGCTCAAGATAACATTTTGTTTATAGAGTTTCTGGGCCTATGAATCCAAGAGAATATCCCAAAACACAATCCTATTGAAATAAATAAGAGACAAAACAGCTGGATATGTTGTCAATTATCAAAGTCAACAGCTTTTTCTATGCTTGTAATGTCCAGTTAGAAAGAAAAATAGAAAGCCTATTCAATAAGATACACAAAATACAAAGAAATAAACTTGAATCAATTAAAAATTCATATAAAATACATACATATATATACATATACAGATGTATAAGCCTAAATAAATGTGATGTACTTGCAACCAGAAAGCCAACTGTAAAGAAATTATGTTAGAGGTCTTTTGGAAAGGTTAATGTCAACAAATACGTGTTTTTTTTTTTTAATGAATTACTATAAAATTACCACCATCAAAATAGTATGAAATTAGAACAGAAACAGATCAGGGAAGTGTGAGAGAAAAGAAAGTCTAGAAATAAACCCAGATATATATTAAAATTCAATATAATACAAAGTGGGCTTTTAAATTGAGTGGGAAAATGCCTGCTTTAACAAGTGGCACTAACGTAGCTGAACAGGCAACTAGAAGAAACTCCTCCTACAGTATGAGAATAAACACTTAATTCCACATGAGCTAAAGTTCTAAAAGTTCCAAGAATTAAAATAAAATGGGTTGTATTAAACCCAAACTACCTCTTCATAATACATAAAAAACTAAAACAATGAAAATGTTCCATGGTTTACAAAGTCAGACTATATTAATAAACTAAATAATAGGAGTAGTAATAACTTGAATTTAGTAACAGTGTTGGAATAATGCAAAGAACACTGATTAACATCACCAGGCTGATGGAGTGGCTCAAGCGGTAGAGCACCTACCTTGCAAGCATGAGGCCCTGAGTTCAAATGCCAATGCTGCCAAAAACAAACAAACAAACAAAAAAAAACAAACTGGCATCACCAACTTACTATGTGACTGGCCAAGGCACTGAATGTCTCCTCTCCAGTAAAATTAAGATGATAATACCGATCTCAAAAGTTGTTGTGAAACTTAGATATAATTAGCTAAAATTACCTGGCAGAATACCTGATGGCTAGCAGGTGATCAAGTAGAAAATACATTAAGAACTATTTACACACGGGTATCATTACCACAACCCCACAGAATCTTCTCTAGAGAGCCTTAGGATCTAAGAACAAAAGTTCAGCTCATCTCATACCCATCCCTTTTCCCCTTACTAGTTACATCAGTCAAGGGACACACAGAGTTCCCTGAACTCAACTCACAAACAGAAATCCCTTGCAGGTCTCAAACCAAAAATAAAGGAAACCAAATGCCCCTAAATCCAATCCTCCCGAATGTCAGGAAATGGTAATTCCGCACTTCTAGTTGCTCAAGCCGGACACCTTGGAGTCATCCTTGTCTTCTCTCCCCTCACCCCTACACTGAATCAATCAGAGTATCACATCAGCTCCACCTCAAAACAGATGACAAAAGAATCCAACCCCTCAAATATTTTTCAAATAGCAGTTCATATAAGCCTGTAAAAACTTAAGTCACTGACTCCTCCTTTCCCTTCAGGTTTCTGATCAAATGTCATCTTAACTGTGACTTCTTCTCTGAACAATGTTTATCTTTTAAAGTTCCCACTCATGTTTGCACAAGTTCATTGTCCATACCACTTTTCCCCATAAGGTATGCTATTTACTTGTCTACTGTCTACTTTGCCTCAATAGATGTAAACTCCTTGAGTTTTAGACTCTTGTTTACAGTTACATTCTCAACACTGAGAATGTTAACTAAATATATGACTACACTTGATGAAAAGAATCTGAAAATTCTTAGGTAATCTCCTTAGAAAGATGCGATTTTTTGCCAGACATACTACTGTACTGTATTAGCTTAAAAAAAAAAATAAGTAAACAAAAAACTAGAGCTGGGAGCCAGTGGTTCACCTGTAATCCTAGCTACTCAGGAGGCAGAGATCAAGAGAATCAACGTTCAGCCAGCCAGGGCAATTAGTTTGTGACCCTATTTCAAAAACAATCCATCACAAAAAGGAGCTAGAGAAGTGGCTCAAGTGGTAGAGCACCTGCCTAGCAAGCATTAAGGCCTTGAGTTCAAGCCTCAGTACCATCAAAAAATAAAAAATAGTCTTATCAAGACTTAGTGACATCCAAATAGGATACCTTCATAAACAGTTCTTCAAAGTAACCCTAAAGTAGAAACCAACTGAGTTTACTATGCAAAATACTTACTTTTTGTTCCAGAACAATAGTTTTATGGCGTAGGTGGACTGAGACACCAGGAAGTGGTTTGCCATTCATTTAAATGTGGTTGTTTCGATAGTTCCCCTAACACTTAATGTGTAAACTTCGTTTTTTTAACGAACTGACTGAGGTTTAAGTTATAATTCTGATCGTCTCTCATTTTTATACAACTTTCTAGGAATACCTGAGGAAGGCAGGTGACCCAAACAACGTACACACATGTGAGTAAATGTAAAAACAATAAAATTAAAAAATTAAGAGGAAATATTTTGTAAATCCCTGTGTACGTGAAAAACAATGGGGAAAGCTGGCGTAACGCAGTGGACTTGGCCGAGTGCCGATCACAAAGGCGGTGAGGCCTATGATTCCAGCCACCAACCTCCCAGGCTCGCGGCCCGTTCCACTAATTGTGACCCAGAGACTGCAGGTGGCATGACAACTACAAACCATAGCAACAGGCGGCCATGACAACAGCAGGCGACGGTGGCATCAGCCAGCCATGTCAACAAAACAAGGCGCAGGTGAGTGTGGAGCCAGCCAGGCTCACTCAGGGACCGGGGCTGTAGCCCAGGAGAAGGAGGTGACAAAAAGGGACAACTGAACCACCCCGCCCACTCCCAACCGTCTCCACTCGGAAGAGCAAAGGAGCCTGGCAGGGAACAAATGAGGCGCAGAGGAAAACGGTCGCCGCGGAGTCTCCGGGCGCCGGCGTAGGGCGGCTGGAAAGGGCTAGCGAGGGGCCGGAAAACACGACAGCACTCACCAGGGTCGTTCCAGCACAGGGTAGGGCCCGCAACCAGCAGAAGCAAAAGCAGATCGAGGAGCGGGCACCGCCACACGGCTTCCGGCCCGCCAGCCGCGGCCATGGCGCCGGGTGAAGATGGCGAGCGGCTGCCGGGCGGTCTCGGGCCCGCGTCGGGCTGCGGAACTTCGCGCGCGGCTGCGCAGCAGCGACGGAATCAGGTGGCGAAGGGATATTCTGACTGCAGAGCCTCGGCAGCAACGAAAGTCCGTGCGCCAGTCCTACGTCACTATCGCTGAGGCACGTAGGGCGCTGTGAGTGGCTGCTTCCGGCCCCGCCCCTGGGGCTCCGCGCGGATAGGGGCGGGGCCTGGGGCGGGACTGGCTGTGTGGGCGGAGCCGAGACTCAGTTCCTGCCACACCTGCGGCTGGGGTCAGGATCTGGCTGCAGCGCTGTTTTGTCCGGGCTCTAATGGCTGGGAAAGTTCTGCGCGAAGGTGCTGTGGTTTTAGGGCTATAAATCACTGCGACGAGAAATCCAAGAAGTGTAGTCCATTCATGTATGTATTTCCAAAACCTCAATACCATTTCCGAAGGAAGCTTCAGTCCTCTATTCAACTTTGTGTTCAGCACCTAGTAAACACCTGGCACATGATTGGTGTTCTAGTAATTTGCTAAACGCAGCAAAGATTCAGCCCTGGGTTTATTGCATTCATTCAACCTAATCCTAGCTTCAGGCGAGGCAGATATCAGCACGACCACAGTTCCAAGCCAGCCCTAGTTCCGGAGACTCTTACCTTGAAAATACCCAACACAAAACAGGACAGATGCAGTGGCTCAAGAGTAGAGCACCTGCCTAGCAAGTGTGAGACTCTGAGCCACAAAACGCCACACATACAAAAAGAAATGTATTGAACGCCTGATATACACAGACATTGTTTCAGGCATTGAGGATACAAAGTCCCCATATTGAAGAAGCTGACATTGAAGTACCAGCATACAAATTAAACAACAAAAGAATTAGTGATAAGTGTATTGATGAAAAAACAACAGGGCAATACAGTAGAGACTGGGAGAAAGAGTCAACAAAAAATTACCAGCTTAAATAATGATTTGAAGAAGAAAACATCAGATTGTACAAAAATTAAAAAATGGAAAAAAGAAAACAGATATGCTGGGTAGTGCTATAATAAATATGATAGCCAGGAAAGATCCTCTGAGAAGCCCAGAGTGGAGCTGAGATCTAAATGATAGGAAGCTGCAAAAGGCTAATACTAACAAAGTATTTTTAGTTTTTTTTTTTCCTTTCTACTCTCAATACAGGATTTCTGTCACCAGCTGTGTCATGGAGGTATTTTTCTACACAGCAAAGGATGTTCTCTTAAGTCACTTCAATTCTGACACCATCTATTGGGACAATATCAACTCCCACAAGACTGTTCCCCACTTCTGACACATGTTGCCAAGTCCCAATTATGACCTAAGCTTCTGACCAACTACAAATCAATAGTTCTAGTGACTTTAAAGGACTCCCTCCCTTAAAGATGAAATTATGTTTGGAATTTGCTTCAATAAGAGGAAAAAATAATATGAGATGAGGGGAAGTCAGTGGGGAGTGTAAATAAAAGATCATGGGAATGGGTACATAGCTCAAGTGGCAGAGGGCTTTCCTAGCAAGCACACTAACCCCAGTACAACCGAAAAAATAAAAACAACAAAACAAGGCCAAGCTATGAACCTTGAGTTGTGAAACTATCACTTTTCACCACCAATCAGTGTCAGTGGTGAGAAACTGTGATTAGTCACGTTCTCTCAACCATGCCTGCTTTCAAAGATGGAATACCATGGAGCAAATCAGAACAGATGGTGTGACATGTGGGATGGAATCATTTGCTTTCCAGAAATACTGCTCTCTTAGTTTTGTCTTGTCGTAACAATACCACAGACTGGGTAATTCATAAAGAACAGTGACTTCTTTGTTCCAGTTCTGAAGAATGGGAAGTCCACAATCAAGGGCCCAGATCTGGTGAGGGCCTTCTTGCTGCAATACAACATGGTGAACACATGACAAAGAGCAGGAGAAGCCAAAATTGTAGCCTTAAGCCTGCTTATAATGGGCATTAATCCATTATTGAGGGTAGAACCTTCCTGACCCAATGACCCATTAGGCCCCTCTGTTCAAGATGGCAGTGGAGAAGGGTGCTATACTTTAGGGAGGGAGCTGGCAGTTCAGATTCTGCCCAATCAGCACACATTTCCAGGCACTCATTCAAGCGTGCTTTGTGTTTTTGCTCACACAATTCTTAAGCAGAAACATTTTTTCCATAATATAGGACAGAGATGCTAGAACTTTTTGACCTAACTTAAATAGAAAAAATAATCTCTCCCACAAGTCACCTATAGATTTATTTGAGGCACTAATGATCTGAGCTGGTGAAATGGCTCAAGTGACAGAGCACCTGCCTAGCTCCTGTGAGGCCTAGAGTTCAAACCTCCCCCTTCCCCCCAAGAAAGAAAGGTTATCTGGTCTTTAAAAAAAAAAAAAGTGTAATTCAATCCTGGAAATGGTGGAGGGAAGCAGGGTAGACAATGCCTTAAGCTCCCCAGTATCTTTTTGATGCATGTTGGAAATGAGAGTTCTAAACATTCATTCAACTGTCTTTTATGTTAGTTTATCTAAGTATAGTGACTGAAAAGATTTAGAAAATTCCAATCTCATGCCACCTCCACATGCCTCCTTTAAAAACATTTCAAAAGATTCTCATAGCTCAAAGCTAAAAACCAGAACTCTCTAGGCAGGACCCCACGCAAACCCTGAGCAATCTAATTGCCCTGTCTTCTGTCCAACACACCAAACTCCTTGCATTTGTTGCCACACTCAGTGCGCGCACACACACACACACACACACACACACACACACACACACGTCCAGAGGGGAACTTAAAGCTGGGCAAAAGCTTAGCATCTCTATCCCCATTCTGTATCTCTGTCCTTTGCGCCATTCTCTCCTGCAGTCACCTTGTAATTCAGAAGGAACAAGACTGATGGATAAATACCTTGTAACAGGAGTGGAAGCTAACCCCTGACAGGCAACAATGACTTTCTTATTGTAACAAGACAGAGCCTGACCAATCCTGAGATGATGACCACACCTGTGACCAGGACCGTTTAATAATTAGTCAGTCCTCTCACCCCCTGCCTCAATTCTTTATTTAAACCTAAAACTCATGCCTGTACCCTCTGCCTCCTCCTGTAGCATGCTCATGCCGAGTGAATAATTTTTCTCTGCTCTTAACCACTATTTGTCTATTTGGCATATTGGTGGGAGTGGCTGGAGCTGCCATTGTAGAACCCTTGGAGTTGGGCCTCTGGCCAAGAACTCCTGTTTCAAGAGCATATATCATTTTAACAAAGGGTGATATGTTGTGGGAAAGTGACTAGACAAAAGAAAGGGGCTTGGACTTCTAGAGACAATAAATCGTGCTAAGATAAATAGTTGGGGCAAGCTAATGGAAAATAAGAGTTTAGTTGTTTCTGCACACTCCAACTGATCCTGCTTACGGTGACAAGCCTTCCCTTCAATATCAGGGAAATGCAAATTTTCTTCTTAAACATGTAGAATTATAAAGGGAAACACGCTCTGCTTTTGTACTGAAAAAGGGAGAAGAGAGATTTCATCCTGTATCTGCAGCTTCTTTGCCTTCAGCTCAAAATAATCTTTACACCAAGGTGGCATATTTTGGAGTGGCATATTTGGAACCGCATTACTAGCAACTAACATTGTTACGTTTTCACACTTTTTGTCTTCCTCTAGTCTGCAAGCTACTTGAGGGCACAAACTGCATCTGGTTTTACTCACTGGCCTACCCGTTTCTCAACACATCGTCCAATAGTATTTGTACGATGGCTAAATAAGTGCATTGGGCCACAGCTTCTCCATTTTTTTCTTAGCCCTATCACTACCCATAAGAGAGTGACGCTCGCAGACGCTCACGGGACTGCATTTGTATTAAGTCTCCCCTTGCTGCTCCCATCTCTGAAGGTCGGTCCTCACCATAACCCTGGCTCTGCGTAGGAAACCGAGGAGCCGAGCGCCGCCACCCAGGAGCCCTCCTTCCCCCTTATAACAAGGCTGCGGGGTGGGGGGAGAAACGGGTGCGCTTTAAAGCACATTAACACGACCCCCAAAAGACATCCTTCTTCAAAGGATGGCGGCCACTCGCGCTCCCTTCTCGCGGACGAGGGCTGCAGCCTCGGGCAGAGAGCTTCCGCCCGCCCCCCTCGGGAGCACTCGGTGACGCCAGCGCGTCCCCAAGCCTCGGTAGGGGCGGGGTCGGGAAGCCTCGGCCGACCCCCGGAGGAGCGGAGAGAAGAAGGGGTCCGCCCTCGGCCCGAGCTCGCGCGCTCCCCGCGCCCCCGCGCGAGCGCGAGCCGCCGGCGGAAGTGCTGCGACGCGCACTTCCGGGTGTTGTCTGGCCGTGGTCGCGCGTCCTCGGTCTCCCGGCCGCCGGCGCCTGCCTGGGTCGTGGAGCCAGGAGCGACGTCACCGCCATGGCGGGCATCAAAGGTGGGCCTGGGGCGCGGGACGCCGGAGGGCTGGTGGCCGCCCGGGAAGGGTGGGCTGGGGTCCCACGCGGCCCGCACTTGGCCGCCTCCGTTCCGGGCCGGCCGCGCGCGGGGACCCTGCGCCGGGCGGGGCGACCGCGACCCCCGCCCTCGCCCTGGCGGCCCCGGCGGCGGAGCGGAGGTGGGCGCGGCGCTCTGGGGAGGGGTGGCGGAGCGCGTTCCCGCCGCAGCCCCCCACTTTCTGCTGTCTGCAGCGCGGCTCCCACCCGTCACCCCCAGCGCGGAATCCCAGTGTCTGGCGCGGTCTGGGGAGTCGGTGGCGATCTGGGCCGTCAGGCACATTTTGAGGAGTTTGCATCCGAGAGGAAGAGAGGGGTGCGGGCGGGCAGTGTGGTTTTGAGGGGGCGGGATCTCCAGGGACGCCAGCCTTGGAAAATCGGAGCATTTACCCCCTTAAAGGCACGAGTGCGGTCTTCCGGGATCGGTTCTCCCCGAACCTGCCGACCCGCGTCTTCCCGGACGCCGGGCTCCATCCCCACGCACCCCTCAGGTGACCTCGAGGGCTGCTGCTTCCTTTCTCCGCTGTTGCACATGGAGCCTTTTGTAGATGTAAAAGTTTTAATTTAAAAAAAGATGCCTTGTTTGTCGTATATTTTCTTTAGAAAGAGGGAATGTGCATTCGTTCCAAGTGTTCAGTGTGATTAGGAGCAAAGTTTTGTTTACTGCGTAAAACGAATTATCATTGGTGTCTTCACCTGCTGCTTTGTGGAAGTGAACAATTTGGGTAGTAATTGGTTTTCTGTGTGTTTTAAGGATTTTAGTTGAGCCTCTTTCTCAGTCACACTTTTCCCCCTGTGCTTTATTTTCATTGTCTGAAAACATTTCATTTCCCATATAAAACCTTGACGTTTGAGCCACTAGGATATTTTTAAATCCCTTTTGGATCTGTAGTACACAGCTTTTAAGTTCTCATGTGAAAGGAAATTACTGTGAAATGCTGCAGTTCGTAGGACGTGGCTAGTTTCCCTGCTCTTCCTCATTTTTTCAGTGTCATTAAAGAAGGGAATCGCTCAAGAAAATAGCTTTGCAATTTCTTTCTCCAAATCTGAATAAATATTTATCAGGTGAATGTGTCTCAGATAGAACTGTACTTTCATTTTTGGTTTCAGTGGGGTTATGACTGTTTATCAGTATGTTCTCCTGTTGACCTATCAGCTTTATATTAAAAAGTTGTTGTTGTAATTAGAGACCATTACATATTGCTGGAGCCATTTACATGTTACTTCGTGATACACTGTATTTTCTGGTACCTCCCAGGCCAGGGAAACTGGCCCTTCTGCTCCAATCTCTTTGTAATCACAGACCCAGTACCTTGTCTCTAGAGAACTTTGCTAGATAATTGAGTTGTTCCATCCCTATCCTGGAGGCTTTGGGAGTAGAAACCAGACTCATGTAAGTTTTGTCTTCCAAATATTGTATCACTCATTTACTGTATAAATTTTTACCTTATTGATGTGTCATTTAAGACAAATCAGCCTACTTGCTGATTTCATAAGACTGAGGAAACTTTGTAAATTTTGAGAACACTTTTGAGCAATGTATTTAATCTCATAGACTTTTATTTAGTATGACTAGGAGATGAGATAGCACAATAAATTGTCTTTGAACATCATTTACACTCAATAGTATTGAACGAATAGAAGTATTTTTCCTGGGTATCTTGATCTCCCAAACAATTCCAAGGCTCTTACTTTTTCATTATATGGTAGCATTTGAAAGGAATTGGATCCTAAGGTATAAATAAATGCATTAATAATTTTCTTCTCTTATTAATATTCCCAGCATTTATAATAAAACAATCTTAATTTGTGTGTGGTTTTTTGTTTGTTTGTTTGTTATGGCACTGAGGTTTGGACTCAGGGCCTCACACTTGCTAGGCAGATGTTCTACCACTTGAGCCACTCCACTAGCCCTTTTCTGTGTTGGGTATTTTTGAGATAGGATCTTGAGAACTGTGTGCTTGAGCTGGCTTCAAGCCACAATCCTCCTGATCTCTGCCTCCCAAATAGGTAGGATTACAGGTGTGAGCCTGACTTAATTTATGTTTTTAAAAAATGTCTTTTGATACCTGCACTTTGTCTCTCTTTTGTTCTTTGATTGATTGATTGATTTTTGGTGCTGGGGATTGAACCCAGGGCCTCACACATGCTAGGCAAGTGCTCTGCCACTCAGCTACATCCCAGCCTTCATTAACATTGTTTTTTAAGACAGGGTCTGGCTGTGTAACCCGAACTGGCCTTGAATTTGCCATCCTCCTGCCTCAGCCTCCTGAGTGCTGGGATTACAAGTGTGAACTATCATGCTCAGCTTTTAAGAGTATTCTCAAAGGATTTAGACTGTGTTTTTGATTAAGTGTATAAACGATTATTCTTTGTCAGAGAGCAGAACTACCCTCGGAGACCATCAGAGTCCTAAGGCTATTTGCCTCTTGTCAAAATTACTGCTAACATGCTTTTTTGAAATTTTTCTGCCTGATTTAAAATTTGTTCTTTCTCCTCTCAGAGGCAGTTCTTGCTTTTGTGCAACTTTCTCCTGGTGCTCACTCATTTTTTCAGTGTGGGAAACAAGATAATCAAAGTTAACAAAACAGTAACAATAATTCTGTATCCATGAATTATCTATTGAAAGAAATACATAAATGATCATATGCATGCACTAGCAACCTGGCTCTAAATGATTCTTAAAATTGTTTTACTGTATTCAAACTCACATCCACCAATGTCACAAAAATGAGTCAATAACCTCTGAATAAGAGCTTAAGGATCTGGGCCCAGTGTGGTGGTGAACATCTGTAATCCCACCTCTGGGGAAGACAGAGGTAGGAAGATTGACTCCAAGGCCACCCGCAAGGACAAAAGTGGAAGACCCTATCTGAAAAAGAACAAAAAGGATATGGGTATGGCTCAAACGGTAAGAGCGAAGAGCACTTGCCTAGCAAGCATAAGGCCCTGAGTTCAAACCCCGGCATGAAGGTCTGTATAAAAAGAAAGTTAGCTTTAGTGTATGGGTTTTGTGTCATCCATTTTGTCACTTTGTAGTGATCTTTGCTTCCTCCTGGAGTCCAGGTTATATTCTAGATAAATTACTTCTGAAGAAATGAATTGTTACTGTATAGTATTTGTAGTAGTGAACTCAGCTATTTGGCAACCATATTTCAAAAAGAAGAGGTTTTTGTTTTTTGTTTTTTTACTTTTTCAGAATGTCTGTATTTTATTTTATTTTTTTTTCTTTTGTGGTACTTAAGCCACTTCACCAGTCCTTTTTTTTTTGTGAAGGGTTTTTTTGAGATAGGGTTTCAAGAACTGTTTGCCTGGGCTGGCTTCGAACCAGGATCCTCCTGAATAGCTAGGATTACACGTGTGAGTCACTGGCTCCCAGCTCAGAATGTCTTTAGCATTCAGAGAATTATTTGCCTTTCCATATAGTCCCTGTCGTTTTATAGAAGACAGAACAACTGGTTAGTGGCTTGGGGACTAAGACCTTGTGCCTCCTGATTCTCAGTTTGGCACTGCATTCATTCTACAAATACTTGTTACTGAGTGTTAAGAGCTGGGACTTGGGTGTGGGCAACAACAGAAGAACTGCTCACTGCTCTCATAAACAACAGTTAGGAATAGAAGGCAGATACAAATCAACATGAAATTGCAGCTGTGATAACTGAGCCAGAACTGTATATGTAATGAGGGCCATGGCGGACTGCTGCTCCAGAGAGCGACAGGGTTTACTTCCTCATTTCATACATCCACTCACGCATCACCTCAGCAGAGATGTCTTTCCAGGCATTCCCATCCCTCACGCTGTCTGATTTTCTTTTTCCCATCTTTAAAAAAAAATATTTTATTCTCTCTATAATGTAATCACCCTGACAGAAAAACCTTTGATTTTTTTTTAATCCTCTGTTTTCAGTAGCAAGAGCATTGTGTAGCATCCAGTTAATGTTCAGTAGATGTTTGCTGCATGAATGAATAAAATAAATAAATGTAATGGGGGATTAGTGTAGTCAGGAGGTTTGGGAAAGTTTCACTGTTTCCCTTAAAGAAAGTCAGGCGCCGGGCAAGAACACAAGCTCTTGAACAAAGAGGCCAGTGCCATTGCTGCCATATCCCCAGCACCTGTTGCGGATTTGGCTTCAGTCTTCCCTGAATGAATGAGAGAAGCTGTGTGAGGTAGAAGGGACAAACCCATGCAGAGGCCCTGTGGGTGAGGGAGCCCATTGGTTTCCAGGAAAGGAAAGAGGGCTAGAGTCACCGAAGTATGGAGATGAAGGGGTATCGACCACATGACATGAATCAGGAAGGTAGGCTAGACCTGTTTTGAATTAAGGAAAGGAAATGGGAAAGTTGATGTTGCATTCCCTTGGAAGTGCTTCATCTGCTATAAAATAAAATGAGTATTTTCTCATCTTTTTATTTTTCTATTGCTGAAAATATACTGTCATTACGAACTATGTAAATGTGTGTTCAGAGTTGACATGACCTCTGTCAGTAATCCAGCCAAAAAACCCCATGTGCCAAACTACCATGTCAGTGAGTGTCTTGAGGATGACCATTTTCATTCTGAAATGTGTATTAGTTGTAATTGGCAGCATTTAACCCCTTCACTGTTAATTTTGGTTTGAATGTGTCCGATTTTGTCTTAGTAATATGTAGACCTCCTACATATTTTTTAAATTTTCACTTTGTGTTAAGGTTAATCAATCATACCATTAAAAAAGTAGTTACTCTCCTAGCCAAAGTAGCTGAGAAATACAGATTATGTAGTACTCACAATAAATTGCTTAATCTAGGTCATTGATTAACTATACCTACTCAGAAAGTAGTTTCTACTCACTGACACGTGAATATGCCTTAAAATATGCTGGCAGAGGGGTGTGTGTGTGTGTGCGCGCGCGCGCGCGCGCACGCGTGTGTGTTTAAAAACTGTCACCTGTAGAATGTACCTATCTTGTAAGATAGTGATACTGTAGAAGAATTATACCCATTATCCTACAAATTTTCTAATCTAGGAAATTCAGGGAGGAGACTCCACTATAGCTTTGTGAACTAGTTAAAGATAAACAACAGTAATTGATACATATATCATTGTATTTTTTTTTCTCAAGTTTTTTGGTTGGTTGGTTGGTTTGGTTTGGTTTTTCTTTCTGGTAGGACTGAGGTTTGAACTCAGAGCTTCTCACTTGAGCCACGCCTCCAGTCCATTTTGTTCTGGTTATTTTACACATGGGAGCTCTCTGTTTGCCCCACCTGGCCTCAAACTGTGATACTCCCAATCTCAGCTTCCCAAGTAGCTAAGATTACAATTGTGAGCTACTGGTGCCTGTCAGGAGGGGAGGTTGTTTTGAAATGGGGTTTTGCTGACCCAGGGTGGGTCTCAATCTGTTGGGCTCAAGTGTTTTTCTTGACTCAGGCTCCAGAGTAGCTGGGACTACAGGTGCACACCACTGCAGCTGGCTCTGCCAGCTTTATGGGTATTGAGGGGGTGTGTGAAGAAGCTGGAGCTGATTGGAAAGGTTTTCCCATAGGATAAGGTTTCTAAAGTTCAGTGAACTTAAGATGACGGGTTTCTGCACATACTGCGTTTTTAAAACTGGTGATCTGTGGAATAAATATAATAGTAGTGCCTGGTGGGGTATTGAGCCAGTGAACCACTGTTCACATTAGATAGTCATTAGAAATGCAACCAGCAATTTTGAAATGGATTGGGCTAGTAATAGGTCAGAGCTCTGAAGATCAGTGTGGGTTGAGTGTCCCTTATAGGAAATGCTTGGGACCAGAAAGAAATGTTTCAGATTTGGGTGATTTTGTGTGTGTGTGTGTGTGTGTGTGTGTGTGTGTGTGTGTGTGTGTTTTGGAATATTTGCTATACATAGTGAGATGTTTTAGGGATAGAAACCAAGTTTAAACACAAAGATTTATTCTCATACACATCTCCTACATGTGTAAAACTACATGAAGGTAGTTTTACATGTTTTTAACAATTTTGTACATAAAACAAACTTTCATGGTGTGGAGTATTCACTGGCATCTTGTCAGTGTCTGTGTTCTCAATGTTTCAAATTCTGGAGCATTTCGGGTTTGATTTTCAGACTAGGGGTGATGCTAAACTTGAATCACTTTATTTTGCCCTGAAGAGGTTATAGAAGACATATTCTGAGCCCACATAGCTGACACTTTTGAGGACATCTAACTCACTTTTAATACATTTAGGTTTAGGGGGCTTGTTTTAATTCTGGGATTATAGATGATATTAACAAAATAACATTAACCTAGTTTAACTAATTGATGTATCTGTTGAACTTTTTGTTTTGCAGCTCTGATTAGTTTGTCCTTTGGAGGAGCAATTGGGCTCATGTTTTTGATGCTTGGATGTGCCCTTCCAATATACAAGTACGTGAAAGTTTTGTCTGTTTGAGTGCTAAAGGATAATTTTTTTCCACTTTTAAAGCTTTAAAAATACACAAACGTTTTTTACAGTCATTACTAAAACATTATTTGTAAGATATTGCAACACTAAGGTGCAAAAAGATTTTTGGCTACTCCTTGTTCTTTGACTGCTGTCAAGTCTGAATGGAAGATAGCAACACAGTAGCTCAAACCCACTGCTTGGTTTTAAACACCAATTGGTAATAATAGAAAACTCAAAGCATCGTTTTTTACAAAAAATGCCATAAGCAGAATTAACTTAAAATTGTGATGTAGACAATTATTTTCCTTAGGAAGGAAAGGATTTTTTTGTTTTTGGAGACAGTCTTGCTCAGGGTGGCCTTAAATTTTAGATTCTCCCACCTCAGCTAGGGAGATTACAGGTGTATGATACAGGCTTAGAAAGAACGTTTTCAAATTAAGATAAGATATATTAGTATGAAAAAGACAACTCAATAGAAAAAATGAACAACAAACATAAAAAGAGAGCTACACATTGCTTAGAAATACATGAAAATATATCAATTTCACTCAATATTAAATGAAGTCCAGTGGCAGAGATAAAAGATGTGGGCTGAACAGAGCTGGTACGTGTTATGTTGGGGCAGGTGGGTAGGTAGTACATATAGGTACAGTTTTCTTGGAGAGCAGTTTGCTTTTGTATCTTCTAGTTCTTTGAACTAGCCTTCCAATTCTTAGACTTGCTTGTACACATCCACTTGCAGATGTTCACAAAGGTATATAAAGTTCAGGGAAAGTATAAATGTTCATGGAAGCCTTATTTAGGGATAACATAAAAAGAAACCTGATGACCTCATTAAATATCCATGACAAGAAATGGCTAAATTGTGGCATAGCTCTCAATAAAAATACTGGGAAGCTCTAAGGAATGAGGAAGAACTATAAATGCTATTGTGTAACCATGGTCATAATACTTTGTTAAATGGAAAAAAAAGCACAATGACCTGTGTACCCTTTTTTAAAAATTTTTCTTTTGTTTCTTTACCTTTCTTTACCCATTCCCCTTTTTATTAAAGATTTTTTTTCTACATAGGATTATGGGAAGGGTGCCCAAGAAGCTGTAGGAGGGTGGGAAAGAAAGCAGTGGAGACTTGGGGAGCCTTTAGTTTGCACTTTCAGTACTGTTGAATTGTTTTATTTTTTTCTTAAGCATATATTCCACTTTTAACTTTTTATTCTCTTAAAAGTTCAGGAAAAGACTTTAGGACATAGATATTTACTTATCATAAGCTCCCCAAGTACAAACAAATCTCCACTATGAAAATTTATTCTACGTCATTTTTAAAGAATATCTATTTCTTTTTTTAACTTTTCAGTTTGAAATAGACTGGCAAGAAGTTGCAAAAATAGTACAAAGAGGTTCCCTATGCCCTTCACATAGCTTCCCCCAGTCGTGACATTCTTACATAGTTGAAGTTACCAAAACCAGGAAATGACATTGCTGCAATACAGCTAACTAATCAATAGAATAAAAGCCATCTATTTTGCAATATTTCTTGCAGTTTTCTGTATTTTGATTTCAGTATTTTATGAGTTCCTAGTGACTTATGGGGAGCTTGGGGATGTTTTAGCTTTGTCATAAAAGGGTGTCAAAGGCATGAATCTTTTTTTTTTTTAAACATGTGAAGATCAGTTTTTAAAAAGCATGAATCTTGAACTTTCGAAGTTATTGTATTAATATTCCCATTTTCCATATCTTCTTTATGTGCTAGAATTTTTAAAAAATTGAATTTGGGACCTTGTTGCTAACTGTTACAGTTTATAAAGCATTTTCTTTTAATATTAGAAAACTTTAGTATTGTGTCATGATTGTAGGGATAATGTAACTGTTTCTCATTTCATTAAGCTTATATCTAGCTTGTTTCTCAACTGCGATGTTTGGTATTTTGTAGTATTCATTTGGTCCATTAAAAAAATTTTATTTGTAGGAAAATGACATGTATACCAAAAAGTTCATTAACTTATTTTTCTTTTTCTAGCCAATACCGGCCCCTCTTTGTTCTGTTTTTTTACATCCTTTCACCTATTCCATACTGCATAGCAAGAAGATTAGTGGATGATACAGATGCTATGAGTAATGCTTGTAAGGAACTTGCCATATTTCTCACAACAGGCATTGTTGTCTCGGCTTTTGGACTCCCTATTGTATTTGCCAGAGCACAGCTGGTAAGTGAATGTATTTTTCTGTGAATGATTTTATATTCAACTGTACTAAATTTTTTCTTAAGAAAAGTTTTGTTACTGGGATGAAAAAGTGATGAGAGCCATCAGGATTTAGAAGATAGAGATGACAATATTGTTGGAGAGCATTGCTTAGATGTCAGTAACAGTTGCCTTGCCAATACCTAGCTGCCTTGTAAAACTTAGAGCATGGAGCTGGGAGATGTGTTCTCCACATGAGAAAGAAGTATGAAAGAAGAAAATGAGTGAGGCTATGTATAGTCAGTTCTTCCTCGCAGACTTAGTAACCCAGATTCACGCCTGTCTCTGCAGATAGAGAGGAAGGCAAAGACTGGCCACCCTTCAGTGTGAAGGAGGCAGTCCCTCCCTTTTAAGAGTGTACACAGCCTGTTTTCATCTCTGGTACTTTATGTCGTATCTCTTCTTTAGGTAGACTTTTAGATTCGCTAAGAAAGAGAGCAGATTTCTTTATAAACAGTAAGTGTAGAATGCTGTGCTGTGTCATAATAGCCCAGAAGTTAAGTTTGTTTTTGAATAACTGCATCTCCCATAATGTTCGGTCTTTTTAAAGCAACCAAAGGTAAGTAAAACAGCAGTGTAAGAGGCCCAGTAAGAGTTCAGTACCATTCTCATGAGCCACATTTGCTTTAGATCACGATGGGCGTGCACAGCCAGAATGGCCATTTGCTTTCCATTTCCCTTTTGGTTTTCATGTCTGCTGACTGTTTTTATCTTATTTCCATAGATTAAGTGGGGAGCTTGTGCACTTGTTCTCACAGGAAACTCAGTCATCTTTGCAACTATACTAGGCTTTTTCTTGGTCTTCGGAAGCAATGATGACTTCAGCTGGCAGCAATGGTGAAAAGAAAGGAGGTTACTGAACTATTGACACATGGACTTCTTGTCCGCTGGCCGTCCATGCACACAGGAGATGGGGCAGTAATGCCAAGTGGTGCAGCAAGCCTCTGGGGGGTATTCTAGGTGCTCCCTTCTCACTTTTGTTGTACGCATACTATTTTCACAGAGACATGCTGAAGGATTAAAAGGATTTTCTCTTTTGGAAAAGCTTGACTGATTTCACACTTATCTATAGTATGCTTTTTGTGGTGTCCTGCTGAATCTAAAATATTTATGTGTTTTTTTCTGTTCAATTTTTTTCTTAATATTCAGTATTAAACATTTTAAAATGTAATAACCATTTGCATTGGTTTAGGAATTCAGAATTCTGCTAGCTGTATTACTGGGCTAAAATACGTATTTTCTCCTAAAATTAGTTAACTTCCATTATTATAAAGATAAGTTTTCAATCAGTCAGGATGACGTCACTCCCAGTTTTATGCAGACTTGCAGACTAATGGCGTATTATAGATTATCTACTCAGTGCAAATATAGCTGCATTTATACCTCAGAGGGGCCAAGCATTAATGTCCATACCCTCCAGAAGGGTTGCTGGTTTTACTAGTCAACAGGTGTCTTTTGACTTGAAAATTAATTTATGGGATTGCTACAAAAGAGTGCTTTTCTTCCCAATTGTTAGAGTTTATGTTGAACTTTAAGGTAAGGATGTAAAAACAGTTTTTTGAGAAACAGTTTTTATTTATGTGTATTACAGTGTAGAGTGAGTTGCAGCATGGCAGAAATAACGTTGAAATTCCATTGTTTGGATGCTGTTTCTATTTATAAGTGAAAAATTTGATCTTCTACTGGCCTTTCATGTTACCTTGGGGAAAATGGACGTACATGGAAGTACCAATGAGGAAACTCATCGATGAGTTGTACGTTTGCGTCATATACACCAGAAAAATCTTCCTCTGCTCCCCTTTTAACTTATTTTATACATTGTATATATTAAGTAAAAGAACTTATCGAATATAGTTTAATAATACTTAGAGATGTTTGACTCACCTGGAAAATAATTGCTATGCCATCCATTAAGAGTGCCCCTCCCCAACAAGACATTGACAGTAATTAACAAGTGACCTGTTAGTCTGGCAGATAATTCATGCTTTAACAACTTAAGATTTAGATCTGTTAAGAGTAATTCTTATTCTAAGGTTATATGTAATTTTAAAATATTTAAGGCAAGTTTTCTGCATACCTCTGAATTGTTTGGGTTTGATTTCATCATGATAGATTTGCTATTTCCTTATAAAAGGTATTTATCTATGAATTAATGCATAGCAGCCAAATCCAGCTGCATAGCAGCTTAGTGTACAGACCTGACCAAAACAGTTCCAGTGACCAGACATGATCAAATTGCAGTGGTCATTTACATATCATGATTATTAGTACCTTTTTCAGGAACTGATTGTGAAAATGTCTGAGTTGATCTGACAATATTTTGTTAAGGATATTTGTATGTTTATTCAGCATACTTGCATAAAAATTACCTTGCTTTCGTTCAAAACTAAAATCATGACATTCTTTTTTTGTTTTATAAAGTTTATTTCTTAAAAAAAATAGCAAATTTGAGATTTGTTCAGCTTTTTATTAATGATGCCTAAAGCTACAGTTTTTTGTTGTGGGTTTTTTTTTTGGTTTTTTTGTTTTTTTTTTGCCTGTTCCAGATTTTGTTATTTTGGGCTGTGAAATGGGAAGCAGTATGAAATATCCACATGTAGTCATTTATACTTTAGGCTGAAATGGCTTGCTGGGAAGGTACAAGTACACATAAATTTAGTTAGTTGGAGATACAGTTGGAATTCTGTACCTGTGATCTACTGGATTTTTTTTTTTCCAGGAAGTGCATTTTCTGGTCCTTCATTTTCTGTTCCTCTTAAATGTCAGTGCAGTACATTGCTACAGTTTTACTTACTTGGCCATAGACTTTCTAATAGCTGCATATTCTTTCTGTATACTAATGTATTGGCAGCAGTGTGACTTTGACCTTGCACACTAGCTTGGCAGTGCTATCTCTGGTTTCTAGGCTAGTTACTTGACATATGAATTTTCCATAGAATATGCACTGACAACATTGCCATTCTTCTCTAGAAAGAAAGAAAAACTTTTGATGATGAAACAATAAAGACTTTAAATACCCATTTTAGTTTGTGAGTGTTTTTGGAATGAAAATATACTTCCCACTTCAACTCCTAAAGTGCATTAACCACTTTAACAATGTAATATAAAGCAACTGTGACATTAGTTATCATGTTCAACAAGAGGAAGTAAAAGTGAAAGCAGAGTCACAAATATCACAAGAAAGCCCTATGATCCTGAGCCATGGTGAAAAGAACTAGTAAGCTGAGGAAGTAGGATTTTCACTTAAGCTACAGAAACAATCATAGAACGTTTTGTTGTCATAAGAAAACTGCTAATGACCTAAGCCAAGGTCATTAAATTTTCAGAACCTCTAGACTGCATTTTTGTTACATAATTATTACATTTGTGTTTTGCTTCTTAAGAATATTGCAAAGGTAAGGAAAATTGTGTGGCACAGTGTAAACAGGAAAAGTACTGTCCTCTTATCAAACATTAGTTTTATCCCAAACTGCCCAAATTATAATCTGTATTTTTTAAATTTGGAGCTAGAGATACGGTTTAATAGGAGAGCACTTTCCTAGCATGGAGCTAGGATAGAAGGCCCTGGCTTCTCTCCCCAGCAGTTTATACATTCAAAATTTAAATCATAGGTTTAGGGCCAGTAGAGTGACTCAAGTGGTACAGCACCTGCCTGGTAACCATGAGGCCCTGAGTTCAAGCCCCCATACTGCCAAAAAGAAAATTAAAAAATAAAAAAAATTGTACGTTCTTAGTGGTTGCCCTAATAAGATTTTGGAAGTGTTGCCAAAATAGTTCAGATTTCTAAAGTAAACTCCAGAATATCTGTATTGAATGTGACAAGATTCATAAATTTCAGGTAACTAAATCAGCCCATCAAGCTTAGCAAGTTCCCATTACTGTTGAGTAGTATGTATGTCTTATGCCCTAGGAGCTTTGAGATACCTACAACTGGTGGGAAATTCATTTCCTGTATCTTCAGTATAAGCTTGCATTGTCCTTTCAGTGAAGATAAGGAACTCTATTTTAATACAGTCTTCTATTTGATGGGATTCTGGGGAAGAAAACATATCTTGTAAACATTCCACATAACTGAAGATTAATTCATTAAGTACTAACTGGCTTTAGTTTAACCATTTGACAAAAATATTAAATGGATCATACCCTTGTGGTTTTTATAATAATAAAATTATCTTCCCCCTATTTTTAAGTGGCCACAGACTTGTATATTTTGAGAATTTGTTTTTTGTTGGCTTTTTTTTTTTAACAATTGTTCTTAGCAACCCATAACTTGCATTTTTTTTTTTTTTTTTTTTTGCAGTACTGGAGTTTGAACTCAGGACTTCCTGCCTGCCCTCTACTGCCCAAGCCACACCTCCAGCCCTCTAATTTTCAATTTTACAGTATATTAGAAAGAGTGAAAAGCTGTCAGGAGAAATATTGTAATCAAGCTCACTAAATCAGTTTCCTAACATTTTTGTACACAATGCAACCACCATGAGTAGACTTACTTAAGGGTGTCTCCCACCTCTCACACAAATGAAAATGATTTGTGATGAGTAATCTTCCTGCTACAAAGGCTTCCTTAAAACCTCGTTCTTACTGTCTAGCAGATAATTCAGGGTTGGGAGAGAAAAGGCCATGTTACTGTGCTGGACACAGCAGAAGCCTTAGAATTAAGTTGCCTACACTTGAATGTAGGAGGTGCTCTGAGCTTAAGATACTGAAAGGCCTTTATCTCATTTCTGCCTTTTAAATATCACTTGTTTTTAATTATAAAATGTCCAGGGATAAAGTTTATTTTTACAGGACACTTTGTACTATGTTTTGGTTTCAGTTTCTTGAAGATAATTTGAACCAATTCTTGAGTTTAGAACCATACACTAGTCACAACAATTCAGATATTATTAAACTTAGAAATTCCACTTGGAAGTTTGGGGAAGGAGGAGTATCCAAAAACTCTTTCCTGAGTAAGAGATCATGACTATAAAACATTACTTTTTCAATTGTAATTGTTTTCTTGTTTGTATTTAAAGGCAATAGTAATGGGAGGGATCAAGTTTTTTTAAGTCAGGAGTCAGTTCAGTGGCTAATACGAGAAGCTTTGCTACAGTTTACAATCATAGAAACCATTATGTAGAATAAAATATTTAAAAACCTGTTAAAGGGCTGGCAGAATGGCTCAAGTGGTAAAGTGCCTGCTTAGCACATTTGAGACTGAGTTCAAACCGCAGTACTGCCAAAAAAATAAAACTAAAAGCAGTAAGCATAAGGAAAAAAAAAATGTTAAGAGCATTGCTATTTAATAATTAAATTATCTTGATCTATAGTGTATCTGACATTTAGTATTAGAAATATCTCTTTTGGCAGATCCATTTTTGGCATAATAAGTAAACATAGTTTAGATTTGTGTGTGTCCCAAAAATAGATGTTTTCATGAAAGCTGTTTCCTTAAAGATTTGAGGATTGTTTCTAAAAGTGTTCACAGTTTGAAATAGCTTCTTAGGATTAAACTAAGGTGGATTTATTATTTTTTTTTCACAGTCTAAATCAACTACTAAAACTTAAGAACCAGCTCTAAAACCTAGTTACGAGTTTAATACTGAAGAAGACAAGGGCATTAGTTTTCTAGGGGTTAAAAAAGATAATTTTGAATCATACTTCACACTAGAACTGATATTTGTCATTTATAATATGAATGGACTAGTAATTATTTTCAAGTCCAGTGCTTAAAGCAGTGGTTTCAAAATATATTAGAAGGCCTCCTAAAGGACTGGGGGCATGGCTTAAGTGATAAAGTGCTTGCTAAGCAAGTGTGAAGCCTTCAGTTCAAATCCCAGTACTGTTAAAATCTGTAAGGTTAAACTGAAAGTCAAGAGAAGAGTTGATGTTGGAGCTCAAGTTCTAAACACCCTTCTAGACACTGAGAAATGTCCAAGTAGGTAGAAAGGATTTGATATTCACATTTCTGTTTCACCTTGGCTTATGTCACTGAGCTCATTTGGCTGAAACTCCATGTTTGGGTCGATCTTTCCACCTTGAAAACTTGCAAGTTGCCAGTGGCAGTTATATATGCCACACAGCATTCCAGGTAGTACAGAAAAAAAAAAATGGAGCATGTATTCTCTCTTTGATCTAGCCAGCTACTGAGATGAGATGAGAACCCCCAAAATTATCAAAGGAAGCCAGTTCGTAGCCAAGCCAAGGAAGAAGTGTGGAGTGTCACAGAAAGAAAAGAGCTAAGAAGCAAAAGTGAGAGCAGGGAAGTTTCCTGTTTTACTTTGGCCAGCCTCCTGTTGAGACACAGAGCCATGGAGATGTGTGTCCCTTGGAGTGGCACCCTGCTGTTGGTTCTTCAGCTTCCTGGGCCTCAGGAGGCAGGTGGAGCAGCAGTGGTGATTCTGACACTCCAGCCTCTGGATCCCAGATGCCGGAATGTAAGACTCACCCTCTATTTTTAACAAATAGCCAAGCAGATCTGATGAGTTGCGTGGGCAAAAGAAAAGAATCACAGATAACTATGTTTGATTGTCCATTGCAGGGTTGCAGGTGTGAAATTGTTAGGGAGAGTTGGAAAAAATAAGGCTTTGGACCACTGTCCAAACTGTAGGTTCATACACCCATTTGTAACGTACAGATGCACTATTTGCCTTGTTGCAGATATTTACCAAACAAAATACCATTGAGACTTGCACTCTAACCTTAACACTATTTTATGAGTTCCCTTGAAGGTTGGCATAGACTCTCTCACTGTAGTGGAGGGTTCACAGTGTAGGCGCTGAAGTGAGACCACTTGGATGTCTACCTCTTATACTGGCCACGTGACTACTATAGTTTGGATATGAAATTTCCCCCAAAGGCCTATGTGGTAAAGGCTTGGTCCCCAACCCATGGTGCTATTTGAAGGAGGTGAAACCTTTTAAGAGATAGAGCCTAGTTGCCAGGCAGTAGTGGCTCATGCCTGTAATTCTAGCTACTCAGGAGGCAGAGATCAGGAGGATCAAAGTTCAAAGCCAACCTGGGCATAATAGTTCAAGAGACCCTTTCTCAAAAACACCCTTCACAGAAAAGGGCTAGTGGAATAGCTCAAGGTGTAGCCCTGAGTTCAGACCCCAGTACTGCAAAAAAAAAGTAGGACCTAGTGGGAGGGCGTTAGGCCAGCGGGGGCATGTCCTTAAAGGGGATATTGGGACCCCAGCCCCTTTCTCTCCGTTTCTGTCCCCTGGCTGCCATGAGGTGAACAGTACCTCCCACCATCCATTCCCACCTTGATGTTCTGTGCTGCTAGCGCAACAGTGCTGAGTGACCGTGGACTCTGAAACTGAGCAAAAACATATCTTTCCTCCTTTTAAATCGATAATCTCCAAGTAATTTGTTAAAGCAATGAAATACTAACACGGTGACCTTAGCCAAGATATTAAATCTGTCTGTCTTGTTTGCACATCTGTAAAATGAGAATAATTTTACTCCCTACTTTACAAGATGGTTGGGAGTTTTAAGTGTAACATGTAAAGGACTCACAGAGACTGTGGCAGTTAAATATTAGTTAATATGGACTGGGAGTATGGCTCAGTAGTAGAGTCCTTCCCTAGCATGCACAGGACCTGAGTTGGAGGCCCAGCACTGGAAAAAAAAAATAGGTGTTCACTATTTCTTGCCAATTCCCTGTCCTGCTTAGCAGTTTCTTCTCATAAAAATAATGTCTCTTTTAAAATACATTTTTGTTGTTGTGCTGGGTGGGGGTACATTGTGGCATTTACAAACGTTCTTACAGTGTATCAAATATATCATACTTGAAGTCACCCCCTCTATCATTCTCCTTATCCCTCTCTCTGCCCCCCCATTCCTTGAACAGTTTCGACAGGTATCATTTTTCCATTTGCATACATGTGTACACAGTATTTGCACTGTATTCACTCTCCCCATCCCACTGGTGTGAACCCCCTCAGGCAGGACTGTTCTGTACTGGGGTTGTAGCATAGTGGTAGAGTATTTAACTAAAAAGCACAAGGACCTTGGTTTAAACCCAGCACTGAAAAAAAAATGCAGTCTTTATAGAATATGTATACACAGGGCTCTGTGAGCCACACAGAATCTCTTAGAAATGCTGTAACCATCTTGTTCCAGTCATTGGACGTATACTTCAAGTTAACCAAGGTTTGTTGATTATATAGTAAACACTGCCTGGATGCTGTAACACATGGTCCCAATAGAACAACTGCACATATCCTCTCTGTCCCCTCCTGCACCAGACCTTAGAAATGATGGTTTTGGTTTGGTTTTGCTTTTAAAGAACAAGGAACTATATTACCAAAGTAAAAGGGGAAGTATTGGTGGAGCCAAAGCTAAGAAATCCCTGAGAAAATGAAACACAGGGATCACACTGAAGGCAAAGTGCAGCTTGGAATGCTGCGACAGGAGGACTCAGCCACAAAAAGGTGGGAGCCAGGCCTTGATCACTGTCAACAGGGAGTCCAGGGCCAGGAGGGTCCTTTGAGAGGCGACTTACAGCAGTGGGAGCAGTGGACTCAGGTCTCTCACGCATCTGCACGTGTGCCTCCCCACCTCCCCTTCCCACCCAGTATACAGTGGGAAGACCATGGTTTCTGTGGATGAGAATCCAGTCCAGAAGGCCAACCACCAGGTGCCCTGATTGTCCACACCTCTTACATCCCTAATGCACCCTCTAGTCTGGCTGCACAAGCAGAGCTGCAGGTGGTCGGTCTCTGGGATTTCAGCTGAACGTGAATACCCAGGCAGGGAACCTCAAATAGTACAGGCGTGCAGAAAGGGAGAAAACAAGGGCTTCACAACTACAGAAAGAGCTAAAGGAACAAGCATTACCATGTTTATATGTTTGTTTATGTAAGTATTGGAACCATCAGCACTGGCCCTGAGTATCGTACCAAGGTACAAAATCAGGTTTATGAAGTTAAAGTTACAAAACATTTTTGCTCCCAAATTCAATTAGGCTTCCCCTGGACCCAGCCCTGGGGAAAGCACTTCATCTTGTCATCCAATCACAATGCATTTGACTCAGACACTTAGTATCATCTTAATGTGGATAAACCTTTTTTCACAGCACTTTCTTTCTATGACACCTTGTCCTGAAACAGTGAACCCAGAACCTTCCGTGTGCTTGGGTAGCATAGCAAGGTAGGGAAAAACTATCCCCACAATTACACATCTTCCATGATGCTGTGATTCCCATCTAGAACACTGCATGGTCCTTCATAGACATTTATTCATTCCATAGACTTTTTGACCCTAGACACAGGGACTACAAAATAAATAAAAAGCAATCTGGGGTCTGGGGGTGTCATTGCTAGAGTGCACAAGGTCCCCATTTCAATCTCCAGCACCACTCAAGAAATTTAAAGGACTATAGGGCATAGGTATCTTGGAGATCTGTCCTACATCATACAAGCAGTCCCCACTCCCCATCCACGGTTTCACTCTCCACAGGTCAGTTGCTCAAAGTCAACAACCATCTGAAAATACATTAGAGAGTAAAGCCACATTTCATAACTTTTATGAACATGTACTGTTGTACATGTTCCATTTTTATTAGTTATTGTTAATCTTGCCTTTTTTTTTGGTGGTACTAGGGCCTTCACCTTGAGTACTCAACCAGCCCTTTTTTCATGATGGGTTTTTTTTAGAGATAGGGTCTCCTAGTGAACTGTTTGCCTGGGCTGGCTTTGAACTGTGATCCTCCTGATCTCTGAGTAGCTAGGATTGAACTGGGGACCTCCTGAGTAGCTAGGATTCCACTGGCGTCCAGCAAAATGCCAGTTCTTCATAAGAACCTTGGGCGCTCAACAGACACTCTTTCATTTCTTCCTGTAGAATTCTTGCTAGATGAACAAAGGCAGGTTTCTTCACTTTTTCCTGTTTAGTGTATTGAAAAATCACAAAGCACTTACACAATCATAAAATTAAGATTAAATAAAAGGATATTTTATGCACCTCTGATCTAGCACACTAGGAAACTCTGGCCCCGAGAAGAAATTACTAGGGTCCCACAGCTGACTGATGATAGAATGGGACTGGACCAGACTGTCTAATTCTAGGAGTAGGGCTCTGGCCAACCCCACAGCTGGCTTTGCCAACATCAGAATCAGCTGTGATTCAGAAGAAAATGCTAAAGGCATTAGCATTTCTTTTGAAATACTTTGAAAATCAGTGCAGTTGGATATTTGGAAAAAGTTCATGTAGAATGCCATCACTATCCTTTCACCTCTCAGTGTTAAACTGTGAGACTAGAGAACCAAATTTCCCCCACCATCTGGTTATGTTATAAACCTGGAATGAAGACTCTGTTAGAAGTGACTTGAATGTACTTAGAGCTGGCATTTTAATCAGGATAATTACTAATAATTATTATTTATCCTTAGTCCATTTTCTGTTGTTCTAGCAAAATACCTTTGGCTGGGAAATTAATAAAGAAAAGGTTTATTTATTCACAGTTTAGAGGTCCAAGAGCATGGCACTGGGGAGGGGAGGGAAGAAAAAGGAGAGACCTCAAACGAGAAGGAAAACAGGAAACAACAAATCCAGTTCTGGAAGCAAAGTCAGCACAAATTAACAAGAGGTTAATAAGCAGGTGCTGCCAATCACGTGGCAAAGGGAATTTGGGAAGCTGTGGGTGGGCTCTCGGGAGTGACAGAATCAGCAACTGAAGGACAAGGACACTAAAGCCACAAATTGCTTCCACGGGGGCAAAATGACAGTTGAGTCCTAACCAAAGAAATGGGACTGGAAGAAGACACTTTCTTGCTACTCTTCGCCATCTTGGATCTCACGTTCCCCTCTGTGCACAGCTAGCTCCTGGCTCTATGGCTCTTTTTTCCTGAAATCACATTGTTCTTTATACTGTCTGACTAAATGAAACATCCCCTACAGGAGGCAAATAGAAAGGGAAGGAAGTAGACACTCTTGTTTAACCCATCAGAGGAGTAGAAATTATCCATGCCATCAATGGACAGACAATTTGCAAACCAGATTGCATTGTAAAAGTCATTAACAAATCTTTTTACAACTTTAGTATATCCTCAGAGCATTTTTCTAATCTTTAAAAAAATCATTGAATCTGGGTTAGACTAAGGACATTTGTGATGTTCTGAGAGTCCTTCAACACCCACATTGACTGTTTCCCTTGATTATTCTCAACTCAGGGAAACCCCAGTCTGTCCACTTTGTCTCCTCTGAGCTTTGAGTATTGCAAAAGAGATACAGAACCACTCTGGTTAAGAATACTAGGGATTCCTGCAACTTCTGTCACTCAGGACCCTCACTGTCTGTTGGGTGAAGTTCTGTGTACCAAGGTTGGGCTTTGCTTGTTTGCCTTAATATGAATTATCACACTGACCTATAACTTTTCCAGGTGATCTAAAAATGCTAACAGTATTATCAGGTCTATCAGCATTATTCATTACTATTATTGTCAGGCTTTAAAAATTAAAATCTTATTTGTACTTTTACATTTTGAACAGGATGAAAACGATTTGAGTACATATAGTAAGCTTAGATGCTTGTATAATACTTTTCTTCATAAGTTAGCCTGTCTCAGCTATTTTGTTATAGTGATGAAAAGCTAATACAGTATTGCTAGAGGATCAAGTAGGCCAACTAGACACTGAATATTTGTATATTCATGAATTTAACATTTTCCATGTACTGCACAGTACCTGTGTTTCTGCTTTGTTTTAATTGTCATGCTGAAGACTGAACCCAGGGCCTTGCTCTAGCACTGAGCCCCTCCCCTGGCTCCCTTGGGTTTTTTTTACATTGCTTTACCTTAAACTTGGCTTCCACATCTAGAAAAGTAAATCCTTAAGGGAAGAAGCCATGTGTTTTTTCTGTTTTATATCCTCAGCAACATACAGCTTGCTAGGAGACACACATATTTCTATGACAAACAGCAGGTATCCAATACCTAAAAACTTTTATTATGGAGAAGTCAAACATACACATCATCGGTGCAATTTCTAAACTCACAGGTGCATGAGTGGACAAGATGACAGGGAAAGCTGTCAGTTACATTTGTGCTTTGTCTTCACCAACAGAACAAGCAGAACACAATACACCATGGGGAAAACACTGTTGTAAGAACCGCACAGCAGCCAGAGAGAAGAGAGGCTCCTGCCCTCCACGGCCAGCACTATGTAGGCAATGATGAGCTGAGTGTGGGCCCAGGTGAGGGCTTTATAGAGCAGCCTCATTGGCCAAGACCTGATAAATACACCGGCAAAAGTGTGAATCACGTAGTCGGCTTCCACCATCACAGCCCAGCAAAGGAAACCAAAGACCTGTCCCGGATGGAGCCCGTGCCACCAGGCAGAGAAGGCAAAGGTCTGCAGCAATGGGCAGCCCCTGCTGGGCTGGAAGATGAGCCTCCTGAGCCATTGAGCTGTGCTGTGGTTCCACTTTCTTGTGAACAGGGAAATCCTGTGAGTTGTCTCCAATGTCCAAATGTCCCCATCGGGGATGTGTCCTTCCTCACCAGCGCTCTGACCAAACTCAGACCCAAAGCCTGCTGCGTGGAGGAGAGAGTCGTCCAGAATCCAGTGGGAGTAATAGGTGAGCTTGAAGAGTCCAGCAGTGGACCACATGACATAGACGCACTCAAGTTGCCGGCAACCTTCCAGTCCTGCTCCTGCACTCACCACCCTGCTCAGGGCCACCTTGAAGCATTCCAGCCCAAGAATCTGAAGGACCCTCCATGCCAAAGCCCAGAAAGACTGCCTGCGACCCAAAGGGCTGGACCCTTGAACACATGCCTGAAATCTCTGGAAGGAACAAAGGGGGCCTCCCAGGAGAGCAGGGAAAAAGAGCAAGTAGCTAAAATAGGGCAGAGCCTTATGCAGATGCTCAGACAAAGAACTCCTGCTACTGATGCTTCCTGATGCCACCTCCACTTTCCCCTCGCAAATGTCCAGTGAAAGGGACGTGACCCTTTGGGTCAAAAGCATGAGGGAAGAAAGAGTGATGTAGAACCTGAAAGAGATTTTTTAAATGTGAAAACATTCTTTATTTAGTCTCTCTCTCCTATTATTCCAGGCTGCCACACATGACCCCACAGCAAATCATGCCCCACAAAGACTCTTGGATTCATTCATAACAACACACCATTCCAGGATCCACAGATAAAAGGTGACATTAATCATTTATCAGAGATGCAAATAAAAGAATGATAAGGAATATTTTAGGGAAATACTGAGTCTGGTATTTCTAATGGCCTGTAAGGATTCAGATCAGTCCCAGGTGTGGTGGTACATGACCGTAATCCCAATCCTTAAGAGGCTGAGGCAGGACGACCACAACTTCAAGATCAACCTGCGATACACAGTGAGACCCTTCTCAAAAATACGTATCTTTAAATTTTTTTAATTAGGACCAGAGACCTGTGAGAAATAAAAGAAACAAAGCTCAGTAGCGAAGCGATGACAGGAAGCTGACAATTTTAAATACTAGCCAGGCCTTGACTGCAAGATGCTGAGTGACTGTATAATCTGCACAGAAGACTGGTTCTGGGGGTGTGATGAGTTCTTAATAATCTGAGTTTTGTTCTTCAATCAGCTAAACTCTTACTGCTTCACCATCAAAGACCTGCTCACAGGACTATTAAGGAGACACTTTCTATAACCAGCATTGCTGTCCCTCGGAGAGAAGACAGCACTGCCTCCAACTGCAGCCATGACTGAAGATTTCAGGACATCAGATCCGATCACTTGACATATCCTCACTGAAAGCAGGTAGCCTCCAAATGCCACCAACCCCGTGCTAACTCACCTTCTTTTAGGGGCTGAATTCATATGCTGGATTTCTAACCCCTCATACCTCAGTGTGAATGTATTTGGAGACAGGGCCTTTAGAGGGGATTAAAATGAGGCCACAGGGTAAGCCCTAATCCAATATGCCTGGTGTCCTTCGCAGAAGAGATTAGGACACAGACACACACGTGAGGACACAGGGAGGAGGCAGCCATCTACAAGTCAAGGAGAGAGTCCTCAGAAGAAAGCAATTCTGTCCACAAATTCACCTTGGACTTCCAGCCTCCAGAACTGTGATGAGATAAAGTTCTGTGGTTGAAGCCACACCGTCTGTGGGGCTTTGTCATGAGGCTGTAGCAGAGTAACACACGTTCTCACTTCAGGTGTGGCTCGGCCTTCTTCCCACCCAGCCAGATCCTGTTCAACTTGCCCTTCTGGCCTGTCAGTCCCTGGTTACTACTCAAGTCCCAGTTCACACATCCACGCAGTACTTCCTGTGCCCTGCCCACCTGCCATCTTCTCTTGCCCTCACAGAAGTAAGTCTGAAGCCTTTGGTGAAAACTGTCATAATAATAATTTTGGTTTTGTTCTTCATTTTTTGAGATAGAGTCTCACTGTGTAATCCAGGCTAACCTAGAACTCATGATCCTCCTTCCTTCAGCCCCCCGAGTACTGTGCACAAACATACCCAGCTTATACTAATTTTCAGGAACAGATTCAAAGTGCAGTAGGGATAGAAAATTAAGTGAACCAATGAATGAATCAGAGAGGTGACAACCTAGAGCAATCACAGCTTCTGTACTCTGAGTGACACAGACCCATGCCAGCTGATAACCAGAGGGAGCCTCAAGAGCACAAGAAACTTGTTTCTTGGCAATCTCGCTGACTCACAAAAATATTTACCAACGCTGTAATAAGTTCTTGTTTGTTTTTTTCCTAGTTTTTTGTTTTGTTTTTTTGGTGATGCTGAGGTTTGAACACAGGGCTCCATGCTTGCAAAGCAGGTGCTCTACCACTTGAGCCACACCTCCACTTCCTTTTGCTCTGGTTATTTTGTAGATGGGGGTCTCACAGACTATTTGCTCAGGCTGGCCCTGAATCACAGTCCTCCCAATCTCAGCCTTCTAGGTAGCTAGGATTATAGTTATGAGTCCCCAGTACCTGGCTCTGGGATTTTTCCTAGATTGGGACTACCCTCCTTGGGGGGAAAGCGGGGAGGATGGAAACAGTTGAATAAACAGTCTAAGTAAAATAAAACTCTTCTGCAGCAGCTGCAGTCATGGGAAGGCAGCAAGGATGCACAGTGATTTATACCTGCTGTCTGTGTGTCTAAGCCTCCTGTGCTGAGGTCAGCAAACTGTGCTGTCACTTCCAGGAAGGCCTTACCTGTGGGCTGTGGGACTCCAGGTTCACCCTCCTTCCCAGGCACAATGACAGTCACAGCCAAGTGCCAGATGCTATGCTCCATAAAAAGGATGTCATGACTATGTGTAGTCATAGAATTGAACTTACATTCATATCCGTAATACTCTCAGATTTGTAAGCTAGGTATTGCTAACCCATCATGTATACATATACATTTATATTTTCCCCTAGAAAAAGTGATTGAACGGACATGGTGGTACACACCTGTCATCCCACCTACTTGGAAGGGGGAGGTAGGAGGATCTTAGTTCAATGCCAGTTTGGGCAAAAACTCAAGACCCTATCTGCAAAAAAAAAAAAAAAAAAAAAAATATATATATATATATATATATATATAAAGATATATAGATAGATAGATGTATATATATATAAAGCAAAAGGACTGGAGAAATGACTCAAGTGGTAGAGTACCTGTCTAGCAAGCATAAGTCCTTAAGTTCGAAGCCAGTACTATCAAAAAAAGAAAAAGGAAAAGAGATTGAACATGAAAGAAGCTAAACAACTTGCTCAAGAGTACACTGCTCAGATGTGGAAAGACTGGGGTTCAAACTCAGTGCTCACATTCTTTCAATGCCACCGGGGGGCCTTACCTCACGAAGGGGCCTTACCTCACGGAGTGGACATTACCTCACAGAGGGACCTTACCTTGCGGAGGGGACCTTACCTCACGGAGGGAACCTTACCTCCCAGAGTGGCCTTACCTCACAGAGGGGACCTTACCTCACGGAGGGGACCTTACTTCACAGAGTGGCCTTACCTCACAGAGGGGCGCTCTTGCAGATAGTACTCAGTGTAGTGCAGACTCAGGTGACACAGCGTCTGCCAGCTCATCTGAAAGAAGAAAGCGCACCTGTGGACGTCCTGTGGCCCAAGTGAGGAGACCAGAACCCCGGCGCAGAGAGCAGGGATGAAGACAAGAAGAGCAAGGGAACCCATGGCAGCCAAGGCCAGGGCACCTCCTCCAGCCAGGAGAAAGAGGTACCTGAAAGAAAGGGGACAACATGGTGGCACTCACTGAGAATAGTGAGGCAACTAAATCACTTCAGAAGAGATCCCAGGGAACGTAGTTGAGGTAGGCCCACATAACTCCTAAAGGAACACCACAGCCCTCCTCTTGATTTTCTGAAGGCAAGAAGCACAAGAAAAAGAGCCACATCCACCTAGGAACCTCTCTCTCGGAGCCATTGAGTGGCTCCCACCCATGGGATGTCGCCACTGTCCCTAGCAGTCCTGGAGGGCTTGTCGGTAGGGACGTGTGTGTCTGAGAAGTGTGGAGGAGCTGGCCAAGCTCTCTCCACAGCAAGTGCCTCCTTTCCACAGCGTGTGCACAGCCTTGAAGCATTTCAGAGAGGAAGGAGGGTCAGTGCCTCTCTGACCAGTCTGAAAACTCAGTGAGAAAATCTTTTGTATCTACACTTCACCCTCACTACCAGTCCTTACAACACAGAACTTACTGTTTCATTTATTTTGACAGTTTATTAGTCCTCTTGGGAAAAATCCCACAGTCACTGCAGATCAAGTGGCTGAAGAATCTTTAGTCCTGTTTTGTCTTTTTAAATGTCCCCCCAACTTTCTTCATTCTGTTTTCACGCTCCTTTCTGCGTTTCCTTGAAGTCTTTCTCTTCTCAAACAGGCTGTGTCTTGAAAGTTGAGGTTCAGGTTCATTTTTCTTTATGTGAGCCAAGGAATTGAAAATCATGACACTTACCTTGCCACCACCAAAATGGGGCCTGAATCCAAATAAAAACATGACATCTGGTATACATTTTGGCCAGTTTTCCACCAAACCTTTCTTTTAGTACTAGTGCCTTCTTAGGGTTACACCTGTGACCACTAATTGACACTGAAGTGGTCGTTGGTCATGAACTCCCTGGGCTAAATGGTTATTGAGTCTTCCAAGATAGTGGTTTGTCCTCAGGCAGCCAAAGAGGAAAAGGCCCAGTTGTTTTTTTCCAATGTTCTAAAAAAGTGGCTTGTGCACCACACCTCCCTCAGAAGCAAGTAGACGATCTCCCAAGGCCTGGGAGAGTTAAACTATGTGAACTTGGTTCTTCCTTCTGCATTATATGCAAGGTTTTAAAAACATATGCCAAATTAATAAAGTACAATGAAAGGGTAAGAAAAAGTGTAAAGGGGGTTGGTCAGGGTTGGGGGAGGTGAGTGAAAGATGCCTACATTTTCTCTGGCAACTCAGAACCAGGAAGCACTGGGATGAATCATGGCTCCATGCACACTGCTGGGCACTCATCAGCAAGAATTACTTTCTTGGAGACACCAGTAGGTGCCTCACTGGGAGAGGCTCTATTGCCACTCCTGGGCTGTTCTTCCAACCTGTACTTACAGTGGCTCCTCCCCAGAGCACCCCAATTGGCACTGTAGTCTAAGCTTTTACTTGCTATTAAAAAATAAGCAGGGAGTGGAGGGGACTTATTCCTTATGTAGCAGAATTAGATGTCAGGCAAGTATCCTAGGAATTTGCAGACACTGAAATGTATACAGTATAGGATGTGTAATTTACTGAATGCTTTCAATTTCATTTCATTTCAGTCTAGGCATTGTGCTAATAATTCTTTACAAGAACTATCTTAGCTGGGAGTGATGGCACATATCTGTAATCCCAGCTACTCAAAAGATGGAGGCAGGAGGATTATGGTCCAAGGCCAGCCTGGAAATAAGTGCAAGCTCCCATCGAAAACAACGTAAAGCTAAAAGGGCTGGGGGAGTGGCTCAAGTGGTACAGCACCTGCCTAGCAAGCACAGGCCCTGAGCTCAAACCAAAAAAAAAAAAAAAAAGTATTTTTGTTCATTTAATCCTTAAGATAACTCCATGAGCAGCACTCAGAAGGCTGGACAGAAGGATCGAGAGTCTGAGGCCAGACTGGCCTACATGGTGCATTCAAATTCAACCTGGGCTACATAGTGAGACCCTATCTTTAAAACAAAAAAACACTTCTTGAGAGCTGAGGATATGGCTTAGTAGTAGACAGACCTGGATTCAACCCCAAAACTGCTAAAAAAAGGAACCTCATTATTATTATTCCCATTTTACAGATAAAGACAGGACACCTCAGGGAGTTTATTCACACACATGAGGACACTCAGTAAGCAAGGGAGTGAGGACTCCACAGGCTGACTTCACAGTGAGCAACCTTAATCCTACAGTAACTCCATGGGGTCAACTTATTTGTGCTTATTTTGCTTTGCTGTTTTGAGATTCTTTCTCAGTAGAAACTTCTAACTGTCCCCACATCCCATCTTCCAGAAACAAAGGTAAGGGCCATGCAGTAGTTGTGAACATGGGCTGACACACTATAGTTCAGTTAAACTCAGCAATCCTGATTACTAGCTACAGCTAGATTTTTATTTCAGAAAACCCAATAACACTAGAATGCTTACCCAGCACGTTCAAGGCCCTGGGCTCACTCACAAGCAAAATACACACACACACAGAGAAAAAGAAAGGAAAACTATATATTAACCCTAGTTTCCAAAATAAGAAAATTATTAGCAGGTGACCTTTGAGCAATGGGTTTTTCACTTTTCAAAAGGGCATTCCACTAAACCTTTTTAAAAATAGGGACTGTCTCTAAAGTATTGAGATTATTTGATATAAAAAAGGATTATAATGAAGCTATCAAATCTCTAGTGACAATAACCCAAGTTGAGACATAGCTTATCTACCAAGATTGGTTTTGACTTATTTCTCTGAGAAATCATACAAAGCCATTTTCAAAATCATGCTTTGTTATAAATGTAACATATGAATATTTACATAATATTTAGTTTTATTGAAAATAGTAAAAGTCTATAAAAACAGGACTGCTCAAGAATATTTGGGACCTATGACTGGTACAGAGGTATGTATACATTTGAAGATGTCCTGTACTGTTCCACCAACCATCTCTCCCCAGTTTATGCTCATTCATTTCTGACTTAATGTGAACCCATCAAACTTTTGGGTCTATTTCAGACATGATGTCAATTTCCAGGTCAGTTTTACATTGTGCATATTTCTTATCAAGCAACCAGAATCACTGGCAGGGATGGTAAACTAAGAATAAGGTAATTAATACATGATCTTTGCACATGCAGTCTGCTCTGCATTCTGCCCTATTAAAATAGTACTAGATGTAAGAGCAAAGTTAACCATCCAGCCTACCTGGCCCGAGTGGAAAATGACTCCATGATGCAGAGATAATTAAACAGAAGTGCAAATGGAAAAGCAGCCCCTTGATAAAGTGACACAGGATGGATGAAGAACAATCGAAACCAATCCATTATGAACAGAAGACACTATCCTTACTAGTCCTGCACTGGTGCCTTCCTGCAAGAGAAACAGAAGCTGGGCTCTCTCTGATCTTTTTATACAGTTTTCATATGATGTAGGAAACCCCGAGTGAGCAAAAACCAAACAAAAGCTCTGGAGATAAGCAGAATAAAAAAAATTGGCCTTCTGATAAAGGAAACTGTACTATGGAAACCAAAACACATTTCGGTGTTACATTGCTTCATAATATGTACTAAAAACATCGCTTCCAGAAGTTGTGGTTTGCAGATACGTAGCACTTTATTTGCCTTTCCAGTCATCGCACTGTCATATTTTCTTCACTAAGTTAATGAAAAATCTCATTTTCCAGTTGAGGACAGAAACAATTGGACCAGGGAAGGGAACAAGATCATGAGCAGGAAGAAGGGAGGCAGAGGCTTAAGGCAAAAATCAAGACCCCCTATTCCTGTCAATCTCTTTACATAACCATTTTTTTTCATGTCAGCACCCCTTTGTACTTATTTCTTGATTGGTTTATTTTCTGTCCTTTTGCAGGCCCATGTGAGCTCTACAAGGGAAGGGTTTTATTTTGTTTATTGTTATTCCCCCAGCACACAGAGCAGTGTTGCAGGCTACTTTGTATTCAGTGAGGATATGTTAAAGTTAACAGGGTTTTGAGGATGCAGAAGGGTGGAGAGGAAACATTTAAAGAGCATTCTTTGGAGGAGGGACAAGTAATGCAGAAGGGACTTCCTAGAGGCAAGGCAAGCATGAGAGGCCATCTCTTGGCCTTGGTGATCCATTTGCTGAGTCCATTATAGGACTGTCCCAGCTGGCTTTCATCACCAAAGGCACAGGCAAAAGAAGCAGCGTTAAATGGAGGATGTTACAGGAGCATCACAGGGGGCAAGGATCACTTCCTAATGATAGCCAGCCCTGCACAGAAGAGCAAACCCAAAAGCTTCTTATTGACTGGGGAACTTTGAGCAAGTCACTTTACCTCTCTGAGATTCCTTCATCTTAAAAGTAGACATAATAATGCCTGCTCAACAGAATTGTTATGAAAATTAGGTAAAGCTGGAAAGAAGCACGCTGGATGGTTGAATATGCTTGACGGTAAATGACTGAATAATGAACGTACAAGCACTACTGGACTACCATCTGCTATGGTTTGAATAAGTATCACCCAAAGGCCTACGTGCTAAAGGTTTGATTGGTGGCCTGTGGCTCTATTGGGAAGTGCACGAACTTTCAAAAGCTGGGGCCCAGAAGGAGGAAATTAGGTTACTGAGGGAACAGACCCCAGCCTGTCCGCTGTCTTTGCTTCCTGATTACCATTAGGTAGTCAGTGTCCTCTGCCACACACTCCTGCTATGATGTACCGCCTCAACACAGGCCCCAAAGCAACAGGGCCATGGTCTTCACAAAACCTCTGAAACTGGGTGCTAAACAGCCTTTCCTCCTTATAAACTGCTTATGTCAGGTATTTGTCACGCTGACAGAAAGCTGGTGAGTACACCATTTTAACAGATGCTGTGCTAAGCACGGGGAATATGAGAATGAAGAGAGCCCTTCCAAACTCACTCTACCCAGTCAGTATTGCTGGCTGACACTGAGACCAAACAAGAGCAAGGAGAAGGAGGAGAAAATTTCATACAGATGCAAAAATTCTCAACAAAGCACTAGTAAACTGAACCCAACAACACATCAAAAAGATAATACACTATGATCAAGTGGTTAACATACACAACTCAGCAAACATAATACCTTATATCAAGAAAATGAGGAACAAAAACTATATGATCATCTCAATAGGTACAGAAAAATCATTTGATAAAAATCAACACTCCTTTGTGATAAAACCCCTCAAAAAATTAGGCTTAAGAGAAACATACCACAATACAATACAGGTTATAAGTGACAAACCAAAAGTCAACATCACACTGAATGAGGAAAAGGTAAAATTTTGCCTCTAAGATTGGGAACAAGACAAGGATGTCCACTTTTTACTTTTTTGTTTCTTCCCTCCTTCCCTCACTCCCTTCCTTCCTTCTTTCCTTTCTTCCTTCCTTCCTCCCTTCCTTTTTTCCTTTCTTCCTTCCTTCCTCCCTTCCTTCTTTCCTTTCTTCCTCCCTTCCTTCTTTCCTTTCTTCCTTCCTCTCTCCCTTCCTTCCTTCTTTCCTTTCTTCCTTCCTTCTCACCCTCCTTCCCTCCTTCCTTCCTTTCATTTTTAAAGACGTGGTCTTGCTGTGTTCCCCAGGCTGGAGTGGAGTCACTCACAGGTGTGACCCACTACTAATTAGCACGAGAGTTTTGACCTGCTCTGTTTCCAGCCTGGGCTGGTTCACCCTCCTTATGAAACCTGGTGGTCCCCCACTCCCGGGAGGCCACCATATTGATGCTGAACTTAGTGCAGGGATACCCTATCAACATAGCACACTACAGCCCAGGATTCTTGGCAAGGATGTCCACTTTTACCACTCTTTCTTTTTTCTTCTCTCTTTCTGGTTTTTTTTTTTTTTTTTTTTTTGGTACAGGCAATTGCACCTCATGCTTGTGGCTTAAGTGGTACTCTACCACTTAAGCCACGCCCCAGTGCTTTTTGCTTTAGTTATGTTTTTAGATAGGGTCTTGCATTTTTTGTTGGGGACTGCCTTAGATCATGATCTTACTACCTGTGCCTCCCAGGGAGCGGGATGACACATGTATACCACCATACCTGGCTTCTTAGTTGAGATGGTGTCTTGCTAACCTTTTTCCTAGGCTGGCCTCAAACTGTAATCCTCCTGATCTCTGTGTCCTGAGTAACTGAAATTACAGGTATGCACCCCACACCCAACCCCCCAAAATCAGTAGCAGTAGTTTTTTTAATAATACAAATAATGAAATTGCTTTCCAATAGCACAGGCAACAAAAGCAAAAACTGACAATGCGATTACATTAAACTAAAAACTTTCTGTACAGAAAATGAAACAAGCAACACAGTGAAAAGACAACCTACTGAATGGGAGATAATATTTGCATACTATTCATATCCAACAAAGGATTAATATCTAGAATACACAAGGAACTCAAAAATCTGATTTTTAAAATGGGCAAATACCTGACTAGACAGTTTTCAAAAGATGATATATAAACACCCAACAAGTATATGAAAAAGTGCTCAATATCACTAATCATTAAGAAAATACAAATCAGTTGGGTGCTGGTGGCTCACACCTGTAATCCTAGCTACTTGGGAGACAGAGATTGGGAGGATCACAATTTGAGGCCAACCTAAGCAAATAGTTTGCAAGACTCCATCTCCAAAATAAGCAAAAATGAACTGGAGATGTGGCTTAAGTGGTAGAGCACCTCCTTTGCACTCTCACTAAAAAAATTAAAATAAAAATTAAAAACACAGTGAGATGTCATCTTGTCCTTTCATCCTGGTTAGAATGGCTATCATCAAAAAGATTTTTTTTTAAAAGTGCCTCATGGGGGTACATGCATGTAATCCCAGGAGGCTGAGGCAGGAGGAGCACAAATTCAAAGCTAGCCTGGGCTACATAGCAAGACCTTGTCTCAAAAGAAAAGACAAAAAATAGCAAGTGCTGGTGAGAATGCAAAACAAATGACAATTAGTGAGAATGTAAATTAGTATAGCCACTATGGAAAACAGTACAATGCTTCCTCAAAAAAAAAAAATTCACGAATAAATGGATGAACTGGAGAACATCATTCTGAGCAAGGTTAGCCTGGCCCAAAAGACCAAAAATCATGTTTTCCCTCATATGCGGACATTAGATCAAGGGCAAACACAACAAGAGGATTGGACTTTGATCACATGATAAAGCGAGAGCACACAAGGGAGGTATGAGAATAAGTAAAACACCCAAAAAACTAGACAGCATTTGTTGCCCTCAATGCAGAGAAACTAATGCAGATACTTTAAAGCAACTGAGGCCAATAGGAGAAGGGGACCAGGAACTAGAGAAAAGGTTAGTTCAAGAAGAATTAATTTAGAATGTAACACATATGTACAGGAAAGCAAGGCAAGTCAACTCCCTGTATAGCTATCCTTATCTCAACTAGCAAAAACCCTTGGTCCGTCCTATTATTGCTTATACTCTCCAACAAAATTAGAGATAAGGGCAAAATAGTTTCTGCCTGATAGCGAGGCGGGGAGAGGGAGGGGGCGGGGCAGGGGTAAGAGGGGTGGGGGGAAGGGGGGAGAAATGGCCCAAACATTATATGCACATATGAATAAAAGAAAAAAATATATACCTAGAATCCAGCTATCCCAGTGTGTCAAAGAGACATCTGCACTCCCATGTTTACTGCAGCACTATTCACAATAGTCAGGATATGGAATGAACCTAGGTGTCCATCAATGGATGAATGGATAAAGAAAATAAGATACATATACAAGATGGAATATTATTTAGCTATGAAAAAGAATGGGTCTTGTCATTGGTAGCAACGTGAATGGAACTGGAGGACATTATGTTACATAAAATAAGTTAGGCACAGAACGACAAATACCACACATTCTCACTTTAATTGGAAACTAAAAAAGCTGAGCTCAAACATGTATAGAGTAGAATGGTGATTACCAGAGGTTGGGAAGGGGTGGAAAAGGGGACTCAAGAGGATGTGGGTACAAGGGTGCAGTTATATAGAAAATATAATGTCTAATAGCATAGTGGGATAACCATGGTTGACAACAACAAATCATATATTCCAAAATAGTAGAAAGGAGTTCAAAGGCTCCCAACGCAAAGAAATGTTTGAGGTGGTGGATATACCAATTATCCTGATCTGATCATTATGTATAGTATACATGTATTAAAGGAAGTTATCACATGGTATCCCTTAAATATATGCAATTACTATAGGTCAGCTAACAATATATTTTAAAATAGTTTATAGAGCCCTGAGAAGCTCATAGTATCTAATGCTGATAGAATGGTCCTTCTTGTAAGCATATAGTGGAAGCCTTCCAAATTAATTTAGATAGACACTGCTGAAAATGTATAGGTGTTTACATGCTTGGGACAAAAGAATATTTTAAATTCATGTGTATGCAAAATTTTGTGAGGAGGATCAGTGTGTGCCAGACACTTTGGTTGGTGTCAAGTAAAAATTGGGAATAAAACTCACAAGGTCCTACCTTGTCTTTGAGGAAAGAGTAAAATAAGTACAGCTATTGATGAATACTATCCTAATCTTAATGAAAAAATTATCAGAATACCAAGGGTAGCCTATTTTTTATAGTCTGAATGTTTTGTGTGTTAAAACCTAACACGCCTCCCCAGGTGACGGTATTAAGGGATTCCTGTGTGAGGATGATGCAGCAAGAGGTGCCATGTATAAGGAACAGGCCCTTGCCAGACACAGAATCTATGCTGCCTTGATCTTGAACTTTCCAGCCTCTAGAACTGTGGGCAATAAATTTCTATTGCTTGTAAATTACCCAACCTGAGGTATTTTGTTATAGTAGCTAAAACAGATTAAGACAGATGATCAAGGAGGGTTTTCTTGAATGTGATGCTTCATCTTTTTTGGTGTTAACTTGGTGAGGCTACTGTCTCCAGTCATTCAATAAAACACTAATCCAGGTGCTGCTGGGAAGGTATTTCATGGATGTAGTTAAAGTCCATAACCAGTTAACTTTAAAGAAGAGAGATTTTCCTAGATAATCTGGGTGGGCCTGATTCAATCAGTTGAAAGACTACCAGCAGAGCTGAGGCCTCCCCCCCACCCCAAAGAAGAAAGATCACCTGTGGACAGCAGCTTCTCTTTCTGCAGGACAGCCCCAGCTTGAGCTACAGCTTCTGTACTCACCTAGCCAGATCCCAACAATCATGGAAGCCAATTCCTTGCAATAAACCTTGTGATAGTATCTCCTGCTGGTTCTATTCATTCAGTTGCACGTGGTATATGTGACATCCGGGACTTAAAGAGCTGGAAGATGTTGGGGTGGGGTGGAGGCTGAAAGTGGAAGTAGTTAGGTATGGAGAGCCAGTTTGGCTTCTTGGAGAAAGGTGTGACTGAACACAGAAGCAAAAGACAATTCTAGAAGAGAAAAGTAGCAGGAGCTGGAGCTAGCCCAGAGATAGGCAATGGAAAGTAGTTTGAGTTTTCTAAGAAACGAGAAGTAAAATAACTGGATTTGGTTCTCAAAGGATGATTAAGAGAATGACTTGGATGGAGGTTGGATGGGAGAGTAGAGGCCATGATTCTAGAGGCCAAGGATGGAAGGAGCAGACAACAGGGGAGAGGCATGGTAGGTGGTTAGAGATGGTGGAGTAAACAGTGTAAAGTGGCAGAATGAGGCCCAGGCCCAAAGGCTGGAATAGCAGAACTCGAAGGTGAATTCCATGGGTAGGGGTAAGGAGTGCCAAGGATGACAAACTCCTGAGTCTGGCTGGAACAGGTGGATGAACTGAGATGGTAGTCAAGGAGCAACCGGCTGGAGGGAGGGGAAGGGCGTTCATTGAAAGCTCCCATTCTGGACGTTTTAAGTTTGGTAAGACTTTGAGGCATGCAAATAGAGATGTCAATAATCAATCGAATATCAGGTGTGAAACTGGATGTATAATTTGAGAAAGTTAGCCGGTAAGGGCAGTACATAACCTACGGGAAAGATGAGATCGCTCACAAGGAGAAAATGGCCCGGGGCCTGGTAGGAGGAATCCTAACACGGGAAGCAAAGCCAGGAGGCTGAAAAGGAGCATCCAGTGAGGTCGGAGGGAGACTGCAGGGTGTAATCAAAGGGGAGTATCAAAGGGCAGGGGGTAAAATGAGGCTATAATGATGCACGCCGGATGGAATACACGGCTGTTTTAAATTCCAGTCTAACCGCTGATGGACAACACTGAAATGGGCGGTGGTCACGCAGCGCGGACCCAAATGGTTGGCCAAACCCAAGCACAGAGCCAACAGGAGAACCGCGAGCCTCCCAGGCCCCGCCCCTCGGGCCCCGCCCACCAGCCCCGCCCCCGCAGCGCAGACCCCGCCCCTCTGCGCTCGGCCCCGCGGCTCCGCCCTTCACCCAACCTTCCCAGGCTCCCCAGCGGTGTGTAGAGATCATCGCTCCGCCCAGGCGGCGGTGTCGATCTCCGCTCGGACTGGAGACCGGGGCCTTACGATGGCGGAGAAGACTCAAAAGAGGTGAGTCTGCTGCTTGCTAAGAGCCTGTTCTCATCTCTCTGCAGTGGTGGAACCTGTTTCTGGTCGTCACTGGTGGAGACTGAGGTGGCGTCTCCTCCCGAGTGCTCGGGTTGATGGCACCTAAAACCCAGACCGGGCGTCTGCCGAGGGAGGAGGCGACGGAGTGGGTGCGGGGAGGGCTGCGGTGTCGGCGGGGGCGGATATTGTGCGGCCTTCTTGTGGTAGCGCGTGCGCAGAGGGCCGTCCGGCGGGCGCGAGGGGCCGGAGCCGCCCGGTAGCCGCCGGGTCCTACCCTGGCCGGCTCCTGCTCTCCCGACTCCTGACTTGTGTTCCGGTGCCGAGCACCGCTGGGCCAGGCCGTGGGTGGAAGCACACCGCTGTGATGGCAGAAATGCGCGCCGACCCCAAACTGCTCCCCAAGCAGCGCTGTGGAGCATCCTCTGCTGACCCTGACAAAAGCGACATTGTTTCTAGCGCCATAAATTAAAATGTTAGGTTTTCTTCTACGTAAGCAGATAACTTGTAGTCTATAAATATTATACAGCGAAGGCGCTCTTGACTTGTTCTTTTGCTAGGTTTGGGGTTCCGCTCTTTCCTCAGCTGCCTTCTCCCACTGCGCCCCTCCATTCCGCGGTGCAGTGGGGTCCACGGCTTAGTTGGTCTGGTCGTGAATTTAATCATTTCCTGCCAATCTGAACAGCGCCGATTGTGATCTAAACACTACCTGCGATCGCTCCCCAGAACGGGGGCACTTGACGCCCTCCTACCCGCGGTTGCCCGGGACAAGCTAAGTGTGAGGGAATGGAAATTTGCAAGGCCTAAAACGAGACATTTTATATAGGCTGTTTTATTGGATTAGAGCTTAATGACATTTCATATTTTAACACCAAACCCTCCTTAATTACAAGTATCAGAGAAATGGCATTTACAAACGGAGAGCATCATTCAGTTATCGCAGGAAAAATAGAATGTTTCCAGGCAACTTTCAACTAACAGAAAAGAGATGGCTGACAGTGATGCCCAAGGAATGAACTTTGCTAACAGAAAAGTGATGGCTGACAGTGATGCCCCAGGAATGAACTTTGCTAACAGAAATTTCTAGTCTTAACATTTCCGTTCACTTATCTATAAAATGAGAGGGTTGTAGCCAGGTGCAGGTTTACATGCCTGTAATCCTAGCTATGTGGGAGTTTGAGATTTGGAGGATCTCAGTTCAAAGTCAGCCTGGGCAGGGAGCTCACAAGACCCCTTTTTAACCAGTAGCAGGGATGGGTGCCATACATGTCTTCTCAAGCTGGGGTGGGGTGGGGGGAGAGGCTGAGATCAGGCAAAACAGTTTGCAAGACCGTATCTCAATGGCAAGAAGCTGGGTTGGCGGTCATCCGAATAATAGTGGTAAGCTTAAAGAGGTTATCGTCCAGGCTGGCCTGTGCAAAAAGTGAGACCTTATCTCCAAAATAACCAGAGCAAAAAGGGCTGGAGGCGTGGCTCAAGAGGTAGAGTGAAACTTGAACACCAACACTACCAAAAAAAGGGAGTGTGGGAGTTGGAGGAGTTGTTTTTCTGCTTTGTTATTCTGCTCCACCTTGCTAAAATTTTTCTTTCTTCTCTAATTCGGTAGGAAGGGTTCATGTTTTCTGTGGTGGGAACAGATTGACTTTTTTTTTTTTTTTTTTTTTTTGTCTTTTCTTTTTTGGTGCTGGGATTGAACCCAGGGCCTTGCACATGCTAGGCAAGCACTGTACCACCTAGCCACATCCCAGCCCTAGATTGACTCTTGATGGGACAGTGGTATCTTGATGGGACAGTGGTATCCCAGGAGGATAACTGTAGGATTTCATCAGTTCATTCTTTGCAGAAAGTCAGTGACAGATGTAGTTGTGTCTAATCTTCCAACCAGTTCTTGAAGATAGAGCCAGGGGGATTATTCATTTTTTTCTGTTTGATACAAACTCTTTTTTTTTTTTTTTTTTTGTGGCAGCACTGGGGTTTGAACTCAGGGCCTTATGCTTGCTAGGCAGCTTTATCACTTAAGCCACTCCTCCAGCCCTGTTGCATACTCTTTTTACTAGAGCATTTATATTGAAGAATATTTGGGGGTATTTTGGCATATAAGTGATGGAGTGATGTTAAAAAGAAATCTATACCCTTCTGACTTAGGGATATATATTTAGACCTGTCCCATGAGTCACATATGGGCATTTTTAGTAGCTTTTTGAGTTTATTCCCTGAATATTCCATAGATACCTCTGACTGAATTTACCTAACATTTAACAAAATAAAGTCTCCCTCTGAAATTTGCCCTCTTTCCATAGGCTGTTTCTCAGATTATGTCATCTGTCTTTCATATCAGAAACCTAGACACTGGTCTTGCTCCCTGTCTCCTCACCTTTGCTAGGTTTTCTGGCCCTAATGGAGATGAGTTAGAGCAGCTGATTTCCTGGCCTGGGATTTGAACCTGCCTTCCAACTTCCCAGGAAAGGGGCAGGATGGTTGACCAATTTCCCTCATTTCATTCCATGCTTCCCCCCCATTCAAACCTATTTCCCCTGCTCCAAGGAGAAGGCAGACTCATACTTTGTGGTCCACTGGGCCATAATAGGGAATGGAAGTTACCCACCTTCAACTTTACCTAAAAGCCAGATTTTTTTTTTGTCATTTTTATTGGCATATATTCATTGTGACAATTCTGGATAGCCTTACCTGTACATTGGTTAGGTCACTAAAAGCCAGATTTTATTAGTTGTAGTATTTGTTGCTGAGTCTGCAGCTCAAATACCTGCAGCTTCTTTGCACTACCTCTGTCTTTCAGCCCCAGATTATCTCTGCAGAATCAGGCCAACTGCCTCCTTAAACCTCCCCTCCCACTGCCTTTCCACTACTACCAAGCACTTCATTTTAGGAGTGCAGTTATCTACATTCAGTTTGGCTTGAGAATGAGAATCCTTCACTGACAGCCTGTCTACAAGTGCAGATTCAAATCCCTTGTCCTGGTGTGCAAATATGTTCATGGACTGGCCCTGCTTTCCTTCTCAGCCCCGTCTGCCTTTTGTCTTCCATCTTTCCATCGATCCAGTGATGTTCAACCTGGGAAGAAAGACATTTTTATTTTTTACTTTGCTTATTTGTATGCATATGCTATTGTAAATAAATATAATCATGTTTTAATATTTTCCCATGAGCACTGTTGCAGAAACATTTACTCTTTTCTATTATTTGAACCTAACTGTAACCAGGTGTGATATACATGCCTGTAATCCCAGCACTTGGGAAGCTGAAGCAGGAGGATATTGAGTTAGAGGCCAACCTGGGCTACAAAGGGAGACCCTGTCTCAAACAAACAAAAAAACAATAACCTGGTTCTACTTTTTATCAAAGTAACACATGCACACAGTTACATCCTTCATAAAAGGCTCATTTGTAAAGCAGCAGCCCTTGGTTTGTCCTTCACCACATTTCTGCTACCTTTGAAGCAGATTCTCCAAACTCTTGCAGCTCTTTTACTATTTGCCTCTTATTTTTCTTAAAAAAACAAAACAAAACAAAAAAAACTCTGCTTTTTTTTTTTTGTGCTACTGGGGTTTGAACTTGTGCTTGGTAGGAAGTTGCTCTACCACTTAAGCCACACTCCTCCTTGCCCTTTTTTGCTTTAGTTGTTTTTGGGTAGGGTCTCCTGTTTTTGCCTGGGCAGGCCTCATCATGATCCTCCTACCTTCAGCTTCCCACATAGCTGAGACCACAGGCACACACTACCACTCCTGGTTTATTGATTGAAATGGGATCTTGCTAATTTTTTGCCCAGACTGGCCTCAAACCACGATCTTTCTGATCCTGCCTCCCCAAAAGCTGGGATTATAGGTATGTACTGCCATGTCCAGCCCTTAGTCTGCTTTTCTTGATGTATCATTTCATGCAGATAAGAAATCTATTGATTTCTTATTGAGGAGTTAGCAATTTTTTATCAGTACTCCCTCTCCAAAACACACACACACACACACACACACACCCTACTCCACAGTAGAGTTATATCTGAATTTTTAGTTTAAGGAGTCATTTTTAATTTTAGTTCATAAATATATGTAAATACTGCAGGCACTGGTGAGTCACACATGTAATCCTACCTAGCTGGGAGACTGAAATTGGAAGGATGGTAATTCAAGCCAGCTGTGGCGTAAAAGTTCGTGAGACCCCCCATCTCAACCAATAACTGCTCCTGTAGTGTGCTCCTGTCATGCCAGCCACTTGGGAGGCAGAGATTGGGAGGGTTTCAGTCCAGGTCCACCTGGGCAAAAAGTGAGACCTGATTTCAAAAATAACCAGAGAAAAAACATGGTTCATGTGGAAGAGCACCTGCCTAGCAAGTACAAGACCCTGAGTGCAAACCCCAGTACCACTCCAAAAAAAAAAAAAATCATTGCTTCATTTTTCTATTTACTTATTTTCCTGTGTGCTGATGATTTCCACATCTCCCAACAGATGTGTCAAGTGCCACGTTCTCATTGGATAATCTGTCCTTCCCACCCTGCCTTTGGTGATCTTCCTCCTGAAGGCCTCTGTCCTGTTACCCTCTTCTTAACTCCCGCCATGTTTGAATCTCGTTTCTCTGAGTTCTTTATAAGGTGCTTTTATGGTTCTGGGTATCCAGCCCATGGCCTTTCACATGTTAGGCAAATGCTCTACCATCCCTCCCTCTTGCCTTTTTTTTTTTTTTTTGAATTGTCTGTTCCCTCAGACTTTTCCCTGTATTTCTCTTATTTTGGTCTTTTTCTTCTTAGTTGGAAGTGTTCCTCAAATACCTGGCTCACTGTCCGTAATCAAGAATGAAGACTGAAAGCCTGGAAGCTCTGGGGATGTGCATCAGGCCTCAGGGCAGGACAAGACAGGCAGGAAGCCAACCTTTCCATTGAAGAGTTCATAATGTCTGACAGTTTCTCTAGAAAACTCCTATCCCTGCTGTCTGAAATTCTGTGTTAGGGTCAAGGAGGCACACAGGACAAGTAGAGTCCTAGTGGTCTCACTGTGTGCTCTGCCCATCTTTCCCCAACTGCCCCTGGGCCTGGTATCTTGAGCACAGCGGCTCAGGATGGGGTTGCATCAGGGAAGCGTCAGTTGTTTGGCTGTGTACACTGTGATGAGGAAGGTTCCTAGTATCCAACAGCCCTGATTTATCCCTGGCATCCTCTGTTCCTCCCCACCCCCACCCTCCACACCCCTTTCCCTCCATACCCCTTTCCCTCCATACCCCTTTTCCTTTTGCTAGGTCTTCTAGAAATCTGTTGATGTCTTCCATCTGCTGTTGCTTCCCTCCTGTTCCTTTACTGGAAGAAAAAGTTTTAGAGGAGTGGAGTTTTATAAAGGGAGATAAGCTGTTCATGTAGAACAGGGGTCTGTCACCATTTCTGTTGCAGCTACTCACCTCTTAGTACTAATGTAGCCATAGGTAATATTTAATGAATGAGGCTGGCCATCCAAGGTTTTAAGCAATCACCATGTTTAAATGGAAGTTTAGCATGAGCATTGTAGTATCTTTCTGTAGTTTTACACTGCTTTGTTAGGAAGTATATAGTATTCCTATAAGTTGATGATTGTATTTTCATTCCCCTCTCCCCACTTTATGACTGTCACAGGTCATTAACAGTATTTCACTATTGCCTCTCTGAAGGCAAATATTTGTTTCTTATCTGTCATTCCAGAAATAGCTTGCAAATAAATATTCAAGTAATCATCAAGGAATACACATTTAAAAGAATGTCATGAATCTGTCTCAAAAAAATAAATGTTGCAGGTTTTTTTTAATCAAAAATGTCTTAAAAATGTGCAAGACCAGAGGGTCAATCCTCAGCACTGCAAGAAAACAAAAGTTTTATATTATCTTCTATAAGTTAAAAATAAGCACTTTTCATATAACTTTAGAAAAAGTAAATCAATATGAACAAATAATTGCAATCTAGATTTCCAGTCCTTGCTGGTTACAGAACATATGTATAAAACGAGAAAACAATTTTTGGAAAATTTATATATTAAGTACAACATTTTGATCAAGAAAACCTTAACTGTTCCACTTACCAGATTTTAGTAATTTACTTAAAATGCAGAATTCATGGCTTAAAAGGTAGTTTTTAGGGTTTTACTAGAACACTTTCCTATAACATTGGGAACAAAACAAAGAGGAGGCTGTCACAACTCCTATTTAATAGTATATTAGAAGTACAAGCCAGAGCAGTAGGTCAAGAAAAAGAAATAATAGGCATACAAGTAACAGTAGAAAAATAAATCAGATAACATAATTGTTGATGTGGGAAATTTCAAAGAATTAACAAAAAAGTGGGTTTATGGGCTAGAGGTGTAGCTCAATGGTAGAGCACTTGCCTAGCAAGGACAAGGCCCTGGGTTTGATTCCCAGCATGGTGGGGAGGGGAATGGCTTTAGCAAGATACAAGGTCAATATACAAAATTAATGTGTTTCCATAGAGTATTAGCAATGAACAACTGTAAACAAAAATTGTGAAAAACCCAGACAGTATTATAAAGACAAAAAAAATCATTATTTTATAGAAAAATTATTCTTAATCAAACAAGATTTTTTTTCCAATGGAAACAAATTACCTAATAGCTAACTACCACTTTACTGAGGCAGTCATTTGATTCAGCTTCTATCAGCTTGTGGTTCAGCTACAGACACCATTTAGCTAGATATAGCTATGTCAAATAAAGAATCATAGCAGAATATCAGAAAGCACCAGTAAGTTATGTGGAAATTGTTAGAATATTTTGAGCAATTTGTACTACAATTTATATTACTTGGTAGACAGATTTATAATACATATTGTTAGAAAAAAAATATTTGCAAATTCTAAATTTCTGTACAATTACCTTTTTGATTGTTAGTTTCAACATAACCTCTTTTTCTCCCAGTGTACAAAAATAGTGGCACATTACATACTGCTCATTTTTTGACTCTGCTACTTTTACAGTATGGCTAGAAGATCATTCCAAAATCTTTTTTTGTTTTTTTGAGACTGGATCTCAGTGTATAGCCCGGGCTCACCTCAAACTCAGTCTTCCTCCCCTTACCCCTTTCCAGTGCTGAGATTACAAGTGTATGCCACCATGCCTAATTCATTCCAAAATCTTTATGTAAGGAGGTACTCTTTGATGTTTGTGTATTAGTGCATAGTGTACTGTAATTTGTTAATCAGTCCTCTACTGAGAGCTATCTAGGTCACTTTTAGCTTTTTACTATTTGATTAAATTCAAATAAAAGATCCAAAGCTATTAGGTGTTTTAATAGTACATCATATATGATTTTGGCCTGATGGATACTATGTGAGAAGTTTATAATATATTAAATATATATATATTAAATATATATTTAATATATTATATATATTAAAACTGTACCTTCTTGCAATTGACTTTCCATTTTTTCACCAGTTTTTTTAGATTTCTTTTTAATTACAGTATCAGCATGGCTTCTATGACATTATTTTTAATCTTACCCATGATGAATGTTATCTTTTTCCTCCTACAGCGTGAAGATTGCTCCTGGAGCAGTTGTATGTGTGGAAAGTGAAATCAGAGGAGATGTAACTATAGGTAAGAAAGCAGTTTATTAATTTTCTCAAGAGTCAGTGTCCTGTAATCTATTTTAGTGCTTCTTTAGATAATGTCTTCTATGTCTGTTTCACTGACATCCTAATTTTATTGAAAAAAACCAATTTATTTTGTCCTATAATTTAATATTTCTAAAAGAATATGGTATGGTGGAGGCTGTTTAAACTTCTTTCTGAAATACTAATGCAGCGGGATAATAAAGAACTCAGTAATGAGCATAACAAAGGACTTGACTTTTGGAGCTTACATGGGCTGAGTGTTCATCAGAAGTGTGAACCTGGAGACTTGGCCCGTCACATTCCTTTAAATAGCCTTCCTAAAAGTTCCACACAATCCTTCTGTGTTTGTCTCCAGTCCAGGACTCCATCTCCTGGCATTGAGCTGCAAGAGAACATGGGAGATGCCATCTTAGCTGGCTACTTTGTTGCCCCTAATAAATTCAGGGTTCTATACAAGGAAAAAGAGAGGAAGGGGATATTGGATGGCAATTAGCAGTTTCTGTGATATGCAAAGTAGGAGTACCTATCTCCTAGATGTGTTGCAAGATAATGTGAAAATTGTGAGTAGTAAACTTTCAGTAAGTGTTACCTCTGAACACTGTCAAATCTTACCAGTACAGCCTTGCTAAAGAGCAAGTCTAACATTTCAGCACGTGGCAACTTACATCAACTGAGTCCCCCAAGTCACATTTTACTACCCATTGCTTTATCTCTGCTTTCCCTGAATGTGGAGGCCTTCCAGCTTTACTGGTGTGAGCGCCTGCCTACCATCAGCTACACGTTACCTGTGTGTACCAGAGTAGAGCATTCAGAGAAAATAACGCCTTGTTCCTTCATAGTAGCAATTTCTGTCATAAGTCTAAGCCTCCAAACCATTTAAGGATCATGTCTTATAAAATCAGTGAAGATTGTGCCAATATTATGGAGCTTTGCTAAGAACTTGTCAGGTTGATTTAATAATTTTGAATTGACAGAATTTAGAAATTCAGAAAATGGCCATTTCTTTTCAGTGCTGTAAACTTTTTTGTCTTCAATGTTACTTAAAACCACTTGCAAACTTTATGAGGCAAAATTATGAGAGCCACGTGCCCAAGATGCTCTCGTACATTATTTTTGCTCATCGTTTTGCCACAGTGTTTTTATGGCTTTCATCATAGTAACTCACAAGGTATTCTGTAATTAGAAGGAAAGTAAGACTAAAATAATGTAATCATAGTTAAGTATGTAAAATTTTCCTTGCATTTCTACTTCTTTCCCATCTTTAACAATTACAACACAATATCTACTGTATAGATAGTATAGATGTATCTGTAGGCAGAAATGTAAAGAGAGAGAGAGAGAGAGAGAGGCTGTTACTTGAAATGACTCATATTACTTACAGAAGCTTTTTAGAACAGTAAATGCTTTATTCTGAAAAGAAAAATGACTGTTGGCGATTGGCAGGTCGTTGCCTAGGATTGGGCTTGGAGGTTTCAGGAGTCAGAACCCACTTTCCTGTTCCTCCCTCTAATTTTCACTGCATTGTCCTCCTTGCCTTCTTCTAAATCCCTGTTATCTTCCTATCTTCCCTAGGTGAAATTCTGTAAGAAAATACAGTGTTTATGTTTACTTTACATCTGGTACTTGACCACTAGCTCATAGTGTACAGCCCTAATGTTACCATGTAAAATGATATTCCAACACAGATTTTCAATGATGGATTATAGTGTAAGACGTGGTAATGAACTTTAAAAAAGAGAAAAAAACAATCTATAGTGATTTAACACCACATAATGGATTCAAGTTAATATTTGTTTTTTAAATATATGTAATTTTATTTTAATTTTTAATTTTTTTTTTAAATTTTTTGTTCATTTATTCACATATACATACATTGTTTGGGTCATGTCTCCACCCTGTTAATTTTTAATTCTTGATGCTTGAGATCAGACCTAGGGCTAAGCGTGCACTCTACCCCTAGCCTCATGTTACATTTGTTTTAGAAATAAATCAGTTTTTAAAATTAAAGAAAACATTCAGAGGAGTGATTTGGTTACTCCATGTTATGTCTTCCGTAGTTCTTCTCTCATTTTTGTTACGCATTTCTTATCTTTTATTTTCTACACTCAAGTCTCATATTTCTTTAGTTGTGTATATAATTATGGGAATTTTCCAGAATTAGTATTTAGATAATCATTTCTGTCATATATTTGGTATTAAATATCCCTAATCTTTTGGCTGCTTTTAATTGATTTTTCTGAAATAACACTCAGATTAAGAACCTCCTGGGAGTTATAAAGTTAAAGCACAGAGTAGAGATAAGTTATCTGATTATGACTTTCCCCACCACCTCTCATTTTTTATTTTTGGGCTTTTATTGGTTTTGGGGGTTTTTTTGGCTACCAGAATAATTGATTCAAATCTTTTTTTTTGTTGTCGTGCTATGGATTTGGAGATTTGAACATTTCAATAAACTCCTTTGAGTTAAGTAGTAGTAAACTCAGAGGTAGTTTTTTGATTGATAGATTTTTCGGGATGCTTCATATAACTTTCTCTTCTCTAGTCATTTGTACTTTTACAAATGACTCCATTCTTGTGCTGGTAGAGTAGCTTAAGAGGTAGAGCAAATGCCTGGTAAATGTGAAGCCCTGAGTTCAGTAATGCATTTGTTGAACAAATTATTCCTTTCTGAAATATTTCAGGAAGAAAGTAATTTTTTCCTTTGCTATGTTTCAGGTTAAGAGAACTTTAAACACAATCCATTGCCTTCCTGGACAATCAGGTATTTGCCTCAGAAGCTGGGAAGTCTAGTCCTTGTCCTAGCCCTCTGACTTGTAGTTCAGTTGGAGCCTATCCCTCTCACCAGAGGCTGCTCCAAACTAACAGCTCTCTTTGTTAATTATGATTTGGGTAACTAATGTTTCATTGCATCAAGCTGGTTTTTAATTAGACTGTCGTGATTTATAAGCCATGAATTATTTCCTATAAATTCATTTTGAGAGCTGAAGAACATTTCAGGAAGGTAACCCCAAGCACAGTCCTGTAGTCAGTCCATTAGAGGGTGAGGGTCAGACTCCTGGAATTAGGCCATAGCTTAGTTGGGACATCAAGATGTAAAGGCAGAGCTCTGCACAGTGGAAAAGCTTTATACCGGAAGCATTTTGTCCTACTTAATTCTTTCTCCTCTGTGGAGTTTTGCTACATATTGAAAGCCTCCCTTTTATTGTGACAGTCTTTTTCAGCAAGGCAGAACAGTGCCTTTGACTTGAGAAATGTTGCCTATAAAGCAGTCATACAGGTATTTCAGTTTACAGGTCAAGGGAACCGGTTAATTTTCAAAATAGAGAACCTGGGGCTTTTTGAATTACTTATTTATACATGAAAATGTACCCAGAGATTGCTTTTTGTGGCAAAGGTAGACAGGAAAAGTGTCCTTTACCAAATGAGGGAAATGAAAATGTCATGCAAGGAATGTCTTTCTGGCTGTGTTGCCTCAAACCCAGCCAACCATTTAGAAAAATAATTCATCTGCCAGTGAAGGCAGCTCCAGCTCTAGACACATTTATCCAAACAAGGAGATAAGCCAAATAGGGTTTCAGCACATTCGGTAAGAAAACACACCAACTGCCCTACCAGAAACAGTTCCAAGAAGGTTCACAACACAGTTTAAAGAAGGGAAAGAAGAAAGAAAAAAGAAAAAAAAAACCACAGCTTTCCATGGTGACAGATTTTTATTTTTAAAGCATTTTAACCTTAAGACCCTTAAACTTGGTTTGAATCAGACCCATTCTAGATAAAAGTGCTCGTGGCACGCAGGAACAGACTGAGCCAACATTTCAGTATGTTGTCACTAATAATAGCACTTGAACTGCCAAGCTGTCTGCTGCCCAGCTTCTAGCACAAAACCATGCTGAAACAAAGCTGAGCTGTCCTCATCATTCACTGAAGTCACAACGGCCCTCACGAGTAAGGAAGTACGCGTATACGAACCTCTCTAGTCTGCCCCCAGAAAGACCTACAGGAGGTCTAGGGGGGAACTGTTCAAGTTAGTTCTGCCCGTCACCAATTATTTGCTGTCACCTCACCACTCAAAATCCACAGCTTCACCTCTTCAAGTTTTTTCAGCCAGGAACACCAGGGCTTGTAGTTTGGCAATGCTGCCAGCAGGTGGAGGTGGTGTCTACATCACAGGTTTCACCTAAACTGCTACTGTGCTGTGATTCGTAATCAGGACTTTGCCATTTACCTATGGAATAACTTACTAATGTTAAAAATAGTAATAACAGTAGTTTTGAAACTTCTCAAACTGAGAAGTTTCCCAGGGAGCTCAGCTAACCCATTTTCTATGCTGAACAGGAAAATTTACCTGGAAATTGTATGTTAGCAGATGAAGATTCAAGGAGCCAGAGGTGGCCGAGAAATCTCAAGGCCACTGTCATGCTATTTCTTAGCAGACTGTGGTTTTGAACTGTGCATTCTGTTTGGGACCCCCCACCCACCTTATCAATCCCCTCCAGCTCTTCGTTGTCAGGAAAAAGAATAAATTACACTGAAATTCCTCTAGTTCTCTGGACACCAGGAACACCTTATTTATTTTAGTATGTTTGCTAATGAGTGTTAACCATTCCCAGTTTTTAAGATAACAAGCTCAAAGAAGCAAAAATAGCAGATGTTTGTTTTTCTTTCTTTCGTTTCTTTTCTTTCTTTCTTTTTGTGCTGGGGGATCAAACCCAGACCCTTATACATGCTAAGCACATACTCTACCACTGAGCTACACCCCCCAACCTAGCATGTATTCATGACATGAAATGCTGCATTTTGCCTGTCACAAGCAGATTAATTTTTTAATGCATTAACAATTTATAGAAAAGAATACTGAATTTCATAGATAATGTCACCTTCCCAACACCTCCCCATCTTCTGTTGATCCTTCTGTCTACCCTTCTTTACTTTCAGAGTCAGCTACTGCTTGTTACTACTTACCAATAGATACGACCTTAGCTAATCCCAGCACTAGGGAGGCTGAGACAAGAGGACTGCAAGTTTGAGGTGACCTGGTCTATCCAGTATCAAAAACAAAACTAAACAAAACCAACAACAACAGCAAAAAAGAAAACAGAAATTGCCTTAATACCAGGCTAAGAGGATGTGTTTTCTCAAACTTCACTCCCACCAAAACATTAGGCCTGTGGGCAGAATAAGCCAGGGAGCAGGTGTGCTAGTACTCCAGAATCAGGGTCTCTGCTTCAGCAGTACAGAGCCTCCACCATCCTGCTCCTCATGTTTCCAAACACCAGTGTCTGAGGAGCCCAGTGTTCACCTTTGGCTCCTTCTGCCTCCCTTTTACCTTTTCTACTTTGGTCAACATCACGTCCTGGACTGCCAAACAACAGAAGCTCGCCTCCTTGCAATAGGTGTGCTTATACTCAGATAGTGAAGAAGGAGCAAAGCTAAGATTGTATCCCACATTTTCTGACTTCTGTTCACTCATATTTCCTCTTACTTGTGTAGTAAAAAGATGACTCTTGTGGAATAGTAGCATAAGGAAGCACCACATTGTAAGCAGAGCACCTTGCCTTTCTGAGAAAAAAGAAAGAAGGGAATTTTTTCTATAAGCTTTGTATGCCAGGTTTTCTGGGTATACTTCTTTTGGGAATTAATTTTTATTGCCAACTATGTGCCACATAGTCTGTCTCCAGTATCATCTCATCTAATCCTTTCCACAGCCATGTAAGTCTGGTACTTTCATTACCTGTGGTGTTCCTGCTTGAGATGGAGAGTAAGCTGTCTGGCTCTACTGCCTGTGCCTTTTCATTTATCTTGGCTCCAGGTTTGGCACGAACTACGGATGATAACAGCCAGCAAGATAGCATTTGTAAACTATGTAGCTAGCCTGGTGCCTGGCACATACTTGGAAGATGTTCCTCCCAATAGCCTCGTCCACCTTGGTCACCTCCCAGCCTCCTGTTGGAAAAATAGCCTCCACCACTCATTTCTTCTCATATGATTTTTTAACAGGACCTAGGACGGTGATCCACCCGAAAGCACGAATTATTGCAGAGGCTGGACCAATAATTATTGGTGAAGGTAACCTAATAGAAGAGCAGGCCCTTATCATAAATGCGTGAGTAAGACTCTTACAGATACTTTGAACTAAGCACCGCAGGTAATGTTCTCATCAGTTTCAGCTGTCAGCTTTTACAACTGACATGTGGAAGGTCTACTATTTTAGAGCTAGAGAAACATTAAGGATTTTTTAAATTCATTTATTCATGTGTACATGCATGAGGAACCCAAAAACCAAAGGGTGGAATGACTTGTCCAAGGTGGGAGTTCATTGGTTGCTGACCGGAATCTATAGCTCTGTGTCTGATAATCTTCCACTTATGTACCACTTTCTCATCCATCCCTTCAGCACACAAGCACTTCCAGTCTCAAAGTGCTTAGCCAACCACCCCAAAGAGTTTTTTGGTTGAATTTCTTAGTTCTGGTTGAAATGTTACTATTTAGGCCCAAACATGGGAGCTTAACTCTTAATATGTTTTCACATGTTCTACATAGGCAATACCCAGAATTATAGTTGAAAAATTTGAGGTCCTAGAAGTAAGTTTTAAACTTTAAAGATAAAAAGATAATAAAATATTAGACCACGTATGTGATCTTTGTGAACTAGAATGTAATAGCCATGAAATTTTCATAAGCATTTGTAAGTCTTTCAAGATAAAACTTTGGCAAGAAAGTCAAACTTACACCTAATTTATGTCAACAATATGTGGAATTTGTATAAAGACTTAGGAAAATATTTGACTGTGATAAAAAGACTGATGTGTCTGAATGCTTGCTTATGATTTGGGAGTTTCTTACTATATTAAGCAGTTTCTCTTTAAAAAGACATTTGGCACCTTCACTATAAGTCAATTAACAACAGCAATATTCTGCAGCAACTCAACTGTCAGAGATAAAACACTTTTTTCCTCTTGGAGCACAAACGTGTTATCTTCCACATGTTTCAGCTAACTACCTAATACTGTAAAATGATTATTTTATGTGAGTTATCTGTTTGCATTTCACAATCTTGAATGGTTATTAAGGATGGAAAACTTTCAAGTTAGACAGATTTTGGTTCTAATTTAACAGGCTAAAAGTATAGTCAGCATCTTTTTCTTACCTTGTGCTAGAGAAGGCCCTCTGCATCGTGTTCAGTAGTTCTGTTCATTTCTGAATCTAGCTTTCTCCAGCATGGAGGAGAAATGATTCACTTGAATGGAGAAATAAGTGATATAGTTACGTATTTTAAGCTTGATGCAGGTAAAAGTAAGAAAATTAACCCAAATTCTAAAATCGGGAGATAATTGCTTATTGTGTTACTGGCTTTTGATAATTTGTCTCTCTGTAGTTACCCGGATAATATCACCCCTGACACTGAAGATCCAGATCCCAAACCTATGATCATTGGCACCAATAATGTGTTTGAAGTTGGCTGTTGTATCCTTTACAGTAATCTACCCTAGCTAATTGCCAGGTGTCCTTTGGCACCTAAATCTCACCCCCCATAGAAATTGTCATAATTTGTCTATCAAATATATTTATGCTATGTTATGGTTTCAATATGCAGTTTCCTCCAGAAAAAGTCCATGTGTTCAATGTTTGGTCCCCAGCTGGTGGCACTATTTTGGGAGATTCTGGAAACTTGAGGAGGTGGGGGCCTAGCTGGAGGAAATAGGTCACTGGGAACGTGTCTTTGAAGTTATACCTTACCCTAGTCCCTGTATTGCTAGTGCAGAAGCTCCTTCTCCACATGCTTTACTGCCATGATCTTCCACCCAAGCAACCATGTGCCGAGACCTCTGAAAGTGAGCCAGAAATAAGTGTTTCCTCCCTTAAATTGTTTATGTTGGTCACATAGACAAAAAGTCAAACTAATTATAATATATATATCATGATTACATTGTTAATACAAGGCCTTAGAACTCTGAGTAGACTTATTTGAAGTATTAAAAACGTCCTTTCTGGGGCTGAGGCTGTAGCTTAGTGGTAGAGCACATGCTTAGCATATTTGGTCCCCAACACCACAAAAAAGAAAAAGAAAATCCTTCTTGTTCTGTTAAAACTCAACAGAATAAAACATCTACTGTATGCCATTTTCTAACACACACACACACAGCTTTAGCTCAGCATTTTGAAAATCCTTTAGCTGGAACTACAGCTGTTCACAGGTAGCAGTGGCAGCAAGAGACAGAATCTATAATTCTGGCTTCTGTCCTGATTTAAGAACCATGCCTTCCTTAGTTTGACTCCTGGATCATTTTCTCATTCATGAAAATTATGAACAGGGATGGAAATAATTCATTCTTTGTGCTTTGTTTTATTTTGACTCCCATGGTTTTACCAGTTCTTTTGCTCAGTTTTGTACTCTGAAAAGATATTAAGCACATATGAATATAATAAAAAAAAGAAAATTTAATTAATTTAATTAAATAAGATACTAAAACCTTTTCACAGGATCAACAAAACATATGTAATGTTAACAATGTTTAAGTGATTGGGAATGATAATTTTGATTTTAAGACCTTGTAAAAGGGGGGTGGGAGAAAGACGGAGGGGGCGAGGGCAGGCGGGAGAAATGACCCAAACAATGTATGAACATATGAATAAAAAAAAAAAAGAACTTGTAAAAATACACTCAAAAAATCAGGGAATAAGATACCATTTCTTTAAAAAAGCATAGGAGTCATTTGTTTATAGCTAGATATATTTATGTTTAAGGATTAAAAAGTTTACTACAAATTACCCTGAACAAACAATTCTGACAGAGATGAGACTGCATACCCCTTCCCGTGCTTCCGTGCCCTGGTACAGTGTAAGGACAATATTGTATTCTGGGGAAAATAGGGTGGTCATATTTACAGTATTTACTTAAGTCTGGCTTACAGATTCCCAAGCCATGAAAATGGGAGATAACAATGTCATTGAATCAAAAGGTAAGCTGTATTCAGAGTTTTCTCATCAAAGTGATTACCTTCTTTTTCTTTGTTGTCTCCTAGGAAACAGCCTAAGTACAAACTATGCTTCTAAGTGGACTAAAATCTTTCTCAGACTAATTGTTTGCCTCAAAAGATTCTAATCTAGTTATGTGGTTATCTGAGAATGTGGTTAAATACATTAAATTAAAAATTTAGCTGTGAATAATTAAGTTGGGGTTGGATTAACTGTAAAGTTCCATTGTAAGGTTTGAAAAAGATTTTTCTGCTAACTACTACTATCAGTGACATTTTAGTTGATAGTACTACTATAATTTTTTTTTTTAAATTACAGTTTCTCCAGTATTTGCTTTCTTTAATTTCAAGACTACTTTACCTTAACCAATCAGAAACAAATATCCAAATATCATCTGCTTACCAAAACTGAGGCCAGGCAGGGCATTATATCAGGTTACCAGCACTACTGTGAACCAGCTCCATGAGCTTGTACAAAAGAACCTGAAGATGACATGTCTTCAGAATACTGGTTTGTCTGTATTGGTCCTGATTGGCCTAAAAGAACATGCTTTTTGTTGTTGTTTTTTAAATAACAAAATTATGCTTTTTGTTAATCTACTTAATGATTTTTATTTTACTTTGAATTACCAGTTATTACTGTTATCATCATTGGCATTTTCCATTTATTGTGTGTTTACTGTGTATCACACCTGTGCTCAGTGCTTCACATTCATTACCTCATTCATCCTTAATGTAAGTTGTCAAGTAGGGTATCCATTTTATAGATAAACTCTAGCTCAGAACCTTTACAGTGACTTGCCCAAGGCCACACAACAAATTAGCAGGGTGCTCTGTTTTGACTTCAGCTGACAGTGCATTGCTTCCTCTGTACTACCTACACAAACTCAGAACTGAAGCATTTTCTTTTAACTTTTTTTTTAAGGCTCATTTGTGTTTTTCTACCTAAACCACAGGGAAAAAAGTATTATAAAAATAAAAAGTGTTATAATTATGTGCTGTCTTAAGTTACAATTATTTCTGTTTTCACTGCAGCATATGTAGGCAGGAATGTAATACTGACGAGTGGTTGCATTATTGGGGCTTGTTGCAACCTAAATACTTTTGAAGTCATCCCTGAGAATACAGTGATCTATGGTGCAGACTGCCTTCGTCGGGTGCAGACTGAAAGACCACAGGTACTAGAACCTCTCTTTAAAAAAGTTCTGACTAAGGCTGGCTGCTAACTGTCCCAAAATACCATCTAATTGTCTTAGTAGGGATCGAGTTCACTATTTAAAA